>NC_091449.1:46663958-47335473 GCF_964237555.1 Oryctolagus cuniculus
TACTTTTTAAATCTAAGGCTATCTTGAATATCCATCTAGTATATTCCAGTACTTTCTCTTATCCAACTCATTTGTTTATGTGCATCAGTTTCTAATGATTTTGAGGTGGAACATTATCACAGATGTTTATGATCAGATATGTAACAATTGTTCCAGAATATTCCTATACCTTCTTTCTGTAATTGCAATTTGCACTTCTGTATTGATAGATCTTTCTATAGATATGTATATATGCCCGTATCTACATCTATATCTAGATATAAATATAAAGAAAGCCTTTCCAAGAGTCTTTTTGTCCACTGTCACTTGAAGAATTAATGAACTCAGTTCTTTGAAAAACGCAAGAAATGAAAGAGATTTGGGGGAAGTCCCCTTTACAACTTCAGTGAACTTGTGTTCTGATTAAAGAATAATGCTTAGAACTTCATATTATCAACACTAGGGAAATTAGTATGTCCATATTTGAATTTAGTACATCATTTGGCATGCAGTGTAATACCATAAATATGCTAGTACATGCCTACATAACAATTTGTAGCATGAATCACATGTAATATTTTCTTTGAGTTGGTTATAAAGCACATTTGGAAACCAAAATTAACCAGATGACATTTTATGATGCAGTTGGACTGATGTAATGTAAAATTTAATTACATAATATTTCACACACAGCTGTGACAAAACATATATGAGCTTCCAAGATCCACCAGCTAAGCTGACATGTAGATCTTTTGGGAGGGTGATGGAAGTGGGTTATCTTCTCTGGTTAAATGAGAATCTATTTAAGTGTCCTAAAGCTCTTTTCTTAAATATTCAAATGCCACCTTCACCAAGTTCCTTTGAGAGAACAGATAAGCCCTAGAGAATCTTTATAACAAAGTGGAACAAACAATACAAAACAAAATAGTTCATCTGAATTGCCTTGAGAAGAATCGAATGGGGTTGGGTGAGATCACTCTACTTTAATCCCCCTTGTGTTTACAAAGCTTCAGATTTTTGGTATCTAATTGCTAACAAACAGAGGATAATAAAACGTGTTCATCAAACGAAACAGGATTTGGGTTCATTTTGTGGCTACATTGTCTCTGTCTCAAAAACTTTATCTGAAATGTGTTCAATGAAAAGCCATTTTACACCTAGAGAGAATTTAATTAGAATAAAGTGCATGAGCTGCCAATACGAGCAATTCAGCAAGCATTTATTGAGTCTTACTATTTACCCAGCACTGTGCAAGGATGTGGAAAGGCATGGGAGAATGATTTCTTGGGAAGCTGTCTTTCCAGCACTTCTTATTTGAGGTTACGTGGTACTGTGGGAAATGTTTCAGGGACTGTAGAAGAGGCTCTTAGATGCTTCTTTTCCACCTTTCTAAGTTTCCTAATGAGAATCTAGGATGAACAAGGGAGATCCCAATGGTCCCCAAAAACTAAATATGCATTTAAAACAGGGCTTTAATTAGGCACTTCCCAAAATAGGCCTTATCTGCTCTCTCTCTACTGCTAGCACTAGGGTTTCTTACTAGGATTTCCTTCTGATGGGCTCAAGATGACTTGAGGATGAAGAACAATGAGAAAGGCTAAATCATTATCAAAGTCTTTTAAAAAGGAACCTCTCCTGTTATTTGTATGACATCTTAATCTGCAACTTAAAAAGTTAATTCTCATAGTACAACTCAAAAAGGACAGAGGTCCTACATGGGGAGTAAGTTCATAGTGACTTTTGTTGTTAATTTAACAATCAACACTCTTATTTATCACATCAGTTATCACCTGAGGCTCTTGCCATGTGCTGCCAAGGCTATGGAAGCCTTTTGTGACCATAATCTCTTTAGCAAATCCCTATAGTTTCTCTACTAAAACTTTTGCATTAATACATCAAAGTTAGCTAGTTTGTCTGTCTCTACCACTAGGTTGTAAACCTCTTAAGAAAGTGTTCAGCTTATGAATCTGTATATCATCGGTTTCAAACTTCAGACCTGGTATAACCCAAGTGCTGAACTGCAGAAGACAAATCAACCAAGATATTCCCTCTGCACAAGTTGCCTTAGAGTTTTATATAAGTGTAAACTCTAAAGGAAATATAGAGATCATTGCATTAGAGGTTCTTAACAATTTTGATCACATACCAAATAACAAACACATTTGTGAATGACATTTATGGGAAATATTCATGTCTGGAGAAAATATGAGATTTTGTATCGCTATAATAATTTCTAGTAATAAATCTATTAAAAATAAACTATTCAATTACATCACTCTGCTCATTATGGAAATAGATTAAATAAGTTAAAAATTTTCATAATTTCAGAAATTTGAATTATACATTCACTCATCAAGAAAGAATATTAGAATGGCCATTGTCTACTTATTTTTCAGTCCAACCAGCAGACCCTCCATAGTAAGCTGTGTATATCCAAAAATTTAATGACTTTATAGGTGTTTCCATGATTCTCTCAGTTGATATTGTGATGTAATTTGAATTCAAATTTCACAAAGAATAAGGAGCCAAACCATCTGTTAACTTACGTGGTATAAGGTAGGACCACGAGTAGTTGGAAGAGATGATGTGAGGATCTTCAGTGGTGGAGAAAACACCTTTGGTTACTGATACTGTTTCATTTCTCACATGCCCTGGATGTAGTACTCCTGTCCTTGGAGTCTATAAAATGAAGAGATGAATATTGTTATATAATTATCATAAAACTTCTTTTTTGTGAAATAGCCTTTGATCTGTATAATTTCTAAAAACTAATAAAGTGAAAAATGTAGAAAATCGATTTAAATAACCTAATTTTAAAAGGTAAATAATTTTCAATCTTGACAGTTTAACTATTCTCATTTTATTATTGTATTATTTCCTTGGCCCCTTGACAAATGACCTCACCATGCCAGCGCACTACTCCACTTAAGAAAACCATTGATTTCACTCAACCCATTCTATTTCAGATGGAGAAATTGAGCTGTAATAAGATTCGGTGGCTTGACCAGGCTGATCAAGTGGCTTATAGTTCATCACCTCATGCTCACTCATGTAACTTGGCTTGCATTGTCCTTTACTTGCCCTGTTTTTAACTTACCTCTCCATTTCCAGTCTTCCCTTATATCCTTGAATGAAGATTGATAATGTTCATTTTACATATTTGAAAATAAAGAAATATAATTATAATTACAGAAAAATGCATTTGGAAGAAATACAATTTCAGCTTTACATTGGAAGATCAAATTCCTTGACATATGAATATTTTCAATCTACAACACAATGAGTTGTATGTGACAAAAAAGAACATAATTGAATTTTGTGTTTCACATCACTTCAGTCCAGTACTGTGGTACTTCACTGCAAGTCACTGAGTATCCAAAAAGTATTCTATCAGTAGTAGCATTAGTTCTGTGTGCAGAGTTCCTGCTAGCACAGCCAACCAGTCCCCTCAATAAGCACTGAAAGACTGTAAGCTTATCATGCTTTGCAAGCAGACTACACTTTTTCATATAAAGTTAATATACAATCACAGAAAATAGAATATTTAGTGCCAGCCACAAGTCATGGGGCAGGATTTCTTTATAAGAGTGGTAAAATGAAAGTAGACAAAAATGATTTCCTAATGTTCCACCTCATTTGTCTTATAGACCACTAAGATAGGAATAGAGGTGGAAACAGAGACAGAGATACAAGACACAATCAGAGAAAAAACATTTGAACAAACCATTGGCTAAGAACTCTGTTGCCAGAAAGTGCTCACCTGATCAAGTAATGTTCAAGAGCTGTGGGAGTAGAAACATTTTCTCTAAACAACACCAATGGATGAGATTGTTTCCAGAAGGGCCCCTCAACGCTTCCTAAAGTCATGCCTGTGTGCATCCTCCCTCTTCAACAAATGTTTCGAATCAGAAGTATTGATCTGCCTCTGCCTCTTGATGATAGAAACTTGGACAAGTTATTCAAGTACTCAACTTTTCTTCTCTATCCGAAGGAGGAATATCAAGACTTATCTTATAATGCTGCTGTAAATTTTGAGGGAATAGATTTTAAAAACCTGTCAGTATAGTTCTAGTGTGAATGATCATTGAATAGGTAGGTGCAGTACCCTGAAATAAAAAATGACAATATAATAACATAAATGAACAATATTTAAAGGTGTTGCGGGCTGGTGCTGTAGTGTAACAGGAAAAGCTTCTGCCTGCAGTGCCAGCATGCCATATGGGCACTGGTTCGAGTCCAAGCTGCTCCACTTCTGATCCAGCTCTCTGCTATGGCCTGGGGAAGCAGTGGAAGATGGCCAAAGTCCTTGGGCCCCTGCACCCACATGGGAGACCAAGAAGAGGCTCCTGGCTACTGGCTTTGGATCGGTGCAACTCTGGCTGTTGCAGTCATCTGGGGAATGAACCAGTAGATGGATGATCTTTCTTTCCCTCTCTCTGTGCCTCTGCCTCTCTGTAACTCTGCCTTTCAAATAAATACGTAAATCTTTAAATAAAAAATAATGTCTTAGTTCACATGTTACAGAATTCTTACATAAAACTTATATAGACATATATTTAGACTAGTATGGAAACTCACAGTTTACTTTGTTTTTATGATGTAGCAATACTGGCAACACAAGGAGACTTACAAAATGGACATACATATATTGAACCATCATATGTTATCTCTTATAATTTTTATGAATCAATTAAGAGAACATGAATTTTAAAATTATGAAAAGATATAGAATCACAGAATTCTTCTCAAACCTACTAAATCATCATCTGTCCTTTTAATCAAAACCTTGGTATTTTGTATGTATGCTAAAGCTTGAGAAGAGTTGATATTCAGTATAAAATATTACCTTTTTACTGCTGTTATTGAATGTTTGCTGTGTGTTAGTACTGTACTAGGCACTTTTATATTCATTGGCTCATTTGTTCTTTAAAAAATGCAATGAAAAAGTATTACCACCCATTTCAAAAATGAGGAAAGTGAAAGGGGATTCAGGAAAAACAAGCTGAAATTGCCTGAGCCAATTTCAGAGTGTGAATTGTCTTTCCTGAAGCTATTCCATCTTTTTCATTATTTAAGATTTCATGTGTGTTTCACTGGTGATTCCAGTGGGAAATACGAGTTGCAAGTTGGGATTTCAGGAGAGATCGTTAAAGGTATTATTTACAAGTTGGTGTGTAGGGTTTAGAGAAACCATAAATGATAGTTAATAACAGTAAGTTACTACCACATTGATCAAAAATAAATTAGAGTTGGTGGAGGTTAACAAAAGTGAAAGGGCAAGTGGCTACTGCATCACAAGGAGGTAAGAACCTTGATCAAAATATGTATTCAATGGAGATAATTTACATATGGAACAAACTGGGGAGATAAATCTTCCCATCTCCATTTTCCTTGCTCCCTCACATATTGTCTTCCCATGGGCCAAACTTGAATGGAAACTGTTGATAGACTCCACGTAGACAGTGTTCCTATCTCCTCTCTCTCGTACAGAGAAGGAAAATAGCATTCATAAGGAATTTGTTCATAACCTGCACATGTAATTTCATATCACCACTTAATAATAAAAGGAAGTTTGCATCATGAAATATGTAATAATAGCAAGTAAAAAAATCATAAACTGTAAGAGATTATAAACAAAGAAATATATGAGACTAATGCACAAAAACTGGAAGGAAATAATAAATCTAAATTTTTAGCATTTTCTGTTGTTTGTGAGCAGATAGTTGTGTTGTAATGGACACACACACACACACACACATATATATATGTATAATTATAGAGATATATGCACCATTTTTAAATCAATTTTATTGAGCCCTCAATGCCAGGTGAAGTTCTGGTAATTCAACACTCACATGCATTGAAGTTAATGCTGAGTATAGATCTGAGTCTTTTTCTAATTGTACCAGGACTTGTGTGCAGACTTGAAATACTTGAGCCGTGAGCCCACATGTCCACTACTGTCTTCATTTCCATGAGACTTCCTCAATGAATGCTCTATGAAGCCTGTGCAAGTCTACTTCTTGATTAGTTGTCTTTGTTTTCTTGACACTGAGCAATATTTCATCCTCATGTTCTAATCCAAAACATAATCTGTCACATTATCCACAAAAGAAATTCTTCTTGGGGTCCTTGTGCTAATGCTGCAATTTATGTTGAATGTTCTAAGATATACAATCAAAATTTGAAATTGCAGAATATCTTAAGAAATCAATTTGCCATTCTCTTGATATAATGTTTTACTTCCTATATTACATGTTTCATTTAGTTGGTCTTATAATTTTATTTATGTACTTGTTTCAATAATTCCTGAAAAAGGATATTTACATTGTTGTTTGAGACCTTCCATATGCTACTCTCTCATTTGATTGATAATTATGTCAGATAAATAAATTTAAGAAGCATTTTTAAAATTACAATTTTAAAAGCATTGTTTCAATATTAAACAATATTACTGTTGACAGATCCAATATAATAAACATGTACATTATTTTGCACGTTGTTGGTCTATTTACAAGGCAATGTTGATTATCTTGTTATCTTTGAATTTCAGATTGCAGGGAATATATATATATATATATACACGCAATATGCTTTTTGTTTTATAGTTTTTAAGTTGTTACTAGAATTTTAATAATTACGGTTTGCTTGATTGGTCTCTTTTGTGTTGGAGAATTAGCTTAAATATCTGGTGGTTCTTAGCTGTATCCTAAATGCAGCACTGCAATCTTGTGCATAGAGGAAATATTGATCACCAGGAACCTTACTCTACAGTCTGTGTACAGTAGTCTGCCATTCTCTTTGAAATATGTTTGTGGAGATATTGCTAGGGTCGCTCATTTGCTCTACAGATAATTCTTCCAATATCATGCTTGGGTATGCACAAGCCTCATGCCCTAAGTTTTGTGAATAGGATGGATAAGGAGGAAATGAGTCCCATAGTATAGTATAGAGATGACTGCTTTTCCACTTTTCTAAACAATCACCATCCCTCACTTCAGCTTCCCATTCTGACTCGTATGTCTGCCTCTATGTTTTTTGTTATTTCGAGTCTCTTATCTCTCAGGGAAAAGAAATAAGAAGGAGCAAAATAAAACAATTTCCTAGGAATGTGAAACGAAGGAGAAACCAGTGAAACACCAACTTTCTTATAAGATGGAATATACATATATATATGCACATATATGTGTGTGTACACATATATTTATATATGCTTGTGTGAGAAATATAACACATACACATATGTGAATTATTCCCCTGTGTTCACATCTTCTTCAATCTACCTTCAAATCTGGAGTCTCTCAGGGGTTCTCACGAGCCGATTTTTCAATCCCTTAAAAATATTTCCCCTCAGAACCCACTTATGTTTTGACTTCCCTTCTCTGACAGCTGTAACACCTAGATATGTATTCTATCTACCAATTTTTTGTTTGAAAAAGAAGTATATGTTCTTTTCTCCTCATCTATCTTTGTGTCTTTGTCATCTGAGTAAACAATACACTTACCCCTCTGTTTCTGTAGCATGGTGCAGGGTTAAAGGGAGAGAAAATTAAATTGTCTATGGTCAGTAACCCACATTACATTTATAATGACAAATCACATAGAATCAGTGTGAAAGGATTACAATTTTTCAGGAAAATGTTGGAACACATAATAAGAACAAGGTGCATAGAAGTCACATAAATTTCCTTTTCTACAAACAGAAAAATGCAGACATCTAACATGCAGATGTGAAAATGGAAATGGCTAATGTGAAAAACTGATTTCTGTAACTCAGGAAAATATCCCTGAAAATGAGACATGCTTTCTCTAACTTTGAATCATCTTGCTTGACACTAGAGAGTGAAGCACAGATACACATATCCCCAGAGAGTAAGGCAGATGCAACCCTTGAGAAAAATAATACGACAAAGTTAATAACAACATTATTTGTGTACTACTTATTCCATTAAACTTGAATCTAAAATTCTATTTTATAAAGTGGTGAGGGGGAGTCAACTAAGTAATAATAATTGAATTATGTGTTATGACTGAAGAAATAAAAGTGGAAAAATGGAAAAAAGGTCAATAAAATCAGATACTACTTAATACGCAGGTTATTTTGCTACACTGAAATGATATATTGTGGGCGAATGTTATAGCGCAGCAGTTTAAGGCACGGCTTGCAATACTGGATGCTCTATCAGAGCAGGGGTTTGAGTCCTATCTGCTCTTCTTTTGATCCAGCTCCTTGCTAATGCATCTGAGAAGGTAGAAGAAGATGGCCAAGGACTTGAGTCTCTGCACTCATGTAGGAAACCTGCATGAGTTCCTAGCTCTTGACTTCTACTGGGCCCAGATCCAACTGTTATAAACATTTGGGAAGTGAACCAAAAGGTGGAAGATCTCTCTCTCTCTCTCTCTCTCTCTCTCTCCCTCTCTCTCTCTCTCTGTGTGTGTGTGTCATTCTGCCTTTAAAATAAATAAAGTAGGTCTAAACAAAAGAAATGGTACATTTCAGGTATATGGAAATATAACATGATGGTGTTCAAAACAATCTTAAATAGTTAGAAAATATTCTTTGCTATTGTTATCTTTTAGAAGCTCAAAATGTAACCAAAACCATGTCAGAATCAACACTGAAAAAGTCTTTAGAAATATATCAAATATGTTCATTGGCTGACTTTATATAGTTAGATGAGTGAGTGACATTAGTATTCTTGCATTTGTCAAATAATGTCTGAACAATATATTAATTCTACATCAAAATAGTAAAGTAACCTTTCAACAGTGAAAACAGGAAGTAAACAACACAATGGTGTTTTTAAGGAAGTGAAGGCTCTTGACAAACCCTTTCAGAGCAATCATTCTCCTTGACCACTTATTTTATTAATAAAAAACATGTCTAGGGTCCTGCGCTGTGGTATAGCTGCTAAAGCTGCCACTGGGATACCAGTATCCCATGTGGGTGCCGTTTCGAGTCCCAGCAGTTCCACTGTTGATTCAACTCTCTGCTAGTGTACCTGGGAAAGCGGTGGAAGATGGCCCAAGTCCTTTGGCCCTGTTTACATGTAGAAGACCCAGAAGAAGCTTCTGGCTCCTGGCTTCAGTCTGGCCCCACCCTAGCCATTGCAGCCATTTGAGGAGTGAACCAACAGAAGGAAGATTCCTCTCTCTGTGTCTCCTTCTTTCTCTGTAACTGCGCTCTTCAAATAAATATCCAGATGTCGTCAAATGTCCCCAAAGAGGAAAAGTCTTCACCATTTTGAAACCAGGGCATTTTTAGTAGTAAGATTTTGGGTAAGTTTTAATCATTTAGGCCTCTCTTTTAGGATATTAATAGATTACTCACAGAGTTGTTATGATTACTAAATATGTGTCATGTATGCTGGCATATTATATGGTCCATCATCTACTAAATGTTGGAGAACCCACAGCTGTGTTGAGAAAAGCTAATTATTATTATGTTAGTCATCATCATTGTTGTGGGTTGAAATGTGTCCCTGAAAAATTGCTATAATGGGAATGTGTTTCTGAGAACCAGGAATGCAATCCAGGTTTCCCAATTAGGTGGCAGGAATTCAATTATTTCATCCATCACAATTGCCTCCCAGAATATGCATTAGAGGAAAACTGGAATCGGCAGTCAAATCTGGGATTCAAACTCAACTACTCTGCTGATTTGGGACATAGGTATATTTAAAAAAAATTTTTTTTATTTGACACGTAGAGTTATAGACAGTAAGAGGGAGAGACAGAGAGAAAGGTCTTCCTTCCGTTGGTTCACCCCCCAAATGGCCGCTACGGAGGGCACTGCGCCAGGTGCTTCTTCCTGGTTTCCCATGGGGGTGCAGGTGTCCAAGCACTTGGGCCATCCTCCACTGCCTTCCTGGGCCACAGCAGAGAGCTGGACTGGAAGAGGAGCAACCGGGACTAGAACCCGTTGCCTGTATGGGATGCTGGCACCACCAGGCGGAGGATTAACCAAGCGAGCCACAGCGCCAGCCCCCGACATAGGTATCTTAACTGCCGGGCTAAACAACCACTTCCTAGTACTTAATAGCTTTATATATATATATTTTTTTTTAAAATAATGGGCAGAAAGTAAAGAAAAGCCATTGATATTTTTGGTTATCTGAAAAGTAGGCATCACATATAATATGTATTTTCCTGTTTTAACTGCTTCTTGAAAGAGGTAAAATATGTCATGTGCCAGAAATAACTACTAATATTCTAGGATGGATTTTAAAAGGCATATATTTATACCATATTAATAGATACTATATGTATATTCCTGCCTACACACATTAAGATGATGCAAATAATTTTACCCAATAATTATAGAGCAAATGAATGAAGAACCCTCAGGAAAAAACAATTAGTGATAATGCTGTTTCATAACAAAAAGCACATGGTCTTTATACAGGCTCTGGCACAATGCAAGACCATCTTTATATACTGAGGAGCCTACATAGTGCCCAGAGGACTAATTTAATTAATGTCATGATTTTTGAGTTCAATGCAATAAATAAATAAATAAGTAAACAAATGTTAGCTTTCAGTATAACATGATTTTACTTTCTATTCTGTTCTCTTGAGCCAAGTTTATGTCACTGCTGATATGAAGGTATGTTGTTATGTCCTAAAAGGAATAATAAACCAAAAATCTCTCATAGAAGACATTCTTACCAAAATGAATGTTATAAATGTGCTGCTCACACAAATAAGCCTTCAAAATAACTTTAACACCAAAAACTAAGTTTGAAAAAAACATAATTTCCCAAGCGCAATGAGGCTGGGAAGATGTGGCCCTTAACCAATATATCCATGAATTGAAATGCCACATTGTACATTATAAATATATGTACTATGTATATGTAATACAATCTACCAACCAAAAAACAAAATAAGTGGATCTTAGGTTATTTTAAAACTATCAAGGGTTTCACTTTTTCTTTTCTCATGTTCTGTATGAGGGAAAAGATGGGTGATGGTGATGATGAGGATGATGATGATGATGGAGGATAGATAATTCAACAGGCAACTTCCAAATGTTTTGTTTGCATAAAGCCATTGGTAACATTTTTGTTTTAACTTTTATTTTATGGTGAAAATGTTTCACATGATGTTGAGATGTCTAACAATGAAATATTACAGATTTTTATGCATCCAAATATGATGTGTTTTTATTATAATTAAAATACAACCTTTTATAAAGCATGTCATTACTTAATTTGGACTTAATGTAGTGATCATTGGAAAAACAAACAAGAAATAAAAGAGATCAAAATAAGAGACACACACCCCCACACACATATACACAGAAAAAGAGAAAATACAAATAAGACAAAAAATAGATAAAACTCAACCCTGAACTGAAGTAGATATTCTTGCTAAAATTACTCGTTGATAGTATCTCAGGCCATGGCATGAATTCATATGGAAACAAAATTTACTTATCCAGGATTGGAGAACAAATACCAAATCTCAGGATTTTCAATGATGAAAATATTTCTCCAAGGTGATGACAAGTGCACTGTTTGCATAATTCAGATGCATTTCCTTATTACATAGTTGTCCTTTTAAAGCACAGAAATTTCATTTCATCTTGTGTCTTTCTACTTGTCCTTCTACACTGTCTCTGCAATGTCCTCTCACATGAAGACACATGGAGGAACAAAAACAAACAGGTAAACACATGCCGAGAAAAAATGCAGTCTGAACACAGCTGGTCAATTTCCCACTTTACAATGATTCCTGCAGAACCATTCTCCCTTGTTTTCTAAACATCCTACTCATTTGAATTTCTTATTCTGTCAGCACCATTGCTCAGGACACCTGTTTTCTAAGTGGTCCCCACACAGTAGGCCTCGATGCTAACTTGGTCTTACCTACAGATCAAACGACTTGGAATCCAGCAACCTGTTTTTATTCATCTGTCTTAGGAACATTTCAATCTGCTGAACCACAATGCCAGCTTGAAATATTTTTTTGACCTAGATAAATCAAGATAACACCAGATCCTCCACTTTTTCTCTATCTTTGTGCCAGATTTCACATCAGTAGCATCCTAAGAGGCACTCAGTAAACCTCTAATGTCTTTAGAGATATGTCCCCAAAGCAATGATGTTGTGAAGAGAATGAGTTCATGCTGAATTCCATTCACTTCTGACAGCGTCTTACACACTATTCCCTGAAACAGTGGGTTCTCCAAAACAGCAGCCAAGAAGCCAGCAACTGCTGGGAGATTCCTTTCCCTGACGATGATGGAAGAGTTTTTAAAATGAAGCTTATTGATCCTTGGTAAGTGAATGATGGAACTTTGAATTCTCACTCCATGATATTGCAGCAAAACACATTCTAAGAGAAGTCGTGCCTAACCCACTAAGCTGACTGTATTGAGCAAATTGATGAGGCCTCCCCATCGTTTAGCGATGCATTCCTGGAAAGGTTTCCTTTTTTAGGACGTGAGTCCATTTCGAGTGAATCACGTAGTTACCTATCTCTCAGGGCAGCTGATCCATTAGGGGCTAATCTTTGAGGAGGGGAAATGCCACGCTCTTACCTGCAAAAAGAAATTGCTTGCTATGATTTCTGCTTTGAAAGCTCTTAAGATAACTTCTGCCTCATGTTATTTAAAGTTGGGAAATGTAGTATTATTAATTCAATGTGCTAACAGCAGGCAAAATTGTGATTCAGAATCACAAGACTCCATGTTTCCAAGAAACATCAGATTTTACTTGGTCATTCTGGGGTACTTGAATTCCAGCACGGGTATCTCTCAGTGAGGACTGGTAGGGTCCCACCCCAGAGGCATTACTATTGACTCTTTTGTTGTTGTTGTTGTTGTTAAAGATTTATTTATTTATTTATTTGAGAGGCAGATTTACAGAGAGAGAGAGGAGGAAACAGAGAGGTCTTCCATCTGCTGGTTTATTCCCTGAATGGCCCCAATGGCTGGAGCAGGGCTGATCTGAAGCCAAGAGCCGGGAGATTCTTTCTGGTCTGCGGAGGTCGGAGGACTTGAGCCATCTCCCGCTGCTTTCCCAGGTGCATTAACAGGGAGCTGGATCAGTGGTGGAGCAGCAGGGACTCAAACCAGTGCCCATATGGGATGCTGGAAATGGAGGCAGAGGTTTAACCTACTGCACCACAGGGCCACAGCCTGCTTTTGTAAACAAAGTTTTATTGCCACACCTTTTTATTTACATATTTTTGTAGCCTCTTCTGTCCTTCAAAGGCACAACTGAGTAATAGTGAAAAAACTTCATAACCTGAAAGTTAAAATATTTGTGCCTTGGCCCTTAACAGACTCCTACCACAGAGGACTGAAAATTCTGACCCAGATAATGGCTCTTATGTATGTGTTCATCCATCTGTGTGTGCTTTTGATTTTACCTTATAACTCTAGAAAATACTGATGTAACTACGCATTTTAATTAATGCATTTTCTAAAATGTTGGCTGATTTCTTCTTTAAATCATGGAAATCATTCACAGAAGTTATATGTTTATGTGCATGCACATCCGAGGCTGCATACATGTCTACTTTAAAATGTTGGAAATCTTGGCCAGTGCCGCGGCTCACTAGGCTAATCCTCCGCCTTGCAGCACCGGCACACCGGGTTCTAGTCCCGGTCGGGGTGCTGGATTCTGTCCCAGTTGCCCCTCTTCCAGGCCAGCTCTCTGCTGTGGCCAAGGAGTGCAGTGGAGGATGGCCCAAGTGCTTGGGCCCTGCACCCGCATGGGAGACCAGGAGAAGCACCTGGCTCCTGCCATCGGATCAGCATGTGCGCTGGCCACAGCGCGCCATCCGCGGCGGCCATTGGAGGGTGAACCAACGGCAAAGGAAGACCTTTCTCTCTCTGTCTCTCTCTCTCTCTCACTGTCCACTCTGCCTGTCAAAAAAAAAAAAAAAAAAAAAAAAAAAAAAAAAAAAAAAAAAACTTGGCAAATCCTTTTCAGAAAAAGACTGGGTTTCCAGACTGATGTTCTACCTGCATATACACATTTCTGCCACCTCTCATGCCCCACCTTCTATTTCTGCCATTGTTGAATAAACAAGCTTTACCCGTGTACCTTTAGAACAGCTTGTTTTACCTGATATGTAATTCTCTCTCTTGGCATCTGGGGTTTCTCTGGGGCTGTAAAAAGGAATCTCTGCAGGTACCCTTACTATGCAATGCAGAACGAAAGAGCAAAGGGAATAACATGCATGGTCAGTGCCTCGTGGATAGGATTGAAGAGTTGAGTGGATAAATGCTTCCTTCTTTTGTTCCCTGGATTAGTAACTGCAAGGTACATTCTATGTGAATCCTTAGATATTCCCAGAAATATAGAAGCTCACAGGCCTACAACCATGATCCTTGGATCAGCTTTTTCTTCTTCATTTTTTTTACCCTTTCTAATTCCTCACCCCTCTTCTGTAGAATCACTTGCAGAAATAAACTTCACTCCTTATCTACTGAAACCTATAGGATACGGAAGAGTGTGCACATACTTGTTGAATTGCATGTACACTTAGTATAAAGCTGCAAATGAGAAATAAACTTCCAGCAATTCTCCCCACTATGATCTGGCATCCCTTAATATGCACATAAATTTCCACAGATCTTACAGCAGCCTTCTGAATATTTTTCAAAATGACATGTTCATAAAGTCACTTCCAAATATCTAGAGTTGCCAAAGGAAATAAAGCTATCTATAACCCTTGATATACATTAACGTATACAGTCTAAATGTAAGATTGTGTGGTAGAGGGGCATGGGAGATATAAGTGCTTATAGACAGGCACGTATGCTAAAATATCACACAAAATTTATTTTCAATAGCATAGTGTTATGTATATGTTAAAATAGCACATAAATAATTTGTTATGATATATGATAGAATTGCTTGAAATCTGGCCACACTGCCCCCAAAATGTGTCAATGTGTTATGCAAAATCAGATAAACAAGGCAATCCAGAATAGAACAAAAACACTAACATGAAAACAGAGGTATAGTGTTTTACCAACCCTCTGATATTAGATTTGTTTATTGGAATTTGGTTTATTTAACTTTTGTTACTAGGTTCTCATATTTTTAAAATAATAATTGGTGTTCTTAATTTTTTGGACAAACCAAGATAATGTGAAATGCTATGTTAGAAACTTGCTGTTTTGTGTTAATATTAAAGTTCATTTCATTAGCAGGGTGTCTCCTATCAGTGGATAGATAGCAAGGTGTTATTTATCAGTCAAGTCTTAATACTGCTGGCATCACTCAGCATAATAGGTAATAGATTCCACTGCAAATTTAGAAAAGACACAGGCATGCCTTTTTAAACGATGTTTCTTATACTTACCTCCATAAAATCTAATGCTATTATAGTGTATCTTTACTCTGAAGTTATTTTTATGTCAGCTCCAGAAATTATGATTTCTGCTGCTATAAAATTTGTCCTTGATCCACAAAAGAGAGGCTTCTAGAAAAATTATAGTCTCCCAATACAGGTTAGTGTAATGGAGAGATAATAGGGCCTACAGTTAAATTTCCCTGTGTCTAAATCCAGGTTGTGTGCGTGTGAGTGTGTCCTTCTCTGACCCTATTTCTCATTCTCAGTAGATTCTTTTTTTATTGCTGCTATTACAAATTACCACAAACCTAATGTGACAAAACAGTATCTATTTGCTATCTTTTCATTTGCTAAGTCAAAAACGCGATGCAGATCTCCCCGGGTGAAAATCAAGGTATCTGCTGATCTTCATTTTTTTATTATTTTTATTTATATAAGGTGAACACATTTCACGTATTTCACATACACAGATTTAAGAGGGAGGCCCTGAGAGAGAGCTTGCTTCCTGACCTATTCTATACAGAAAGCTCCTTGCATTCCATGGTTCTTGTCACCTATATTCATTTTGTGCTTCTATAACAAAATATCCAACAATGAGTGATTTATGATGAATAGAAACCTATTTGGCTCAAGGTTCAGGAGGCTGGAAAGTCCAAAATTGAGCAGATGAATTTGCTGACGACCTTGTTGCTGAGTCATCCCACTGCAGAAGGCAGGAGGGCAGGAGAGCAAATGAGGGAGAGGAGAGAGAAAAAGAGAGAAACGGAGACTAAGGCAGAGACAGATACGAGTACTGGACTAAATCTTTCATAAGAAGCCAACTCTGAAAATGGCATTTAATGCATTCATCAGGCCAAATTCCTTGTAGCACAATCACTTCTTAGTAGGTCCTTCCTTCCAAAGCTGTTGCCTTGGACATTACCTTTGCAAAATACGAGTTCTGGAAGATACCTTGAACTATAGCGTCTACTTTGTTCGGTCTTCAAATTCAGCAGTGTAACCTCTCTCTGACCAGTCTGTTATGGCTCACAGCTTGGGTGTCCAGGTCATTAACTTCTAGCTTTCTCTCCTAACATCTGTACTTCTGGCTGCAGATGTTCTTCCAAGCCCTCTTACCACGGCTGAGAAAAATATTCCCAACTTTTAAAAGCTTATGGAATTAGATTGGGTCTACTCACCCAAGTATGTAGGGACCACTTCCAGAACAATTTCTCCAAATCATAGTCTAAACCCTTAATCCTATTTAACAGTCATTTTTTTTCCATGTAAGATAACATATTCATAGGTTCTGTGGATTACCTGTGCATATCTTTAGGGGGGAGGACATGATTCCCCCTACCGCATTCAGCACAGAGATTAAAAATGCTCCCTTTCCTAGAGCTACATAATTGATTTAATAAAATGATATGGGTAAGCCAGTAATTCTCTACAGGTGATTTATAGGTATACGTTGTTTTCCATTTTTTCATTTTTTTCAGATATTCAGTTATAATGAAATTTTCATGAGTCAGATATATAAGAATACTAGCTCATGTTGAAAACCAGGTGGCATCATATCCCTAGTGATGTTACTTACACAAACAGGTACAGATTAAGATGTGATAGAAAATATTTGTTTTGTGAAATATAAATATTTTAGTGCCCAATGGTATACATCTACTAAGGGAGGACAATGTACATAAAGTATTAATTTTTATAGCTCTACTATTTCTTTAATTTTCATACCTGTTGATCATCTATTTTTCTATTGATTTCATTATGAGATAGTGATATCCTTCAGGAGTGTCAGCTTTTTATTATTTGTTGCCCTAATTCTGTACCAAATGCTGTATGTTACCAAGTGCATATGTGAATAATACTTTTATCATGGTTCCTGCAAGGAAATTTTTCACAGACAGGATGCATAAAATATTTATATCATATTTTAAATACTATAAAAATATGTGCTAAGCAATACAGTGCAATGTGATAATATGTAAATGTATATGTATATATTATTACATATATGATTTGTTCATATATGCCTATGTTTGGTTTCTCTATATTATCATGAAATAATCTAGAGTGTTAGAGCAATGTTTGGCAATATTTAGTTGAATATGTATATTAATGCTTATGTATGCTTATATACACATGTTTGTGTATAAACATGTAAGTTTGTATATAAACATATCTTTGTATATATAAATATATATAGGGCATCTTATAAAGTTAATGAAAACTGGACTTAAAAGAATCTTAACAGATACATTTTCTGAAAACCATGCATAGTTTTTTTTTACACTACACATAGTTCATGAACTTTTTGAAGACATGTCACAAAAATGGACTTGGATATATCCCTGCTTTTTACCTCTATTACTGAATTAGTATCAGGGCTTCTGTTCTGTAGAATTCCATAAATCTTGAGCTACAGTAAAATGGTTGTCATTTTAAGATGTTAAGTTTATGGATAATTTATTTTATAGTAATTGATAGCAATGTAAGGTTCAAGGTAAGGGTTATCTCAAATTTCTAAACAATCCACAGAAGATGATGAGCTGAAAGATATTAGTTCCAGCTATGATTAAAGGTGGACAGACATCATATCATGTTCTCAAAGAATGTATGAAAACCCATATTTTAAATTTTAAAGCTGGATCTTTGAGACTTCAACACAATATGGGCATAAAAATACTAAAAATATGTGTGGTCTGTTCATTGTTTGAGGGTAAAGGGTATGGTTGAATGAAAGAAGGGAAGCAAGATGGACAGAGAGAGGGAGAATATTAAGAAAGACAGAGATTTCGTTTAGGATGCCAATATTATGTAGGTCAAATGAATATGGGTCTAACAGATCAATTTTCCACTGACTTAGCGAGTTAGTTTTGCAGTCTCTCCTTTAACAGACATGATGCCATATTTTTTAAAAAAGAAAACATTTAATATTTTCAAACCATCAAGGTGTACATACTGTTATTTAAGCTTTTTAGAAATTGTGAAGCCTGTTGAGAACCATAAGGATGCTTTCAAGTAAATTACAACTTCAGTGTGTTCAGTTATTTCTATAAAGCAACCATCAAAATTCCCTAATGCTAACTTCAGTGCCTTATAAAGTGTGATCCTGAAATATCACTATTCATGTTCAAAGTCTAAATTGTAGTACATGTTGCTCCTTTTGCTTAGAATTCTCTCATTCCCTTTGTCTTTCCTTCCATACACAGGTGGAGTATCCTTAATCTGAGAATCAATTTGTTTCAAATTCCAAAATGAGGCTACAGGTAGAAATTCCACATTTCACATGAGGCTACAGGTAGAAATCTATCAACTGTTTCATACACTTTTTTAAAAAAGTATGTTTTTAAAGATTTATTTATATATTTGAACACCAGAGAAAGAGGTAGGGAGAGAGGGGTGGAGGGAGAGAGAAAGAGAGAGAAAGAGAGAGAGATAAAGAGAAAGAGATCTTCCATTCACTCGTTCACTCCCTAAATGGCCACAAAGGCCTGCACTGGGCCAGGCTGCAGACAGCAGCCTGGAACTGAATCGGGGTAGCAGATACCCATGTTCTTAGGCCATTCTCTGCTACTTTCTCAGGCACATGACCAGGGAAATGGATCAGAAGTGGAACAGCCAGGACTAGACTAGAATTTATGCGGTATGCTACCTTCAGGCAGCGGCTTAACATGTGCCATAACGTTGGCAACACAAATTTGATTTTTTTCTTTTAGTATTGAGTAAATGGGGGTAACATTATGGCATAATAGTTAAAGCCAACACTTGTGATGCCAGCAACCCATATGGACGCTGCTTTGTGTCCAGGCTGCTCCATTTCCAACCCAGCTCCCTACTGATGGCCTGGGAATGCAGCAGCAGATCATCCAAGTGCCTGGGCCCTTGCTACCCTTGTAGGGAACATGGATGAAACTCTTGGCTCCTGACTTTGGCCTGGTCCACTCCTGGCCATTGTGACCATCTGGGGCCCTCTCTCTCCATAACTCTTTTAAATAAATAAATAAATCTTTTAAAAAGTAAAATATTGAGTAAAATTATCTTCATGCTATGGGTAGAAGGTGAATATGAAACATGAATGGATTTCATGTTTAGACTTATGTCCTATTCCCAAGATTTCTCATTATGTGTATGAAAATATTCTGTGATCAGAAAACTTCCCAGATCTAAAATACTTTTCCTCCAAAGTATTTCGAATAAGAGGTATTCAATCTACAGTGAACTCTGTAATTTCTAACATTTTAAAATTATTAATATAAAGAGATTTTGGGGCCAGCGCTGTGGTGCAATGGGTTAACGCCCTGGCCTGAAGTGCCAGCCTCCCATGTGGGCACCCATTCTAGTCCTGGCTGCTCCTCTTCTGATTCAGCTTCCTGCTATGGCCTGGGAAAGCAGTAGAAGATGGCTCATGTCCTTGGGCCCCTCCACCTGTGTCAGAGACCCAGAAGCAGCTCCTGGCTCCTGGCTTTGGATTGGCACAGCTCCGGCCGTTGCGGCCATCTGGGGAATGGACCAGAGGATGGAAGACCTTTCTCTCTGTCTCTACCTCTCTCTGTAGCTCTGTCTTTCAAATAAATAAAATAAATCTTAAAAAAAATAAAGAGAACAAATTTCATGTATTTCGTAGATACAATTCAAAGAGCATAATGATATGCTCCTTTAATGTATATGAAGCAGTAAGCTGTGTGCCAGGCACTCAGACTCCAAATCAAAACTTAAGACTTCTCAGAATTCTCCAACAAGTTTCATTTCTCTGTATCTTTTACTTTTTACTTCCCCATATCTTTTATCATAGTACTTTTTTTTTGGCATCCTACAGTGTAGGCTTAAAACAAACGTTCGTATCTGGACTTGCTATTTGACCTCGAAAAGTTTCCTTAAAAAACTAGAATCTTTTTTTCTACGCACATTGCTCAAGGTTGTGAAAAGTTATATAAAATATCACAGACCTGCTACTTGGAAATCTCTTGGTAACCTGATAGCTATCGCAGAGGTGTTGCCAGAGTTTCTAAGTCTTGACTACTCATGGTAGAAGCCCATCGTGGATTCTTAGGAATAAACAATCCTACCTTGACAGTCATATTATTATTCTGTTTTTAAACAAAAGCAATTTAATGCTTTCCAGATAAGCTCTACTTTCATATGCTGTCATCAGGGGCCAGGGAAAATATCAGTGGGAAACCAACTGGTAGAAATAGATAGGGCTGTTTGCTCTCTAAGTGTCTTTGAGCTTGAGAAATGACAGTTCTGCATCTGGATTTCCCAAAGCCTGCGAGAGGAATGTTTCTCTACTGGAGCTCTTTACCTGTGCAATAAAATAACTAGAGCATCTTTCTTCATACGAGAAGTCTTAAGTTTGTCCATTTACTTAAAGAGATCAATAAATCCAGCTCTTCATTTTAGTCCAGGCATCCATTTGTCACTAACATAAAATCAAATGAAAAAGTATTACTCTCAAGAAGAAATCACTGTAACAGAAGATACCACATATTTAGTGACAACAAGGTCATGTCCAGAAGTTTATGTGTAGTATTTTATTTCATTAAAGATGCTATGACTTAGATACTATCATTATTAACCTCATTTTTGAAAGAAGAGTCTCCTGAAATGTGGAGCAGTAAATTAATATTCATAGCAAGTACAAGGTAGAAGAAAGATGTAAACTCAGATCTTTCCCTCCAAATCCTGTTCTTTCCACTAAATTATATTATCTCTCAAAATTATCCATTGACCAAACATGTTAGTGGGAAATGGTTTAATTGCAAGTCAAGTTCTGTGAGCTAAAGGTGTACGTTATTTGTAGAGGGAAGGGAAAAAATGCCATAGGAAGACTTTTTATTTATTTGTTTTTTCTTTTCCCCTTAGTGCAGTGGTTACGGCTAAAAACTACATGTCATTGGGTTTGGGACTTGTGTGCTTGCCTGAACTCCATTGTTTAGTAGCTGCAATTAATTTATTCTTTAAGATTTATCTATTTATTGCAAGGGTAGATATTGAGAAGGAGAGAGCGAAAGAGAGAGATGTTCCATTCACTGCTTTATACCCCAAATGTCTGCAACAGCCAAGACTGGGCCAGGCCAAAGTCAGGAGTGGAACTCCATCCGGGTCTCCATTATGGGTGGCAGGGTCCCAAGCAGTTGGGTTATTTTCCACTCCCATCTCGAGCATCAGCAGGAATATGAATCAGAAGTGGGCTAGCAGACTCGAGCTGGCATTCCAATACAGAATGGAGGTGATGTGGGCAGTGGCTTAACCCCCTGTGACAGGATGCCAGCTTCCAGCTGCCTGGATTTGAAGTAATCACTGGCCTTGGTAGACTGTTTCTAATACAAACTGGCCTTGTGACAGTCATTTGTAGGCAAGTTTTTGTCTATTTTGTTTGGATTTATTTTGGGAAGGAATCCAAAGGGATTCCAGAAGGGAAATGAGAAGATATATGAGCAGTCAATACCGAGTACATCAATGAAAAGCAGTCATGGGCAGACAGGGCTCCCTGTCACTTGGGACCTCAGCAAGACTGCAAAGAACATTTCTCAGAGAGCCCTGTGCTCCCAAGAACAGTACAGACACTGGGGCATTGCACGTCAGCTCATCACTGCACAAAGACTAATTTGTAGGCATTGTTCCTCTGATTTCTGATCTGCCCTGTGGAGACACATTTGCTCTAATTATAAGAGACAGTGCTGTCAAATGCCCCAAGTTCTGCAAATAGAAGATTATAGATATATACAGAAATGATGAGTGCTAAAGACACTGCGCTGACAGCATCTACTGTACTCTTAGAATCTAGATTTTTCTCCTAAAACATAAGGATTATAACCCATGATCTTCCCAATGTAGATAATATGAAGATATAAATGATATTAATACTAAAGTGATTCGAAGGATAGCATTTAAACAAATGCTATGTGTTTTCATTTTGAGGAAATCACTCATGCTATTGTAAAAAAGCTTCTTAAGTTATTTTAAGTAATTCTCTTTCTTGATGACAAAATCTAACATTTTGGGACCAGTGCTGTGGTGTAGTGGGCTAAGCTTCCACCTACAGCACTGGCATCCCATGTGGGCACTGGTTCATGTCCCGGCTGCTCCACTTCTGATCCAGCTCTCTGCTGTGGCCTGGGAAAGCAGTGGAAGGCGGCCCAAGTGCTTGGTCCCCTGCACTTACATGGGAGACCAGGAAGAAAATTCTGGCTCCGGGGCTTCAGATCTGCCCAGCTCCAGCCATTGCGGCCATTTAGGAAGTGAACCAGTGATGGAAGACCTTTTTCTCTGTCTGTCCCTCTCTCTCTCTCTCTGTAACTCTCTCTCTCAAATAAATAAATAAAATCTTTTTTTTTAAAAAAAGGCTAACATTTCTCATTCTGCCAATTTTTTGCTAAGCGAATGAGAGATATATGAAATTGTTTGTCATTTTAGTCATTTGCGTTTGAGGAGATAGCTCTTTACCTAGCACATGATGAGGGATTATTTTGAAAGTGTCTCAGTCATCTTTGTGTATCCCCAGTAACTAATACCTGTTGGAAAGGCAATTCATAAATATTTGATGGACAAATTGGATTTAAAAAACTTTCTATAACAGGCTTTTTAAGTATATGCCTATAAGTTTATTAATTTTAGAATATTTGATTACCCTTTTTTCTTTCTGCCCTCCCATTTGGTGCTAGTATTTTATCAGAAAATTTAAAACAAATGCCTTAGTGGCTGTTCTAATGGAACTGGAAGAACATCATGTTGAGTGAAAAAGGCCAGACACAGAGGAATGCCATATGTTGTCTCTTAGATGTAGGAGCTAAAATTAATTTTTTAATAAATCTCAATCTGAACACAAAATGTTGATTACTAGAGGCTGGGAGGGGTGGGATAAACAGAGTTTGGAGGAAAACAACTAATATGAGACATTAATAAGGGAAACTGGGTTAGAGATACATGTGATTTTTTTGTATTACTGCTTTACAATTTTTGTTTTGTAAATTTAAAGCTATTCTGAAATAAAATGTTAAAAAAAAAAAACAGAAAGAAACATTAAAAATGCTCCTTCTCAGACTTGATTGATTACAAACAAAGAATAGTCAAGTTTGTATTCTTGAACAGAGCAGAAGTTGGCATTATTTACCTGTCAGATAATATTGACATCTGATCATTTACTATTTGAAAGATTTAAAATAGTATTTCTTTCACCTCCAAAGATTCAGAAAACTATTGTCCACTCAACTGTTGTGTTCCCTCCCACGCCCTGTTGTCAAAATCTATTCTATCTAATGATGTCAGGAACATTTGGGGGATTCAAACAGTTTTTACATGGATAAATTGGAGGGAGGGTCAAATAACAAGTCATGCTTGATACCAGAACCATGGTGTCTATAAGGAATTAAGAATGTCATGAATGACAAGGTATTTAGGAGAGGCTAAAGAGTAAACTTTAGGAATCAGGTCTATGATGCCTTGAAAAACACAAATGTGCTAAACTGATTGTTTTATATATCTAAAATTATATATTATTTTATTTTATATATTGATATAAATTAATATTAAGATATTATATATTAATACAAATACATTAACTGTTATTAATATATTAAGACATTATTAATATAATGAATAACTATATAATTTAAGGGATTTTTAGTGTGGATACTAGAGAGTTAAAATTATGTTATAAAACATAAGATTGCAAATCTCAGGCTGGTAGTACCATATCCTGGGCTGTCACTCCCAGTGTGAAAACCACTGAACTAGACAAGGTACATGAGATGACACACTTCAGGGCCAGACAATGCACAGCGTGACCACGCATTCTCTGAAAGCAAGGATGTCACAGGGTAAGTCCCATTGCCCAGAATCCGTAGTCTGAGCAGCATACAGCTTTGAACCCAGCTAAGGAAGTAAAAACTGAGATAGGGCAGCTGAATCTAAGAGGTGAATGTTATCAACTGACTGTGGCCCTTGTTTTAGTCTGTTTAAGTTGCTATCACAGAAATATTTTAGATTGGGTAACATACAAACAACTGAAACTTATTTCCCACGATTCTGGAGGCTGGGAAGTCTAAGATCAAGATGGCAGGAAATTCAGTGTCTGGTGGAGATCTGTTCCTCATAGATGTCACCTTCTATGTATCCTCACATAATGGAATGGGTAACAGGGATCCTCCCTTCAATCTCTTTTGTAAGGGTGCTACTAACCTCTTTCATGAGGGCAGATTGCTCATGACAATCATTTTCCAAAAGGCACCACCTCTTAATGCTATCACATTGAGTATTAGGTTATAGCATGAATTTCTGATGGACACCAACATGCACACCATAGCATCCTCTAAATTTCATATATTAAAATCCTAACTTGTGTTGAGATGCTCGTAGGAGGTAGGGCCTTTGGGAGATAATTTATGAAGAATGGAACCTTCATGAATAGATTCAGTGTTCTTGTAAAAGAGACCTCAGAAAACTCTCAGTCTTTTTTTTTTTCTTTTCTTCCATATGAGGATAGAAGGACATATCAGAAGTCTACAACCAGAAAAACGTCCTCAATGGACATTGGAGCCACTGGACCTTTGACCTAGGACATGCCAGCCTCCAGAACTGTGAGGAATAAGTATGCTATGTATAAGCCACCTGATCTATGATATTTTTATAGAAGTCTGGATTAATTAAGACAATGAAGCATTATGGAAGGTCCCCAAGTCTCTATGGGGTGCCTGAGACTGGCTTGTAACCATGTAGAGCAGGCTTGTCTGAGTGCAGCATCCATGGAGTTGAAGGCAGAAAATGGGAGAAATCAGACAGAACTTGGCGAAGGGTAGTGGCAGAGGACTGGCAGTTTGTACCTTGCCAGGACAGATGATTTTCCTTATTATCTGTTCACAGCATTGCACCCTATGGGATATAATAAAGATGGTGTCTTTGAAGCAGAGACCACAAAAGAGAAATAAGATGTAATCTCTCCTAGAGTTAAGACTTGATAAGATTTTCAGATTAGGCAGAGGGTTCACTCTTCCAAATGCGAGAGTTTTGGAAATGCATATCTTCACAAGATCAGCCCATAATCGAAAATATAAGTATATTCTTAGCTATTTACCTAAAAGAAATCAGAACCCACATCCACTCAAAGACTGTATATGAAAATCTGTATTTACCGTTATCCCAAATTGGAATCAACCCACATATCTATCAATAAACATTGCTAAATAAACCATGATACAAACATATGATATACTAGTCAGAAATGAAAATTAAATAACTGCTGATATGCAACTCAAAATTAATAAATACCAGAAATATTTTGAAAATTAAAAGAAAAAACAACAAAAGAGCAAATATTATATGATCCACTTATATAAACTCAAGAGAAGTCAATGTAATATACTGAAGAAAAACAGATGAGTATTTTACTAGATTTTTAAAATCTGTTTTTTGAGAGGGTAATTTGTTGAAAAAGAAGGGACATACAATTAATTTTTCATGGGTTAGAAAACTGCATATATCTGCATTGAGGTAGAGAAAATATGAGTGCTATGCACTTAATTCGATTCCCTCAAAATTCATGTTCATGGTTTGACCCTTGGAGTGGACTGCAAATGAAAGCAGGGACTCTCAGGAAGCAACCAAAAGTAAATGAAGTCATAAGGGTGTGACTTTGGTCCCATAGCATTAATGTTTGTAAAGAAGAGACATCAGAGCTTTCTCCCTGCCTACCACACCACCTTGTGAGAACACAGAGAAAAACAAAGAAGAAAGCCTTCACCAGAAACCAAGGTAGACAGAACTTTTATCTTGGACTTGGAACCTCCAGAACTGCAAGAAAATAATTTATGTTGCTTAATCCAGCCAGCCAGCATCTGGCATTTGTGTTATGACATATGAACTGACTAATACCCTGGATGTGTTGATTTGTTAAGTCTTAGTAGATGATATATTTTAAAATGTGCTTATATATAAATTATACTTCAATAAAGTTGATTAAAATAGGTGGTAGAGACAGCACACTGCTTTCAGTGTGATTTATTGTGAAAGAAGGATGGGTGAAGAGGGCAGACATATTGCCTGGTGATTTCTTGTACAAATATCAATGGTACGTATCAAGCAAGCAAACAAAAATTTGAAAAAAAGTAATCTGGGTTGGCAGGAGGAAAGAAGTGAGCATAGATTATTACATTATTATTACATTATCCAGATGCTAAAATCAATATATTCTAATTTTTGTTAGATGTGTTATAGTGAAGATGAGGGATGGCATTTTGTAATGTCCAAGGAGTTCTGAGTTAAGTGACTAGGTAAATAATTGTGACATTTACCTAAAATACAAAATAATGTATAAACTGTAGATTGGGAAGACAGATGCATTTATTTTTGTATGATGATGATTGATTGGGTATGATGATGATTTGGGTATGATTATCTTGGGTTTGAGTTGCCTTGGGATGCCCAAAAGTGTATCTGTCTGTGATACTATTTATAGAGCTTTGAATTTCAAAATGACTTTGCACCTGCCTATAAATTAGGAAACCATTGGCACAATGAAAATTACAATCATAAGGGTGGAATGAGATCACCCAGTTGGAGAAGTTAGAAAAAGGAAAGAAATTAACTGAGAACACATAAAATATTAATATTTAAGAGTCACACAGAGTAAGTCAAGACCATGAAGGAAGCAAAGAAGGATAAAAGAGTGAATAAAGAAAAGTGGTGTCACACAAGTCAAGAGAATAGAGAACTTTGAGGAAGGCAACATCAATAATGTCAAATGCAACTGAAAATTCCACTAAAAGAGTCCATTAGATCTGAAACACATTTATTGCACTTGGCATCAAGAACAGGGCAAAAGAGAAAGAAATCCTAGGCTAAAAGCTAGAGTATGCATTCCCCTCCAGACTCCAGATAATTACTGTGCTGCACAGAATAAATTCCTTTACCTCTATGAACCTGAAGATCTTTTTCTTCACAATGATATGATAAAGCAATAAGTTATAGAGAGGATAAAAGGCAATATTGAGCATAGAAGCATTTTCTTAATTCTATGTTTCTGTGCTTATAAGATATTTAATGTGTTACTCTATATTATGGAGGGAAGAATAATATTTAAGAAATATATTTATTCATTTTAACTTCAGTCAAGAGCCGCTGGATTGTGCTTAGGAAACCAAGTATCATAATCTTCATTGCTTAACACAACTAAATTATATTTCACATACCCATGCTACATATGCAACAAAAGTCAAGGTTGGGTTTGTGTACACACATTCTTCCTGTCATTTCATGATTTAATCATGCATAAATGCCTTCTGATCTACTACGACATGGAAAGAGAGAGATGAAAAGTATCCAGTATTCGCAATTTTTTATTAACTTTAATTTAACAAATATAAATCTCCAAAGTACAGCTTATGGTTTACAGTGACTTTCCCCCCCATAACTTCCCTCCCACCCACAACCCTCCCATCTCCTGCTCCCTCTCCCATTCCATTCACATCAAGATTCATTTTCAATTATCTTTATATACAGAAAATCAATTTAGAATATATTAAATAAAGATTTCAACAGTTTGCACCCACACAGAAACACAAAGTGTAAAGTACTGTTTGAGTACTAGTTATAGTATTAATTCACATTTCACAACACATTAAGGACAGAGATCCTACATGAGGAGTAAGTGCACAGTGAATCCTGTTGTTGACTTAACAATTTGACACCCTTGTTTATGGTGTCAGTAATCACTCTAGGCTCTTGTCATGAGTTTCCAAGGCTATAGAAACCTTTTGAATTCGCCGACTCCAATCTTATTTAGACAAGGTCATAGTCAAAGTGGAAGTTCTCTCTTCCCTTCAGAGAAAGGTACCTCCTTCTTTGATAGCACGTTCTTTCTACTGGGATCTCACTCACAGAGATCTTTCATTTATGTTTTTTTTCCAGAATGTCTTTGCTTTTCATGCCTAAAATACTCTCATGGGCTCTTCAGCCAGATCCGCATGCCTTTAGGGCTGATTCTGAGGCCAGAGTGCTGTTTAGGACATCTGCCATTCTATGAATCTGCTGTGTATCCCCCTTCCCATGTTGGATAGTTCTCTCCTTTTTAATTCTATCAGTTAGTATTAGCAGACACTAGTCTTGTTTATGTGATCTTTTTGACTCTTAGTCCTATCATTATGATCAATTGTGAACTGAAATTGATCACTTGGACTAGTGAGATGGCATTGGTACATGCCACCTTGATGGGATTGAATTGGAATTCCCTGCCATGTTTCTAACTCTACCATTTGGAGCAAGTCTGATTGAGCATGTCCCAAATTGTTCATCTGTTCCCTCCTCTCTTATTCCCACTCTTATATATAACAGAGATCACTTTTCAGTTAAATTTAAACACCTAAGAATAACTGTGTGTTAAGTAAAGAGTTCAACCACTAGTATTAAGTAAAACAACAACAACAAGGGGTAAAGGATTAAGTTGTTCATCAACAGTCAAAACAAGGGCTGATCAAGTCACTGTTTCTCATAGTGTCCATTTCATTTCAAAAGGTTTCCTTTTTGGTGTTTGGTCAGTTGTCACCGATCAGGGAAAACATAGTATTTGTCCCTATGAGACTGGCTTGTTTCACTCAGCATGATGCTTTCCCGATTCCTGCATTTTGTTGCAAATGATAGGATTTAATAGCTCTTTACTGCTGTATAGTATTCTATAGAGTACATGTCCCATAATTTCTTTATCCAGTCTACTGTTGACGGGCATTTGGGTTGGTTCCAGGTCTTAGCTATTGTGAATTGAGCTGCAATAAACATTAAGGTGCAGACAGCTTGTTTGTTTCCCGATTTAATTTCCTTTGGGTAAATTCCAAGGAGTGGGATGGCTGGGTTTTATGTAGGGTTATATTCAGGTTTCTGAGGAATCTCCAAACTGTCTTCCATAGTGGCTTTACCAGTTTACATTCCCACCAACAGTGGGTTAGTGTCCCTTTTTCCCCACATCCTCGCTAGCATCTGTTGTTGGTAGGTTTCTGTATGTGAGCCATTCTAACCGGGGTGAGGTGAAACCTCATTGTGGTTTTGATTTGCATTTCCCTGATTGCTAGTGATCCTGAACTTTTTTTCATGTGTCTGTTGTCCATTTGGATTTCCTCTTTTGAAAAATGTCTATTGAGGTCCTTGGCCCATCTCTTAAGTGGGTTGTTTATTGGTCTGTAATTCTCTTTCAATGCTGCATCTTTTTCAGGCTTAGGGATTAAGGTGATGTTGGCTTCATAGAAAGAATTTGGGAGGATTCCCTCTTTTTCGATTGTTCTGAATAGTTTGACAAGAATTGAATTTAGTTCTTCTTTCAATGTCTGGTAGAATTCAGCAGTGAATCCATCTGGTCCTGGGCTTTTCTTTGTTGGGAGGGCCTTTATTACTGTTTCAATTTCTGTCTCAGTTATGGGTCTGTTTAGGTTTTCTATGTTTTCATGGTTCAATTTAGGTAGGTTGCATGTGTCCAGGAATCTATCCATTTTTGATAGATTTCCCTGTTTGCTGGCATAAATTCTTTGTAGTAATTTCTGATGATTCTTTTTATTTCTGTGGTGTCTGTTGTTATGTTTCCTTTCTCATCTCTGATTTTATTGATTTGGGTCTTTTCTTCTTTTAGTTAGTTGGGCCAATGGTGTGTCAATTTTGTTTATTTTTTCAAAAAACCATCTCTTTGTTTGGCTGATCTTTTGTACTGTTTTTTGGATTCAATTCTGTTGATTTCTTCTCTGATTTTAATTATTTCTCTTCTACTAGTTTTGGGTCTGGTTTGCTGCAGGTTTTCTAGATCCTTGAGATGAATTGAAAGCTCATTTATTTGGTGCCTTTCCAATTTCTTCATGTAGACACCTATTGCTGTAAATTTTCCTCTCAACACTGCTTTTGCTGTATGCCATAAGTTTTGAAATGTTGTGTTGTAATCCTCATTTACTTCCAGAAAGTTTTTTTTATTTCTCTTTTGATTTCTTTTATGACCCAGTGTTCATTCAGGAGCATGTTGTTCAGTCTTCATGTGTTTGCATGTGCTCTTGGGTTGCTAATTTCCAGTTTCATTCCACTGTGGTCTGAGAAGATGCATGGTTTGATTTTGATTCTTTTGAATTTGCTGAGACTTGCTTTATGGCCTAGTATGTGGTCAATCCTAGAGTAGGTTCCATGCACTGCTGAGAAGAATGTAAAGTCTTTAAATGTAGTATTGAAAGTTCTGTAGATATCTGTTAGATCCATTTGGGCTATAGTATCGATTAAATCTGCTGTTTCCTTGTTGATCTTCTGTCCGGATGATCTGTCTATTTCTGAGAGTGGAGTATTGAAGTCCCCCAGTACTATTCTATTACAGTCTAAGTTTCACTTTAAGTCCCTTAACATATCTTTTAAATAAACAGGTTCTCTGTAATTAGGTGCATAAACATTTATAATAGTTACATCTTCCTGTTGAACTGAACCCTTAATCATTATATAGTGCCCCTCTTTGTCTCTCCTAACAGTTTTTGTATTAAAGTTTATTTTGTCTGATATTAATATGGCTATGCCAGCTTTCTTTTGGTTACTGTTGGCATGGAATATCTTTTTCCAACCTTTCACTTTCAGTCTGCATGCATCTTTGTTGGAAAGATGTGTTTCTTGTAAGCAGCAAATAGATGGGTTTTGTTCCTTAATCCATTCAGCCAGTCTGTGTCTTTTAACTGGAGAGTTCAATGTGACTATTGATAAGTAGTAACTTTGCCCTGTCATTTTCCCAAAAATACTTCTAATATATCCTTTGAGCTTCCTGTGATCTTTTACTGGGAGGTTTTCTTCCTTTACCTTCTTTCATATTGATGACCGTGTTTCTGTGTGTAACACATCTTTAAGCATCTTTTGCAGGGCTGGACGAGTGGCAACAAATTCTTTCAATTTCTGTTTGCTATGGAAGGTCTTTATTTCACCTTCATTCACAAATGAGAGCTTGGCAGGATATAATATTCTGGGCTGGCTGTTTTTATCTCTTAGTACTTGGGCTATATCTCCCCATTCCCTCCAAACCTGTAGGGTTTCTGCTGAGAAGTCAGCTGTGAGTCTGATTGGAGATCCTCTGAGAGTAATCTGACGTTTCTCTCTTGCACATTTAGAATAGTTTCTTTTGTTTCACTGTGGTGAGTTTGACTACAAGGTATCGTGGTGAGGATCTCTTTTGGTCATGTTTATTAGGGGTTATGAGCTTCCTGTATTTGGATGTCTCTGTTCTCCAAAACTGGGAAGTTTTCTGATAGTATCTCACTAAAAAAGCCTTCTAATCCTTTCTCTCTCCCATGCCTTCAGGAACTCCTAGAACCCGAATGTTGGGTTTTTTAATAGTATCCTGTAGATTCCCAACAATGTTTTTAGATTTTTAATTTCCTCTTCTTTTCTTTGGCTTGACTGTATACTTTCCTGTGCTCTGTCTTCTAAGTCTGATATTCTCTCTTCTGCTTCACTGATTCTGTTTTTAAGGCTTTCTAATCCATTTGTTATTTGATCTATTGAATTCTTCATTTCATTTTGATTTCTCTTCACTATCACAATTTCATGTTCTACTAGTTTCTTCATTTCACTTTAATTCCTCCTTAAGATTTCATTTTCACAAGAGAGATTTTCTTTCCTGTCCAATAAGGATTTCTGTAGTTCAAGAATTTGTTTTTGAGAACTTCTAGATGTTCTTATCATAAATTTTTGAAATCCGTATCTTGCATTTTTTCTCTCTCATCATCTTCATAATCTTGGCTTGGAGTGTCTTGTTCATTTGGGGGCCTCATAATGTCTTCTTTGTTCTTATTTCCTCAGTTTCTGCGTTTGTTGCTTGGCATTGTGGAGATATTCTTTGGTTTCTTCTTTTTTTTTCCTCACTATTGTGGTTTTTCTCATTATACTATGACTCTAGATTAAGTGGACTGTCTGCTTTTGATGGATCCATAGAGGCTTCTGATGGGTGTGGCCAGAGAGCTTTGTTTGGTTCTTCAGGGTTAAGGGTGTGCCAAAGGTGACACATCCAGATTAGGCATGGTAAATCTTCTCTCTCTCTCTCTCTCTCTCTCTCTCTCTCTCTCCAGAAGGAAAGTAAGTCCACACAGCTGAGCAGAACTGAAGGCAGTCAGTGTCTGAGCTCTGGCCCCTATGGGTATAATATTCGTCTGCTCTGTCCCAAGGACCACACCAAGAATCTGTGCAGTCCACAGTGTAAAGCTCAAATTCCCCTGTCATCTCCCACCAGGTTGCCAAGGTTGCCGAGTTTTTGGCTTCTCAGGCACTCCATGAGTTCTCTCCCACACCCTCAGTTTTGTTTTGTTTTTTCCACAGTCTCAGTTCATTAGCTCCACACATTCACTAGATCTTAACCTGCTGTTATTTCTCCCCACCAGAGTCAGGTTTTTTTGCTTGGCTGAGGGTGGGTGCAGCCCACAGGCGTCGCAGCTTTTACGTATGTCCAAAATGGCACCTGCTCTTTGTCTTGCTTGCCTTTGTAAGCTGAGTGGAGAGAGAGGCTCGTGTCCGTGCTGGTCCCCTTTATTTATTTATTTTTTTCTCTCCTCTAGTTTGCCTGGTGAACTTTCCTCCATGGGGCTTCAAACCTCATTCCCTCTAGGCTCTTCCTGCTGCTTCCCTGTCAGTGTCTTGGGCTACAGAGGTTTCACTTCACCTCCCTTTCCAGTGCTGGTGTGTAGACTCGGCGGCTGGGGTCCCGAGCCGTGGGCACCCATGCCCTCCTCATAGGTCCACCGTGTCCCACTAGATCTGGAAGAGTTTCCTCTGCAGTTTTTCCCCTAACTCTTCCCTGAGACTACAGTATCTCCACTTTTATTAAACTATCTTTTCCCAGACTATGAATGCACTCCCTCCCTATCCCGCCATCTTGGAGCAACTCCTCCATATTGGCAATTTTTTTTTTTTTTGACAGGCAAAGTTAAACAGTGAGAACAAGAGACAGAAAGAAAGGTCTTCCTTCCATTGGTTCACCCCCCAAATGGCTGCTATGGCCGGCGCACTGTGCCGATCTGAAGCCAGGAGCCAGGTGCTTCCTCCTGGTCTCACATGCAGGTGCAGGGCCCAAGCACTTGGGCCATCCTCTACTGCCTTCCTGGGCCACAACAGAGAGCTGGACTGGAAGAGGACAGAATCTGGCATCCCAACTTGGACTAGAACCCAGGGTGCTGGCACCGCAGGTGGAAGATTAGCCTAGTGAGCCACGGCGCCAGCCCAGTATTGGCAATTAAATACTTTGTCCAGGAAAGAAGAGGTCACTCTTTATATTTGTAAAAAATTATTTAATTGATATAATTAGATGCTTAAATATACTTAATTTCAGAAAGTTAGAAAAGTCTAACTTTTAATGTGCTTTTAAGGAAAGAAGAACCATAAATGTTGAGAAATGTAGATCTCCTCCTACACTACTTTGAAATGATACTGATACAAATCTAACAAAAAGATCTCAAAATACAGGACAGATATTTCATGCCCCAACTAAGATGCCACTAAGGATGTCCACATCTCATATCGAGGTACTTGGATTGGAGCTCAGGCTCCACTTCCAGACTCCAGCTTACGGGCACCCTTGGAGGCAGCAAGTGATGGCTCATTTACTTGGGTGCCTGCCACCCAGTGAGAGATCCTAGTTAATTTTCCAGGCTCCTGACTTTCAATTGGTCCATCCCCATCTGTTAGAGGCATTTGGGAGTCATCCAGCTGATTGGTCTCTATGTGTCTCTGTCTCCTTTTCAAATAAAAATAAATCAATAAAAATTTTAAAAACAGAAGAACTCTAAAATAAATATGTACCTTTAGCATCATTCAGTGCAAAACTGTCTTTTATCCCAAGCTTTGTCATGTATAACACTTAACAATGCCCATACATTGCTAGAAAAGCATAAATATTCCACTTATATTATGTGATTAGTTGATGGATCATTTAAAAAGATTTTATCATGCAATGGGGAGAGGATGGTTACTGGATAAAATAGGCATACATTTGAATTCTGGATGTGTTGTAGCTATAGATAAAATATTTAAAATCACCCAGATTCACCTCTTACTTACAATATAAAGATAACAGAATCTTCACAATTAACTTTCCTGAAAATTAATCATGGTAAATGAAATCCCTGAGAACAAAACATTACCTGCACTTAGTGGAGCATTTTCTCAAGTTGGTTGCTTTTTCTTGACAGTCATAAACCAATTAGAGATGACTGAATACCTGCTTTTGTGTCTTTGGCCTCCACTTATAGAATGGCTTCATCACACCTTCCTTGAACAATTAATTAAAACTGCTATGAAATAAGCATACATTGAATGCCAGGAGAAAGAATCCTACCCATCCATGTCCCATCCTTTTCTGGCGCCCGTGAGTCTACTTCGTATAGAAGCAGCAGCTAGCTGTCTCTGAGACACCAAGTTGCTACTTCAGAGGACTCACATAGGCTTTCTCGGGCTTACTGCTCTGCACTCTGCATTCTCTGTGGAATTGGGGATGGTCAGGCTGTGGAGCTCTGCATCAGTGATACCCCAGCACTAAAGAATACTTGTCTTCAATTATCAGGCACACTTTCCCCAGACTCTTGCACATATGAGTAGAGTGTGTACATTAGAATAATTCCCGTGATGGTATGTATGTCTCTTTCATTTAACTCTACCTTACCAGAACCCAGAAATCAAAGTCAGTATTTCAATCAAAATGTTAGGTCAACCACCCAAGTTGTTAAAAGTCAGGCGATTACCCAAGGAAATGTTTTGTGCCTTATTCAGTAACTGAAACTAACTGAGGCAACATTTACATTTGTGTTGTGAAAGTAAATCTCCTTTGGTGGGGGTGGGGGAGCTCATAATTGTATTGCTTCTTGTAGTTCCTTCAGATTCTTGTGTGATTTGTTCTATTGCAGTGGTTCTGCAGGGATTATTAATAAAATGCCAAACATCCCTTCGTGGCCAAAATGTGTTGCTGGAAAATGAAACTACTTCATTATGACATAGATCCTCTTGTCTGTAATTTAACCGGTATGAAAGACACATGTTGTGGATTTGGGCCCTGATTTGATTGATTTAATATGTGATTATGCTTCTCAACTTATCTGAGAAATACTCAGAATTAATCCTTGCTCCTGTTTCCAAATACTGAGGTAGAATCAAACTCCCAGCACTAGGCCATTGGCCATAGATGACCAGGCATCTGCACAACAAGATTCATCCTCCCAGAAAGAAGCCTATTGTGTGGTATGTTCATTGGAAAATGAACAATAAAATTATATTCTTACTGTATAAAATAATAGAAGGATAAAAATGGAATCAGCTTCTTTTAGAAATAATTTATGGAAGTACTGTATGTCCCAAGCTGAAAAAGAGAAAAATATTAAAATATGATCAGTCTTAAAAATCAGATCAAATGTATGTGAACATTTTATACCAAATACCAATTTCAATTTAAAAAATGCAATCCTAAATAGTAATGACTCTGAACACAAATCAAAATCCAGTTTCATTTTTGCAAATGCTTTTCTTGCTTATCTTTTTTTAGAGATAAAAAATACCCCCATTGCAATAAAGCTGATCTTAGATGAATTTAAAGCTCAAGGGCTGATTAATTAGAGTATTGACTGATCCTTCTAATCCTTAAGCAGATTATCTGAAAATAGATTGATTTATGATCACCATAGGAATGCATCATGAAGATATTGAAGTTTTTATTTTGAAAAATTTACTATGCTTTTAAAAATAACAAAAATCCTAAAATCAAAACTGCCACAACTCCCAGCAATATTTGTTTAAACTACAATAATCTAAATTTAATTGAGTACATATGGAGTCATTATCATTATCATTACAACAATAATAGTTTTGTATTTTCTATCTCTAGAAATCTTTCTAGGTATGATTTCTTTTACTGAGCTGTGTTACAGGTCCAAGCTATGTAGGGAAAATAACCAAAAAGCTATACATAGATTGAGAGGAGGGAGGCAGGAATGGAGATAAAGACACACACAGGTAGATGATAAATAGATAGACAGCAGAAAGGTGGACAGACATATAGATATAGACAGATGATAGATAAGACAAGGCAAGGTAAGATGAGAAACATACTTATGAAAGAAAGAGAAAGAGGGAGATTTTTAAATTACTCACATGCTATTTAAGGCAAGTGGAAGATTCAGGGAGATGATGTCGCAATCTCAGATCTGAAGGCAGTCTGATGGTAAAATATTTTCTTAAAGTGGAAACCTCAGTCTTTGCTTTTAAGGTTTATCACTAGATAACTACTCATGTTATGGAGGATGATTTTGTAAAACCTTTCTTGAACAGTGTACATTTTGGGATAGTGACCTTAGATTCATAAATCTAACTGAAGAAATTTGTCTAAAACTAAATGAATGGTTCTTGATGATTTCTACCAAGAGAGATGAGTCAGCCTTAAGTATAAAGTTAATTAACCCACAACCCATAACCCATGAAGCACTATAGGCTCATCAAGTCTATGATCTCATTTTCATAATTACTATGTAGCTCCTTGAGTTCATGAAGAAAAAATGCACAAGAAAGCAAAGCAAGCAAACAAATAAAACCTGCTATTTTGCAATAGTAATTATCTTCTTAAATAAAAAATAAACAAACAAATGTTATATTATCAAGACAGTAGACTAGGTGACCCTAGTCTGTGTCACTACCTCCTACCCCTCAAAAAAGAGACCTTCACCTGATGGATGAGGGTGTTTAGTTGAAAAGAATCAACAATTACATCACAATAATTAAATGAAAATAACTCTAGTCAATTCAGGAGTCCATTTAAGAAGCTGAGACAGCATAGTAGAGGGAAAAAAAAAGAAAAAACCTCCAAAAACTGCACATAAGAACAGGAAGAACAGTTTCATGTTGCCTGCATCACCCTGTCCCCAGGGCTGGTAGAGTTCATTGCTGGGTGGGAACATCCTCACCCAAGAGTTCTGCAGGCAAGGGTAAGGACACAGGGGAGTGAGCCGCTTCCCCGCCTTCTGGGGGCACTGCCAGAAGGACCCGCTTCAATGTCATCCCATACCCGTGGCCTGGGGGAACTGGCTGAGCTGAGACATCTGGAGATGGCCGGTTAAAAAAAAAAAAAAGACAAAGAGGCGGCTAGGAAGATCAGTCGCTTAGCAGGTGCCACACGGTCCCCAGCAGCCGCCACTGTTGAAGACTGCAAAAACTCTGCCGGCTGATAGGAACCTCTTGAAGCTTTTCCTGCTGAGGACCCGGCACGTGCTCTCTATCTCTGATCCTGCCTTTTGCTCTGCAGGGACTTTTAACACAGGAGAAACAGCATAGTTTCTGAAGATCACCACAGTTTTTGACACTTAAGGCCTGTAAGTTTATGCTTTAGCAGATTACAGCTGAGAAATTTTCCTGTATTCCACCCCTCTGGAGCTTTCCCAGGGCTTGCTGGCTGCAGAGCCTGGCTAGGCCACCGAGTCCAAGCCTCCAAATAGACCAAGACATCACTGCTGCCTTCCTCTTGTCTTCCTCCACTTGGGAACCAAAGCTGGCCCATTCAGTCAGCTGTGTGCACACCTCCAGCCTAGCCCCTGTGGCGGGTAGCACAATGCATGCATGCATGCAAGCTCCAGCCCCATCTCTGACCCCTCAATTAACCCCTACAGCTAAGTATGTGCCCAATGTCAGTTCCAGTGGCCACAGCTGTCACACATGTGACACCTGTCACCAGCCCACTCTGCCACACATGTGTTGGTTACAGCTAGCTTCTGGAGTCGTGTACTTGAACCCCACAGCCCTGTCGTCAAAAGTGCATGCTGCATGGCTTTGTTGCTGGCCCTGCATGTGCCTGCAGCCACACACTGTCACAGCAGAGACCCAGCGCAACACTGACCTACACCGTTAGACACATGGAAAGCCTCATGAAGTTGTTGCTAGCAACAACTGCATGTAAACAAAGCAAGTAAATGTCACTTGGAAAATTTATGTGTTCTCTAAGAAATCATATAAACACACGTAAAAAGTCTTCATCTTTTTTAGTCAGAGAGAGAAAAAAAGTGAAAAAGGGAGGAAATAAAGACAAAATGTGGATTATGGATTCTACATATTATCCGAACCTGGCATAACTAAGCCATTCCGGAAGCTCTTATTTTCAACGTGAATTGCATTTTGATTTCTCATGTGTTTTGTAGTCAGTAGAAATCCCAGAGTAGTCACTGCACGTGTTTCCCTCTGAGCCCTGGGAGCTTTCATTGCAGTGTCCACATCGAGAATACAAACGCCCTTTCTCAGGCTCCTCGATGAGTGTGACTTATTGACTGCACCCAGACTCCTGGCTGATCAGTGACATGAAATTTCACTAGTGTCGTGCTTTTTTGTTTTAATATTTATTTATTTATTTATGTACTTGAGAAGCAGAGAAACAAATAGACAAAGAGAGCTTCCATCTCTACATTCTTTCCCCAATTGCCCCCAGTGACCAAGTCTGGACTAGGGCAGAGCCAAGAGTTAAGAACTCAATCCAAGTCTCCCTTGAGGTGGCAGGAGATCAGGTGCACCTACTGGATTGCAGCGAGGAGCTGGAGCACGGAATTCAACGCAGACACTCTGATGTGGGATATGGATGTCTCAACCAGTGTCTTAATTATTGAGCTAAATGTCCTCTCCTATTATCTCCATTTTTTAATAGTTCTTTTACGACGCTTTGCCCATTTATCTTTATTGCTGTCAACTTTGATTAAAATCTGTAGCATCTGTGATATCTCTTCAGATATTTTCTTAGCACAATATTACTTTTGCAATTTTTGTACATTTAAACCATTCATTAAAGAATCATTTCTTAAATCATTTAAAATTATTTGATTAATTGATAACTCAGAATGACATACAATCCTCATTAAGAGAAAACCCTTTACATTCTGTAATTTTGTAATGTTGTATATTACAGGGATTTGGGGATGTTTGAAACATGAAATCAATGCTTAGCATTGTAACAGTTTATGATAAGGAGTCATTGCCTACTTAGGGCCTATCACTGTCTAAACTGTCATGAACCAATGTGTGTCTTCCTGCACCACCATTCTGTACATATACGTTATTTAGAGGAATATATGGGCGGCATAGGTTTCGATAGGAGAATCTGATAGGACTTCTTATATAAGTTAATCACTGGAAAAGGTCTTGACATATGAGAAGCTTTTTAACAGATGACAAAATCTACACAGCCATATCTAGATTGAAAAAAATGATATTGCTAATAACAGAGACACAAAACTGCATGGAATTTAGAAACTGTACTCTGATGTTACCATTGCTTCCTAAAACGGGAAATAATAGGGGATGGGAGTGGCTTCTTTTTTTTGTAAAATTCTGAAGCATTTTGCAATTTACGCTGTACACTTTGGAGAGCCATCGAGGGGATAGAAAGGGAAAGCTGTACTGTGGTCCATATTTGTGAAGGTCTGCCTGATAGTCCTGAATGAAGGAGTTGAAATGTTCCTGTGATACGTAATGTTTGGAAAGAGGAAATAGTCCTGGGAGAAGCAGTTGAGTATTATTTGACCACTTGCTTATGCTGTAGAGGGGATTCTGCTGGCATGGGAGAGGAGGCTGATTTATGAACAATATTCTCTTCTGCCCTGACATGATAAAGTTGTATAGTCTTGCAAAATGCAGTAGACTGCACAGATTTGAAAGGGCTCTGGATGGAAATCCTCCCCTCCACTACTTTTTTTTTTTTTGACAGGCAGAGTGAACAGTGAGATAGAGAGACAGAGAGAAAGGTCTTCCTTTGCCTTTGGTTCACCCTCCAATGGCCGCTGCGGCCTGTGCGCTGCGGCTGGCGCACCGCGCTGATCCGATGGCAGGAGACAGGCACTTATCCTGGTCTCCCATTGGGTGCAGGGCCCAAGTACTTGGGCCATCCTCCACTGCAGTCCCTGGCCACAGCAGAGAGCTGGCCTGGAAGAGGGGCAACCGGGACAGAATCTGGCGCCCCGACTGGGACTAGAACCCGTTGTGCTGGCACCGCAATGTGGAGGATTAGCCTAGTGAGCCGCGGCGCCAGCCCCTCCATTACTTTTACATCTGAATCTTGATGTCTGCTTCCTCATCTGTAAAATGGGGGCAAGCCATGAACCTTGATGTGAGGCTATGTTTAGCCCAGTGCCCTGCAAACAGTAACTGCTCAATGAAATGAACTGACAGTCATTTAAGAGGACAGGTACTCCCACCTCTGGCTCCTGTTTTGCTGCATTTTACTGTAAGAGGCAGCCTTGATCTTGCACCTTGGTACAGGGCCAGGTGGGTAGGATCCTGTTGCACAGATGCTGCTCTTATTCTTCATGGTTCTGTCACCTGTGACCAGGTGTTTATATGCACTTGCTCTTTGTTTTAGCAATGAATTCCCAGAAATGTTCCAAGGGTCCATCTGGCATTAATCCTTGGAAATGACAGATACTTAGACTAAATTACACAAGATTGAAAGTGCCATTTGTTCAGCTATTAAACCAATGAAGGAAAACTCTTGTTGAGAGAGAAAAAAAAAGTGCTCAGTATGGCAAATTCCCCATAAGATAAACATCTTCCCTCTTTGTCCTGGGAGAGTAAAAATAGTAGTTTCATGTCATCAATATTTGAAGATGCTTTGAAATTTAAGTTAGAAATACAAGAAACATCTGAAACAGTATTTTCTGCTCCAATTTATGCTTGCAATTCTCCTTATTTAAAATCATTTCCTCCAAACAGATGTTGATAAAAGAACACAAGGTTTATTTGATTTAAGTAAATTTAAGTCTTGTCTCAGTTTCAAAATTAACATATTAAGAAAATGAACAGAGTTTAAGAAGAAATAATATGCTAAATCTGGGGGGAAACTAAACTAAAATCTGTTGCAGATGGTCTCTGAGAGTGATTGTCATTGAATATTCACATTTATCCCCCTATTTTTTTAAACTCCTCAAGACCAAAGTGGGGAAAAAACACTATATTTTCCATTATTTTATCCTCCCCTACTTTCAAAGGTAGACAAAACTCATTTCAGGGTTGTGTCAGAGTATGATAATTGGTACATAATGAAGACAGTGTGTTTTAGCAAAATTTCTAGCAGATATTTTTTCCATGAATGACACAGAGACAAGTTGTGCATTGATCTTTATCTGAATTCCTCTTTTCTTGTTACAATTGTCTCAACATAGAGTGTACGGAGATGACATATAAGAAAGGAAAGATAACCTTTTTTATCATTTTATTTGAGAGATCAAGAAACAGGGTGGCTGAGAGAGAGAGAAAGAGAGCAAGAGAGAGAGAGAAAAGAAAGCACACTGTCATCCAGTTATCCATTCGTTCACTCCCCAAATGAATACAGTAGCCAGAATTGGGCCAGGACCAGCCAGGAGGCAGAAATCCAATCAGGCCTCCCAGGTGGCTGTCAGAGACTCTCACTTGAGCCACCACTGCTGTCTCCCAGGGTCTGCAATGTCAGAATTCCAGCGCCAGGAACCAGAGTCCGGAATAGAACCCAACTTGATGTAGGTTGTGATCTGTTAACTGCTAAGGTAAACATCTAATCCAATAGTTTCAAATTCTGAATCATTGTGATCATGTCATTCCCCACACTAACATTTCATAAAAATGGAGGAAGCTGAGCAGGAGTACAATTATGGATCAAGATAAAGACATGTTTAGAATCACCCCTTCCCTTGAACCCAGGACCAAATCCATGAGCATTCTCCCTCCCCCTTCCCCTGAAAGGAAAGCTGCGCAGAGGATCCGACTGTAACAGACTGATCTGAGTCTGGACTGGAGCAGGGGCCTTCCTCCACTTCAATGACCCCATCTGTCATTTCATGTTTAAACCAGGCCTTTGTGTTCTGTCTCCTTATATAAAGGCTATGAACTGTGCTTGTTATCTTTGTGTCCCTTGGGCATAGAAGCAGGTCAGGCATGTAGTAGGTACCTGGAAAGTGCTTGTCAAAACTTTGGATAGATGTATGCACGGACGGATGAATGAATGGTATCATTTAGTAGATAAAAAAGGATGAATTAGTAAAATTGGACATAGTGAAAATGTATTGGTCCTTGCTCATTAATAGGTGTTGCAGGAAATCAAACATTGCCTCAACAATAGTTTTCTACCATTTCCCTTTGCATTATTTCTTCATTAGACCCTAAAGATATCAGGTACTTAAGACTTTACAGTCAAGACAAAAAAATACTCCATGATTTTATCTTCTGTGAAATTTTGTGAAAAATATGAAACTGAGATTGTAGATATTTAGGTGTTTCTTTACGATGCCTAAATTTCCTCTCTTTGCAAGAAGCACTGAGGTTTTGGCCTCTGGAATATCTTTGTTAATGGTGACCGCTGTCAGCAATCAATAGATGTGAAAGAATACTCAGAACTATTGGAGGGTAAAATTGCAAACTCAATGTCCAAACACACAGCTAGGAAAATTATTATCTCATTACTGGTCAGGCCAGTTTTGTGCACATTATTTTTAATTATTTGTATTGTCCTGAGATAGTACATACAGTTCTGGTACAATGAAAATCACTGTAATATGGTAACACTCTTGTGTTTTCTGTGTAGCTTTTTTAATCTGCAAGGCTATTGTCATAATGCTTAAGGAAGCAAGAGACACTTAGGGCTTGCATCCCAAGCCTCAGATCACTGAGGGGACAGTGCTGGGCACTGTGTCTAAAGTGGCCCTGTTTACCTGGACTTGGGAGAGATCAACAGCAATTCCAGAGTCCTTGTGTCTCAATTAACTAGGATTAGGGAGATTTAGTCAATGTTGTAAGTGCAACAAGCCCTCTGTAAAACCAATTATTTTTTTTTTAAAGCTGAAAGTTTTAAATGTGATTCTCCTCACTATTATCAAGAGATACCATATTTTCCTATACCTGTTTCCTTCATCTGTAATATTGGGGGATAATAAGTTTAGCATAAAGTGTGTCTGTAAGAAACAGGTAAAGACTATATTTAGGGGCTGGCGTTGTGGCATAACAGGTAAAGTTGTCCCTACCACCGTTTATATTGAGGCTTGATCTCCATTGTGGCTTATGGGAAAGTGGGGACCAGTGTGCCTGTTTGGTTATGGGAGCAGAGCCCTCATGAATGGGTTAAGGCCTTGCTCTCCAGAGGCAGTTATTGCTGGAGCAGATTTTAAAAAAGAAATTTTATTTTATGAGGTTGGTACAGTGGTGTAGCCGGTAAAGCCACTTGCAATGATGGTATCGCATATGGGTTTTGGTTCAAGTCCTGGCTGTTCCATTTTTGACCCAGCTTCCTGCTTAGGTCTGGGAAAGCAGCAAAAGATGGTCCAAGTACTTGGGCCCCTGAATCCACATGGGAGAACTGCATGAAGCTCCTGGCTCCTGGCTTCGGCCTGGCCCAGCCCGGGTAGTTGTGGACATTTGGGGAGGAAACCAGTAGATGGAAGACTCTTTCTCTCTCTCTGCTCTGTAAATATGACTTTCAAATAAATAAATAAATGCTTTTTAGAATATTTGATTTTATTCATTTTTTTTTTTTTGGACAGGCAGAGTGGACAGTGAGAGAGAGAGAGAGACAGAGAGAAAGGTCTTCCTTTGCCGTTGGTTCACCCTCCAATGGCCGCCGCGGTTGGCGCGCTGCGGCCGGCGCACCGCGCTGATCCGATGGCAGGAGCCAGGAGCCAGGTGCTTTTCCTGGTCTCCCATGGGGTGCAGGGCCCAAGCACCTGGGGATTTTATTCATTTTAAAGGCAGAGTTAGTGAGAGAAGAGGAGAGATGAGATCTTCCATCTGCTGGTTCACTCCCCATATGGTTGCAATGGCCAGGGCTGGGCAGACTGAAGCCAGGAGCCAGCAGTTTCTTTTGGGTCTCCCACATGGGTACAGGAGCTCAAGCACTTGGGCCATATTCTGCTGATTTCTCAGGCACATTAGAGGAAAGTAGTTTGCAAGTGGAGCAGCTGGTACTTGAACACACACATATGAGATGCTGGCATTGCAAGCAGCAGCTTTAGCCACTGCACCACAATGCCAGCCCCTGGAGCAGTTGTTAAAAGACAAGTCCACCTCATATGTTGTCTCTTTAACACATTCCCACTTTCCACCATGAGTCAAAGCAGTGGAAAGCCCAGCAGAGATCAGTTCAATGCTACTGGACTTCCCAGCTTCTAGAACCATTAGCCATGATAAACATGTTTTCTTTATAAGTTACCCAGTTTCCAGCATCCTCTGACAGCAACAGAAAGTGGACTAAGACTGGTGTCTCTTTAAAAATTATCCTAATACGACTTACTATGCATTCCAAGGGGACAGAACAATTCCTAGTGCTTCTTTGTAACCCTGGAGACCTCCATCTGTACCCCCACCATGCTATGTCCTGCCCTATATTGGCTGCCTCACCGGCCTCTAAATCAGCCTCCTTCTTTGAATTCTCCTCACTTCTTTTCGATGTTATTTTTCTCATCAGACATTCTCCCTATGGTTTTATTTTTTAACATATTTCCCAATTTTAGATGAGTAGATTTTTCAATAAGCTCTTGAAAATTGTGCATGGCATGTAAAAGAAATGTGCTTTGAATATGTGTAATGGAGTTCAGTGAGAAGTTATATCCCTTGGAGGTTAGAGCTAACGCACAAACCATGGTGCCTCGCAGCTGAGAGCTCCAGGAATGAGGAGAAGGGAACAAATCTTCCATGGACATCCAGGGCACACTTGTCAGTTGATACCCAAGGCGGGACAGATAAAAAGGAAGTTAGCAGCACATTCAAAACTAGAACCTTTGTCCCTGGATATCCAGGCTGTCTCTTCCCTATGAGCTGCATCGTCTGGTAGGGTGTGTGCTTGGTATCCTTTTTATTTCATTGACTGTTCAATCCTTACTATGATAATGTGCTGTGTATCTCATTCACTGTGACCATGGTCATTCTACAGATGAGGACACGGGGAAAAAGAGCTGCAGACACCGATCTAGTTACTAGTTGTAACTAGTATGTGGCAGACTGAGACTAAAAAATGGACACACACACACATGCACGTGCACAAAATAACTTCATTTCAATAATTCATATATTTAAAAGCCAACTTGTAATCATATACTTAAAAATAATAGTTCTTAATTAATCAAAGCCATCTTTTAAATTGTTTTATGCGTTTTCCTTTGTTAAAAATTGTTAAGAATAGTAATTGCATTTTATGTTATTGAGCCCCCGATGCACAGCTTCTTTTAAAGTTCAGATAGAAATGTTCTAAAGAGCAAGGCTGATTTCAAACATCCAAGGCCTGTGCAAAAGAATATGAGAGATGGGCCAGTGCCGCGGCTCAACAGGCTAATCCTCCGCCTTGCGGCGCCGGCACACCGGGTTCTAGTCCCGGTTGGGGCGCCGGATTCTGTCCCGGTTGCCCCTCTTCCAGGCCAGCTCTCTGCTATGGCCAGGGAGTGCAGTGGAGGATGGCCCAAGTGCTTGGGCCCTGCACCCCATGGGAGACCAGGAGAAGTACCTGGCTCTTGCCTTCGGATCAGCGCGGTGCGCCGGCTGTAGCGCGCTGGCCGCGGCGGCCATTGGAAGGTGAACCAACGGCAAAAGGAAGACCTTTCTCTCTGTCTCTCTCTCTCTCTCACTATCCACTCTGCCTGTTGAAAAAAAAAAAAAAAAAAGAGATGGATGACATTGTGAATCTTTTCTCTCCTTAAATGGAGCAGTGTTCAAACACCTAATCTGTGCCTTTTTAAGACACACTGAGTACAATAAAGTCTATTTTACAACTTTAGCTAAAAAGCACCATACCTAGAAAGCTGAACAATGAACATAATAGTCATTGGGATTTCCAGCTCCAGCTGTTGCAGGCATTTGAAGTGTGGAGCACTAGAGCTTATTCTCTCTCTCTCTCTCTCTCTCTCAAATAAATTTTTAAAAGAAAATAAAGTTTAAAATATAAAGAAACACATATTTAAAAAATTTAATGATGGGGAACGGCATTGTAGCATGGCACATTAAGCCACTGCCAGTGATGCGTCCCATATGAGTTTTGGCTGCTCTGTTTCCAACCCAGTGCCCTGCTAAAGCAGCTGCAGTAGCATCAACAGTGCTTGGGCTCCTGCCACCCACATTGGAGACCAGGATGTAGTTCCAGGCTCCTAGATTTGGCCTGGCCAGGCCCAAGCATTGCTACCAGGCTGCTTGGGTAGTGAACCAGCAGATGGAAGGTTTCTCTCTTTTTCTCTCTCTCTGTCTCTCCATTTCTCTCTATAACTCTGCCTTTCAACTTAGTAAAATAAACCTTCTAAAAAAGTAAAAGGTAGTCATTTATATGCATCAGCTTAAATTGTTTATCTCATGGGCCTGTGTTGTGGCATGGTACGTTAAGTCATTGCCTTTGGTACTGGATCAGAGCACTAGTTAGAGTCCTGAATTTGCTGCTTTTGACCCAGCTCCCTGGTAATATGCCTGGGAAGGCAGCAGAAGATGGTCCAAGTAGCTGTGCCTCACCACCTACATGGGAGAGCAGGATGGAGTTTCTAGCTCCTAGTGTTGGCCTGGCCCAGCCATGACCACTGCGGGCATTTGAGGAGTGAACCAGTGGATGGAAGATTTCTCTCTCTCTCTCTCTCTCTCTCTCTCTCTCCCTCCTTTCTGTCATTCTGCATTTCAAATAAATAAAATACATTTTTAAAAAATGAAAAGTATTTCTCTCAAGTTATTAAGAGATTGCTTATAGAATATTGGCCGATGAGCAATTCATAATGTGAAATATTATGATATTATGTCAATTAACAACATGCAGTATCTTCCAAAGATAAAAGAAGGATAGTTAGGTTAGGCTTAGGGATCTAAAAGTCTGTTTATAAAACATATCACCTAACAGATTTGATTTTTCATGTATGAATGTTGTGGGTTAGATTGGGTCAGAATTAAAATTCCAGACTTTTGCATTTTACTTAGAGATAAATACTGTGGGCTAGCGCCGCAGCTCACTAGGCTAATCCTCCGCCTTGCAGCGCCGGCACACCGGGTTCTAGTCCCAGTCGGGGCGCCGGATTCTGTCCCGGTTGCCCCTCTTCCAGGCCAGCTCTGCGCTGTGGCCTGGGAGTGCAGTGGAGGATGGCCCAGGTACTTGGGCCCTGCACCCCATGGGAGACCAGGAGAAGCACCTGGCTCCTGCCATCGGATCAGCGCGGTGCGCCGGCTGCAGCGGGCCGGCTGTGGCGGCCATTGGAGGGTGAACCAACGGCAAAGGAAGACCTTTCTCTCTGTCTCTCTCTCTCTCTCACTGTCCACTCTGCCTGTCAAAAAAAAAAAAAAAAAAAGAGAGAGAGAGAGATAAATACTCTGTACAGGCACGAACATGACATGCAATGTGATAATGTTTACCTACAAAGTGAGAAAAATACACAGGCACTCGTGGGCTTTATTTAGGGAGAGTGAGCCAAAGAATGGAAATTATCATACCTTGCTCTGCTCAACCTGAGTCCACCAGGACAGTGAGAACTTCTGTTCCACCTGGCTTTTTATGAGCTTAGAAAAATGGAATTGTTTACATGGTACCACCCCCATGTCCCAGGTAAGAGGAAGTATTTCCAGGTAAGGGGTCCCTTGATTGACAGGTGAACATGGCAACACAGGGCAAAGTAGATGTGGTTTCCACTTCATGAATTTAAAATGATCTTCTTAAGCTTTCCCACATCATGAGGAAGAGTGGCAATGTTTTCAAAATAAAGGGCAGACATATCAGATGGGAAATAATACCAATTTTATCACCAGTGCATGAAGCAAGTCCCAATGAAAACAACAAAGAAGGTAGGACCAGAATGACATTGGAAAATCATTTGGTGCTCCGTTATGTGATTTTTTACTGTGAAATTAAAAATCATTTGCCCAGGAACAGGTAATATCCTTTGTGATAGAAGTTCATTGATTTAAAACAATAATGAAGGGGCAGGCACTGTGGTAAATTTGGTTAAGCCCCAGCCTGCAGTGCTGGCATCTATATGGGTGGTGGTTCAAGTTTCGGCTGCTCCACTTCCAATCCTGCTAATGTGCCTAGAAAAGCAGTGGAAGATGGTCCAAGCCCTTGGGCCCCTGCTCCCTCACGGGAAATCTGGAAGAAGCTCCTGTCTTCTGGCTTCAGTCTAGACCAGCCCTGACCATTGTGACCATTAAGGGAGGGAAACAGCAGATGGAAGAGCTCTCCCCTGTCTCTCTATCTCTCTTTACAACTCTGACTTTCAAATAAATAAATAAATCATTTTTTTAGAAAAAGAGTAATATATTTTCCAGGAAATTTGATTCATAAAAATGTCTCTATTTGGTAATACAAAATACCAAATTTGGGATGATTAAATAATAGGATTATGTTAGTAGTAGTAAAATAATTTATTTCATTTTCAGCAGTATGGCAGAATATATTTCTGAAAAGTAATTATAAGCTCCCGATAAGCACAACAAAAATGCCTAACACATTATATTGTGTAGTTGAAGTTACAAGAAATTTAGGAAAATCTCCAGGGTCCCAACGTTCAGTAGAAGCTAAAAATCAGAGTGCTGTAATGGCATTGACACTTCAGCTATCCTGGGGCATTAGTCAATTTGATCCAATGAGATGTTGTTTTTAGAGCCTCAAGGGAGAAATGCACATAACAATTCCACAGAAAATCAAGTATTAAGACTAAGATACTGAAGGGCTAAAATGCGGATGGAAAGCAAAAACATATTTGTGTGTGTGTGTATGTGTGTGCACATGCACATTTGTAGTGACTTGCTGTTGAGGTTCTGGGAATTAAACAACAAAACCACCCCTAAGAGTGTCACGACTTCAGCCTTTCCCTCAATATCCATCCATGGAGAGCGTATTTATAACACAAGCCAAATAATATCTTACAAATAATACTGGCTTAACATTACGGCATTAGTACTTTATATAAACTAAATGCTCGTATTGACTCTCTTCTTTTGATTTAATTCCTTACTCTGTGCAAGACAATTCAGAAGGAGGGTGGAATGTGAATTAATGTTCACTGCAGAGTTGATAAATGACTATTTGCTTCCTTGGGACTGGGTGAGATGCTTCGGCCCTGTCCCTATCAATTGGGTCAATAAGAATAGGGTACATGACAGCCAGCTGTATTTTAACAAATGATCTATACAATGCTAAGAATGAGAATCTCAGCAAATTTATAGCTTTAGAAACAAGTCGTGTTTCTATTGCCCAATTCTAATAAAATTTGCTGGCTCAATTCTGCAAAGTTTGTAAATTTTCTATCATCCTGCTAACACATGTCTTCAATACCTTTGTGTCATTGGTTTCTAGGACTTTAAGCAGAGATATAAATGGCCTTTGTGATTTTGAATTTTTTATCTGTCCATTTGTGACTGCAGGTTAATGACATGTGGGAGGATAAGAAATGAGAACACCTGATTTCTATTTCGAGTAAGTAGGAAACAACACACACAACACTGTGGGGGATGAACAATGAGATTCCATTTCCAGATACAGGACAGACACTTTTTTCTTCTTTTTATGTTTTCCATTTTTCAACTTTTATTCATTGATTTTTATTATATTTATTTGCACATTAATATTTATTTTTTTAATTAGTTGATTTTTATTTATATAAGGGGAACACATTTCATGCCTTTCATAGAAACAGTTTTAAGAACATTTTTGATACTTCCCACCCTACTCTTCCCCATCCCACCCCCTCCTCCTTCCTGTCTTTTTTTTTTAATTTTTGTAATGGCACACTTTCAATTTACTTTATAAGCACAAGCTTAATTCTCTACTAAATAAAGAATTCAATTAGCAGTAAGCAGAAAAAAACACCATTCCTCAGGTATATAGGCAAGGGCTATGAACAATAATCAAATCTCAAAACATCAATTTCTCTCATATGCATTGTTTCTTGTACTCTATATTAGACTCTAGATAAATACTGAAATTCCTGTGAAATACTTTGTGTTCTCTGTCAGTCATCATCACTGATTTCCCCTGCTTGTTCATTAGAGGTCTTTGCCCTTAGTATGAAATTGCAGCCATCTTCTGAAGGCAACCCCTAATGCAATTGGCAATCCTTTTTTTTTTTTTTTTTTCGGGCAGAGTGGACAGTGAGAGAGAGAGAGACAGAGAGAAAGGTCTTCCTTTGCCGTTGGTTCACCCTCCAATGGCCGCCGCGGCCAGTGCACCGCGAATCCAGCGCCCCGACCTGGACTAGAACCCGGTGTGCCGGCGCCGCAAGGTGGAGGATTAGCCTAGTGAGCCGCGGCGCCGGCCATGCAATCCTCTTTTCTTAAAGCACTGAAGACATTCATTGTGAACTGAGAACAACTTACTGAATCTGTGTGCCCCAAATGTAAGTATCTTCCATATTCTGAGTTCTGCCTTACAAGACATTGAACTGGTACCTTCTAGTCAAATGAATCCTTTGAAATGAGGGAAGTAATATGCAAGTGCTATGCGCCTGATAGTACATGTGTGCTTCCCTTAGCCAATCATTCGACCCATGTTAACTTTAGAGGTAGTCCAATGGTCTCAAATGTATAATATTCTGGACATGCCATCTTAAGAAACAAAAGTCAGACTCCAGCAAGATCATTTGTTATCTTAGGTATTTTTCATTTACTCTGATATTTTAAATGAAGAATGCCAAAAAGCTCTGAGTAGTCATGTCGATTTTCTGGTATTTTTTCCCTTATTTGACATTTCTGAATTAGGAAAAGTGAGAACAAACATTTAATCAATATCTACTATATGTCATGGACTATAATAAGCAATTGGTTCACATTTTTATTGACTTTTCCCAACAAGACCATGTCTCATTGTCTCTTTTGCAGTGTCAAAGTGATAGAAATTTGCTTCATATTGATATTCTGGTGTCCTTTCTAGCTGGTGTTGACTGAAGTGTCTGATGGCCCACACTGCAACACACCCACGTGTTATTGTGACAACTGCAGCAGAAATCCCACCCTTGATTCTCCACTTGTGAGAAAGACGCACTGCAATGCTAGAAACCACAAAGACAAAGGCTGCTTGACAAAATGAGGGCGATGTTTAAAAAAGGAAAGATAACTCCCACTCCATTCTCTGTCTTTCCTTCTGCAGAAGTGATGGTCCTACTTCCCTCCACCTCTCAAGCCATTGTTGCCCTGGTATGATGCCAGCATCTTATATGGGATGAAACCAGTGCGACTGCTCCTGGTGTGAGGCTCCTGTGACACTGAAGTCTGGGCTGTAATGTTGAGACTCCCACTTGATCTATGATGGTGCCTCTTTATCCAGAAATGACTTGACCAACCAGCGAAGGATCAAGGCAAGCCCTTTTTTTTAAATCTACATATTTATTTGAAAGGCAGGGTTACAGAGAGAGAAGGAGAAATGTGGGAGGAGAGAGAGAGAGAGAGAGAGAGAGAGAGAGAATCTTCCATATGCTGGTTCACTCCCCTTCAGGGTCTCCCATGCAGAAGTAGAGGCCCAAAGACTTGGGTCATCTTTAACTGTTTTCCCAAGTGCTTTAACAGGAGCTGGATCAGAAGTGGAGCAGCTGGGACTCAGAGTGGTGTCCATGTAGGATACAGGCATTGCAGGTGGCAGCTTAACCTGCTGTGCTTCAATACCGGCCCCTAGAGGGAAGCCTTTTCATGTGAGACTAGGAAATCAGGGTGCTGTGACTCCACGTGTTCTTATAGCATGGCAACGAAGACTCTCCTCTGTCCCACCGAAAACACAATAGATTTAGAGGACAGATGTGCACAAGAAGTGAAAGAAGTGCAGTTTTCATTTGTATTGTGAAATGTAAAAAAATACCATGATCAGCTCTTTTCTTCAAAAGTATGTTCCTTTTCTTACTTCCTCCGCACTGTATATTATAAAAGAGGTTAAATTATAAATAAGTAAGTAAAAACCAATGATGCTTCAGTGTCATGTGGATAATTAATGAAAAAAAACTGATGGAGTAAATCAGTTTCAGAATCAAGATTTGATGTCTAACTCTCTCTACCAGAACATGTTAACAAGAAATGCACGGCCCTAAAATAGTGAGAGATTATTATTCAAAACTCAGCCAAGTTCTGTATTATCTGATCAAAACTGATTCAACTGGAACAATATGGAGAACAGAGGGTAAACTTCAAATTTTTGAAAGGGAAAGTAAATATTCTCCTTCCTTCTTTTTTGCAGGAGAGGGTAAGAAGAAGACGACACTCATAAATCCAAGCAGAGTCAAACCAAGTTCTCAAATATGAGAAACTGGACTCAGATGCATAAGGGATATAGAGTTAGGTATCATGCAAAAAGCCACAAAATGAGCAAAGGTAACTGGTTAGATACGCCCAAGTCATGGAGCAAACGCTGTAGGAAACTTCTGAAATCACAAGGTCCTGGAGCTAGTTCCATTTAAATAAAATAAATGCATAGTACATCATTCAGTGGGACTCTGCTGGCACTGAAAGAGTTTCCTAGCAACGAATTAGGTGTGAAGAAAGGGCATTAGCCAAAACATCCCAGCAAAGTCTAATATGCACTGATCTTGAATCTACGACACCATGCCACCCCCCTCAGCTTGTGCTTGTTCCTAAAAGTATTATCCAATAACTTAGGTAAACATTAAAAATTTATGAGGCCGGTGCTGTAGCGTAATGGGTAAAGACACCACCTGCAATGCTGGCATCCCATATGGGTGCTGGTTAGAGTCCCAACGGCTCTATTACTGATCCAGCTCTCTGCGTTGGCCTGGAAAAGCAGTAGAAGGACCAAGTCCTTTGGCCCCTGCACTCAAATGGGAGACCTGGAAGAGGTTCCTGGCTCCTGGTTCCAGATCGCTCAGCTCCAGCCATTGCGGCCATCTGAGGAGTGAACCAGCTGATGGAAGACCTCTCTCTCTCTCCCTCTGCCTCTGCCTCTCAGTAACTCCATCTTTCAAATAAATAAATCTTTAAAAAAAAGCATTAAAAACTTAATTTCCTTTACACCAGCATGTCTTCATGCTCTACATTTCTTGGACTTTCTTCCCAAATAACTAGAATGAGAAAGCATGTATTCTTCACCACTAGGGAAAAATAAGAAGTTTCAGAAAAAGCATATTTGTGTTATGTATAAAATCGACAAATTAAAATCCATGCAGAGTTTCTACAACCCCAGAATAGAGCCTGAAAATCTTCGGAGAAAACAATACAATGACCAAGCAGTCCAAAGATTGTCAGTTGTCATTTTCCACATCACAAATTAACATTTCATAACAAAAAAGCCCCTACAGACCAGCTATGAAAATCTTATAACAGGTGCTTCTTTGAGGTTGTCAAATGAAATCTCTTGTTTTTCTTCCCTAAAAAGATTTAACAAGGGAACCAGTAAAAGAGCTGAATGATGCCTATTCATCATTTGGCACCCAAACTCTGAGCCTTTTTCTGAGTCATCTCTTTGTTATGTGTGTTTCTGTCTTGGGCTGTGTTTGTCAAATATGTGTTTATATATGCAATCATCTCCAAACAGCCGTAATGTCTCCATTTTAATAAACACAAAATATGTAATCACTAATCATAGACCTCAACACTGTAGAAAATACAGTGAATCATATGTTCAGACATCAGAAAAGAATCCTGATGCTGTGGATTCTCATCAAAAATGCAAAATTCATTTCCAGTTTTGAAATACTAAATGTGGATTCCACATCTTTATTGCTACCTCAAAGTACCATAGGAATTAGAGGGCCCCTGCTTTTAATAGCACTAGCACATTGAAACCAATGGCTTTAATTTATTTCTTTGTTTTTTTTTTTTAATTTTTTTATGTATTTGAAAGGAAGAATTTGAAAGAGAGGGGGGACATAGAAAGAAAGGCGAGAGAGAGAGAGAGAGAGAGAGAGAGAGAGAGAGATTCCATCTGCTGGTTCACTCCCCAAATGCCTGGTACTGCCACTATAAGGCTGAAGCCAGGATTCCGGAACTCCTATCAGATGCAAATTTCACAAGTAATGGCTTAACTTTCTGTGCCATAATGCAGACCTGAAAACCTCCTTTTAAAAGGAGCAATGGAAATAAATTCTAGGAAGATAAAGGAAAAGCTGCAGTGTTATGCTGCTGCTAAGGGTCCATATTAGAACTATGCCTGGACAGAGCTGAATTTGGCTCAATGCATCATGTACTCAGCTTTATTGAGATATAATTGACAAATAAAAAACACCTGTAAGTCATGAAATGTGTTGTTTTGTTATGTGCGTTCATTGTGAGTTGTAGATATTTGCTGTGTATGATATGATGGTTGGATATTTGTGTTCACTGAGAAATGATTACCACAATCAAGGAGAGTCAAGCTCACATATCCAACAACTGACCAAGGTATCACCAGTGTGTGTGTGTGCACTCCCGTGTATGTGCAGTGGGAGCCCTTGAGAGCTACTCTCTTAGCATATTTCAAGTATACATTTCTCTTAACTGTATTTACTGTGTTGTATATTAAGTCTACAGATCTTGCATGTCATGTAAACTGCAAATTGTACCCTTTGACGAGTAGTTCTTCCCTTTTTGTCCTGTTTACCAACCCTTAGAAAATCACCATTTTCACTGACCGAGTTTGTGGTCACAGAAGGCTTCCATAGTTTTGGCAACTCATGACAGGACCCTCGGGTGATCACTGACATCATAAATAAGAGTGTTAATTGTTAAATTAACAACAGAAGTCGCTGTGCACTTACTCCCCATGTGGGACCTCTGTCCTTAATGAGTTGTACTATGAGAATCAACTGCGAAACTTGTTCTCAAACAGAACTTTATATGTTGTGTGTGTGTGTGGGTGCAAACTGTTGAAATCTTTACTTAGTACAGAGTTTCTCTTCTGTATATAAAGTTAATTAAAAAAGAATCTTAATGAAGAATGGGGTGGGAGAAGGAGTAGGAGGTGGGATGGGAATGGGGGTGGGAAGGTGGGTATGGGGGGAAGAACCACTATATTCCTAAAGTTGTACCTATGAAATTTGCATTCATTAAATAAAAGATTAAAAAAGAGAAAACCACCATTTTCTGTAATACCATTTCTGTTACCATGAGTTTTGTATTTTTTTAGATTCTGCATACTTGTGTATGTGAGATCATGTAGTATTTATCTTTCTGTGTTTAGTTAATTCCACTTGGCATAAAGTCCTCGAGGTCCATTCATGTTGAAGTATTTATATCAACATTTTTGCCTTCATGACTGTCTTTGCCACTCTGATACCTACCAGTACTCCTAATATTAATAACAATTTTTCTTCCACATAGACCATCCTATAATCCCTGAGTCTCATATGGTAATACTGACCTTCCGTTGGCCTGTTTACCTTCTGACTTAGCTTCTCTATGTGTATAACTTTGGTCTCTCTTTATCCTCTATTTATGAATGCATGCATATAGCTTAACCTTTGATAACATTCATATTAAAAGGAAGAGGCTTAAAAGAATTTCTCTGATTTTTCTTATTCCTTCATTTCTTTGCATTGCTCTACATTTATAAACTTGGCACAGAACATCATATCACTTGATACCCCATATATTTTGTAATTATAAATTTTCGATTTACAATAAAAAGGAAAACCATGCAAATGAGAAAAACAACATAAAACTCTTGCATACATTAAAATTTTTAGAAAGACTAGTCAGGAGTAGATAACTTAAGGTTAATTATAGCACCAAACATTGTTAGTTCCACATTTTATGGAAAATAAAACTGGACTTTTATAGGAGATAGCTTAGAAATACTTCCTAGATTTGGGCAATAGTCTTCCAGGTGCTTTCTTCACCAGCAGCCACTTTCTCTTCCATTTCATTTCCATCCCACGGCTGAATCGATCTTTCTAATGTGAAAAATGCATCATTTTATTTAGCAGTTTTAATGTCTTCTATGACTTCCTGACATTCAGAAAAGAGAAGACATATTCACTGCCTGTGGGGTCCTTCCAAAATCTGTCTTACCCTCATTTTTCCATTTTCATAGACTTATCTCTGGTGCCTGACTAAGACACGTACAATGTTTCAGGAAAGCAGAATTCCCAATACCCTGTAATTCTTGTCACCTCAGGACTCAACACACAGACCGTGCCTTCTGCCTCAGATGTGTCTTCCTCTCATTGAATAGGTTCTGATCTTGTGAAATCAAATTTAAATTTCAGAATGTCAATATTCTTCTGTACCTATGCAGTCATTCTTTCTCAATTAATATGCTCATTCAGAAGATATGAGTGTGTATTTTCTAGGTGCCTATCCTTTCTTGAAATAACAGGGAGAACAAGCTAAAAAAAAAAAACACAAAACCCCTTCTCTCCCTATGGCAATTACCCTAGAGGATGGAAATGGAAATGAACAAATAAACACGCAATATTGAAAAGCAGTAATCAGTGCCATGAAAAAATAAAAGCAGAACAAGAGCCTAAGAATTCCAGGGAAGAGCGAAGTGTATCAGAGTTTCAGTTGTTAGGGAGGTGACTTTCAGGAAGTTTTACATAAGGGAGAAATTCAATGAATATGGGAGTGAGAAGGGGCAGAGAGAGAAGTTTCAAACATATGGGAGAGAAATACAAAAGATACACATGAAAACAATTTATTTTCTGTTTGGAAGACAAGCACCGCAGAAGAAAAATGGCTTCACTAGAATGTGCTAAGTAAATGGAACCCTGTAGAAAATACTGTACACCTTGCCCTAGGTATAGACAAATATCTTTAAACATAGCTACGTAAATAACATCACTAAATCATTTTTGTTTATTTTTCTAAGTATGCTCAAATATCAGAGTCCATACTAGATTGTAAGCTACTTCAATAAAAGTACAGCCTATAAATCTTACCACATTTCCCTGTGCCTATAATGGCCTGAGATAACACATAGGATGTGCTGACTCATACATTTTTCCTTCGTTTATTCCATATTTGTTTGTTAAGAACTCAGTATAAAACAGGTACTGCATACACACACTGGGGATAAACTGATGAGCAATGATTGTTGTATTCCCCTAAGTTTTTGTAGAATAGAATCCATAATGTTGTAGGAGACTTAGCAAAGAGCTACAATAATTAATATATAAAGGAAAGTGCAGTAGGTCACGAAGAAGAAAGTGGTGTCTTCTGCATTCAGGGGTCCCTGAGGAGGTAGATTATAGACTAAAAGGTGAAGAATGAATGGAAGCTTATTACATGAAAATTTTAGCTGATAGAGGAGCTTACATTAAGGCTCCTCTGTGGAGGATTAGATCCAGTGAAAGAGACCTAGCTTTGCTGGCCATGTAAAGGATTTTGGATTTTTACCCCAAGAGCAATGGGTAGTCAAATATTGCAACCTAAAGAATCGCCCAAATATTAATTAGCTTGGCTCAGAAAATAATTTTGGTGGCTACCATAGGGCTTATTAGTTTTGTACCTAATCCCTGCTTCTGCTTTAACATATTTAAAAATAGCAGTCCAAAATGTCTTCCCTGAACAAAATACGTGTTTATTTTTTCAGGATCCTCTTCAACCATGATTCATATTGATGTCCTAAATGCCATTCATATGGCATTTGTGGTCCTAAAAATGCAATACTAACACTATCACTTGTCTTTGAGCCTTTGAACCGCGATACATTTGTGCTGCCACACATGACTGAATTCTTGATAGGAGGACAGTGCCTTGGCTCATGACAAAAGATCAGGCACCTCTTGAAGGCTACTGTGTACAGGATTTATGATCCAGAGTTATCAGTGACAATCTGATATCTGTCTTGCCCAACTAGAAATTGTTGCTTGTCTAGATGTGGGATATGAGACTTTGTGGTGCATTTTCAAGGTGATACTTCATTTTCTTTTTTAATTTGGATAAAATTGGGCTACACAGAAAATGGATGATCCTTTCAATCAGAATTATAAGTTATGATCCTGCAGGTGTCTTTAAGAATGGAAGTGAGATTGAGACAGCTGCCTGTTTCTATACCAAATCAGACCATTTTTTAATTACTGAAGGAAGCAGACATGCAGAAAAAACTCCAAGACATAATTTAAGTATCTTCCAAGAAAAAATAATTTAAAAAACAGGCTGGAAATTAATCAGGAATAATGTCAGCATGCTAGCCACAGTGTTCTAGTTTTATTACAACAGTAGTCAGAGTTTCTGTATAAGATGTGGCTGCTTTATTGGACCCTGCTGACCACTAACTCTGACAAAACTAGAGAAATGTCCACAGAAAAATATTAGCAGAAAAAAGTATCAGAATATGTGCTTCTACTTTCTCTCCCTCTCCCCTTCTCTCTCTCTCAAAAAACTTTCCATCATTTGAGAGAAGCTGTACAAATATGAGATAAAATCTTGCACGTCTTTGCTTTACTTACTCACTGAAGCAGGGTTGCTCCGTAGCTGCATGATGATCTTTTGAGTGGATAATTTGCTGTGGGGGTCTGACCCTTCACTGTAGCAACATCTCTAACCTCTTCCTACTACAGGCCACTAGTACTCTGCTATCCCCTGAATGGCACAAAATCACATCTTGCTGTGTTGACAAAATCTTCAGGACAATAGCAAGAATAACTGTACCACAAAATCAATGAAAGGTCTCATGTATTTTAGCTCCTCATGCTCTTTATGCCTTTGTCTATATCTGCATATAGAGCGCATGAAATTTTGCACACATATATCCTGCAGGTGTGATTCTTATAGGATCTCAATTAATTCTCACAAGTATTCTTTTTTCCTTAATTTTCAGAATTTTGAATTTAAAATGTTAAATTTATTTTTATTTACCCAAAAGACACAGAGAGACAGAGAGATTCCCCCATACCTAACTGTCTCCAACATCCAGTTGAAGTCTAGACTGAAGCCAGACACCAGGATATCAGGGTATGAGGGGCCCAGCAACTTGAATGATCTACTGCCTCCTAGGGTGTGCATTATGAAGAAGCTGGAATTGGGAATAGAACCAGAATTTAGACCCTGGCACTCCAATATGAGATGTGGGCATCTCAAATGATTTCTTAACTATTCCACTAAATGCCTTAAACACATACACTGTTATCTAGAACGGAGATTTCTTGATAAGTGGTAATTTCTAGCGGTAATGAATAGTGTCAACATGTAAAAGGAAAATCTTGGGATCAATGATGAATATAACTTTACCAAAAATATAAGTGTTTGGTGGGACTGGAAATTTACTTTAGATTGTGTATGCAGCATATAGTCTGACTCATGAGCGGAATAGATGAATGGAATTTCCATTGTGTGGCTCTAGAACAAATCTATTGGGGAATGTGGGCCAGGGAGAATTCAGAAACCAAGGAGGGTGAGAGATAGTCCTTGGAGAGATAAGCAGAAGAATTCAAACAGGAAAAGTCCAGGGAGCCCGCCTTGGAGACTACTGCAGAGCACAAGCATGTGATAACAAAGGTGGGGAGAGACTAGAACAATCCAAAATTCTACTCTCAGGCCTGACTTGTCTTGACATTCATCAGTTTATCAGAGTTTGACAGGCACAGCCTCCTCATATATTAGTGAAGACAGTCTTGTAAATGTCAGTTAGGTCAAGGTAATTGATGGTGTCTTCAAGTCTTCTAGATCTTGCCTGATTTTCTGTCTTTCTGCACAATCAATTATTAAGATTGGTACAGGAATCTTTGATTGTGACTGTGAATTTATTTCTCTATGCAATTTTCTTTAGTTTTAAATTTATTTACAAGTTTCATGACTTACAGTACCTCAAAACTATTTTTTACTAGGCATGGTGCAAAAGCAATATATGTCTAGTAGGACATGTTTAGTAGAATCTGGACTTTACATTTTGAATTTTGATCTTTTCCCAGACTAGTGATATGTATATGGTACACTCACATAATGCTGGACTAAGGAAACCCTAACTCCCAATCAGCCACAAGATATTGAGGGTAAATAATTGATAGTTTATAGAATATTTTTGCTAAGTTATGGTGTCATATAGGTTAGGTATATTAATGTGTTATTGATTTAAAATGTTTGCAGTTTATAATGTATTATTGAGATATAACTTTAGCATAAGTCAAGAAGTATCTGTATTATTACAAAATATTTATATTTATTTATTTTCATGTTATTTGAAAGGCAAGGAGGCAAAAGTGGAGAGAGACAGAAACATATCTTCTCTCTGCTGGTTCACTTTCCAAATGAACACAACAGCTGAGGCTGGATCAAGCTGAAACTAAGTGGGGAACTCAGTCTGGTCTCCTATATGAGTCACAGGGCACAAGTCCTTGAACCATCTGCTGTACTCCAGGGTACACATTAGCAGAAAGATTGAATCAGAAGCAGAGAGGGGAATCAAGTGCACACAAATTGGGAGTGTCACAATGAAGCAGATTAAGCCACCAGTGCCAGACTGGTCTCATATTGTAATGTCAGTTAGAGTCTTCTTCCAGTCCAGCTAGCAGCTAATGTACCCAGAAAGGCAGTGGAAGATGGCTCAAGTACTTGAGTCTTTGACATCTATGTGGGTGACCTGGATGGAGGGCCTGACTCCTGGTTTTAGCATGTTCCAGACTTTGATGCTGTGGTCATTTAGGGGGTGAACCAGTGGATGGAAGATCTCTCTCTGCCCCATTTCTGTCTCTGTCTCTTTGTCTATGTGTCTCTTCTGTATCTTGCTCTGCTTTTCAAATAAATAAGTAGATAAATAAATAGATCTTAAATAATTAAAACAGAGGCATTCTCATGTGGGATGTGTACTTCCCAAGTGTTAATTTAACTGCTGTGACAAATGCCCACCCACATATATCTACATTTAAAGGCTCTATTATTAAGTACATAAGTGTTTCAGGTTCTTATGTACTCTTAAGAATTTGTTTCTTTTAAGGATAAAAGTATCTTCCTTGTCAATGATATACTATCAAATATTAGTATTATGCAGTATTAATTTCTACTAATACCCAAGTTGAGATAAATGTTGGCATTAGATTTTTCCATTCTTTTAATTGTAAACTGTCTGTATAAACAGCATTATTTTCAGTTAGCAGGTGGTTTGATATTGCATTTTGTAGCCCAATGGTATATTTACTGTTTGCACTTAATTTGGGAAGTTACATGATTAGTTTCATATATATCATTTCATTACATGTTTTATATTTGTCCCATCTGCTTCTTATACTTTGATCCTCATTGTTTGCCGCCTTCTGACTTAATAATTTTCTGTGATTCTATTTTATCTCCATTTTTGACTTACTAGATTCAAATTTTTGCCTTGTTATTTAGGTATTACTTTAAAATTTATAGTATTCATCATAATCTCTCAAAATGTACTCTAAAGAGAAATAATATCACATAATGCATAAGAAACATAAAGTAATATATGAAGGCATTTCAAAAAAAAAGAGCACTCTCTTTGATATGGTTTGGAACAAGTTTGGGCCTTTTTTTTTTTTAATTTATTTGACAGGTAGAATTATAGACAGTGAGAGAGAGAGACAGAGAGACAGAGAGAAAGGTCTTCCTTCCGTTGGTTCACCCCTCAAATGGCCACTACGGCTGGCACTGCGCCAATCCGAAGCCAAGAGCCAGGTGCTCCCTCCCGGTCTCACATGCGGGTGCAGGGACCCAAGCACTTGGGCCATCCTCCACTACCCTCGCGGGCCACAGCAGAAAGCTGGACTGGAAGAGGAGCAACCGGGACTAGAACCCAGCACCCATATGGGATGCCAGCGCTGCAGGCGGAGGATTAACCAAGTGAGCCATGGCGCCGGCCCAGAGTTTGGGCCTTACAAGTCTTACATGTATGATTTCTTATGAGGGATTAAATTAGTGCTCATGCTGGAGTCATTCCCCCAGTGTATTATACCCAATGCCTCATGAATCATGGAGTTATCAGTTATTTTTCAGAGCTGTATAAGTGCCTTCATTGTTACTTTTCATTTTTCTGGAGCATAAATCTTTCTCTGGTCTTCCTTTCATGAATACACAAACAGGTATGGTTTTCTCTCTGGAAGCTCTCTTCTCCTTACCTCCTTCTGTTCTGTGGAATCCACTCACCCATGCACCCCACATTCTCATTCCTGTCTCTGCAATTTGGGAGACAACTGTGAGAAGCTGGAGTTTTGCTGCTTACTCTGCATCCTAGAAACGTTCCTGAGACAATGAACTAGGACTATAGAATGGCTTACCTTGTCTGCTTGACATCTCTTAGGCCTGATGCCTTTCTGACTGATGACTAAAGTCTTTTTTTTTTAAAGATTTTTTTTCTTTTGTTTACTTGAGAAGTAGATCTACAGACAGAGGGAGAGACAGAGACAGAGTTTCCATCCTATGGTTCACTCCCCAAATGCCCTCAATGGCTGGAGCTGGGTAGATCCGAAGCCAGAAGCCAGGATGTTCTTCGAGGTGTTCCATGTAGATGCAGTGTCCTGGGGACTTGGATCATCTTCCACTGCTCTTCCAGGCCATAGAAGAGAGCTAGATCAGATGTGGAGCAGCCGGGACACAAACCTGCACCCATATGGGATGCCAGCACTGCAGGCAGAGGCTTAGCCTACTACACCACAATGCTGGACCAGCTAAAACCTTGAAAACTTCTTAAAAAGCTGTTTTATTAGTATCTTCTGTTATTCAAGTCAAAGATAAATTTGGTCCCCATTATTTCATCTTTGTGAAAGCAGAAGTGTCATCCTTCAGTTTTAACCTCAAATTTCACTTGTGAAAGGGACCTGCTTTGAACATTCTTTTCTCCTACTCTTCCCCTTGCCATGAGGCATTGCAACACATATAGTTACTTCATGTAGATTTCTCAACTCATGAATAACTGTTCATTATTTGTAGACTTTTCCTGTTTTCCTCTCTTGCTTACAAAATTTCATTTATCATAGCACAGACCTCTACAATCCCATACCATGCACACACTAATTGCTTATTAAATCTCGGTTGAATAATTGAATATATCTCAATCATGTTATCCCTCTCCTTGAATTTGCCTATCTTATTTTTTAAAATTTAGCATTCATTGTCTCCCAAGGAACTTTGTTAATCACAGTATTGAGTTAATCAAGAAGACAAATTATATTTCCCTGGGATTTTTTTTTTTTTTTTGCAATTGAATCACCCAGTTGGCTGGTAAGCATTCAAAAGCAGAATGCTAACTTGAATACTTGTCCATGGAAAACTATTTCAGGTACAAAATTGTTTGCACACCATACATGTTGTCTCCATTCTTCCTGCAGTATGCTCCCTGTATTGTAGTATTGTAGTCTTGAAACAAGTTGGTTTTGAATTGAAGCAAAAAAAAAAAAAAAAAATGGCAGATTTTTGAGAAGTGAACAAGGCCAACTAAACTGCTGTTAATGACATGGAAGTACCATATGCCATTTGTGTCATATGGCCTTCTTCTCCCAGTAACACATATTACTCTGAAAAATAAACACATTGAAATGTAGGAAAAAACTGAATAATCAACCTGGGACACTATTTGGTGACAACTAGATTATTTACTGCTCTCTCTTTAGCATGAATTGGTTAGATTTTTTGAATGATTACTCTCATCTGTCTTCTAAGCAGAACACTCCAAAGCTAGAATTAATCTAGAGATCACTCTTTTTTCAACCACCCTACATTTATGAAATATATAGCATGATTATATTGACTAAGAGGGAGAGATATCCATAATCATTAAACAGTTACTAGTTTGCAAGGATTATGATTGATTTTTTTGATTTACAGGAAAGGAGACATAGAAAACACTTTGAATTTATGTAGATCACCACTAATTAATAACAAAGACTATGAGTTCTAGAACTTGATGGGCAAAGAATGCAGTGAGAGGATACAGGTCATGAACTCTGAGCATGCATCCTATAGTACTGGTAACTGAAGGCAATATTTTATTTAGGGCCATCATTGAGGCACAGTAGGTTAAGCTGCTTCTTGCAACACTGGCATCCAATATCAGAATGCCAGTTCAAATTCTAGCAGCTGCACTTCCAACCTAGTTTCCTGCCATGGGCCCATGACACTCACCTAGGAGACCCAGATGGAGTTCCTGGCTCATGTTTCCAGTTTCACTGGAACCTGGTTCTTGCAGCTATTTAAGCTCTGAACAAGCGGATGGAGGAGCTCTCTCTCTCGCTCTCTCTCTCTCTCTCTCTGTCTTTCTATCTCCATTTGTAGCTCTGCTTTTCAAATAAATAAATAAACCTTGTTTTAAAAAAAGGAAAATTTTATTTAAAAATTTTTATATCAATGATTGTATAGCAGTGGACATGTTAGAAAATGCTAATAGAAAAAGCACAGGATATAGGTGTCAGAAAATTTTCATTGAGGCTTGGTATCTTATCCAAGTTCGCATGGCTAATAAGTCAAAGGCAAAGATTTAAGTTTAGTTCTATTAGATCTAAAAGATCGGGACTTGTTTTTCTATTTAATGACTATCATGCCTCTCAAAAGGAATATTTGGATTCTTTAAAGAATGTATTTCCTGATGGAGTATAGGTTGGGTGATTAAGGTTGTGAAATAAAGTTACAGGAGTTTATGCAGTCAGGAATAGGTGCACTTGAATGACTTAAAAAATCAACACCTGGAAGAAAGTAGACTTTTCTACAATGATTCTTCCACTGAGAATCCCATCAATGAGTGATTTTCTTGCTTTAAATTTAATGCTGACTCCATTCAAGCAGAAAATAGATTTGAAGACAATGAAAAATGCACCACTTTATTTCCCTAAGGACTCCTCTGCACAGTAGGCCTTGAACAAAAGTAATTTTATAAGAAGAGACAAACAACCAAGTTAATCTTCAAATGCAAAAATTTATTGTTTTTCTAAATTATTTCACTAAGTATTGACTTCCTGATTCATATTAGCCATCTTCAAATCACATAGCTCGGTGCAGAATCTGCTTACATTTGAGCAACAAAATTCATAATAGAAAGGAAGAGGGAAACTAATCCCACCATGGTGCATGTCATTTTTCTATCAAAGGGAACCAAGAAAATTGCTGAAAAGAATAAAGTGTCGTGAATCACACAGTCATAAGGAGTCAAAATAAAAGGATCTTTGATGATAACCTGATTCAGGGTTTGTTTTCCCCTCCTAAAGGAAAAAAAAATTTAAGAAAAGCATTTTTATTGTACCTTTTCCACACGGACACCATTTTTAGTGTATTTTATAATATAATGGTGTATTTACTTATTAGATTTTTTACATTAGAATTTTTATAACTCAACATTTTACATTTTGAATTGCATAATTTTAAGATTTATTATTCATTTTTTATATTTGTATGAAAGGCAGAGAGACAGGGTGGGGGAAAGAAACAGAGATCTCCCATTTGCTGATTCACTCTCCAAATGCCAGCAACATCCAGGTCTGTTTGGACCAAAGCCAGGAGCCAGAAGCTTAATTTGGGTCTCCTGTGTGGTTTGTAGGGACCCAAGTACTTTGGTCACCACCTGCTGCCTTCCAAAGTGTACATTAGAAGAAGCTAGAAAGGCAAGCAGGGCCAGGACTTAAACCCAGGAATTCTGATATGAAATGTGAATAAATTAAAAGGTAGTCTACCTATGGCAACAAACACTCACCCCTGAATTAGGTCAGTTTTTTTTTTTTTCATCAGAAAATGTACAGAGTTATGAACATTAAAAACAGGCATAGTAATAACCCTGAGCTTTAAGGAAACCTACAACTAGAAGGTCTGAGGGTGATTGCCATCATTGGTGTCAGTAGATTTTATGGTGGTGAATCTACTCAAAGGAAGCTGAAAGAAGTGAACAGTAGATTATTTTACAGAGTAAAGATCATAGGAGCAGGTCAACGGCGGGAAACTGAATTGTACCTTCATGGCCATTAAGAGTAATCTGAGGCCGGCGTCGTGGCTCACTAGGCTAATCCTCCACCTAACGGGGCCAGCACACCGGGTTCTAGTCCCGGTCGGGGAGCCGGATTCTGTCCTGGTTGCCCCTGTTCCAGGCCAGCTCTCTGCTGTGGCCAGGGAGTGCAGTGGAGGATGGCCCAAGTGCTTGGGGACTGCACCCCATGGGAGACCAGGAGAAGTACCTGGCTCCTGCCATTGGATCAGGGCGGTGCGCCGGCCGCAGCGTGCCGGCCGCGGTGGCCATTGAAGGGTGAACCAACGGCAAAAAGGAAGACCTTTCTCTCTGTCTCTCTCTCTCACTTTCCACTCTGCCTGTAAAAAAAAAAAAAAAAAAAAAAAAAAAAAAGTAATCTGAGAAAACATGGAAAGAGAACTGACAATTAAAAGCATGTGGGAATAGATGGATGGGTAAATATAGAATAGAAGGAGGTTGAGATTTGGCAGGGTATCTGCACAGAACCACCAGATTGCTTATTGCTGGAGTCTATACACTAGTTCATGCTTCATAAGCACAATATTTTAAATGTCTGGAGAAGAGGAGGTGAAGTAGGAGTTTAAAGGGTATGTTCAATGTTTAGATGTCTATACTGGGTCTGTAAATTGCTTCTAAAGTTATAAAAATTCTCTTTTAGCCTCTAGGTCCAGTATCTACAGAAAATTTTACAAGAAACAGGACCTGGATTGCTGAATGGCACCAATTTTCAATGCTCATGGGGCTCCCTTAGCCTTCAAATAACACAGTAGGCATGCTTTCCATGTGAAAGTCTCCAGCAGTCTCTATTGTTCCACACTAAATACACTTCACCTTGTTCAATAATTTGCTTGACCTCCAACATATTTGCATCTTCCATCTCTTCTAAATTGTTGTGACATTTCAATTTTTAGGAAGTGTTCTACAAGATTAAGCAGGAAACTGTGGTTTTGTTGAGTTTCTATCCAAATGTTCCAAAGATTCTGTAGGTCTGAAATGTTCCCTGTGGTTTAGCAGTTCTAACAAACTCCTTGAGAACACCAACAACAAAAATTTAAGGAATAGAGTTTAAAGGAGGAGCCAACGTTGTGATGTCAGGGTTAAAGCCATTGCCTGTGATGTCAGCATCCCATATGCGAGCCAGCTTAAGTCCCAGTTACCCCACTTCTGATCCTACTTCTTGCTAATGTGCCTGGGAAAGCAGTAGAAGCTGTCCCACGTGCTTGGACCCCTATCTGTCACATGGGAGATGTGGATGGAGTTCCAGGCTCCTGGCTTCAACTGGGCCCAGCCCTAGTTGTTGGTACTATTGGGACAATTTGGGCAGTGAACATTTGGATAGAAAATCTAACTCTGCCTTTCAAAACAAACAAGCAAACAACTTTTTAGAAAAGAATTTGAAGCAAGTGATTTCCTCTGGGGCCTGCAAAAAGGGTTTACATGAAGACAGTTTATTTGCTAAGACAATTACAGGAAATAGAAATATAGAACAGAGAAAAAAGTAAAAGCTGACAAAGGTATAGATGATCAAATTGGTCAATGATGTCACTGGGAAATTTTTAAATAGATGTCAAAATGTATTGCCTGAGACATATCAAAGGAAATTTTTTTTAAAGATTTATGTATTTATTTGAAAGTCATAGTTACACAGAGAGGGAATGAGAGTCAGAGAGAGAGAGAGAGAGGTCTTCCATCCACTTATTCACTCCCCAGTTGGCCACGATGGCAAGAGCTGTGCCCATCCAAAGCCAGGAGCCAGGAGCATTCTTCAGGTCTCCCACACAAGTTCAAGGGCTTGGGCCATCTTCCACTGCATTGCCAGGCCATAACAGAGAGCTGGATGGGAAGTGGTGCAGCTGGGACTTGAACGGGAGCCTATATGGGATGCCAGCTCCACAGGCAGCCACTTTAACCATTATGCCACAGCTCAGGCCCCCAGAGGGAAATTTTTATCCATCAGATCTTTTTGCCCATTTGTCAAAGGTGGCTTCATGAGCCTGCACTTCTAGGTTGCACATGAATGATGGCAGGGCATTTTTCTATGGCAGTATCAACTGTGTACATCAAAGAAGCCCTAGTGCATGAAACAGAAATATTTACAACATTGGCCAAGGCAATGTGCAGTTCATGTTGCTTCAACAGGATGTGAGCCAAGGCCTCCTTAAAACTATTTGTGACAGAGTGATGGGTTAGCCAAGAGTTTTTGGAGTGATGCATACAACTATAAGATGCAGTAAGGTTTGGTATGATTTTTGGTGCTGTGAGACTAAGTACTTGGCTACAAAACTCACATATCTAGGAGGAAAAGGCCAAATAGATCTGACTCTATCCCACACCGCTATCCTCAAAGCAAAAGTGGAAGCATTTAAAAAATACACTGCTGGATGAAAACGGAGTGTTGCATATTCCCCTTCAGACTAATGGGTGCCCTTTATGGCAATGATAAGTATCCGTGCAGGCTTTTCCTATTCTAATTCTGTGGCCCTTCAGTGCCTTGCAGCTCATGAAATGGTCACCAATTGACAGAGAATCACATACAATCATTCTTCCTACTCTCAGAAATAAAAAATGCATCTTACATTGGAATATCTTTGTATTATTGAAATGTGGGCCTTTTGCTCACATGGAAGAAATCTCAGCTTCCAAACAGTGGGACCTTTAACATTGATGATGTTACCGACGCCGTTGTACCTATATCCCCTGAGTATCTAATAAATTGTCACTACCTAATAAATTATAAACTACCTTATAATTTCTATAGTCACTAAGCACTTTGGGCTATAGGTGACTTTCTGGTTTGCTCTTTTCATTATTTCTCTGAAACCAGAGAATGATAGCCTATTAGAGAGCTATGATATACCCAGACTACAGTATTTCCGAATGTTCAAAATTTGCAATGAACATTTAAACTAAAAATCACTGTTTTGCTCCAGTTGGAGCTGATGAGTGCCCTGCTTAACTGTGATGCCTGCATTATTTTCCCCTTTTAATGATATAAAGGTTACTGAAGCCTGGGGGAATTTTAATGTGTCAGTAGCACATAGAAGGCTCACACATGAGTACCTATCTGTTTTGGAGTAAGAGAAACTGACATATTAAAAAACCTTTGGGATTCAATGGAGCATCAAATGACCTACGTTTGGCAAGAGGCCACGTTCTGTAGAGGGAATAGATTTGGCTCAGGTGTAAAAATAAATTGTCCTGACTCTTGGATTGAATTCCAGCTACTCTTCAAAACAAAGTATGTGGCTTTAGATTTATCTTTTGATTCCAATACATCTACTTCTCCATGTAAAACTATGAAAATATTATTCTTGTTCATATCTTGGGATACAAGTATTTATATTTTGCCCCATACTATACACAGAGTAGGAAGATAACAGAACACAAAATGGTAAGGTACTTTATAGCCATGAAGGGACTGTGAGACCATGAAGAGAGTGTTCTTGATTTTGGAAAATCACCAAGGAAAGAATATACGTTTTCAATTCATTCACTACATCCTATATTTATCTTAGTTTTCGGTGTCCCTTTTGGTATTTCATGGTCACTCTTTACTACTTCAAAAGGTTTTGTTTACTCAGTTCTCGGTTAATTAATTCTCTGTTAAGTAATCAATGGTCTCAAAATAATGACATGAGGCTGGCACTGAAGCATGGTGGATAAAGCCGCTGCCTGTAGCTCCAGCATCCCATGTGAGTGTCAGTTTGTGTCCCAGCTGCTCACTGCTATGGCCTGGGAAAGCAGTGGAAGATGACCCAAGTATTGGGTCCCTGCACCCATGTGGGAGACCCAGAAGAGTCTCCTGGCACCTGGCTTTGGATCAGCATAGCTCCAGCCGTTACTGCCATCTGGGGAGTGAGCCAGCTGATGAAAGACTCTCTCTCTCTCTGTCTGCCTCTCTGTAACTTTGCCTTTCAAATAAATAAATAAATATTTTAAAAATTACAATATTGGCAACATCAAGAAAAATTATATAATATCTTGCATGTGAATTTTATGGTTTTTAGATGATGTCAGTATCTACTGCTCTAGAATGATAAAGCAAAAAGGACTTCTTTTTCATGTTGTTCTTGAGGCTGTGAATGAATGCATCCCTACATCTGGCTAGTTTAGTTAGTAAGGCGTGATTCCACAGTTTAAACCAAAGGCAAGGCCGGCGCCGCGGCTCACTAAGCTAATCCTCCACATTGCGGCGCCGGCACACCAGGTTCTAGTCCCGGTGGGGGCACTGGATTCTGTCCCGGTCGCCCCTCTTCCAGGCCAGCTCTCTGCTGTGGCCAGGGAGTGCAGTGGAGGATGGCCCAAGTGCTTGGGCCCTGCACCCCATGGGAGACCAGGATAAGTACCTGGCTCCTGCCATCGGATCGGCGCAGTGCGCCAGCCACAGCGCGCCAGCCGCGGCAGCCATTGGAGGGTGAACCAACGGCAAAGGAAGACCTTTCTCTCTGTCTCTCTCTCTCACTGTCCACTCTGCCTGTCAATAAATAAATAAATAAATAAAAACCAAATGCACCTGACTCCAAGGTCACTGCTGCTTTTACTATGGCATGTTGACTGCACAACTGTAACTTTAGTTGCTCATATTTTATTCCTCCTCCCCAAAATATAGCAGGAACTTCATCCTCCTTCTTATTGACACTGCATTTCCAGAACATCAGGAGAGTGAACAATGCTCATCAGGCTAACTCTACTCAGTGTGTGGTGTCCCTGTATCTATGAGTCCTTCACCAGGATTGCGTGAAAAGAGAATAGATTCTCGCAAAGTTGCATATGCAAAATATCTACAGTTAAACTTGAACTGTGTTTTCACAGGTGACAGAAATAAGAATCACTAATATAATTTGATGAAAATGAGACTCATTTTAATGAAGTTAATCTCAAATTTAAATTTACTTAATGCTAGCATGAGCTCCTAACCTGTGGTTTAGGAGGTCCACATAGGGCTACTGCTCATGGTAAACAACACTCATTAAAATAGCATCAGGGATCAGTTTTGTGGCACGTGGATGCTAGCATACCATTTGAAGTCCCGGCTGATTCCCTTCCGTTGCATCTCTCTGCTAATAGACCTTGGGGAGCAGTGGGTGATGGCTCAAGTACTAGGCCCTGCTGCTCACACAGGAGAACCATATGGCATTTTGGGCTTCTGATTTCAGCTTGACCCAGCCTCAACTATTGCAGGCATTTGGGGGAATGAATGGAAAATCTCTGTATCTCCCCCACCTCCACCCTCATCCCTCTCTATGTCACTCTGCTTTTTAAATAAATAAATATGTCAGAAAATAAATAGAAATAAAATAGCACTGACTGTCTTAGGAAGGATTGCATTCTCTTATTATGGATGCATAAAATCATCAAATCTGACTAGTGTTATAAAACTCTGGACTGTTATTAGGAATTGTATTAAATATTCTGTTTTCTTTTCTGCCCCTGAGACTATGTGATCCTCTCAAACCCCATTTCCTGGACTCTCAGATCCACTGGGCTCCTTACAGTGGTTTTGGAGTGATCCACGGATTAATATTCCTGAGCAAGGGTCACCTCGCTTGCTCATGCCCAGAATTAGGAAAAACAAGGTGTGCAAGCTATTCTGGCACACCCTCTATCATGTCGGGGTATGAATGGATACATCATTGTCATGTCTCTTTCCATCCCTACTAATGTGAAAAGCCTTCCAACATAATCAGGAAGATATCTTCAATTAAATGGAAAATGGGTATTTATTGTGTACCATTTACTATACAAACACAAGGACAGTGGTGTTGACTCAGAGAGAAAGAAATGAATTTATCCTACAGCCAATTCTTCATATATAGACGACAACACTGGTATATACATTGACATCTAACTTAAGAGGTGGCAGATGAGGAGAATGTTCCTTTTATAAGTAATGTCAAATACATGATATAAGAGAAGAACCCCTCAGCGGCTTCACACACACGTTTAAACTCTACTAATCACTTTCTTTCTACAAATGATAACAATACAATCACCTCATTTCCAAGTCCCTGCATTATCTTCTCCCAATGCAGTCTGAAAATCTCATCCTGTACTATGCTTTACTGCCATAGCTGTAATCCAGACAATTACATGAGTCTGCTTCTGATGTGGAAATACATCAGACTGATTCTTATCCTCTTCTTGGAATGTTTATACCTCAATTTCTTCAAATCATTGCATTCTTCTAATATATCTTGTATCAATTGAAAGCCATTTTCTCATAATATTACTGAATTATTACACATTACACGGAATCCTCCCTCTCCAACTCTCCCTCTCTAACAAGACAGCATTGTACTTTGTTCCCAACATGTATCACTTTCTGGCACTAGCTTAACATGAATGTGATTATATATTTTTGTCATTGCATCTGCTGACTTTAGCACACAATGCATATGTTAAAACACACACACACAAAATATATTAGAGTAAGATGTGTGCCTTTCCTATTCTGTATAACCTCAGTATCTCGTCTATTGCCAGGCACAACAGATACTCAATGGTATGTGGGAAAGAGTTCATGTACAACAAAAACAAATATCTAGTATGAACCAAGAAAAGCAGAGGTAGGAAGTAGCATTGAGCATTAAGAGATGGAAACTAAAGAAAGCTTCAAACAAAGGTGGAAATTAAAACAGAGTAGCATAATGATGTTTATGGATTCGTTGGTAGAATACATATAACTGAAGGATAAAAAGCAAGGTTAAAATAGGCCAATTAGAATCTCATAATGAAATGCAGGAAGAAAATGAAAGTTAAACAGAACATACACTGAAGAACAGAATAATTCAACTTGTGTAGTATTTATACAATTGGAATACCAAGAGGAAAAATAAAGAATTTAACAGAAAATAATATTTGGAGAAAAATTGACATAGAATTTTTTAAAGTGAGTGACAAACACAAAGCTACAAATTCAGGAAACTCAGAATGTATCAACCAGGGTAAATCTAAAACATTTGAAAAACAAATCTGGTTTGATGTTGTGGAGCAATAGTCTAAGCCACAACTGTGACTACTGCATTCCCTACCAACATGCCAATGCAAGACCTTGCTGCTCTGCTTCCATTCCAGCCTCCTGTAAATACGACTAGTAAGATAGCATAGGACAGCCCAAGTACTTGGGACCCTTCCACTGTTGTGGGATTCCAAATGGAATTGCTGGCTCCTGACATAAGCCTGTCCCAGACCTGGCTGTTGCAGCCATTTCGGGAGTGAATCAGCAAGTGGAAGATCTCTACTTCTCTATCTCTCCTTTCTTTCTCTGTCACTCTGCTTTTCAAATTAGTAAATCTTTCAACAAATGAATTCACTATTCATAGCATATACAAAACAAAGACGAAGATAATATCTTGCAACAAGGCAGGAATAAAGTGTTTATTTACCCACAGAATTAATAACAACTGCATCAGGTTTTTTTTTTTTATTTTCCCAGAAAACTTGCAAGCAAGAAAAGGGTGGAATGAAACATGTGAAGTGTTGTGGGAAAAAAAGAACAAAAAAGCTTAACCTAAAATTCTATATAAACACAATTGTCTTTCAAAAGTGGAGGCAAAATAAAGGCTTTCTAAGACAGGCAAATCTGAGGAAATTCATTGTCAGCAGATGGGTCTGCTCTGCAAAACAAGCTCATAACAGTTCTTCAGGGAGAATTTAAGTTAAAAGTATATGAAACTTGGATGAACATAAACAAAGGAGAAGGATCCAAAACGAATAAATCAAGGAAAAAGAAAATCTATTTTCGTTATGGGGAGTGGTCTAGTGTTTTAGGAAGGTAGACATATCTTAAAATATATCTTGCAAACTCTAAGGTAACCTCTTAGAATGTTTAAAATGAATTAGGTTGACATGCTAAGGCAGTAAAGTCACATAAAATAATTAATCAAAATCAGAGAAGGGATACAATTAGGAAGGTTAGGAAAAAACAGGAAGTGCAAAAACCAGAACATATTCAAAAAGATGGCAACTCTTAATCCAAACATATCAATAAACACTTTAAATGTGAATGGTCTAAAATATAAATTAAAAGACAAAGGTTATCTGAGTGGATAGAAATATAAACACATTATACAAAATTGAAGTACATTGAACTACATAAAAATCAAATAGATCTGCAACTCATAAAAATTTGTACAAGTACAGATTAGACAAATGTATAACATTGAAAGAATTTGGAAAAAAGAAAAATGTAAAATCAGTAATGTAAATTTCTACTAAAGGAAACTGAGTAAAACGGTAAATTAAAACTAAAATATCCAGAAGAAAAGAAATAAGATGACACTTCAAGTTCTTGAACTCCAGCTATCAAATGTGAGAGGCCTGGATGGAGTTCCTGGCTCCTGGCTTTGGTCTTGTCTAGCCCTAGCTCTTGTGGCTAGAGGGTCAACCAGCAGATGCAAGATCTCTATCTCTCCCTCTTTCCATGTCACTCTGCCTTCCAAATAAATAAATAAATAAATGTTTTAAAAATGTGTACACAAATACCAATAAGTTTTATTCGGAATTGTGAAAACATTTTTTAAAACAGAACTAATCACGCTGGCGCTGTGGCTTACTAGGCTAATCCTTCGCCTTGCGGTGCCGGCACACTGGGTTCTAGTCCCGGTCGGGGTGCCAGATTCTGTCCCAGTTGCCCCTCTTCCAGGCCAGCTCTCTGCTGTGGCCCGGGAAGGCAGTGGAGGATGGCCCAAGTGCTTGGGCCCTTCACCCCATGGGAGACCAGGAGAAGTACCTGGCTCCTGCCGTCGGATCAGCGTGGTGCGCCGGCCACAGCGCGCTGGCCGCGGCGGCCATTGGAGGGTGAACCAACCCCAAAGGAAGACCTTTCTTTCTGTCTCTCTCTCTCTCACTGTCCACTCTTCCTGTCAAAAAATAAATAAATAAAATAAAAGTAAAAAAAACAGAACTAATCAGAATTGTCTCCAGTAGGTACCTAGCAAACTCTGTTGCATCTTAAACACTGAAGAATATTGTTGAAGAGTATTCTACAATAAAAATAAATGAACTATTTAATCACAGAAGGCATATACAAAACCTCAATGTGCCTCTCTAGTTGAGACTAACCAGTCCAAAAAGTCTTCATATTGTATATTTTAAATGATATGAAATTCTGAAAAAGGCAAAAAACAAATAGTAAGCATGTCAGTTTGAGAATTGAAAGGGTTCAAGAGTTGAAACATGCAGTTTTTTCAGGGTGGTGAAATTATTCCTTTTGATACAATAATTGTAGGTACATGATGCTCTATGTCAAATCACATAGAATGTTACAGTACAAAGAATGAGATTTAATGCAGAAAAGTTGAAGACAAATTACCTAGAAAGGCTGAAGAATCTTAAGTGGAAAACAGACTGTGGCAAAACATTCTAACTGAGTTTACAAATGTGTAAAACTACTTCACTGAGGAGATTTGGGGGGAAATGCTGCTGACGTAAGGAATTTTGCAAATGAGTGGTGTCTATAAAACTAAAAGAAACAGTATAGAAGCAATGTATTCCAGTTAATATAATCATTTCCCCAGGGTAAATTAACAATTATGGCAATTCCATAAATGAATTTTGGAATTGAACAATTAACTCAATAGATAGTGGATAGTGATAGCCAAGCATCTCATTGCTGTCATTGAACTATCCAGATAAGGAAAAGGAAGACTCTAATAATGATTCATGTATTGTGGATTGGAGTCAAAGACATTGGTATAAACTCATGCTTACATTAAAATAGTCACAGAATGCAACATATGTGTGTATATTTATATATATGTATGTGTATTTACATAAATATATGCAGATGTTTTAATAAGATAATGGAAAAGAGATTTAAAAATTTAGCTTTTTGTTGTGAAAAAGCTGAAATCCACATGCAATTTTCCATTATACACATTTTTATGAATTTTGAAATTTCTTTATATGCATGAATTTCAACAATGTTTTGTGCCAATATAACCTTTTCATTCTAATTTACTTACAATTTCTATAAAGATTTATTTATTTATTTATTTACTTATTGATTCTTTCATTCATTTGAAAGGCAAATGACATGGAGAGAGACAGGCAGACACGCAGACACACACACACACACACACACACACACACAGTGAGAAGGAGAGAGAGAGCAAGCAAGAGAGAAAATGCTTCCATTTGCTGGTTCACTTCTCAAGTACCCATAACAGCTGGCGATTAGACCAAGGCTGAAACCAGGAGCCAAGAACTCAGAACAGATGTTCTGTGAGCCTGGTAGGCCCTGAATTACTTGAGTCTTCACATGCTTCCTCATAAGATCTTTGTTAGTAGGAATCTGGAATCAGGAGCTGGGGCAGGGAATTAAACCCACGAATCCAATACGCATGTGAGTATCTTAATCAGTGTCTTAAATTTTAACTGAAAAGTGATCCCTGTTAGGAATTTGGAAAACATTATGCTGAGTGAAATAAACCAATCCCAAAGGAACAAATATCATATGTTCTCCCTGATCAGTGACAACTAACCGAGCACCAACAAGGAAACCTGTTAAAGTGAAATGAACACTATGGGAAACGGTGACTTGATCAGCCCTTGCCCTGACTGTTGATGAACAACTTAATACGTTATCCCTGTTAGTATTTTTTTTGTTTGTTCTACTTAATACTTTTGGTTGAATACTGTAATCAATACACAGTTATTCTTAAGTGTTGAAACTTAACTGAAAATTGATCGCTGTTAAATGTAAGAGTGGGAATAAGAGAGGGAAGAGATGTGCAATTCGGGACATGCTCAATCGGACTTGCCCCAAATGGTGGAGTTAGAAACATACCAGGGGATTCCAATTCAATCCCATCAAGGTGGCATGTACCAATGCCATCTCACTAGTCCAAGTGATCAATTTCTGTTCACAATTGATCATAATGATAGGACTAAGAGTCAAAGGGATCACATAAACAAGACTAGTGTCTGCAAATACTAGCTGATAGAATAAAAAGAGGAGAGAACAATCCAACATGGGAAGGGGGATACACAGCAGACTCATAGAATGGCAGATGTCCTAAACAGCACTCTGGCCTCAGAATCAGCCCTTAAGGCATGCGGATCTGGCTGAAAAGCCCATTTGAGTATTTCAGGCATGGAAAGCCAAGACACTCTTGGGGGGAAAAAATGATCTAAATGAAAGATCTCCGCGAGTGAGATCCCAGTGGAAAGAACAGGTCATCAAAAAAGGAGGTACCTTCCTCTGAAGGGAGGACAGAACTTCTACTTTGACTATGACTTTGTCTAAATATGATCAGAGTTGGTGAACTCAAAAGGCTTCCATAGCCTTGGCAACTCATGACAAGAGCCTAGGGTGATTACTGATGCCATAAACAAGAGTGTCATTTTGTTAAGTCAACAACAGGAGTCACTGTGCTCTTACTCCTCATGTAGGATCTCTGTCCTTAATGTGCTGTACAGTGTGATTTAATGCTATAACTAGTACTCAAACAGTATTTTTCACTTTGTGTTTGTATGTGGGAGCAAACTGTTGAAATCTTTACTTAATGTATGCTAAACTGATCTTCTGTATATAAAGAGAATTGAAAATGAATCTTGATGTGAATGGAAGGGGAGAAGGAGCAGGAAAGGGGAGGGTTGCGGGTGGGATGGAAGTTATGGGGGGGAGCCATTGTAATCCATAAGCTGTACTTTGGAAATTTATATTCATTAAATAAAAGTTTAAAAATAAATAAATATGTACACACACAAAAAAAAATCAGTGTCTTAACGGCTAAGCTAAATACTCATCTCTCAGGTTGCATTTTGATGACCAAATATATGGGTATCCAGAGCACAAAAATTACAGTAGGGGAAAATTAAGAAAATTTAAAAAAGAAACTATGGACATTAATAATGGAAAATGTACAATAAGAATCAAAGATATCATTAATAGGATAAACTGAGAATAGGGTTTGTGGTGATGTCTGCACTATCTTTCATTTTTCACTATAAATAAAAATTCTTCTAAAAATAAAATACATTAGTATTTTAAAAAATCTAGTTACATGAGGATCAGAGAATCAGGACAAAGTATTAATATCTATCTATCATCTATTCATTCATTTAAAACATGTAAAAGGTAATGTTGATCTGTAATTTATGCATATATGCCAATAGAATACAAAAATACAAAAGCAGAAGCAACACTATTAACATGCAAACTGTATATTTAGTCGATTGCACTATCTGTATGTCCTCTTTAAGAGTGCATGTGGATCAAGAAAGGCTAGGAGACAGTAGCCACCATTCTGTCCTGAACTGACATATTTTAAAAAATGCAGACTATGCTGCATGGTTAATAAAATAGCTTTTGTGGATAAAAGCTACAGTGCTGGCTATAAAACACTTTTATTATTCTTAAGTGGCTAGTTGAGAGATACTTTCAATTTCTTTAGTTAATTTTACTGCTGAGTCTATTTTTTAAATTAAAAATAAAAAGCAATGGGGCAACAGCAAGGGATAAGAAAAAGTAGTCACTACAGTATAAATTATGAGGTTTGGTAAATAGTTACTTTTTAAAGGGAAAGAAAGTGTGAATGATCATGGCTCTTGTTTCCAGGAAGTGTGTACCAAAATAATTGATTTGGAATATTTACCCAGAAAGGTAGAATGCGTAAAGGAAACTGGCATTATTTGATAATCTCCCACTGTGTCCCAAGCCATGTGCAAGATATTTGTAGTGATCACATATTATTTATCTCCTGTCTTAGTTTGGGCTACCATAGCAAACTACCATAAACCTGGTGATTTAAAATGGGCATTGATTTCTCACATTTCTGGAGTCTGATAGGTCTCAGATCAAGATAGCGGCTGATAGGGTTCTTGATTAGGGCCTTCTGTTTCACTTGCCATGTGCTAGGGAGAGATAGAGATCCAATCTTTTCCTTCTCATATTAATTAAGGCATTAATTCCACCAAGGGGGTCCTGTCTTATAAAGCCTCACCTCAAAAAGCAATAGGGGCAGTGAACAATGTTCCAACATAAGAGTTTTAGAGTGACACAGTCAGCTCAGGACATCACCATAAACTCAAAGATTGGATGATGGTTGGCTATATATCTTTTTTTTCTTAAAGCAAATTTTTAATATTTATTTATTTGAGAGGTAGAGTTAGACATTGAAGGGTGAGACAGAGAGAAAAGTCTTCCACTCACTGATTCACTCCCAAGTGGCCCCAACGCCTGGAGTTAGGCCGATCTGAAGCCAGGAGCCAGGAGCTTTTTCCAGGTCTCTCACACGGATGCAGGAGCTCAAATGCTTGGGGCATCTTCTACTGCTTTCCCAGACCACAGCAGAGAGCTGCATAGAAAGAGGAGCAGCTGGGGCTAGAACCAGATCCCCTATGGGATGCGGCACCAGAGGCTGAAGATTAACCTACTGTGCCACAACCCTGTCTCTGGCTTTATTTCTTCTTGCTTTTCAGCTAATAGAACTCAGGGCCAGGCAAATCCAGTGAGCTGTGCAGGGCAACTTCAGGTCTAGCAGGTGGCTGCTGCTCTAGACATGCTGAGACTTTGTAGTCAGAAATAACTGTTGTAGTAAACCTAGGATCTCAGTGACTACACATGGAGAACATTTATTTTTCTTTTATATTCACAATACAGTTCATAAGGGATCCTTACTTAATATATCTGGTATGACAAGACATTCCCAGAGATTTGAAGTCCTCCAATAGGACTCTGCATCAGGCCAGGAGAGTAGAAAAGAGCCTTGAGGACCAAAGCACACATTATTGTTGCACTGTCAGTTAATAGCCAATTTTGCCTATATTCTATTGGTCAGACTCAATTACAAGGTCACAACTCACTGCAAAGGAAGATTGGAAATGTGAGAGGACTTAAAATAGTACATGGGAAATGGAATTTAAAAACAAGCTTATTTTGTGGGAAAATTTTGAAATCCATGTACGTAAGAAATCTTCCAAACATTAATTGAAACAAGAAAAAGAACTCATAGATTTAAAGTTTTGGTATCAAGATTATGTTTAATTTTAATTTCATTTTTTCCATGAATTTTTTGAAGTTCCCTCATATAGTGTTGTTACATTCCCAGATAGAAAACTGGGAAGAAAATATAGTACAAGATAATACACCAGCAATCTCAATTCAGCAGTATAGGAGTTTTTTTTGGAAAAGACACTTATGGGAAAGTTAGTTCCCATGGAGACAGTCTTCCATCATTAAAGATGTTGACTCCAACAACTCAACTACAGGTTATAGTTTATAGACATGCATCACTTACAAGTGCAAACAGTGACTTGATCAGCTCTTGTCCTGACTGTTGATGTACAATGTAATACTTTATCCATTTTAGTATTTTCTCTTTGTTTTGTTCTAGTACTATTGGTTGAACTCTATGATTAACACACAATTATTCTTAGGTGTTTAAATTTTAACTGAAAAGTGATACCTGTTAAATATAAGAGTGGGAATAAGAGAGGGAGGAAATATACAATTTGGGACATGCTCAATCCGACTTGCCCCAAATGGTGGAGGTAGAATCATGCCAGGGGATCCCAATGCAACCCCATCAAGGTTGCATGTACCAATGCCATCTCACTAGTCCAAGTGATCAATTTCAGTTCACAGTTGATCACACTGATAGGTCTAAGAGTCAAAGGGATCGCACAAACAAGTCTAGTGTCTGCTAGCACTAGCTGATAGAATCAAAAAGGGAGAGAACAATCCATCATGGGAAGCGGGATACACAGTAAATTCATAGAATGGCAGATGTCCTAAATAGCACTCTGGCCTCAGAATCAGCCCTTAAGTCATTCAGATCTGGCTGAAGAGCCCATGAGAGTATTTTAGGCATGGAAAGCCAAGACACCCTGGAAAAAAAATTAAAAAGGAAGACCTAAATGGAAGATCTCTGCAAGTGAGATCCCAGTGGAAAGAACGGGCCATCAAAGAAGGAGGTACCTTTCTCTGAAGGGAGGAGAGAACTTCCACTTTGACTATGACCCTGTCGGAATAAGATTGAAGTTGGCTAACTCTAAAGGCTTCCATAGCCTTGGCAACTCATGACTAGAGCCTAGGGAGATTACTGACGCCATAAACAAAAGTGTCAATTTGTTAAGTCAACAACAGGAGTCACTGTGTACCTACTTCTCATGTGGGATGGTCCTTAGTGTGTTGTCCAATGTGAAGTAATACTATAACTGGTATTGAAACAGTATTTTACACTTTGTGTTTCTGTGTGGGTGCAAACTGATGAAATCTTTACTTAATATATACTGAATTGATCTTCTGTATATAAAGATAATTGAAAATGAATCTTGATGTGAATGGAATGGGAGAGGGAGCGGGAGATGGGAGGGGTGTGAGAGGGAGGGAAATTATGGGGGGGAAGCCATTGCAATCCATTAACTGTACTTTGAAAATTTATATTTACTAAATAAAAAATTAAAAGAAAAAAATAAAGATTAGAAATTATAAAAAAAAAAACAAGTGCACACAATGAAGAAGCAAAAACTTCCATTGGAAAGATGATTCTTGCTGATGGACAAGGCATGTGTGGAGAATGGGGAGAGTAATACAAAGAAAGCAAGAATGGAAAAATGAGTGATTCAAAAGTGCAAATGAGGCAGCCTGAATTACACTGCAAATGGATCCAGGAGGTAATTAAGCATCAGGGAGGAAACCACATTGACTGTGTTACAAAGCTACAGGCTTCAACACTTAGTAACATGTCCTGGTATGTAGGCAAATCCAGTAACCTTTAAGTTGTGTTAAGTTGAAATATGTCTGACAGCTTGTTATTCTCTTCATTGTGAAAAACGGTGTCAGTTGGAGCCAAGACCACAGAAATGAGGACTCTTCATTGTGTGGTGGGAAGTTCCCTGCAGAGACAACAGCATAAACCCAAGAACAAAAGCAGGAGCCAGAGCTTTCACTATACTGAAGGATTTGCAGGCTAAATCCCATCTTTGCCATCATATGAAGAGAAAGCATTTACACATGGTTCCTCTAAATTTCAAGGTAGTTCAACAGGGATACCAGGTATCTGGTAGAATTGGAAATACTATTGTGTTTTATTATCCTCATCTTTGCAAACCCTCTACTCATGCACTTTATAGTGGCCAGTTATTTCTCATATCATAACAATTCTGACTTGTTCTTTTGTAACTGCTTCAACTTCTTGCCAGTGTCTTTGTTTCCTTGCTGATGCACTTGACTCTGTTTAAATCACAGACTTCACAATTTCATATGTAGTTTAAATACATCATCATCAAAAAACAAATGTCCAAGGCCGGCGCCATGGCTCACTAGGTAATCCTCTGCCTTGCAGCGCTGGCACACCAGGTTCTAATCCCGGTCGGGGCGCCAGATTCTGTCCCGGTTGCCCCCCTTCCAGGCCAGCTCTCTGCTGTGGCCAGGGAATGCAGTGGAGGATGGCCCAAGTGCTTGGGCCCTGCACCCCATGGGAGACCAGGATAAGTACCTGGCTCCTGCCATTGGATCAGTGTGGTGCGCCGGCCGCAGAGCGCCAGCCGCGGCAGCCATTGGAGGGTGAACCAACGGCAAAGGAAGACCTTTCTCTCTGTCTCTCTCTCTCACTGTCCACTCTGCCTGTCAAAAATAAATAAATAAATAAATAAAACAAATGTCCAAAAACATTGAATAACAATACAAATAAATTATTAATATTTTACACATAAGCATGACCATAAGGATTTCCTGTTATGTATAATCTTGCCAAGAGGTGATTTAAAAATCCAACACATGGTTATTTTAAACTTTCCCATTGTAAACATTATAATACTCTCTGTAGCATTTAGAAATAATCCAAGCATGAGGCTGGCGCTGTGGCACAGCAAGTTAAAGCCCCAGCCTGCAGCACTGGCATCCCATATGTGCACCAGTTTGAGTCCCGGTTGCTCTTCTTCTGATCCAGCTCTCTGCTATGGCCTGGGAAAGCAGTAGAAGATATCTTGCCCAACACTTTAGGCCCCTGCCCCGGTGTGGGAGACCTGGAAGAAGCTTGTGGCTTTGGATAAGCTCAACTCTGGCCTTTGCAGTCATTTGGGGAGTGAACCAGCGGAATGCAAGACCTCTCTTTTTCTCTGGTTCTACTTCTCTCTGTAACTCGGTCTTTCAAATAAATAAAATAAATCTTTGAAAAAAAATCCAAGCCATTCCAATTCTATGCATTTTTATTATAATAAACATATTAAGTGTTCCCCAAGGATGCTGTGATGATTAGCCAGATTCGGAACAATTTAAAGCAAATCTATCTCTATATGGTTTGTTATAAAAATTCTGTCCAAATAACCATTAAGGAGGTAGTATTCTGTACTTACTGAAATGACATTTTGTTTTTGATAATTAACCATCAGATAACTAAAGGTCATAACAAAAATATTTCATATGTCATTACTTTAAAAATCAAAGCTATGTCAAATATTTTTCCAGAGATATTTTTGCTAAATCAGGCTAATTCTATTTTTAAAAGTTCACCAGAAATTTTTAAGCATATTTTGGGCAGTGTTCAGAATGATTGGTTTCTGAAGATTTAATTAAAATCTTTACTTATATTTAACTTTTAGAAATGAATAAATTATTCAATGCTTCCTCAACTGCTTAGTCATAGACAGCTAAGTAGATATGCTGATCATATTTCCTTTCCATGGAAAATTTGACAAGATGATTCCAATGAAAAATAAACATATAGAACTGAATTTCACTATTCACATTGCCTCTACAGAAGTGGCCAATGTCTGCTAAATTAAATATTCTCTTTAGTAAAGTAGAAATTTCAGTGGTTATGTATAGCTACTATCTTTAGTGTAAATGACTAAATACACAGCTAAACCATGTTTTCAATGGGATATATCAACAGGGGATCCTCTTGAAATCTAAGACAGATTTGGAATTCAAATAGAGTCTCTTATGGTGCAGTGTATGACTTTTCAGTGGTTCAAAGTGATATGTATTCAAAACCACTGTGACTTGTGAACTGTGATCTACTCTCAGCTCACAATATGCAGTGTGATGCTCTTTTGTGATGTTTTCCAGCGGCATTGTGCCTCAGTTGCCAGTTGATCGTACAATCACAAGGGTGCCAACTCAACCAATACTCCATAATATATGGTGGAGCCAAGTCATGCTGTTAGGTATGTTAGTTATATTAAATGCATAAGCAACTTGACTATTCTCTACTTCCTAGGTGTTTATACTTACATAATCTTATCATAAAAAGAATATTCATAATGCATGAGTTTCCCCAAATTTATAAAGCGATGTAATAGAAAATTAAATATTTCCCTTTTTGGTGAGGAATGGCAAATATAGAGTTAAATATTGTTTCTTCATGAAAAATGGAAAAATTTTACACAGTCCAGAGGGAAATAAAGTGGTCAGCCCCTAGGTGAGTCTAATCGAATGCTCCTCTCTCAGCATCTATACTGGCTATGGAAGGTAGATTAACTTCAAGAATTCATTTGCCAATTTTGTGGCATAAATACAAGCTTACCTAATACATAATACAAATTCAAAATACTTAACAAAGTTGGAATGCAAAATGTGGCTAATACTCTATTTGGAATCAATATTAATTTACAGAAGAACTGGAAAATTGGTCATATTAAAATTATTCAGATTATTTAGCTATCTAACCTTATTTTAAAAGTTTACCAAAATTTCTTGGAACCCCTTAAAATAAAGTGTTGGTATTTTCCATAACTAAATCTTTACAATAAAAACTACATAGGTAGAACTTTGCAGTAGTCACTTTGCTTAACTTACTTCACTTGAGAGACAAGAAATAAAGTGAGTCAAATATACCTCATAATTCCTCCTTAATGTTATCAAAGGAGTTAAAAGACCAGGAAGGAAAAGCCTTGCCCCAAACATCTCATTCATTATTCATTTGTTTTACAAAAAGTCATGTGCCAGTCTGCTTAGCTCAATCACCAAATGCTGCTGTATGAAGTTTAAATTATCAATAGCATATGAGCTTACTCACTTATTTTTGGATGGTTGAACAAGTAAAGGTACTTAGAAGTCCATTGAGTATGAATTAATAATTTGATAGAATGCAACTTCCATTATTGAAAGTGGTTAGCAAGTGAATGGAGATAAAAACAGATGCTTCACATTTTTTGGAAAAAGATTCCGGGAACATAATCATTGTAGCACAAATCATGTACTCATTTTTTGCTGAAAATCATGTTTACATTTAATGTCTACAAAACTACATGCCCTTCCATCATCTTTTATTCCCCATTCACCAAAGAAGGAACTATGACTCAAAAAATATATAAGGCTGGCATTGTAGCCCAACAGGTTAAGTTGCCACTTACAGCACCAGCATTCCATATCAGAATGCTGGTTCAGGTCTTGATTACTCCACTCTGGATCCAGCTTCCTGACAGTGTGTCTAAAAATGTTGCACAAAGTGGCTCAACTATTTGCATTCCTGTCACCCATATCTGGGACCTGGATGGAGTTCCAGGTTCCTGGCTTTGTTCTGGCCATAACGACCATGTGAGGAATGAGCCATAGCATCTCTCTCTCTCTCTCTCTCTCCTGCTGTCTCTCTCTCTGCCATTGTGCCTTTAAAATAAGTAAATAAACTATTTTTGTTTTGCTAAAAAAGTAAATCTTTAAAAGTTAATATAAGCACTACATGCAATCAAAACTAATAATTATCAGGGATAGATACAAATCAAAGTCTACTTATTAAAAATCTGTGCTCCAGTTGCATTAATTTTTATAAACCAGTCCCCCAAAGACAAGTATCATATGTTTTCTTTGATTTGAAGTAATATATAAAAGCACAAAAATGTGATATATATAAGTGAAATTGATGCCTTGAGATTTGATTATTGTTTATAGCCCTTGCCCATACTCCTGGGGAACGGCGGTCTTTCTACTTTCTGGATTCTCTATTTAGTGGAGGATTAAGCCTGTGACTATAAAGTAAGTTGAAAATTTGTTACTGTAAAAATTTTAAAAAAATATTGAAGGAAGGAATGTGGAGGGAGGGAGGGAGAGATAGAGAGAGAATGGGGAGTATCACTAGGGACTTAAAGTTGGATTCAGGAAATACATCATATCTGTTCTGTTTATATACATTTTAAAAGTCCATACTACCAAAAATAAACTTAAAAATCAATAAAAATCCCTGCTACTTACAATCGGTTATTCAATTTTTCACACCAGAAGCCAAAACCATGTACTCAAGTTATTTTACACTCTCAGTATTTTCGTGAGGAATATTTTCTACTGAAATAATTTGTATTAAAACATCATTGAAATGTTTGTTTTCTTTGTTACTAATAAAGCAACCTTTTTTCTAACAATTTTCCTTTACAAACAAAAAACAAAGTTCACATATAAAAGTAACTACACAAGCAATTTGAGCATACAGGGGATTACTTCTTCTTGACCTCACTATGACTTGGAAAATAAAGTAGGTGAAGCAACACAGCAACTGATGCTTTACCTATCACCTCCCCACAGAGACTCCAATCTAACCAGTTATTCATGCACTTAACTACATTTACAAGAGCTGGGGCAGTCAGATGAGAAACCATAGTGTCTAGTTGCAGCATAATAATTAAAAAAGATGCATTGAAGAAGGCAAGGAGAGTTCACCATGTCAACCCTCCTCCAGCCCCAAGCACCTCCGTGTGGACACAGGTGTAGAATGGAGCCTCCTGTTTGGGAAGAGTGGGAACTAAATGCGGGCCTTAGTACCTTCCACAGTATCAGACCTGCCATGATGAATCCTGGCTGTATGAAGAAGGAAACCAAATACATAACAACTGATTCTATGGCTCAGGATAAACCTAGAGTCAAGAGGAACTTTGCTCAGAGGCAAAAGGCTAAGCAGTCTCTACAGATACCTGAGGCACTGAATGCTAGCACACAGACGCCTATGGAGGTCCTGAGCCCAGACTGGGAAAATTCCAGGTAACCACAAGGTAGCAATGTCCCAGAGAAAAACACTTCCCCCACTCAGGGTGTTGTTGAATGAAGCCATTTGGAGACCCTACCAGTCACTCAGGAGGACAGCTGCTGGGCAAGGCTTTGTAACACTTCCTAGCGGCTGCCTTGATCCAGCTCTATGACCCAACGAAGGGGCCACATCTACTCTTCTAAGATCCTATGCAGAATATGAATGTCACATCCTGAGAGTCTTGGCCTGCAGAGGCCCCAGGAAACAACTGTGTGGTCCTCCCACACACACACACACACACACACACACACAAGACACGTACACATGGACCCCAGGCAACAGCTGCCTGATTTATCACTGTCCCAGAAACACACAGGCGGTACCAGCCTCCTGCCCTAGGCCCCAGTCAGCAGCCTGATGGCCCTGCCCATCCTCTGCTCTCCTGGAAGAAGTCCGTTTTCCCTGGGATCCAGCTCTGAGTGGTTCAACACACAGAGGTTCAAAGAAGCAGCTCAGCAGTCTCCTAATGACCTGGCCCAGGTAGGCCCCTGGGAAGCAACTTGATGGCTCCTCCCACCTTCTGTGGTGCCAGGAACAGCTGAACAGCACACTCAAAGGAATTTGGCCGACTGAAGTCATAGAAAGCAAATACGTGGTCCTAGTAACCCCCCTCCAACCTCAACCCTTGGAAGCAACAGGAAAGATTTCTCTGAGCCCTTGAGCCCCCAGAAACTGCATGAAATTACTCAAGTAATGCTTGGAAACTGACAGGTGATGCATCTAGGCTTACTGGTGTGGTCTGGTCTCTAGTCCTCAAACACTGACAGGTATCTCAATACTCCCATTGGACTCACAGAGATGGCCCCTCCCTCACACTACAGAAACCCCCAGGTGCTGTACCTGCAGCGCGACACCCACCCAGGACTTCCAGTGAGGCTGCCCTGTCTAAGAGACTTGTGTCTCAGCCAATGAAATGATATAGGCCTTTAGTTATCTCTAGAAGGAGATTCTAAAAATGAACTTAATTTCTTAAATACATACAGAACTATTCAATAAATGTTTTTCTTTCCATGTCAGTTTCCTGAATTTGTGTTTTTGAAAAAATATGTGCATTTCATTCACGTTGCCAAACCTGTCAATATAGAATTGATTAACATGCTTTTTTTCTTTAATTTTAGCTCCCACATATAAAGGAGAACATGTGGTATTTGTCTTTATGTGTCTGGCTAATATCACCCGTGATGTCTTCCAGTTCCAGCTATTTCCTACAAATGACAAAATTTTATTCTTTTTTATATATTTAAAATCTTTGATAAACTATTGTATTTTGACATTTTCTTCATCACTGGTTATTTTTATTTTATTTATTATCACTTTTTAAAATCTTCACAAAACTTTTTGGCTCGGTTATCACACTTCTTATATTATACTACATATCTACAGATTAAAATTTTATTGTACAGATAAATATTGTTCACTTGGAAAAAAATGTTACCACTACAATTTAAGATAAATTTTTTTTTTTGAAACTTGAGTTTGGCATAGTGGTTAAGATGTCACTGGAGGTGCCATTGTTGTGGCATAGCTGGTAAAGCTGCTGCCTGCAACAATGGCATCCCCTATGGTCATCTGTCCATGACCCAGCTGCTCCACTTCCAATCCAGCTTCCTGCTAACGGCCTGGGTAAAGCAGTGGTATATGGTCCAAGAGTTTGGGCCACTACCACCACATGGTAGAATTTCCATGGCCCAGTGCTGGACTTAGCAGCCATCTGGGGAGTAAACAAATAGATGGGAGATTCCTCACCCTCCCCACCCCAACCCCCGTATGCTATTTCTCTCCCCCCACCCTTGCAAATAAATAAATAAATCTTAAAAAAAAAAAAAAAAAAAAAGATGCCATTTGAGAGACAAGCAGCCCACATGAGAATTTTTAGGTTTCAGTTGTGCTAATGCGTACTCTGGGATTGAGGAGGTGACTACTCAAGTACTTGGGTCTGTGCGACCCGCATGGCAGACACAGATTTAGTTTTGTGCTTCTGACTTTGGACTCACCCAGTCTTGGCTGTAGTAGACATTTAGGGAGTGAATTAGCAGATGGAAGACCTCTTTATTTCTCTGTCTCTCTTTCTGTACCTCTGCATTTCAAATAATATGGAAACAAATTAACTTTGTTAATCAGCCAAGCCATATGATGAATAAAAGCAAAACCATTGAATTTTGAATGTATATATTTAAGCCTCCTAAACTCATTTTATTAGCTGTGTTGTTTTTTAAACTCAATTTTATCTTAAAATGTTTGCCATATAATTGAAATGTTATCAAAATATAATATTCCAATTTTTACAGCAGGTCATTTTTTCTGCACATATTTTCAATATAAACATGAAAACATGTTGCAGTAGACTGATGATGAAGTTAAGTTGAAGCCAAATAAATTAAGTGATGCGAAAATTTTTTAAAAATAAAAAAAGTTTTAAGTTTCAAAAAATAAAGTGTCTACCTTTGCAAAATTTTTATTCCAAAAATATCTAAATTAATGTTTTAAAATGATAGTTTCCACAATGCTTTCATTCCCTTATTTTAAAATTTTGAAAGAGTGGGTTCAGATTTATTAAATGTTCCATGAATATATTAAATGAGACCATGGAAGTCTAATCGCATCTACCATATTTAAACAGGCTGAAAATATTGAGTATCTGAACATATACCATTTAATTAATTAATTAGTTAATTAACTCTGATAATTATCAGAGTGCATGAAATAACTGGAAATAATCTTCAAATATGAGTAAATAGTGACTGTGTATACATTCTGCATCATTAGTGAGGCCTGCATTGTTTTAGCAACTTCTAATCCAGTATGTTCCATGTTTGCTTGCAGCTAACATTGCTGATATGAAGGCTTTATGACCTGTGCCTTGGAAACAAAATAGAGAAACATCAGCATATGTTTTTTCTCATTATAGGATGAATTATTTTAGAGTTCTGGGGCCAATGTTGCTCATATGACCTCATATATATCAACAAATATGGTTCGCATACATGAAAATAATTCCATAATAATAAAATATACTTATGAGAGCAAATTATATTCTGAGATGTATTTGACTTAAATAAAATCATGATATGAATAGTTTATAGGGTATTCATTTTCCAGGTCCCTTGATCTATTTTTAATTTTTATTCTCTCCTCCTCTTATTTTATTTAAAATTTTAAAAATTTTTATTTTTACTATTTGATATCATTAAGGGGGCCATCATTGTGGCATAATGTGCTAAGCCACTTCCTGCAATGCCAGCATCCCATGTGGGCACCAATTTGAATCCTAGCTGTTCGACTTCCAATTCAGCTCCCTGCTAATGTCCTTGGAAATGCAGCAAAAGGTGGCCCAAGTGCTTGGGCCCTTGCCACCCTATGGAAGACCTGCAGGAAGCTCCTGGCTCCTGGGTTCAGCCTGACCCAATCTTGACCATTGCAGCCATCTGGGGAGTGAACTAGAGGGTAGAAGATTCTCTCTCTCTCTCTTTCAAATAAACGAAAATCTTTTTTTTTTTTTTTAAATAGTAGTAAGGAAGTAGGAAGGAGAAGAGTTCAACATCTAAATGTTGCAAACTGTAATGACTGTATGCAATGCTGACCTGAGAAAGGTCCTAAAGTCTTAAAAGTTACACTTCCTCTAAATCTTGATGTTCTATTTTTTTCTTCCTACCTTCCCGGGCATAACTTCCTGATTGTTCTAGAGAGTCTAAGGTGATATATTGTTTCCTATTCAGTCAAGTTACTTACACTGCCTGGATCCATTATGTGATTTATCATGGTCCACCTGACCCTGGTTAGGACCATCATGGTTTCTTTTTGGAAGCCTACACTTGGATCACAGAAACTCAATTTATGAACAAGAAGCCAAGTGAGAGTCCTTGTTAACTGAACTACTCAGAAGAACAAGCTAACAGCAGCCACTGAGCTCCAGAGTTTTCTCTCTTCTCAAGGCAGCGAGCTTCCACCACATAGGCACACAAACATTCCCCATGTCCTGTCTATAATAAGCAGGACATCATGGGTGTGGGCTACTGTGCACAACAATTTTGGCTATCAGGTGTAAACATCTCTGTATGATACTGTGGTTTAATTAGAGTTTGCAGGAATTGGGTGCACACTTCTACTCCTCTACTTTTGTTTTCTACCTCCCCCTACCCAGTCCTGCCTCAAAAACAAAAAACCACATGTGGACCTAGAGGTATGTACTAATGACTCCTTTATACAACACAAGTCTTATGGAAATAGGTCCAGAACAGGGCTTTCTGAAATGCAGAGTGGAAAGAGGGATTCTGGAAAATGTTAAATTGGAGAAGGAAAGAGGCTAGTTGGCAATGTAGTTGCACCGGATTCCAAGATGGAAGCAGAGATAATGGGAGCCACTGTCTCCCAGAAACAAAAATACTCACCTTTATTCTTCCATTGCAGATATCTTGAGAATTACTGGGTTCCATGTAATTCTTTCATTCATGGTGTCCTTACTTTTATTCTCAGATTATTAGAATATTCATCCTTCATAACTAAACTCAAATGTCAAAGCTGCTGGGAGGCATGCCTTAATCTCTCAAGCCCAAATTAATCATTCTTTCTTCTGCACTCTCTCAGAATTGCACTTACGAATTTATTAAAGATTAATTTTGTCCTACCATAATTTGTTAGTAATAAATCAGTCCTCCCTCCAGTATAAGTTTCTATTAAGATAGTGATTAGGTCTGGTGCATATATGTGTATGCTACATGTCCTGCATGTTATTAAAATAATAAAAACAAGTAGTTAATAAAACTTACTCTTAAGGACTATGCCAGATTTTTAGAAGTATCTCTTAAGAGGCAAATGTGTGGCCTAACAGCTAAACACCTGTGTCTCACTTCAGAGTACGTAGGTTCAGTTTCTGATAATGCGTGCTGTGATAGAATACAATGGAGGCTCAAGCAATTGTGTTCCTCTTATCCTTGTGAGAGATCAGCATTGAGTGCCCACTTCCAGGGCTTTAGCCCCTAACTGGGCTGGGGTGCATAGCAGACATTTGAGGAGTGAAACAGCAGATAGGAACTGTGCCTCAGTCTCTGTGTCTTTTTCCCAAACAAGTTTTTAAAATATTAGAAAAATATATATCTCTTGAAGATGTTAATAAAGCTACCCTATAAAATGAACCATTCATATTTTATGTAATAAACTGAAATGTGAAAATAAAGTGTGTGAGAAATACAGAGGAGAAATTAGTTAATGGTGGAACCAAGATTCAAAGCAAGATCCTTCCTGATACCAATGCACATACAATTCAATAATTGCTGTAATGAATTTTCATCCCTGGTTTGATTGCCTAACCAAGATGAAAGGTTGCCTTTTGATCACAAGCTTTGTTTACATTAACATAAAATGAACTTAACCATGTTATTGATGGGCATTAAAAAGACTTTGATAGTATCTGTAATCTTTCTTCTTTGGCAACTTGAGAAATCTGCTATAATCTCTTCAAAGAAAGTCAGATTATCTTGTCTCATAAAGAGTTCTCTGTATTTCTATCTTAAAGAAAGGAAGATCGAATTTGTTACATAGGAAAAACATTGTGTAATGTCTCTATAGATTTGGGCATGTCAAGTGCTCATTGAACAAAGCGAAGGTGCTAAATTTATTCTTAGAGAGAATAAGGAGTTCAGTGTACATGACATATTCATTCATATCCTATTAATTCCATACGTATGATAAGTCAAGCTTTAGCAATTTGAAATATCTTAGTCTAACAATATCAGAAAGAAAATAGGCATGATAATGCAACAAAAATTCTAAATAAGATTGAGGTTGTAAAAGAAAGTTGTTTCAGAAAATTAAATTATGCTTAGACCTAATTTAACAACTTGTAAATCTACACGGGCATCATGCTTCCTCTCTCCAATATGTTGCTCAAATGATTATCATTGCTAACAAAATTAATCCTTCCCTGCACTATTAGTATTTATACTTCTCTAGGCATTATCCCTGCTTTGTCTTCCAATAACCTTTCCTTTTTATCTATGCCAAACTTTAATACTTTTTTTCACAAATAAAAAACTCAGAGATATGACACATTACCCACAACTCAAATTTTTTAAATGCAAGGATTGACATTTGAATTAAAATCTGACTTCAAATGCTATTCATTTTAATTTTGTCATCATATTGACTACAGCCTGAAACTATGTGCAATTTCTGTACCTAACAATAGCATTTATGACAAGACCCTTGGCATAGAAGATCCTAGATGAAAGCAAACCGAATGTTGAAACACATTATGGCTACACATAACTATAAACAGTTAGTCTTTTCTACTCAGGAAAGCAGTTTCACAGTCATCCCAATATCAAAGCTCATTCTCTCTACTCATTATTACATTTACTGGTGTTACAGTGTCAAGAATAGAGGAATATACCTTCCCAAACAAAAACCCATATTTAAATATTTTAAGATATTTAATAATTTAGATGTTTCATTACTTTAACACAGCCAGCTTTTAAAACACAATTATCCAAATTAGTGAGGTTGGTTTGACAAGTACCTGTGACCAATGAGCAAAGAGAATCATTCAAGACTGTGCTGAGGGCCTACTGAATACCATCAGTGCTAATAAGGGCAGCATCAGACAGCCCAGTCCTTAGTATCCCCCTTAAATCACAAATTTATTTATGAAGGATGCAAAAATTATCTCAAGAAATGCAAGGCTGCCAATGAGATAGCACAGATTCTTAAAATCCCATGTTTTCTTTGCAATACTGAAGTTCAAAAAGCCCTCTGGGGCTTGGAGAAGTCCCTGCCGGTGTTGTGCTCAGCTGGGAGGTGGAATCAGGTGGCAGAAAGTTAAGGGCACCACTATAGGGGCCCAGACACGTCTGAAACTGTCAGGACACTTCTACTGCAGGGCATGGCAGCACTTACAGTACGCTTAAAATCTCTCCAAGTGTTTTCTGGAGCCCACAAGAGTGTGGTTTCTTTCTTCATCTATTTTCCTCTCATCCTGTCTTTCAATTTCTCCTCAAAGTCAAGGTAAGTGGCAAAACAAGCAAACAAATGAGGTTCATGTTATCAAGAGAAACCTTAATTAAGGTCCATTGAAAAATAAAGTTAATCAAAAGCTGGGAAAGCTCAGCTTATCTCCTGAAAACCAAGGAGGTATTGAAGAAAGAAAACATATCAAAAGACACAGACCGCTGCATCTAGCACAGAGTACAGTGTCCGATAGATGTTCAATAAAAAACAGATAGGCAATAGCACAGTATTATGTGTAGAGTTTTTTTTTTTTTTTAATATTTGGTGGGGGGTTACCTAACATTTTCACTTACACTAAAAAGGAGATATTATTTTAAACCATGACATTACCAGTTAGTACTTCTGCATTTGAAAACTGTGTGGTTCCATTTACTACATTACAAATATGTCATGAACTAACCAATCAACAAGGTAGAGTCAAAACTATGTTACAATTTTTAATCCTAAATTCCTAAGAAAAAACTGTTAATTCAACAATAGCAAGACCTCTATCTCTGTTGAGCTTAGACATACACAAATTTCTATTCAAATGCTGGAGAGAAATGTTAGTAAACAGCCATTGCTTCTATGATGGAGGATGATGTATGTTAAGTTTCAACTCCATTTGATGTATAGCTCACTACATTTGGTTAAGTAGATGATATGTTACTCTGTTTTGACCAAGGTTAGCTAAGGGAAGTTTACATCTGATGTACTTGTTTCATGAGGATTTCAAGTGCCAGACTATGGATCCTTTTTAAAAGAGAGGGAGAGAGAGAGGTCTTTCATCAGCCAGTTCACTCCCCAAATGGCCACAGTGGCCAATCGGCCAATCTAAACCCAGGAGTCGGGAACTTCTTCCAGGTCTCCCACTTGGGTACTGGGGCCCTAGCACTTGGACCATTTTCTACTTCTTTTCCAGGTCATAGAAGAGAGCTGGATCAGAAGTGGAGCAGCAGGAACTTGAACCAGTTTGGGATGCCAGAAGACTCCAAAGTTCTGTGACATTTTCATCTCATTAAGAACTTCATTTCTGGCCAGTGCCGTGGCTCACCTGGCTAATCCTCTGCCCGCGGCGCCGGCATCCTGGGTTCTAGTCCCGGTTGCTCCTCTCCCAGTCCAGCTCTCTGCTGTGGCCTGGGAAGGCAGTGGAGGATGGCCCAAGTGCTTGGGCCCTGCACCCACCCAGCCTAGCCCAGTCCTGGCTGTTGCAGGTATTAAGGGGTGAACCAACTGATGGAAGATATCTCTACTTCTCTTTCTCTCTCTGCCTTTTAAATTCTCTTTGCCTGCCTTCCAAACTAAAAAATGAAAATAGATAAATAAAAACATCTAGCCAAAAAACAAACTGACTCCCTGATAAAGTAAAATGGTAGGGATCCCTCTGGCCTGCAAACTAAGGTACAAACGGGACAGTCTGCAAGGCACGGAAGTGTCATTTTGGTCTTCCGAGGGCCAGCTCGGGCCTTCTGACCAGAGTCAGGAGAAAGAAATGGTGGTGTTATTTCTACGCTAGGACCGGAGGAGGGAATGAAGAGAGAGTGGGGGGTGGGGCGAGTTAGAGAGACCCCAGCCTCTCCGGGACCCCAGGTGAGAAGTTGTCCATCAGGGGCTGAGTAACTGGGCAGACACCACCAGGCTGGAAGCAGCAACAAGTTTGCCCCCAGACCGTCCCCCGCCCCGGGGCGGGGGTAGACACTGCACCTGCCAGGAAGGAGCACCCACTGCAGCAGGAGCGATTGATGGGTGAGAAAGGCTGCACCCAGGAGGAGTCTGTGGGAGGAGGAGGAAGCCCCACGTCTCAGGAGCCACCGCCCCCCAGGCAGTCCAGGAGTTGGCGAACCATGGCACAAAATTATCCCAGCCACGCTCCCTCCTCCATCTCCCTCCCAACCCACAAAAGCAGCCAGGCCAAGGTCATGGCAGCAGGCCCCGGAAGTGGCATCTCCGGGCAGCTAGTCGGTGGCCCCGGGGGGGCCCTCGGGCCAGGCGGGGCGAGGGACCCCCCCCCCCCACTCGCACCCGTGCACAGCCAGGTCCCAGCTTCCCCCTCCTGCTTGTCGCCAAGAACTCCAAGGATCCACAGCCGCAAAGGTGTCTCTCCCTGTGACCTCTGCAGCCCTCGGGTGTAGACGAAAGGGTTGAATCCGGCCTGGATCTGGTCCGAGCCTGCCCGAGGCCTCGGAGCGGCGACGGTGCCGACCCTGAAAAGGAACACGAAACAGGCGGGAGGAACAGGTAGAGAAGCAGCCTTGGGCTGCGGAGAGACCCGAGGGCAGCGGCAAGGACGCAAGCGTAGGAGGCCACCCTCAGCGAGCAGGGGGTCGAGATGGAGGCGACGGTGACGGCCAAGTTCCTCACTTGGCGCGCACCGGCCAGCCGCAGCCCCCGGGGAGCGTCACGCAGGCGGCGATGGACGCCAGGGAAGGGCAAGGGGACGATGAGGACGGCGTGCGCGGCGGCGTGGGGCGACGCCTGAAAGCGAGGCGACGCCCGTGAGGCAGGTGGCCCTCGCCACGCAGGCCCCGCCGCCCCGGTTCGCCCGTTGGCGGCGTTAACGGTCAACGCCGGGGCCGCGAGGAGGCCGCGACGCCGAGAAAGTAGATCCGGGCGCGTGAGCCGGGGGGCGGGGCGGCCAGCATCCGGGTCTCCGCGCGGAGGAAGACAAGTCTGGGCGCTGAGGCAGTGGGCTCCGCGCGCGCGGGGACAAGGGGGATGCGAAGTGGGTGAGCGGGCAGGGCAGACGAACCTGGCGGGAACGTGGAACTTCCCGGAGACCGAGGGTGAGCCGGTACAAGAGCGAAAGAGAGAAAGAAGACATAGGCCCGAGACTTCTGGGAGGATGGGGGGGTGGGGTGCGGGGTAAGGGTGGGCTCACCTCTGGTACCTCCTGATCCAACGCGGTTGTTCCTGATTGGTTCGGACCCAGGGGCTTCCCTTATATGGTGAACGCTAGAGCTGTTCCTGCGTGAGTTTGGGTTTCCCCAGAGTGATGCTGCTTTTTCCGGAAGTCGGGTCTGCCTCTCCAAATGGAGGCACTTTTTCAAAATGTAGTTACTCTGGCCCTTCATTCCCCCCTTGTTTTTGTGCATATTTAAAGACCCAATCATGGGTTGTGGACTGACATTTCATAAGTTTCAGTCATATTTAAAGGCTTGTATTGGGACCCTTGGACCATTAACTGAATGGTACCCAATCTCTGTTTCATGAACTGCACAAGTCTGTTAATAATGTAAGGGCCAAAGGTTAAGATTAGAATTAGGAGAACAAGGGGCCCTGTGAGTCCTGTTAGTAGGGTGGTTAGCCATGGAGATGAATTAAACCAAGACTCGAACCACCCCTGAGAGGTTTCCCGTGCTTTTTTTCTGTTTTGCCAGTCCTTCCCTGCCTTTAGCCATGTTATCTTTTATTAGGCCCGAGTGATCAGCGTAAAAGCAGCATTCTTCCCCAGACCAGCGCACAACCCCCCTTGTTGCAAGAACACTAGGTCGAGTCCCCACCTCATCTGTAACACAACTTCAGCCAGAGATGAGAAGGCTTGCTCTAAGTGGGTAATGGCGTTTTCTATGCGTTCTATGTCAATATCTATAGCTGCACTTATTTTGGAGTAATGCTGATTTTGGGTAACTAGGGCCGATACTCAGCTGCCCAGCCCCCCAGGCTGGCTCCTATTAGTAAACTCAGAGTTAGGGCGGTTATGGGCTCCCTTTTATATCTGTGGGTTTCAATCATTTCCTGTTTGTCCTGGAGTTTATTTAAGAATTCATTATTTGTATGATATAGAATTTTGGGGACCAGTCTAACAAGTATGCAATAATCAGTGTGATTTAAGACCTGGAGATGGGCACAGGGGTAAGGCCGGTAGAACAAGCCTACCAGGTGTCATTGTGAGGTGTGATATACCGGTTTGCCAGGTACACCTTAAGAGCAGAATTACAGAGATGCTTTTTGCTGTGGGGGACCTGTCCCAAGCAGAGTCCCTGCCCCGAACCTGTTCCAAAGTTAAACCCTGGTTACGGCTTTTCCATCTACAGTTAGCGGAGGAGGTAGAGTTAGAAAACGTGGCAGTGAGGCCGGCGCCATGGCTCACTTGGATAATCCTCTGCCTGCGGCACTGGCTCCCTGAGTTCTAGTCCTGGTTGGGGTGCCGGATTCTGTCCCAGTTGCTTTTCTTCCAGCCCAGCTCTCTCCTGTGGCCCAGGAAAGCAATGGAGGATGGCCCAAGTGCTTGGGCCCTGCACCCACATGGGAGACCAGGAGGAAGGACCTGGCTCCTGGCTTCAGATCAGTGCAGCACCAGTCGTGGTGGCCATTAGGGGAGTGAACCAACAGAAGGAAGACCTTTCTCTCTGTCTCTCTCTCACTGTCTATTACTCTCTCTCTCTGTCTCTCTCTCACACTGTCTAACTCTTCCTGTCAAAAAAAAAATTTTAATTAAAAAAAAAAAGAACTTCATTTCTGAGACAAAACAGGTTAGGAGATATAGTTTTGGCTCATGATTGTACATGACCAGGCAAAAATATGCAATATTTTAGTATTATGAAAGAAAGGTTGAAAAAAAAAAAAAAGGTTGGGATAGCTAAATAAACGTCTTCACTGCAACTAGCATACTATTATATATATATATGTATATGAAATATATATATGTGTATGAGATATATAAGAGATGGGTATTTATTTGCACCAGGACAGTTCCTTAGGAAGTACACCTATATTTCCTGGTTTCCCTAGGATGGAAAAAGTGAAGATTCACACAGTGAAGCTGTGGCCATTTGGAATTCTGCATAACATATCCTACACCAGCATGCTCATCCTAAGAGACAGATCCTTCAGTAAAGCAGTACTCTTCCCTTGGGCCAGGAAGGGAAGTGGTTGTCTGGTAAATTGATGCCATTTTTCTTTTCTTTGCCTATAAAAATAGTGTATGCTTTCTTTCTCTACACCTAGAGTTAGTGCATGCTTAATTCTGTTAAAATATGAGTTGGCCAACATGATTTAAAATTTGATATCAATTGAAATTCATTTTCCAAACTGTGGTATGGCCATAGGAGTCCAGAATAAACTTATTGACAATCCCCCAACATTGGCACACACATACACCTAATTACTTGAACGTTATAACTTCTTGTCAAGGATAGAAATGAATTTTAGTCAAAGAGAATATAGTTACTAGTTTTTTTTGAAATAATTCTTATCATCTTAAAGTACTTTATGTAACATGATAGGTAAACAACTATGTGCATGCGGCTGTTATACAGGAGATGGTTCCTGAGAGTGGGATATAACTGTAAATAAGCACCACAAATTTCAGGGTGTAGATTTGTCTCGCCTTTAACTTTTTCAGTCTTTTGGGCAAGTTAGATAATCTTTCTGGGGCCTCTTTACTTATCTGTAAAATCAAGGGGGTGAGTTTGTTTCTGTAAGGTTCTTTCAGCTATTATATTCCAAGGATATGTGGATTTTGTTGTCACTTTCAATCAAGTTTAATTTTCTTCAAGAATCAGTCTTTTCACCTTTGGAAATTTGTTTCAGTTTTTATCTATAGTCTCAATATTCCCAAATCCTCATTTTAGTTTTGTACTCAAAGTCTGCAAAGGTATTATTTTTAGCAGTTCCCCAAAGGAATTGGAGAAGAGTCTCATCTTTGGCTCATTACCTCTGAGAACCAGCTCACTGATGCCTGCTGTTTCTACACTCCTGCCTGTAATTGTCACCAAGGTCAGCACAGGTTCAGCACCTCTGTCAAACGGGGAAATCAAAATGAGTTATCTCGTGTTGAAAGCTGACTTGTCTTAGGATCCCTTGGGCTTTCAGGTTATTGAACACTGACTAGATAAGGAAATGCCACACTAAGCAGCTATGAAAAAATACACAAACAGGAACTTGGCAATTGCACTTTCATTTCTAAGTCTTCCAAATTAAAATTCTTAATACAAGGAAATAGTGGACTCTAGTACTTGTTTATATATCTAGGAATCCAAGCATATACTCGTGTTCTTAAATTCTGGCTGTTCTATTACTATGAAGTTATAGGCCTGGTATTTCAATTAGAAGCTCAACTAGAGAGCAGAGGTAGAAATAAGTGTGGATTAGAGGTAGGTGTTTGAGTAATGGACTTGGAGATTCCTCCAGCAGTCAGGATAGAACAGACTTTGTTTTCCATTTTACATGCTTCTCATTTCACAGATCTGGTAAGTCCATGCAAAATTTAATTCATTCTCAACCTATGCTTAGACATTGCTCTGGTCATGGGCACTAGCTAAGATCTCCGCTATCATGAGTAATACTCTCTGTCATCATTTGTAATCTCCTATATCTGTGAGCCCCAAGCCTCCTGGATTTGAATTGAGAACTTCTTTGAAGCACCTTTCACCTCTACTTTATTTTTCTAAAAAAAAATGTTGCAATTTGCAAGGGGATAGATCTAAGAGAAGGCATTGGCTATTCCAACAGTCTCAGCATCACTTTATCATTTGAAAATTCTCAAAGAATTTTTTCTCTGTATATAAATGCAAATCTGTGAGAGTCTCCTTTAAGTAAAACTTGTACTGTCCTTTCTAGCTAAAATGAAAATAAAATATTTATTTATAGCATTCCATGTGATAAGGATCAAATATTATTTTATTTAATTCTTACATAAAAGAAATTGTGAACCTACTTTGCATTTGATAAAACTGAGATGTTTGAGAGTTAGGAACTTAAAGTTGTTTAATCTATAAAGGACTTTATAATTGAGTTCAGATATGGTTTAAATCCTTGGATCCCTCTCCATCAGTCTACAAACACTGTTTCCAGCTTGGTAAGTGTTTGTGCCAGTGAGCCAGTTGGGCCTTCCTTACTTGATATCCCCAGCCATCTGCCCTACTGCTTGCTCTTTATGCCTGTCTGCTATGGCTGACAATTCTCTGGATGTGTGTTCACTTCTCCCAGACCTCAATATATTCAGGGTTCTGCCTGTGACCTTTGGTCAGCATTCTTGGCTTCTAGTAAAGACAGAATCATTTTGCATTATTGGTACCTTGTGCTACCTCAGAGAAGAATTGCTAAGAAATGATTTCTCAGGGTCAAACCAGGACCTACCTTTCATCAGCCAGGATCCTGCTAAATCAGTGATCTAGGCAGCTGAAGAGAGGAACACTGTGCACTGGCCATTATCAACTCCCTCCTTATTTACTATTATTTATCTTCTTTTAAAGTTTTATCTCTTTATTTAAAGGTTGTCAACTTGTCAGCTTTCTGATTTTCCTTTTTTAGTCATTGCCTTTGGAAAGTAACAAAATTCTGCAGACTCTGATACAGCTGAATATCATCAACTAGAAATATCATTTTGGGAAAGAGAATTTATACATTTCACTCCTTTTTTATCTGTGTTGAACTGCAAAGGATGGAAAATTGAATCGTATGCTACTATCTGGTCAACAAATGTGCCCACGCTAGCAATGCTTTATGATGACTTTTCAGAGCTGTAGCAAGTCCAATCCATGATTAAATACAAATTTTAACCTTCTTGCTTCACACGGAAAATGAGATTTGTGCCGTGGACTTCTTTTCTGAAATGTTGAAGCCAGCAGAAAGTCTCATCTTGCCATCCAGTTTTTCTTTCTACCATTTCTATTTGCATTCCATTTGCATAATGTTGAAAAATGGAAGCAACCAAATATTTTTTTTCGTAACTGAGCAGTGAGAGAAATGGAATATGCAGCACTCTCTTCAACTGCCCATTGCTTCAGGATGGGGGCAGTGCAGTGCATTAAATGATTAGAAATTGATTTTTTCTTAAATTTACAGTCTTTCCATATTCCCTATTTCTAACTGTACATATTATACAAAGAGAGAAGCTTTCTGACATGTATATTATCATTATGTGTAGATGCATATACCACTGGAAAATATTCACATAACAACTAATAAGTGTCTGGCCTTTTTTTGAAAGTCCGCTAGTTAATAAGTCTAATCTAGCCATCTTTGTGTATATAATTCTTTGTCACAATTCATATTACATACAGATTAATGCCCTAATCCAACCTTAAAGTGAATTATGAGAACAAACATTTCTAATAATTCATTACATAGTTTATATATACAATATATCTAGGCTCTGGGGCTAAAAAGTGGCTCCTTCATCTTAAAAGCCTTTCTAAGGAATCACTGCACTTGTATTGGCTTGAAATACTCAGATAATACAAATTTATGTCTTCAGGAATTTGCAAAAGTGTGCTATGTTTCTTTCAAAATGACAATAAGTTTGTGTGGATTGTGGCAGCATAGTAAAGTCAAAATTGTATCATGTCATTCTCACTGATGTGTACTTTCGCCTTAAAACGAGCATTAAACTTGAATATGTCAAAAACAGAGAATATAGCCACAGATGGGAGTGCTGGTGAAGATATGAGTTAATTTATGTGAAAAGGCACACCCAATGAATGTTCTCAGTCTTCTTAAAAGGAAAAAAAAAAAAAAAAAAGCTGACTGTGCATTTACTTTTAGTTGGGCTGCCCAGTTATGATCAGTGCCTTTTCAGTCATGGCTGTATTTGCTTCCTGAAATAGCCCTGCAGGACTCAGGATTTAACTTACAACAGACTGACTTCTTGAGTTTACAAAGTAAGTTACAAGTTACACCCCGGCCCAGAATATTTTACTGTTACTGAGGCTGCGAGTCACACTTTGTTTTACATGTGGGCATGTATTAGAACAGAGCGATGAGCCCATGAAGCTCTGTGAAAGAGTTCTGGCCATAGATCCTGTCCTGGTGTTGACGAGTGTCTGCCTAGAACAGGACACTCCCAGACACAGGTGGATGGAATGGTTTAGTGTTGAAAGACTGATTTTTGGGAACCAGAACTGAGGCAAGGCATTTTAGCTGAGGCATCCAGGATTGGAATCATCTACAGGAGAAGAGTAACTGAAATCCTCTATTCAGAACATGCAATAAAGGAATTATGGTTTTAAAAGAAGTTTTCCAAAAGTACTTTTTGGGCTGGAAATAACTAGAAAAGGCCACGTGTGAAGTGGTAGACATTTGGCACAGTGGTAAAGATGCCACTTGGGCCCCGCGTGCCTCTACCATAGTGCCTGAACTTGATCAAGTCTCAAGTCTGCGATTCTAACTTCCTGATAGTGTTTGCCTGGGGTAAGGGAAGCAGGTGAGATACCCAGATGGAATTCTTAGCTCTTGGCTTCCGCCTGGTCCAGCTCTACCAATTGTGGACATTTGGAAAGTAAACCAGCAGAAGGAAGGCCTCTTCCTCTCTCCCATTCTCTCTCTCTCTCTCTCTGTCTCTCCCTCTCCCTCTCCCTGCCTTTCAAATAAGAAAATAAATACACTTAAATAAGAAGAATATGTACAAAAAGTAACAAATGGATAGCATTCCATCCAGAGAGGAATGAGGCCTATTTTCCCAAGCTAGTATCTGGGAAATTCATTTTCATTAAGTGTTGTGTTCCCTGCTTACTCCCTAGGTAAATACTGATACCATTTCTGTGGCTAATGGAGTCTTTCTGCATAGAATCGATTGCTTTCCTGCTTTCTTAATCAGAGTCTCTTTCCACTCCAGCATCGCCTTTTAATATGCCAGGTAATAGTCTTTGCAACTTAGCCACCTTTGCTTATAAATACAGCCTACAGTCATGCCTGTTACCAGTGAATGGCAGGGTTCTTGTCTTCGCACAAGAAAGAGTTCAGGCAGAGAGTGAGACAGAGTAGTGGGAGGTAAAAAAGCAAGGTTTATTAGAGAAGGGACATCCGTAAGAACAGATGGGCACCTTTCCAGACAGAACCTGAGAGAGTGCCCAGTTGCTCGGACTGGGGGAGAGCGGAGTTGCATGGTTGAGTGGAGAGATTACACCTGGACAGGCCAGGTGGGCGGCTCAGCAGAGAGGCAGAGGGCTGAGCGCGCAGTCGGGTTGAGGCCTGGGTTTTTAAGGAGATGGGTCTTTGTCTTCACACAACTCCTCCTGAAACAAAGGATTTTATGGATGTAAATATTAAGAAGCTCCTATTTGAGTTTTCCCCTGAAGGTATCAGACAGGAGGAAGCCTAGCTGGCACCGTCCTAACCCAGGATCCAGAGCAGGGTATTTGAAATGCAGATACTGGGCTGCATCTGGAAGATTGTGGAAGATTGTCAGGCAGAAGGACCCCCCCCACCCTGCCTGGCAGGTTATGGGGTAGGAGGGGGCAGGGCAAGATGGGAACACTGGGCTGTCCCTGAAATGTTATCGAGATGACTTTAAGATGCAGATGCATATTCTGGACATAGACATCTTCTCTTTAGGCCTTTATGTCACACACACATAAGCTCATATCTGACTTCCTACCTAACACCTTCATGGTCAACAAAATCCTAAGACTGAATATTTCTGTTCATCTTGTGTTGGGCTGTATCAGATGCAGAGCCTGGGCCAAGGACTCAGGTATATCTGACATATATTAAGGAAGTATTCCCAATAGGAACTAGCAAAGAGTGGGGCGAGCACATTAGGAAGGAGAGAAGTCAAACAAAGGTGTGATTTAAGGTGAAATGCCATATACAGTGTGGTCCTCTGTAAAGCTTTGAAGAAATTGCACCTAAGTCTATTCCATTTCAAGGCAAAGGAGCTAGACTTTTGTACTGCCTCAACAGACATTGGTGGTGGACTACCCTGTGATTTGGTATGGGGGAGGACATTTGTTTTAGGTGCTTCTGGATCTTTCCATTTGTATGGAGGTTTCAGGGACCAAACATTGGATCAAATCCTATAGTAATAGATGCGATTTTTTTATTCAGAATGTTCATTAATCAAACTTTATAAATTATTTTTATCAGTAAAAATAAGTGTTAGGTAGGAAGTCAGAAATTTAGCCCATGTGTGTGGAGACAGGTCTGAAGACCAGCGCCTACTGTGGAAGCCCCAGAAGCCCAGCATCCTGCACTTCACAGTCCTGCTCAGACCCTGATGACCTCCCAGCTGGTCCCAGCCCTTCCCCCAAGAAAGCTCCCAGGACAATTCTCTCTCCTCAGGACCAAATGGGTTACCTGATAACATGGGGCAATAAAACCTTCACAGATGCCCTAAGGGAAGCCCCTCTGCTCTGCCCAGTACCAGCAAATCTGGGGAGGAATTTGCTAATTTTCACCCAACAAACCCTTCCACCAAGACTCTCCAACCTTTGTCCTGGAGGAGAGGGGGAGGTGCATAAACAGACTCCCTTAAAAACCTAGGGAGTCCAAACAGACTGAGAGCTCAGCCCTGCCTCTCAGCGGAACCACCGGCCTGGCCTGCCCAGGTGTATTCTTTCCATTCAACCATGTCACCTTGCTCTCCCCCGGTCCAAGCAACTGGGCACTCTCTCTCTATCCCTTCCATTCTAATGGATGCCCTATCCCCAATAAAGCCTTATTACTCTGCTCTCTGTCTCATGTCTGAATTCTTTCTTGTGTGAAGACAAGAACCCCATGGCTTCCACAGCCTTTCCTCCAGTGACATAAGTATTTTATTAATATTTAATATTTAAAGAGACATTTTTGTTCATTGGGGGAGATTTTTATATAACAGTTGCACTAAAATGAGTATCATTTCTATTCAAGTGAATGTTGACCTTAGCACTTGTATAAAATCTCAAGTGACACTTGATAAGCTAAGGCACCTTAATTGTTTTTTATTAGTAGTTTTTTAGATTTAACAACTTTTTATACTTTGCCATATTCAATTCAGATGTAAATATTATAATATATACATACACAAAAAATAACATTTTATTGAAAGTAGGAACATTAATATCATGTAACATGGGATTCGTGTCAAGGATTATAAACTGAGGAATGAAGGGTATATTCTTATTTAGAAGGTATAAGTCATTGAAGACCACATTTATAATATCTGTATACAAAATAATTTGACATCAACACATTTCTTATTCCCTCTGTATATTAACATCCACCCACATCAGAGAGAAAACCTGTGGAATTCGTTTTTCTTTGTCTGGCTTGTTTCACTTAGCATTGTGATCTGCAGTTATACCCATTTTGTGGTAAATGTTGGGATTAAATTCTTTTTATGGCTGAGTAATATCCAATTGTGTAAATAGATCACATTTTCTTTATCGAAACACAGCCTGGCTGAGCTGACCCTATGGTTTGTATAGGAAAGCTGAGATTCACAAATGGGAAATAATACCCAGAGGCGCATTGCCAATGTTATGTCATCAATCTTGCAATCAGGGCCTTTCTGTGACATATTCCCATTATGTGACTGTGAGCCTTAATGTCATTCATCAGAATTCATGAAAATGCAAATTATTATCAGATTTCCTCCTTCCCAATCCATTCTCCACACTGCAGAAAACTAAAAGCTTGTCCTTTGGATTAAGCAAACAAGCAGCTCTGTTTGTGTTTACTGAGGTCCTTCCTTGTGACATTCCTATCTGTTCCTCCAGGATCCACCACCACTAAACATCTCCACATCGAAAATACCAACAGGCTTGTAGGTACCAACTTTTCAATCTTTTTTTTTCACTTTCATGGCTTTTTATTGGTTGTTCTTTCTTCAAAAATCCAATATCTGACAAAAATCTGATGGGCATAGATACTTTTCTCCCATATGGGCCAACACAGTCCCTGTGTGCCTGTTTATCTGAGCATGTATCACTGGTGACTGTGATATTCTGTTGCAATCTCTGGATCTCAGTAGACTGTGTGTGTGTACAGAGCAAGTTTGATCTTGTCTTGTTCATCATTAGAACAGATCTTGTCTTATTAACCAGCAGAACAAGACACCTGTCATACATGAAACAGAGTAAGTGTGCTCCTTGTTAAAAATAAGATAATGAACATACTGGAGATATACAATTGCTTTACAAAGGATTCAGAAGAGTCAATTGAAAGTGATTATGAAATGTAGTGGATGTGACTAATGAGTCTTAATAATAGCCATCTCTCTTCGCTAATTCACACTGCTTAATGGCTCCACATGGCTTCTGAAGTGCAGTGATTGAAGATTCATACTGAGAATCTCATTTGGTGCTGCTACTTACACATCCCAATTCCAGGTAGGCTGATAGTTGCTTTAAAATAGAAAACTGAAATTATATACCTTTGTATTTTCTAGGACGCTTTTGACTGTGAGTAGCAATTAGCCAATTCGTAAATGATAATTTCTTGGCTTATCTGACTTGGGAGTTTAGAGTTAGTTCAAACAAAGGCATACTTACACTGAGCTCGACAAATGGTATACTTAGCATTGGCTCTACCGTCTCAACTCTGATGCTCTTGGTTTGCTTCATTACTTAGATGGAGTCTTCCCGATGGAGGAGGTTATATCTCTCAACAACCTGGCATTCAAGCACTGCCATCGTAGGAACTCGATTAGGAAGACTCACTTTTCCTAATATCTATTGCTTATTTTTCTTGTAGACAAAATCCAATTGGCATGCTTGACATACTAATTTCATGGGCCTTCCCAAATCTTATATCTATTCTTTTTGGTAGGAGAAATGGGGAAAGACAGTTCTCTAGGGTCACCATGGGTGATATATCAGGAGGCTTCTCTTATGAAAGGATGAGGAAGGGTAATGATATTCTCTTGTGACTTGTAAACTGACTGTTGCTGTACTGAAATAATGTGAAAAGAAGAAATAAGTTCAAGACTATCACTCCCTTATTCATAAATGCTTATTACTTTATCATCTGTCTATGTAGTCCATATGGTAAACATTGAGGCTAGAATAGCCCTATTCTTAAAAAGATAATTATAGAATAAGATTTTTTAAAAGATACATTTTATTTATTTGAAAGGCAGAAGAGCTACAGAGAAAGAGGAAAGAACAGATATTCCATCTGCTGGCTCACTCTCCAAATGGTGACAAGGGCTAGAGCTGGGCCGTGCTGAAGAGAGGATCTGGGAGCTTCTTCAAGTATCCCATGTGGGTGTAGGGGCCCAAGCAAGAACATGGGCCATTCTCTGCTGCTTTCCCAGGCACATTAGCAGGGAGCTAGATCTGAAGTGAAGCAGCTGGGACTTGAACTAGTGCCTATATGGGATGCTAGCACTGCAGACAGTGGCTTGCTATGCCACAGTGCTGACCCCAGGATGAGGAATTTAAAGAAAAATGTTGTCCTGGCTACAGGAAAGCGATTCCCGATATCCCCAAATTTTTATGTGAATTTGCATAAGTACAAAACCACATGAATAGACACAAACATACACACACAAACACACATACACATACAATGAATTTCAATCTACTCTGATAACATTTACACAGTCAGAGAGAAAGTGCTCTATATTGAGTGAGATTGTATAGTTTCATTTATATAGAATACACCGTTGTCAAATTTCAAGGTGTTTTCCTGGGCCTGCAATCCTCCTACAAGGTGTGACTTATTTTTAGGACTTTCAAAGATAATGACATGCTTCTTCTTTCTTTCAAAATTTTTACTTAAAATTGATGATTTCAGTGAAAACTGCCCAAAAAGTTATATTCTGTGATTTCACACTGAGATAATTTCAAATGTCAGATAGTTATATCTTGGCTTGAAACTAGTTGAAGTAGAGATTATGAAATCCTAGGCTGAGAGTTAAAGTGGATGCTCGTGTCAACTTCACCTCTTATTAGTTATGGGACCTGAGAGGTCATTTCAACCCTCATTGGATGCAGATATTTTGTCAATGAAACAAGAATATCATCGATCTAGTGGAACTATTAACAGCATGGGATAGTAGAAGTAAAAGAGGCAAAAGTACTGTTCTTTTATATGCATGCACTGATTGTCAATTTGTTTTTAATTTTTATTAATCACAACAATCTAGATAAAATGGTCAATTCATCTTTCCCCTCATTTGTTAGGTCTGAGGTAGTTCAGTGTTCCTAGTGCAGGTTTATAAATGTTTTTTATTCTGTTTCTCTTTCTGGAAATAAGTAAGGTAATTCCAAAAGTACAACTATCAGTGGAGAAAATCAAAAGATGCAAAAGGGTGAGTTGTTTGCATCTGATATACACAAGCTGCAAGTATTTGACATTAGCACTATTTTCTGAAAGCCCTTGGATATATGGCAAACTGCTCCACATCTTCACAGAATGGCTAATCACAAAATGCTGTGCCAGAAAGGCCCTTAACAGTAGCTAGAGCAGGATGGAGAAAATGCACAGAATACCTCCCGTTGTTCACCTTTCTTATTCTCAATGGAAGATATAATTAATTCATCTTTTTTTTTTTTTGGCAGAAATAGACAGTGAGAAAGAGAGATAGAAAGGTTTTCCTTCCGTTGGTTCACCCCCAAAATGGCCACAATGCCTGGAGCTGCACCAATCAAAAGCCAGGAGCCAGGTGCTTCTTCCTGGTCTCCCATGAGGGTGCAGGGGCCCAAGCACTTGGGCCATCCTCCACTGCCCTCCTGGACCACAGCAGAAAGCTGGACTGGAAGAGGAGCAACCAGGACTAGAACCTGTACCCAATTAATCCATCTTTAGATAATTTCCCCCTTAGTTTCTACTTCTCCATTCAGTGCTCCAGGCAATATTACCCCTTCTTTGGAATTCCTTGCAAGTAATATCAATTTATTATGCCAAACATCCATCCCCCATATGGTACTAATGAAAATCCCAATGCCTAGTGAGAGAATCAGCCTGGGGCAAATAGCAAAACAAAATAGCTGCGAAGGCAGAGCCAGAGTTAGGATCTAGACTTCATGGTTCCCAGTCTTAAGGGAAAGATTGAAAATAAGTTATAAAAATCCTCCGCCTGGCTGCGCCGGCACACTGGGTTCTAGTCCCTGTCAGGGCGCCGGATTCTGTCCCCGTTGCCCCTCTTCCAGGCCAGCTCTCTGCTGTGGCCCAGGAAGGCAGTGGAGGATGGCCCAAGTGCTTGGGCCCTGCACCCCATGGGAGACCAGGAGAAGCACCTGGCTCCTGCCTTCAGATCAGCGCAGCGCGCCGGCAGCAGCAGCCATTGGAGGGTGAACCAACGGCAAAGGAAGACCTTTCTCTCTGTCTCTCTCTCTCTGTCCACTCTGCCTGTCAAAAAAAAGAAAAAAAAAAAGAAAAAAAGAAAATAAGTTATAAAAACAAAACAAACATTAGGAACAAAAGTGCATGTGGTAACCTTTAGCCATTAGTTCCTCTGGGCAATGGAGAAAAATCCTAGCCAGCTGCTGTATTAACATATCATGGATAACAATATCTGCCCTGGCAATGGAAAGAGGACCTAAAATTGGCAATGCATTTACTGTAAATAATCCAGATAGCAAAGAAAAATGTTTAGGTACAATTTGGCTTGTAGAAAATAGACTCTTTTTAAATTTAAGAGTTAACAGGGAGTGCCTCTCAGTTGATGCGTTTCAGATAAATCAGATTCGACTCAATTGTGCACATGAGCTTTCCTGTAGAAAAAAAAAGTGACCTTGCTAATAAATCTGAGCTAATGTTGAATGTTGTACAGTAATTGTGTGTGTGAACTGGTTTTTGAATTTTTGTTAGAGACAGATACAGTTATGGAGGGTATCCCTATATTATATACTTGCAGAAGTCTAAAAATAGCATAGCTTTTTAGTATGCAAAGTTTACAACATATTAAGTCTTGAATTGAAGAATGACTCATCTAGGGTTATGCAACTGGTGGAAGAGGCACAGATGGAGTATTGACCTACATGATTTTGCAACCCATACCCTCCCCACTAAGGGAAAACATTAACTATCCATTTTGGAGTTATGCATATTATAACAATTTTGCTTATTATGTATTTGATTATAGCACATTTAATATATAATTTTATATAAATTCATTCCAGACCTTTCTTATTTAGATCCAAAATATTTTGCGTTGAAAGGGAAGAATACATGCAGGTATAAATCTTTAGCTGCTTAAAACCAAATAAGAAATTACTGGTTGAGGGGCTGGCGCCACAATACACTAGGTTAATCCTTTGCTTGTGGTGCCAGCATCCCATACGGCGGCGGGTTCTAGTCCCGGTTGCTCCTCTTCCAGTCCAGCTCTCTGCTGTGGCCTGGGATAGCAGTGGAGGATAGCCCAAGTGCTTGGGCCCATGTACCCACGTGAGAGACCTGGAGGAAGCTCCTGGCTCCTAGCTTCAGATTGGTTGGTGCAGCTCCAGCTGTTGTGGCCATTTGGGGAGTGAACTAACAGAAGGAAGACCATTCTCTATTCTCTCTATCTCTCTCTCTGTCTGTAACTCTACCTGTCAAATAAATAAATAAACCTTTAAAAAAAAAGAAATTACTGGCTAACTAAAGGCATTTCAATCTGGCTGAAAAGCCCATGAGAGTATTTCAGGCATGGAAAGCCAAGACACTCTGGCAAAAAAAAAAAAAAAAAAAAAAAAAAATAAATCTCTGAGTGAGATCCCAGTGGAAAGAACAGGTCTTCAAAGAAGGAGGTACCTTTCTCTGAAGGGAGGAGAGAACCTCCACTTTGACTATGACGTTGTCTATACAAGATAAGAGTGAGAGAACTCAAGGGGCTTCCATAGCCTTGGAAACTCATGACTGGTGCATAGGGAGATTACTGATGCCATAAACAGGAGTGTCAATTTGTAAAGTCAACAACAGGAGTCACTGTGCACTTACTCCTCATGTAGGATCTCTGTCCTTAATGTGCTGTACATTGAGACTTAATGCTATAATGAGTACTCAACCAGTATTTTTCACTTTGTGTTTCTATGGGGGTGCAAACTGTTGAAATCTTTACTTAATGTATACTAAACTGATCTTCTGTAAAAAAAAAAAAAAAGAAGAAATTAGCAATTCCCAATTTGACTCTCACTGGGATTAAACATGACAATAGGTCTGATCTGATTTCATCATCATTTAAAAAATCATCTATTATATTTCACTTTATGTTTCTGTGTGGGAGCAAACTGTTGAAATCTTTACTTAATGTATGCTAAACTGATCTTCCGTATATAAAGAGAATCGAAAATGAATCCTCATGTGAATGGAAGGGGAGAGGGAATGGGAAAGGGGAGTGTTGCGGGTGGGAGGGACGTTATGGGGGGGAAGCCATTATAATCCATAAGCAGTACTTCGGAAATTTATATTCATTAAATAAAAGTTAAAAAAAAAAGAAATTACTGGTTAAAATTCTTTAAAAATATAAAATATAATTATCAGAGTAAGTGTAATACCATAAAAATCCGCATATATTCTAAATATATGCTATATAATGTATATATATATATTTTTTTTTTTTTTGACAGGCAGAGTAGACAGTGAGAGAGAGAGACAGTTCCTTTTCCATTGGTTCACCCCTTAATGGCAGCCACAGCCAGCGCACTGCGACTGGTGGACTGCGCTGATCTGAAGCCAAGAGCCAGGTGCTTCCTCCTGGTCTCCCATGGGGTGCAGGGCCCAAGCACTTGGGCCATCCTCCACTGCACTCCCGGGCCACAGCAGAGAGCTGGCCTGGAAGAGGGGCAACCAGGACAGAATCCAGCACCCCGACCGGGACTAGAACCCGGTGTGCCAGTGCTGCAGGTGGAGGATTAGCCTATTGAGCCACGGCGCAGTTCTAATGTATATATTTTGTATACTATGCTTTGCACATCATTATATACATATTTTTACACAAGTGTAATTTGGGTAGTGCCTCCTCTCAAATGAAAATTTGGAAAACTATTTTGAGTTTGACGATTAGACAATGGAAAGTTTACGAGCATGGATATCTTACTCACTTACTTACTTTTCAGTAGACTGAAAAAAGTCTTACATTCTCATTCATATATGAGGATAAAAATGCCTGCATTAAGTAAGACAGAGGGGTGGAATAAAATATATATGAAAGTTCTGGCTCACACTTGGCCCATGATGTATGTTAGCTCTCTTTGGATATTGCCACAAATTCTGAAGACCAATGAGGGAACTGAAATCCAGAAAACCTGGGAAATGTTACAATAGAGAGCAAACAGCATGCAATTTGCCATTAGACAGCAGGTGCAGTGGGTATGGTTAACAGGCATTATATTTATTGTTAAGAGTGAGAAAACACTCAACAAAAAGGCAGCCATTGTTATTAAGAAACTCTTCAAGGTCCACACTTAAGAGATACACATAGTCATTATCTGTGCTTTCTTGCCACCAATCCTCTGTTACACCTTATGACCTGTCACGTTCTCATGAACCAGGAAGTTCCCCTGCAATGTTACCTTGTTCATGTTCTTATTTTTTGAATTTGTCTTAGTCCATCCCTTCTTGGGGCCCTGTGCATATGACGCCGCCTCTGTCTATTAGGCTTTCCACAGCTCTCTTCAAATGTTACCAAATTCATTTTGTACTATGCTTATGCATCTCACCAGAAATGTTAGTTCCTCTAAGAAGGACTCATGAACTCTTCTTACAAGGCCGAAAGAATCTACTATATACTTTTATGGCACCATTTTTTCTTCAAACATTTATTAAAAATACTTGTTTATCAGCACATGACATGCATTCAGTAAGGATTACTACAGAAATGAGTAAAGGAATTTATTTGTTCCTTTACTAGAATCTTTGCTAGATTTGTATCTGGTCTTTCTAAATGTATTTGTGACAAACTAGATTTGTAACTAGTCTTTCGAAATGTCACTCATTTGGACTGGATCCTCTACTTCATAGGAAATAGTGCATTACTAATATTTGCTGTGTTACACTATTGATGAGAAAGAAATTTATCTCTTCCAACTTCCTGGTAATACAAAGATGTGCAAAGGGTGGATAGACAGAGAAAGTCAAGCACAGACACTCATTTAGATGTGAAAGTGACTTTTTATTGAATTTGCTAACTGATTAGCCAAAAGTATTTGTGAATACAGATGTGACTACAGTTGAGTTGTTCAATATTTGTGGAAAGTTTGTTCTCATTCATTGGAAATCCTTCTCAAGTCTATCTCATTATTGCAGAGATAAATGTGGGCTAGGAATCAATAGAATTAAGACATGTGGGATAACTGCTTGGACAAATAAATAGATTGAGGGCCTAGAAATTAAATCTAAGTCATGAAACTAAATTTAAAAAAATGAATAAATTTCAATATCAAAGTATCTTTCCATTTTTTGGATAGAGCAAAGAGGAGAAATAATTACTAAATACAAAGGATAAGGAATAAAATCCTACAGTTCATATAATTACTCCAACTGTAGATTAGCCTATCAATAACATCAACTTAAATCCATTTTAGACATAAACTTGACAAGAACTAGTGCTCTTTGACCATATAACACTTCTGGATAATTGGATTCCTGCTCAATTCACAATTTTATACATAGTATACACCTATGGTTCTCTCTAAATATTGCTGTATTATTTGCTAAATTGGAAAGCATACATTAGATATCATCATCATCATCTCCACACCACTAGTCAAAATTGTGGTGCTTTGTGTCACTCCCCCTCTTCGTGGAGGAACGACACAGGACCCTGCGCTGTTCTTTCGTCTGCTCGGCCCTCCCCGGGTTTGCTGCTGGTTCTTCCCGGGTTGGCTACTATCCCTTCCACCTCCGTGGAAGGGCAGTTCCCCCTGGCCACATTCCCCACTTCCGCAGGGGAGCGGCACACCGCCAGCCGGCTCTCTGGGGGGCTGCACGGGTTCCCTTAGATGTTCCCCATAGATGTTCCTGGTGAATGCCGTCTCTCTCCTCCTTTATAGTCCTCCTCCGCCAATCCCAACTCGGCTGCCCACACGCCGAGTACGCTGCTCTCCTCCAATCAGTAGCAAGTCCTACAGTTTATTGGTTGAACTGGAGGCAGCTGTGCAGAAGCTGTTTACTTCTCTCCCAGCGCCATATTGTGGGAGAGCAGATGCATAGAATAAGTATTAATTCCAGTAACTCAGTCTAGTCCGGATTGCTCCCCACAGATCCCCCTTTCTTTTTATTTTTTGGCGTTGATACGCGCCTGTCTTCGGTGTCCCGCGGCACACACTCTGCTCTACTTGCTAGAGTTGCCACAGGCTCTTACAAGTCCTATCAGGCAAACCGAATCCGGGTCCTCTCTTCGCCATGTTGTGAGGAGGTTTTTAGGCGCTGATGCGTGCCTGTGTTCGGTGCCCTGCAGCGCATGCTCTGGTCGAGCCTGCAGGGGCTTACAAGCCCTATCAGGCAAACTGAATCCAAGCCTTCTCATTGCCTTTTTGTGGGGAGGCCTTACTGATGTTAATTCATGCCTGTCTTCGGTGACCTGCGGCGCATAAGCTGCTAGCCGCCCAGGTGCTCATCGCCTCACTAATCGGGCAGACCGAATCCAAGCCTTCTAATTGTTGTATTGTAGGGAGGCCTTTCTATTTCTCTATTTCTCTATCTCCGGGCATTCCTATTTCTCCCATTTTACTTCTGTCTGCCAACATTCCCATTTCTCTCACTCCACTTCCAAACTTCTGTTTCTCTTATCCCCGCAGCTTCCCGGCGCCCGCCCCGAGGCTACTTCTCGGCGGCTTCCCATCTGAGCCGCTTCAGCCCGCGCCTCTCTCATCTGCGCAGCTTCCCGGCTTTGCGCGGCTTGGCTTCGCGCGCTCCGCGGTCTCCACGCCCTTCGCGTCTGCACCACGGCCTCGCGCCAGCCCTGTTCCCTATCTATTCACGCCCCTTGCTCTCTCTGCACGCGGCGGCTTCCGCGAGTAACACAGCGTAGCTTACGTGTCCGCCACTAGCATTCAATCTAAGTTCCCCGGGCTAGCCTGGCGAATTCAACCCAGCATACGTCTCCGCCCCACGGTTTGGCTTCCCGTCCTTTGCTCCCCGGGCTAATCAGACGGATCCCAATCTGGCTTACGTTTCAGCTTCTGGTTTCAACTTTTCGCCTCCCATTCCCGGGCTAACTTGAGAATCCCAAAGTGGCTTTCGTTTCAGCCTTGGCCTGCCCCCCACGGCTTCAATTTCCCTAACATTTTTCTCTACCCAGTATGTTTCCCCAAACTTTCCTCCAACGATATTCCTCCCTCATTTCTCCTGGCCTCTCCCCACAGTCCGCGTCCGAGTCTGTTTGTTCTAGCGTTCACTTTCGCTTTCGACCTTAGAGATTTCTCCCAGCTTCCCCCCGTAGTCCGTATCTGAGTCTATGCCTAGGCTTTCAATAGCTTCTTCCGGCACCCTTTTCGTCCGGCTTTTCCCTAGGCTGTTTGCTAGTCTCTCTCTCCGGTATTTTCCCAGTTCTTCCCGTTTCTCCCCTCCTAAATTTGCTATCCGTCCTAGGTTTCCTATCCGAGCTAGGTTTCCTATCCGAGTCACGGCACCATTATGTCGCTCCCCCTCTTCGTGGAGGAACGACACAGGACCCTGCGCTGTTCTTTCGTCTGCTCGGCCCTCCCTGGGTTTGCTGCTGGTTCTTCCCGGGTTGGCTACTATCCCTTCCACCTCCGTGGAAGGGCAGTTCCCCCTGGCCACATTCCCCACTTCCGCAGGGGAGCGGCACACCGCCGGCCGGCTCTCTGGGGGGCTGCACGGGTTCCCTTAGATGTTCCCCATAGATGTTCCTGGTGAATGCCGTCTCTCTCCTCCTTTATAGTCCTCCTCCGCCAATCCCAACTCGGCTGCCCACACGCCGAGTACGCTGCTCTCCTCCAATCAGTAGCAAGTCCTACAGTTTATTGGTTGAACTGGAGGCAGCTGTGCAGAAGCTGTTTACTTCTCTCCCAGCGCCATATTGTGGGAGAGCAGATGCATAGAATAAGTCTTAATTCCAGTAACTCAGTCTAGTCCGGATTGCTCCCCACACTTTGAATGTTTACTTCCGTCATTTTTCATCAATTGATTAGATGTAAGCAGTTTCTTAGATTAAATAAGATCAAACAGGATTTGTGACTGTCAGATTTTTGTTAGGCTTTTTCAATCATTATCTAAATTATATTTTTCTGAGTACAGCAATATATTAATTTATTAGGCTGTGCATGCAGCAGTTATGCATGTTGAATTTAAAAAATTAGTTAAGGAGGGTTTGGTTCAATGCTGTATTTTCTAAAGTGAGACAAGTACCTTACATTGATATCTCCTAATATTGTTCATGACAACTGGAATTAAACCTCATATTAATTGTGTTTCCATAAACATACATCTCTTGGTATTGTTGGTCGATTTTTTTATACCCAAAAGCACATGTACTTGTAATAACAGAAAGGATTTTTTGTCACTAGTGCCGCGGAGGACAGTCTACCGCAAAGATTTCTTTCTATTCTGTCTTTAAATGTCACTTCCCCTTGAAGAGCCTTCTACTCTGCTCACCTGAAGGACCTGTTGTTCTCTGAACTCTCACAATTGTTTCTCCCACTCTTTTACACAGGGCAGTGTTTTGTTGTTGTTTTGCTTTTATTTCTGAAGACATAGTTTGGTGGTTACTTTATATACTATACCAGAGCATGGTGTAGTCCAGGATTGAAAATCTCTAGAACCCTGAACACTGATTAGATAGCATGAACAAAGGGTGATTTGAATATTTCCTCATTTCTCTCACAGTATCATGTGAACAAAAATAATTTATATAATTCCTCTGTAATTATGTCAGTGTTAAAAACAGGATCAAGCAGTGAGTGACCATACTAACCCTGAAGAGTTAGTTGACATCAATCTGAGATAGCATGAACCCCTCTATTCTGCAAGAAGTGTTTTCTGTGCTAATTTGTTACAGCTCATCTTGGTTTTAACAAGTATTCCCCAGATTACCCATTTCCTGAAAGAGTGGCAACAGTAATATTTTTCAAGCTAATATTCTTCCACAAAGATCCTAAAAGTAAAAAGTAACATTATTTGTATTGGAAAATTTACAATAGCATAACTAGCACACAGAAAACTTCAAATATGAAGATATCTAAGAATACTAATAACATAACAATGCTTTTATAAGTTGAATGCAAGTAAAAAGAATGGATTCCGCAGAATTTACACAAAGATCTTGTTTTCCACTCAAAATATGTGAATATGAATGAATTCATTGAATGTCTGTGAGCATGAATATTCAATAGAATCCAATAATCAAGGGCACATATACTGAATTTCCTCGCCTGGGTTGGATATTTACAAATTAGGAAGTATTAACCACAGAAATTTACCTTATGCCTCTGTGCTACATTTTCATAATATATAAAGTAGAAATACTCAAAAACATCTAGAATGGGAGATGGAATGAGATAATGGATCTAAGTGCCATGAACAGAAACTGTCACAGAAAGGCATGCAGTCAGTATTAGCTATTTTATATGCCACATGTAGAGACTAAAAGCATATTTTACTTATTCTATCTATGGTTAAATTTATATGGTAACTCCTCACGTTTCATTTTACTTTTTTGGGTGGTGGGGGGAGCTTTGTAATGTCCTTTCACAAATAAACATTACTTTTCCAACCACTAAATATCAGGGCTGACACTGTAGCACAAGAGGGTTAAAGCCCTGGCCTGCAGTGCAGGCATCCCATATGCGCAGCAGTTCTAGTCCTAGCTACTCCACTTCCAGTCCAGCTCTCTGCTATGGCCTGGGAAAGCAGCAGATGGCCAAAGGTCTTGGGCCCCTGCACCCGCGTGGGAGGCCAGGAAGAAGCTCCTGTTTTCTGACTTCAGATCGGCTCAGCTCCAGCTGTTGCAGCATTTTGGGGAGTGAACCAGCTGATAGAAGACCTCTGTGTGTGTGTGTGTGTGTGTACCTTTCTCGGTAACTCTGTCTTTCAAATAAGTAAAAATAAATATTTAAAAAATCTATTAAAATTGTCTGTAATTCTAACTCCACTGTATACCCTAAAAGCTGCACTAATTTCTGCCTTGCCTATGTAGATGCACAGAAAATATGTTGCTCATAATAATATAGTGATCCCCAGTATAAATCTCCAACTTACATTTAGAACAGTCCAACTTTTAGATTTTATATAATGGATACCTGATCAAATACTGAAGTGAATAAACTGAGCGTCCTGAAATATCTTACCAGACAGTAGATAGACAATCTCTTTATTCAGGGCACCCTAATTTGCTAAAGGTAACCAGTCTAACACACTTAAGTTACCAAGGAGGTACAGAATCAGCATATATTCTCTAACACCAACAGCATCTTGTATTTACTGTAAATTAACCAAGGAAATATTCAATAAATATTGCTGAAAATTGCTTGAAAAACGCATAATGAGAGCAAATTTTATAAATGTGTTATTACAAAGATTTACTTAAATCTTTAATATTAATATTGTTTGACCTGTAATTTTAAAGCAATTCTCCTAAAATTCTTGGCTGATTTATCACACCTCTTATCAATTTCCCATATTGACGAATGCATAGTAGAGAAAGACGTATGGTCAGAATTAAGTGATCAGTCTGAAGCCCTCCAGCCCAAGTGGATATGATGCAACTGGTGAAGACTACTTGTAAGCACTTGGTCATCTTCGTCCTCTCATCACTATCCAAAATTAACAAGAGAGTATTTACTGCAGAAAATCATTTGCAAATATGAGAGCATCCAGAAAACTTTCTTTGTATTTTGGGACTACATAAGATATATATATACACACACACACACACACACACACACATATATACATATATATACACACACACATATATATCTGTATATGTATGTGTATATATATATATATAAAATCAGAAAGTACTGATTAATTGCTTCAAAATTTCCATCAAGTAGCTATAAATCAAGGTTTCATAACAGTTAATTTTATATGCCAATTTGACTGGACCACAGGGTACCCAGATATATGGTTAAACATTTTTTTCTCCAACTTGTCTAGGAGGGAGTTTCAGGATGACAGCACCACCTGAATGAAACACATTAGCGTTCTCAAAGTGGGTGAACCTCATGCAAACTATTGAAGACTTGAGTAGAAGAGAAAATTAGAGTATGGAAGAATTATTTTCCTCTTATTTTTTTTCATGTGGGACATCAGCCTTCCATCTTTTAAGTTGGATTCAGACTGGAAAGTTCAACATTTTCTTTCCTGGGTCTCTCTTCCTGACTACAGCTTCTAAATTTCTCAGGCTCCATATTCATGTGATTCAAGTCTTTATAGTAAACCTCATAAAACAGATAAATGGATAGGTATGTGATAAACACAATATATTTCTATTCACATCATATATAATAAATGTATAATATAGTATATAATATTTGAATATTTAATATAAGTACATTAAATATACATTTAAATCTGATATATTTAATAAAATACATTAAATATATTTAATGTAAAGTATATTTACATATAATATTAAATGTGGTATGTTTATATGTCATACATATTCATTTTAAATGTTTCCATTTCTCTGAAGGATTTAATACAGTTGCATTTCCACTTTTGCATACATTTTCTGTAAGAAATTTATCATGTGTCACAGCCTAAATTATGTCTGTCTCATGAATCCAGGGATTTCCCTTTGAAGCAATCAATGTAAAAGTGCTTGGTTTCTGTAGTGTGCTTGTCAAAATAAATCAAGTATTTCTTACTCTTTTAGACTACTTCCAAATTATTCTTATGGTGTATATGGACTGCAATAGTTTAAAAATGGCAATGCAAAGAATGCATATATATTTAATGAGATACATGAAAATTGCTGTGGTAACTAAATCGAATAATGAATTGTATACATATTTCAGATTTTAAGAGTTTTAAACTTCATTTCATGCTTTGTCTAAACATTTTTAAAGTAGTCTTTCTCTATTCACAATGTTAGGGTATGTGGTTTTTGAGGTTTTCTACATTAATACAGCTCCATTCCCCATGGAATCCCAAGATATACATTCTGGATCCCAGTGCACAAAAAGGGTGGTGTTCTGGACTGTTTTTCCTAAGCCAGAGCATTCTCTCCCTGCCATATAAGCATCCAATATAGGGCATTTGTGACAGTGTTTAAGGTACTGCTTGGGATGCCTGCATCCTATATTGAGTGCCTGGGTTCAAATCCTAAAGCTACTTCCGATTCCAGATTACTGCTAATATATGCCCTGGTAAGCAAAAGTTAATGACTCAAGCACTTGGGTCTCTGCCATCTGTGTAAGGGATTAGATTGACTTCCTGGCTCCTGTTTCCTGGTTTGGCCTGCACTAGCTCTAGCTGTTGTGTGCATTTGGGAAGTGAGACAGCATTTGGAAAGTTTCTCTGTATGTCTCTGTAATCTCTCTCCACTTTTAAAATAAAAATAAATACATACATAAATAAAATAATATAAATATCTTTGGCCCTTTGGAAAAAAAAATGGTCACATAAATGTATTGAAATGAAGTTTGCCACTCTGGAAAAAAAAAAAAAAAAAAAAAAAAAAACACCTAAATAAAAGATCTCCGCGAGTGAGATCCCAGTGGAAAGAACAGGTCATCAAAGAAGGAGGTACCTTTCTCTGAAGGGAGGAGAGAACTTACACTTTGACTACAACCTTCTCTAAATATGATTAGAGTCGGCGAACTCAAAAGGCTTCCATAGCCTTGGCAACTCATGACAAGAGCCTAGGGTAATTACTGACACCATAAACAAGAGTGTCAAATTGTTAAGTCAACAACAGGAGTCACTGTGCACTTACTCCTCATGTAGGATCTCTGTCCTTAATGTGCTGTACATTGTGATTTAATGCTATAACTAGTACTCAAACAGTATTTTTCACTTTGTGTTTCTATGTGGGTACAAACTATTGAAATCTTTACTTAATATATGCTAAACTGATCTTCTGTATATAAAGAGAATTGAAAATGAATCTTAATGTGAATGGAAGAGGGGAGGGAGAGGGAAAGGGGAGGGTTGCGAGTGGGAGGGACGTTATGGGGGGGGAGCCATTTTAATCCATAAGCTGTACTTTGGAAATTTATATTCATTAAATAAAAGTTAAAAAAAAAAGAAATGAAGTTTGCTAAATAAATAGACAAAATTACTCTTCTTAGACAAACCTTACTGAGATTCAATGGTTTCTTAGCAACTTTTATAAGGTAATTCTACTTTCAATGGACTTGGTACAAAATCCTAAATTATTTTGCATTTTCTTGGGCCAATATCTATTAGATTGCTATCTATGCATTCATATTCTAGCCCAATTACCTCATTCTAGATATAGTTTTTTTCCACCTTAGGCTTTTGCTATCGAAATGTTTTTCTTCCTAAAAATAATAAGTAAATTGCCGAAGTGACTTAACTAGTAATTATGTTGTCAATTTTCATTCATTTTAGGTGCTTTGGTCCATTTTAAGTGTTAGAGGTAGACAATAATTTAGCAAAAGCAAAATAAGCCTTCAATTCTGTCACTTATGAAAGGAATTATCACTGTGAACATTCAAAGTACACCAGACAATGTCTTGGAAATGTTTTACCATGAAGCACAATAAAATTTCATTGAGCACACCAATTCTGTGCAAGTCATTCTCCATGTGCATGATATATCTGTAATTCTAATCCAAAATTTATCTTGATGAGAAATCAGAAGAATCACAATAGCTGCAATAATGTTAAGATCACATATCTTGAAATTTCTAAGGGCAGTTTGAAATATGCATCTTTTTTAATCAAAAATCAGACGATTTCATTATGTCATATGAATTTCTTTTTTAGTATAGGTTCAACTTGGATGTTTTAATAACTTAGTAAGATAAAGTTTTTGCATTATGCTAATACTTTTTATGGGAATGTTCACCAAGATGATGATTCTCTTGCATACTTCGAGGTTGAATTTTTCTTTCGTATCTTTTATTTTTTTGGCTAGGCACTTAATACAATACTTTGCAAAAATTCCTTTTATAAAGCACTGGGATATAAACAAATGCTGTTTGTTTCTTTGCCAGGAGTTCATAGTGAGTTCATTTTTATAGGGTCTCCGAGTCCATCCACTTAAATCTTCATATGAACAAAATTAGAAGGTGCCTCAGAGGTGACAGGCTCACGCCTTTCTTTTGTGAAAAAGAGCTTGTGGCTTTGTGATTTGGAAGCAATATGCTTCATTATTCAGAGCTCAGTTTCCTTTCTTGCCATCGATTTCTCAGGCTATTTACAAGAATGTTGGATAATTAACCTGAACTTTGACCTTCCTCCTTTTCTTTAGGACAATTATTTAGGCAACATGGGTAGGTCTGTCTTGATATGTTCATTTCTTGAGAGTAGCACCATTATGTGTGTCACAGAACATTTGCTAAGCACATCCATTTAACGCTGTAACTAATCTTGACAGGTGTGATGGTCTCCACTCTGTCACAAGAATTAGGAAGTGACAGAACTTGGCATGGAGAACACATCTCTCTGGGCCCCAAAGCATTTCTACTGCACCACACAAGTCTCTCCAGAAACCACAACCAAATTTTTGTAAAATGCCAGATTAAAATAAACATTTGTTTTTGTTTCCAAAAAATCTTCTACAACTATTTAAGCCTAAATTGTATGGTTTTCCAACAGAATTTCCTCTGTTCCTGATTTCAGCTTCCTGCTAATGTGCACCAAAGTAGGCAGCACAGAATGGCTTAAATAAATGGAAGACCTGTGAGTTCTCAGGTCCTTGCTTTGGCCTGGCCCAGCCAGGCTTGTTTCTGGCATGCGAGGCATGGACCTGACAATAGGAGATTTCAGTCGCTTTCTGTGTATCGCTATCTTTCTCTCTCTCAAATAAATAAATCAAAGTAAAAAGTGTGTGTGTGTGTGCATGTGCATTTTCCACGAATTTTTTGAAGCCCACTCCTATACTCTGGCTGGGAAGCAGGTGGTCCCTATTTGCTGTTCAGACCTTGTAGCTATGCAGGCCCAAGAGTTCTCTCATTGACATCAGCTTTTCCTTTTTTTTTTTTTAAGATTTATTTACTTATTTGAAAGTTAGAATTACACAGAGAGAAGGAGAGGCAGAGAGAGAGAGAGAGAGAGAGAGAGAGAAAGAGAGGTTTTCCATCTGCTAGTTCACTCCTCAGATGAACATAAGGCCCAGAGCTGCACTGAAGCCAGGCACTTCCTCCCGGTCTCCCAGACGGTTTCAGGGGCCCAAGGACTTGGGCCATCCTCTACTGCTTTCCCAGGCCACAGCAGAGAGCTGGATCAGAAGTGGAGCAGCCTGGTCTCAAACTGGCGCCCCTATGGAATGCTGGCACTGCAGATGAAGACTTTACTCACTACGCCACAGCACTGGCCCCAACATCGGCTCTTATGCATTTCTTTTTTTTTTTTTTTCCACAGGCAGAGTGGACAGTGAGAGAGAGAGAGAGAGAGAGAGAGAAAGGTCTTCCTTTGCTGTTGGTTCACCCTCCAATGTGCAGCTGGCACACCGCGCTGATCCGATGGCAGGAGCCAGGTACTTATCCTGGTCTCCTATGGGGTGCAGGGCCCAAGCACTTGGGCCATCCTCCACTGCACTCCCGGGCCGCAGCAGAGAGCTGGCCTGGAAGAGGGGCAACCAGGACAGAATCCGGCGCCCCGACTGGGACTAGAACCCGGTGTGCTGGCGCCACTAGGTGGAGGATTAGCCTATTGAGCCGCGGCGCCGGCCTCTTATGTATTTCTTATGTATTTCAACACATTACTGAGTAATTGATACACTGCTTTCCATCTTGATCAATTTTGCTGAAAGATTATTTGATATTGTGCAACATTTCCTCAAAAAGGAACAGAAATCACTAATTACAAAAGATACTATGTGCCAAACTCATCAGATATATTGTTTTATTAAAAGCTAAAATTTTCATTTTCCCATTCAGTGGCTGTTTATGTAGTGCCTTGCATGAGTCCCAGAACTGTTCTAGACAAAAGGGATACAATTATTATCAAATACAGATCTTGTGTTGCCCTCATGTCACTAGTTGTCATAAAGATATCAATCATATAGAATTTTCTGTATTCATGGAGTTCAGGAAGGGTTTGCTTGAGGAAGCAGAGGTGCAGCTGAGATCTGAAGAATGAACAAAGCTAATTCATTGAAGAGGTCAAGAGAAAATGAAACTTTCAAAGAGTGAGAAGATAATGGGGAAAGAGCCTGCCGTGAGATGGAAGGCGGCACGTTAAATGGCAGAGAGAGGGTAGAAAGGAAACACTGGGTCGTCCTGACAATCAGGAAACAAAGGGAAAGGTTTCTCTGTTCTATCAGAAAATGCTTCTTTGTGGATATATCTTTAGGTGACATTTAGTGACAACTTTCTCCAATTCTACTTATTAAGAAAATGTCTATCAGAATAAAACTGAATGCTAATTTCAACACATTGTGTGTAAACAAACTAATACAATGAAAAAAAGTCACCAGAACATGGTAATGAAAATGTAGATGCTTATAAATTCCTTGCTAATACTGGGTTCCTAGTAAAAGCCCTGGGATTTATCTGGCCTTAAATAGTTTTCAAAACTTCAGGCCAGAAAATGAAGGAAGGTAGAAAAAGAATGAAAGGGGTAGAATTATAAACAAGTGCCCCTCAGTGCCTTCTACAAAGTTTGCTTGCTAGAGTTCTTGCTGGAGGGGAAAACATACCTTCCAATGGTAGCTAATTGGAAAGAAAAGATCCCCCACCCAAGTGCTTTTCAAATAAAATTGTAATTAACGTCATCAGCACAACAGAAGGAAAAATTCATCAAGAAGGCTAATATGCTTCACCCAGTGAATCTGTTTGCTGTTCATGAAACGCTGATTTCTTTTAAGATTAGTTAGTGAGTCAGCTTATTTGAAAGGCAAAGTGACAAATGACAAGACAGAGAGAGAGAGAGAGAGAGAGATTTTCCATACACTGGTTCACTCCCTAAATGCTCACAATAGTCAGAGCCCTGGACTCCGTCCCATGTGGGTGCCAGGAACTCAAGCACTTGAGCTCTTGTCTATGGCTTCCCAGACACACTGGCAGCAAGCTGGACAGGAAGCAGAGTAGCCGGGACTAGAAACAACATTCTGACTTGGGAGGCTGCTATGCCAAGCAGTAGCTTCACTAGGTCAGCCACAAGACGAAGGTTACTTTTAATATCGTAGGTTGGGATGCTTACATTTTTGCAGTAACATATTTAAAAGATGAAGTGATGCAGCTGTAACTAACTTGTGAAGTATACAATTTGATGGGAATGTGGATGTTTGGGTTTTTCTTTAAAAGCCCTCTGAAGTTCATGAACTTTGGGTCTCTGGTGGGAACTTGCATCTACTTCTAAGAAAGGAAAGGTACAAGTGTGTAGCTGTGGTTGTAACTGATTACCCAGCACCTGTGGCTCTCTAGTTCCTGGAATCTGACTTGAAGTGGATACATACCATATGCACCTTCTAAGCCTCAGATCTAGTTTCTTCCTTTAGGCATGTATTTTTCCAGTGGTGAGGTAAAAACGAACAGATTGGTAAAGAGAAAGAAAATAAACCATTCTCAATTGCTCCCCCTCATTATCACCAATACAATGAATAATAATAACAATAATTACTGCAATTCACTGGGTGCAATCTATGAGACTGGTGCTTACAGTAAATTCTTTTTTAAAAAAGATTTTATTTATTTATTTGAGAGGTAGAGTTACAGAGACAGGGATAGCACTTGGACTGTCTTCTACTGCTTTTCCAGGCCATTAGCTGGATCAGAAGAGGAACAGCCGGAATAGGAACTAGCCCTACAGGTGGAGGATTATTAGCCTACTATGCCACAGCACCAGCTCCTAAATTATTTCTAATCCTTGTACTAACTTTAAAAATAGAGGAACAAGAATGAATATCTTCCACCTATAAATGAAGGTAGCTTCTCAGAGAGATAAAACAACTTGCCGGATAGACTATAGAACCATTAAGTGCAGGATTTACTTACCATGCATAAGCTTTTTCTGTAGTGTCTGGGTTTTAGCTGTTTGCCCACACATATACATATTTGCAGCTTTGTTTGGTTTATTTTGTTACTATGATTTTTATCTTCAATTTGCTATATTATATTCTACTTAGCTGAGTTTTTATTTTCTTGAAGATTTATTCATTTATTTTTTTATTTTTTAAGATTTTTTATTTATTTATTTGAGAGGTAGAGTTACAGACAGTGAGAGGTAGAGACAGAAACTTTTATTTAATAAATATAAATTTTGAAGGTACAACTTTTGGATTATAGCGGCTTTTCCCCCATAACCTCCCTCCCACCTGCAACCATCCCATCTCCCACTCCCTCTCCCATCCCATTCTTCATCAAGATTCATTTTCAATTATCATTATATACAGAAATTAGCTTAGTATATACTAAGATTTTAATAGTTTGCACCCACACACACACACAAAGTACAAAGTACTGTTTGAGTACTAGTTTTACCATTAATTCACATAGTACAGCACATAAAGGACAGAGATCCTACATGGGGAGTAAGTGTGCAGTGACTCCTGTTGTTGATTTAACAATTGACAGTCTTATTTATGAAGTCAGTAATCACCGAAGGCTCTTTTCATGAGCTGCCAAGGTTATGAAAGCCTCTTGTGTTCACCAGCTCTGATCTTATTTAGACATGGCCATGGTCAAAGTGGAAGTTCTCTCCTCCCTTCAGAGAAAGGTACCTCCTTCTTTGATGGCCCATTCTTTCCACTGGGATCTCACTCACAGAGATCTTAGGTCATTTTTGTATTGCCAGAGTGTCTTGGCTTTCCATGCCTGAGAAACTGTCACGGGCTTTTTAGCCAGATCCGAATGCATTAAGGACTGATTCTAAGGCCTGAGTGCTGTTTAGGACATCTGCCATTCACACAGGAAGCTGTGTGTCCCGCTCCCTGTGTTGGATCATTCTCTCCTTTTTAATTCTATCAGTTAGTATTAGCAGACACTAGTTTTGTTTATGTGATCCCTTTGACACTTAATCCTATCTTTATGATAAATTATAAACTTAAACTGATCACTTTGACTAGTGAGATGGCATTGGTACATGCCACCTTCACGGGATTTATTTGGAACCCCCGGGACGTTTCTAGCTCTACCATTAGGGGTAAGTCCGAGTGAGCATGTGCTGAACTGTACATCTCCTCCCTCTCTTATTCCCACACTTACATTTAACAAGGATCACTTAAGTTAAATTTAAACACCTAAGAACAATTGTGTGTTAATTAAAGAGTTCAACCAATGGTATTAAGTAAAACAAAAAAATACTAAAAGGAATAAAGTAGTAAGTTGTTCCTCGACAGTCAGGAAAGGGCTGATCAAGTCATTGTTTCTCATAGTGTGCATTTCACTTCTACAGGTTTCCTTTTAGGTGCTCAGTTAGTTGTCACAGATCAGGAGAACATATGATATTTGTCCCTTTGGGATCGGCTTATTTCACTCGGCATGATGTTTTCTAGATTCCTCCATTTTGTTGCTCCTACTTCCTGTCTATGTGCCTGGGAAGGCATTGGAAGGTGTTCTAAAATCCTGAGTCCCTACAACCCCTGTAGAACACCAGGGAGGAGTTCTTGGCTTCTGACTTTGTCCTGAACCAAACCTGGATGCTTTACACATTTGAGGAGTAAGCTAGTAGATGGAAAATCACTCTCTCCCTGTCATTCTCACTTCCTCTGTTGCTATCCCTTTCAAATATATTTATACTTTTTGTACATTACTTGAACATACATTCTTTTTTTTAACTTTTATTTAATGAATATAAATTTCCAAAGTACAGAATATGGATTACAATGGCTTCCCCCCCATAACGTCCCTCCAGCCCGCAACCCTCCCCTTATCCACTCCCTCTCCCCTTAAATTCACATCGATTCATTTTCGATTCTCTTTATATACAGAAGATCAGTTTAGCATACATTAAGTAAAGATTTCAACAGTTTGCTCCCACACAGAAACATAAAGTGAAAAATACTGTTGGAGTACTAGTTATAGCATTAAATCTCAATGTAGAGCACACTAAGGACAGAGATCCTACATGAGGAGTAAGTGCACAGTGACTCCTGTTGTTGACTTAACAAATTGACACTCTTGTTTATGGCCTCAGTAATCACCCTAGGCTCTTGTCATGAGCTGCCAAGGCTATGGAAGCCCCCTGATTTCACTGACTCTGATAATTTTAGACAAGGCCATGGTCAAAGTGGAAGTTCTCTCCTCCCTTCAGAGAAAGGTACCTCCTTCTTTGATGACCCATTCTTTCCACTGGGGTCTCACTCGTGGAGATCTTTCATTTAGGTTTTTTTTTTTCTTCCCCAGAGTGTCTTGGCTTTCCATGCCTGAAATACTCTCATGGGCATTTCAGCAGGATCCGCATGCCTTAAGGGCTGATTCTGAGGCCAGAGTGCTGTTTAGGACATCTGCCATTCTATGGGTCTGCTGTGTATCTCACTTCCCATGTTGGATCATTCTCTCCCTTTTTTATTCTATCAGGTAGTATTTGCAGACACTATTCTTGTTTATGTGATCCCTTTGTGAACATACATTCTTGTACATATGTATTGTACATATATTTCTTGTACATATGTTCTATATATACATAGTTTTACTTCTTGTAGACTTCTTGTGCATTTTGGATGATTTATTTGAGATGGCTTTCTACCCAATAAATTGTTTTATCAAAAGATATTATTCTTATTTTTTCAAGAATGTTTAAATCCTAATGCCCAAATCAAAAGGCATTTGCTTATGACATAATTCACAGTCACATTTGATTAAACTCTATGATTCTGTATTTTCCAAGCTCTGTGTCAATGAAGCTCTAGAAATCTAGTTGATCAAAATGCATTCCCATTTTTCAATAAAGAAGTAGCAGAGGATTCAAGTATTTCAGTCCCTCCTTCCCATGGGGTGGAAAACCTAAATGAAGTTCCTGACTCGGCTTCAGCATGACCCAGATCTCCTGCAAATTGCAGCTTTTTGAAGAATGAACCAGCAGATGGAAGATATCTGTCTCTCTCACCTCTCTCTCTTCTTTCTCTTTCTCTCTCTGTTTCTGTTTGTCCCTCTCTCTGCCACTCTATCTTTTGAAATAAATAAATAAATAAATAAATAAATATTTAAAGAGAAAAAGAACTTCTAAGCTTATTTGCATATCTAGTTATTCATATCCTTGCTGTTAGTAACTCTTTACTTGAAGTAATATGGCAGAACAAAAAAATGACTTAAGTCATTAAAATATAGCATGGATTTCTAGCACATCATGTGAAATAAATGCTTTATCTATATTGTTTACAGTCACTTATTTTAATAGAGACAAAGTAGAAAAATAAATACTAAGCATGCAATATTAGACAGCATTTAATTAGAAATATCCAAGAACACAAGGTTAGACTGTCTATGCATAGCTTTGTGTATCTTTACATGTGTGAATTCTCCCTTTAGGACAGATTCTTTTTACAGCAAATCTGAATTGGTCTTAATACAGCAACCATCTTCTGAGTACCACCAGGATAGAAGATTAATTAATAATAGTAAATACAATAGTTTTTTTTACATTTGTTTTGCATATAAGTGCCCCAAATACAGTATTTTCATCCACGCAATATCACCAGAATGCAATAATATTGCTATATGTACCACAGTTGAAAATCAGGAAGAAGAGTTATTTGCCCAAGGTGACTGGGCAAATAAAGATAATCAAATCAGAAAGACAAAGTTGCAGTTTGTAGCAGAAACACAAACTGAATTATGGTAGAAGTTCAAAAACTGCTACAATAGAGGGTGTGGCCACAATCAACTGCTAAGAAACAAGCCACTTTAAAAAGTGGTAGCTTAAAGGAAAATGAAAGAGGGAAGAGGAAACTTTGGGATAAATCAATTATATCTATGACTTTTATTATGGTGATGCTGCTGCAAATGTTAGCATATGCCCAAACTCATCAGACTCTACACACTAAATGTGTATAGTTATTTGTATGCAACTAAAAATGACGCTTCAGTAAAGCTGTTAAAAATATTCAGTAACTTAAAACAGCACCAATTATTATTACTTGAAAAACTTTTGGCCAGAAAAATCACTCAACATGAAGATGCTATTGTCAGCAGTCAGAAGTTAACCTCCAAGGCCAACATCATTTAGTGTGGGAAGGACAGCAGCAAAACACAGGAAGTATCTATGACTCATAGGACTGATGATTCTAATGTTAATTCTTTTCATTCATTGAATAAATGAATGTAGTGAGTATCTTTTAGATGACTATTAAAAAGAATATCATGAGAAGTGCGAAAATAGATTTGAAGGTGCAAGAGAAAAATTAGTGATAGTGTAAGATGAGGAATTGTTGCTGGGAATTCTGGGGAACACCTTCGAATGATTTTGTGACTTAAACACCGGATGCTCCTGAAGACACACAAGCCTTACATGCTCTATCTTCTTATTACACCGACAGAAAAGATCAGCAACATTTTCTAACATTCCGATATGAAGTTGATCTGCAAGACCCTGCTTCTTCAGAAACTCACAGAGAACTAGTTAATAAAGTTGATCCAACCTGTTTTGGTAATAATCACTAAGTATTTATTTTCACTAGGTTACTTTATCTTCACTTTAACGTCCCCTGAGCTAATACTTCAATGAATCTCAATGTTGTATTATTTTCTAACTTCTTAATATTATGTTACAAAACTACTCAAAAACTGTTAAAGCAATCAGTAAAACAGTTTAAACTAAATGAATGTAACCATTTTGTTTTCCAGACACTGTATAACAGTAAAATGAATACTAATGATTGTTGCTTCATGGTTTACTAAGTAATTCTGAAATAGTTATCAAGCAAAAAATATAGAGGAAATATCTTCGTAGTTCATTAAACCTAAAGCCCAATTTGCTAAGTCTTTCTTTCAGAGGGAACATAGGAAGCAACTGTAATGGACACAGCAGGGATGCTAAGTTGTGGAGAATCATTCTCACTATTAAAGAAATAATCCAACTAAACAGTTTTATTCAAGCAAGAGATCAAAAAGGTTGGGTTGAATTCAGGACCTGGGCTTCCCTGCATCTGCACTTTAAAGAAAGGCACTTAAACCCATCTAGGGACCACCACTGTGGCACAGCGGGGAAGGCCACCGCCTGTAATGCCAGCATCCCATATGGGCGCCAGTTTCAGTCCCAGCTGCTCCAGTTCTCTGCTGTGGCCTGGGAAAGCAGTGAATGATGGCCCAAGTCCTTGGGCCTCTGCACCCACTTGGGAGACCTGGAGGAGGCTCCTGGCTTGGATCGGCACAGCTCCGGCCATTGTGGCCATCTGGGAAGTGAACCAGCAGATGGAAGACTTCTCTCTCTGCCTCTCCTTCTCTCTCTGTGTAACTCTTTCAACTAAAATAAATAAATTAAAAAAAAAAAACCACCTAACTTCTCTAGTTAGTATATAGGTTTCTCAAGGCCCTAATTGAAGTCAGATGTAAAACTAGAAATAGGAATTCCTTTTTGGAAGGTTTTTAAGGTCTAAAATAGTATTAAGAAATTACGATGGCATCAAAAAAAAAAAAAAAACCACAACAAAGAAATGTGTGTGTATCAGTCAGTTTTGCTAGAAATATACTGTTTTGTAAAACTTCATTTTAAATCTGTCTGATTGTTAAGAATCATATACTACCATAGTTTGAATGAAATGTGACTATTTTAAAATTTACTGTATATCAATGAAGTTGAACATCTTTTCATCTGATTATTGTTTATTGTCCTTGCCTATATTTATGCTAGAATGTGATCTTTTTATTTTTATTTGTCAAACTCTTTATTTAGTGGAATATTGATACCTTGACTGTAATATAAATTAAAATATGTTATCTCAAAAATAGTAAATACTAAGTTATAAAAAGGGAGACTAAGCATAATGATGAATTTACATAGGCAAATAGGGTGGAAATAAACTAGATAAATATACTTGGTTTTTGTTTAGGGAAAATAGGCATTGACTACTTGGTGATTAACCAAGGGTATTTCAAATGTTTATGAAAATGGGACTGAAAGACATTTTTGTTTTGCTACAAAAATTTTCTTCAAAATTTCAAGGAAACTGTATTAAGAATAAACAATGCATGGATTTTTAAAAAAATTCTGCACCATAATAATCAAGTTCTTTAATTCTATTTTACACAAACTTTCTTATGAAATTTTTTATTTATATAAAGGGAAAAAATTTCATGTATTTCATGCATACAGTTTGAAGAACATAATGGCACTTTGCACCATACTGTGTCTCCCTCATCCCTCACACCCTCCTCTTCTTTTAAACACTACCATGTGTAGCTCACACAGTTTCTCTGGGAGTAATTTATGTCTTCCAAGGTCAATGACATGACAGCTATAACAGGACAGGAAGAGCAAGTCCATGCTTTACTGAGTTATTTTCTTATTTAAAGAACAACAAAAACACTGAGTGTGTACTACATGTCTTCCATTATTTCTGATTGATTAAATGATATGGAGTAAGCAAGGTATGATTGCTGCCCTGTGAGTCAAGATATTTTGTCTATTCAGGGTAGGAACTGTGGCATTGCAGATTAAGACCAGTTGGGATGCAGGCATCCCCCATGAGAGTGCCAGTTCCTACCTGCTCTGCTTCTGATCCTGATTCCTGATAATATGTCCTGGAAAACAGCAGGTGACAGCTCAAGTAGTTGAGTCCCTGCCAACAGTGTGGGAGAATCAGTTACAGTTTTGTGTTCTTAGATTTAGCCTGGCCCAGTCTTGGCTATTGTAGGAATTTGGGGACTGAACAAGCAGATAGAAATTTCTCTCTCTATTGCTTTCTCTCTTTCTGTGTGTGTGTGTGTGGGGGGGGGGGTTGGGTGTATGTTTGTGGTTCAGCCTTTCAAGTAGTTAAAACTAAATAAACATGAGAAACGATGACTTGATCAGCCCTCACCCTGACTGTTGATGAGCAACTTAATGTTATCCCTCTTAGTATTTTTTTTTGTTTGTTCTTAATACTTTTGGTTGAATACTATAATCAATACACAATTCTTCTTAAGTGCTGAAACTTAACTGAAAAGTGGTCGCTGTTAAATATAAGAGTGGGAATAAGAGAGGGAAGAGATGTGCAATTCGGGACATGCTCAAGCTGACTTACCTCAAACAGTAGAGTTAGAAACATACCAGGGGATTCCAATTCAATCCCATCAAGGTGGCATGTACCAATGCCATCTCACTAGTCCCAGTGATCAATTTCTGCTCACAATTGATCATAATGATAGGACTAAGAACCAAAGGGATCACATTAACAAGAATAGTGTCTGCAAATACTACCTGATAGAATAAAAAAGGGAGAGAATGATCCAACATGGGAAGTGAGATACACAGCAGACCCATAGAATGGCAGATGTCCTAAACAGCACTCAGGCCTCAGAATCAGCCCTTAAGGCATGCGGATCCTGCTGAAATGCCCATGAGAGTATTTCAGGCATGGAAAGCCAAGACACTCTGGGGAAGAAAAAAAAAACACCTAAATGAAAGATCTCCGTGAGTGAGATCCCAGTGGAAAGAACGGGCCATCAAAGAAGGAGGTACCTTTCTCTGAAGGGAGGAGAGAACTTCCACTTTGACCATGGCCTTGTCTAAATATGATCAGAGTCAGTGAACTCAGGGGGCTTTCATAGCCTTGGCAGCTCATGACAAGAGCCTAGGGTGATTACTGATGCCATAAACAAGAGTGTCAATTTGTTAAGTCAACAACAGGAGTCACTGTGCACTTACTCCTCATGTAGGATCTTTGTCCTTAGTGTGCTGTACATTGAGATCTAATGCTATAACTAGTACTCAAACAGTATTTTTCACTTTATGTTTCTGTGTGGGAGCAAACTATTGAAATCTTTACTTAATGTATGCTAAGCTGATCTTCTGTATATAAAGAGAATTGAAAATGAATCTTGATTTGAATGGAAGGGGAGAGGGAGTGGGAAAGAGGAGGGTTGCAGGTGGGAGGAACGTTATGGAGGGGAAGCCATTGTAATCCATAAGCTGTATTTTGGAAATTTATATTCATTAAATAAAAGTTAAAAAAAAATCTTTTAGCTGTGATTAAAGAACAGAAGATAAGCAAAGTTGACCTCCTGCATTATTGTGTTCTGATATTTTGTTAATGTTTTCTAAGAAACTAAATCTAAACCTAATCCTTCAATTTGCTGTCCAGACTCTACTACCTCAAATTGCTGCTCACCACAACATTAGAAGTCACCTCTGATTCATTTGAACTTGGCATCTTATGTTCTATTTTTCCTTAGTCTGTGCTATGTCTCCAGATAAACAAACATTTCCTAATGATATAGTAATGATGCTGGATTTGTATTTGAAATCGTTGCAATACAATCTGGTACAAATATCTTCCATCTGTTGGTTTACTTCTCCAAATAGATGCAACAGCCAGGTCTGGGCCAGTCCAAAGCTAAGAGCCAGGAACTCCATCCTGGTCTCCCACATGGGTGGCAGGGACCCAGGTGCTTGGGACATTTTCCAGTACCTTCTCTGATACATTATCAGGAAGCTGGATAAAAAATGGCATAGCCAGGACGCTAGCTGGCAGTCTGATATGGAATGCTTGTGTTGGAAGCACTGGCTTAACCCACTGTGCAGCAACACTGGTCTGTTTCTTATTTTTATTTTTTTGTCTTTTTGTTTTTGTTTTGATTATATGTTTTACACTCATGATATCTTGAGTTGGAATCAAGGCAATCAATATTTACCATCTGTGTAGACCCTGATTAACTGCTTTTTCTTAAGCCTTATTTTTTTACATTTTTTCTATATATAAAATGGAGATTATACTTTTATATGGTCCACTGGCTTTTCTAAGTATAAAATGAGGTCATACTGATAGAAATACTTTGAAAGATGTCTGATACATACTATGTATTAAGCAATATTAGAACCTCATGTCAACCTGCTAATGCCTAGTTAGTAATTATCAATCAGAACAGTACTCATTTGTATATGCAATGATTATCATAACCAATCATGGATTATTTAAAATATACATTGGAAAATATTTGGGATAATTAAATGATATTAGTGATTTTTTTTTCCTTTGAGATTTAGGTATCTCTGACACAAATGCATGAATGTTCAATAATGAAAATAGAATGCCATTTTAGGTCTGCAACCCTTATATTCTGTGTCCATTCTATCCTTTGCAACTTCACCCATACCAGGATACCCCAGTCTGGGAGAAAATACTGTATCTTGTTGCCTTGAATATCTTTAATCAGTCTATTTTCCTAGTATTTTTTTTTTTTTTTACAGGCAGAGTGGACAGTGAGAGAGAGACAGAGAGAAAGGTCTTCCTTTGCTGTTGGTTCACCCTCCAATGGCCACCGCGGCTGGCGTGCTGCCCCGGCGCACCGCACTGATCCGATGGCAGGAGCCAGGTACTTCTCCTGGTCTCCCATGGGGTGCAGGGCCCAAGCACTTGGGCCATCCTCCACTGCACTCCGTGGCCACAGCAGAGAGCTGGGCTGGAAGAGGGGCAACCGGGACAGAATCCGGCGCCCCAACCGGGACTAGAACCCGGTGTGCAGGAGCCGCAAGGCAGAGGATTAGCCTAGTGAGCCACGGCGCTGGCCCTAGTATTTTCTATTTTTCTCTTCCCCTAATCTGTTGAAGTTCATTTAAACCCTACCATTCCCCTGTTCTGTCTTCTCTCACTCTGACAAAGAAAATCCTTCCAAGGTGTCTCTCAAATTCTGATTTCTTGTTAAAAATAGGACTCTTTCTTCATATTTGTCTTATATTATATTATTTACCTAGCAGTATTTCTCTATTAATCTTGAACTCTTAGAGAAGCAAAGAGAGGACAGTCTTGCTGGCAATGGTTCCCATATCAAACCATAGTGTCTCTATAAGGTAACCCACATGGCTTAATAAACTGAATAGGTATCTGGTTCATAAAGGTGTCAAGATGTGTTCAAAAGTGGCCACTGGGACATTTACCAGATGGCGTTTGTTGTCTTTTCAACACCAGAAGAAAAGAGAGATTTCCATTAGTCTTACTGTTGTGTGGGTTTTCTTAAGAACTGCCTGCCTGCCTAGCAGCAGCAATGCATCACCTCCTCTTCACAGTGCTATTAAACATGCACAGATTAATTTCTGTCTGGTGCTTTGCAGCTCCATTAGAGTGTTTTTGATGACTACACTCACATACCTTGCAAGACTTTTTATTGAATTTCTCAGACAGTCGGAGGACTTGCCAAGGGGATTTTTATGTAATAGCCAAGCCTTTTTATTACAGTGGTTATTTCACACATGGTCTAGTGAGAAAAGACCTTTCATTTTTGCCTTGTAGAAGTCACTAAACAACAAATGGGGAGATGAGAAATTAGCAAATATCTCTTGATATTTTTAAAGGATGTGGTTTTTTGTAGCTAGTTACTAAATGAATTTTCTGAGGCAGAGAGTGGAGTCTGAGACCTCATATTCTGTCATCTTGTGGATATCACCAAGACCTGCCTGATACTTCTTTTGCAGAAATTGTTGGGATCTTTAATGTTGTCAAATTACCAAACACCTAGCATGGTCTATATACTGTGTGGTTACCCTTCATTTGCAAATACATTTCATTCTCATAGCATTCGTGAAAACGTAGGTGATGTTATTAAAATTTCAGAGAGAGATCGATAGAGCTCCCGTTCCCTGGTTCACTCCACAAATAACAGGATTCAGGAACGCAATCCAGGTTTAAGAAGTGGATGGTAGCGAATCAATTACTTGAGCCATCACCTGCTGCCTTCCTGGGAACATATTAACAAGAAGTTGCAATCAGGAGCAGAGGCAGGATGTGAACCCAGGCACTTCCAGATGGGATGTGGTCATTCTGAGCAACATCTTAACCACTTTTCCAATGTCTGCTCTCTTAGTCTTTTAATTACCACACATGGAATAAATCTCTACTTTGTTATTTTGTTTTTATTGCCTCATATATCTATGATTGGAGACAAAACAGTTTTTAACATGTTGGCAATTATTTTTTAATGATCACAGAACAATCCTAACTTTTCCAATTGATTTTAAAGCTTGCTTTGCAGTTTCTAGTTGTATGAACAATTTATGGTTCACTATTGTACAAACTGAGGACTGCCTTACCAAATTTTGTATGAAATGACATGGTTCTCATGACTAAGGGCCGTGTAATTTTATCCAAGACCAAATACGTCCTGGAGCACTGCTTTAATCATTGATCATAGAACACAGGGTTTATAGTCTATTAAAGTATTAGATGCTAAGTCCTCTGATGTTTAGGATCTGTCTTCAACCTAAAGCTATGTTGTTGATTGTAATAATATATAACAATGGTTCACTTTGTCCAGTGTAATAGTTCAAGTCATTTTGATTACCCCTTAATTAAAAAACTACTTCCTTTTTAGCATCAAACTCTGATTAGATTTCTTTTTCCAATGCTACATGACTTTTTCTGCAGAGAGATACTGAGAAACAACTTCATTATTAATAAAGTTATCTTTTATTTCCATATTTTATCAACTTAAAGGATTTATTTGAAAGGCAGAGTTACAGAGAGAGAAGGACATACAGAGAAAGAGGTATTTTCCATCTACTGGTTCACTCCCCAAATGGCCACAAGGCCAGAGCTAGGCCAGACCTAAGCCAGGAGCTAGAAATCTCCTCTAAGTCTCCCATGTGGGTGGCAGGGATCCAAGGATTGTGGCTATCTTCCATTGCTTTTGCAGGGGCATGATTAGGGATATTAATCACAAGTAGAGCAGCAGAGACTAAATGGCTCCCACATGGGATGCCAGCACTGCAAGCAATGGCCTAGCCACTGGGCCACAGCACTGGCCTCAAAAAATGATTGCTGATATTACTAAATAAACTATTATTCCATCCTAAATGTTGTGTTCTATAAGAATTATGCCATAATTTATTATGTTTGTTCACTGAAAATTGCTGCTTAGGCTTTTCTTTATCTTTAAAATGTTTGTAATGTAAATACTATACTGGCTATATACAACACTTCCATAAATGCATCATAGTTTTATTTTTCTTGTTGGATTTAGGTAACTTCAGATTTTAATAATTTTAGATATGCCTGTAAGAAGCATCTTTATCTTGAAATATTTTATTTAATAATATTTCCTTAAGAAAAGAATATTTACTAAATATGACATTACTAAGTAGAAATGACTATTTTTAGGGATTTCCATATATATTTAACATAGAACAAGGATAAATTGATGGAAAATGGAATTAAAAGATAAGTCTAGTTACTATAAAATTAAGAAAAAAATGATAAGTCTACATTGGTGCAAAAATTTGAGATCCATGCACTTCTTTTTCATGCATTTTTCATGAACCTTTCTCTTTCTCTTGTGTTTCTAATTTATATGGATTTTGAAAAAAGAATTTATGAGTGATTTTACACAAACAGAATTTGATCCATTGTAATGACCTAATAGTTCACTAGCATAGTTTTGGATTCAGGAGTGACTTAAAAACAGCAACAAAGCAAGTTCTAGCAAGGGCATGAAGTAATCAGAACTCCATTCATCATTGGTGGGAATGTAAATGTACAGCCGCTTTGGATGGCAGGTCCATAGTTACTTAAAAAATAAACATACTTTTACTATAAGATCCAGCAACTGTACTCCATTATCGTTATCCAAGGGACTTGAATGTTTATATCCACAGAAACTTGCATTTGAGTGTTTACTGTAGCTTTTTTCATTGTTGCCCAAGTAATGAAGATGTCCTTTGATGTGACCATGGGAAAAGGACTGTGGTATATCCATTCAATGGAATATTATAGAGCAGTGAAAAGAAATGAGTCACTGTGTTATAAAAAGTCATGGAGAAAATGTACATTACTAAATGAAAGAAGCCAATCTAAAAGGTTGATGAGTGATGTGATTATAAATATAAGCTAATATACAGAACTTTATCCTCTCTATCTGTGTCCTCTCCTCTTTGAGATATTGTTGGCATCACATATTTGCTAGCAGTACGATGCATTGTGTTCAAAGTACATACAATAATCTCTCTACTCAATAGGGACTTGCCATATTCTAAAAACAAATTTATGTGCTGTGGAATCATAGAGTTCATATATACTGAAACACATCTTGGCTTTGCATAAGTGCTTTTACTTGATTATGTAAGGTAGATAAATAAGACAGTAAAGAGTTATATCTAACCCCACTTACTCAAAACATAATTTTCAACAAATTGTTTGACATACTTATTCTTTTTCAATTTTTTTCTTCTGTAAAATGTGAATTTAGAACTAAATAATTTCTAAGGATGCAAGTTATCCCTAACACTGTATTACAAACACATATGCACACACTTCTATACCCATAAACAGATGTGGCCCATCATGACTTCGAGAAGAAGATATTAAAACTGAGGATGTAAAATAAGGATACTATTTCCCTGGAGTTCTATAAACATCATGAGAAAAATGAGAATTATTTTTTATATGGTATTTACATCAAAACTGTTTCGTGTTACCAATGTGAAAGCAGAAAAAAGGAAATATATATGGGCTGTCACAAAAATAAAGAATACTCTAGGGGAAAATATTTATTGTGGCTTGTTCAGGCTGTGAGCAATGTGAACCTATGTTTAATTTTCAAGATTTTCTTAAAATATTTAAAAAATATTTTAAACTCTATACTCACACATATACACACATAATACTCAAAGGCAAAAACAACTATTCAGACTGCTGAAAAACAGTAGGATATTAAGAGTGATTCATTTCATTTTTTGCACTGTGGTTGATCAACACAAAAATTTATTTCTTATGAAAAATTTCTGTTTCATGCAATGAGTTATCAGTTGTAGGTTGATCTACATCTCATGGAGCTAGTTTTATTCTTAAGTAAAAAGCTACCTGTGTGGCTCATGGAATATTCACATCTTCTCTTGAGAGTGATTTTGCTCTAAATCTTTCTTGATAATATTCTGAGTCCTTTTTTTTTTTTTTTTTCCTGCTACCATCTGGCCTTGGTGTAAGAAATCAATTCCACTGCAGCCATCAAACTCTGGTGCACTTGAAAGACATGTCCAAACCATGCCTCCCTCAATATCTTTAGCACAAATGACCTTTTGTTCTTGCAGAAACATGCTCAATTGGAACAAGAAGGAACCTGTCATGCCATTTCCCAGCTACAATATTCATTAGCTGGAGGCCGTGATCTTCTGTGTCTCTGAAGAAGATCATTGTTAACAAGCCTCAAGTCAGAAACCTGCTCTGTCCCTGGGCCTCGGTAACATTTTATCAGAATAACTAATTCCTAGATGAGCCTTTTCTCATGGCATTAGCTTCTCAAGCTCTTGGATTCTGTTCCCTCCAACAGCTACCCTTTGATGACAGAACCTTCCACAGTATTTAAATCCCCCAAAGGAAAGTCTGCCCCACTTTCATGGAGATGAGACTGATGTGTGGGTGCTAGAACCACTACAAAGTAGAGGCTTAGTCACCAGCAACCCTAGTGGCTCTGAGTTTACTTGTTTGGCCAGGAAATGTGGGTCAAGTTCCTTTTAGATTCGAATCTCCCAGAAAGAAGACAGTGTTTTTTTACTCATCAAATCATTTTGAGAAATGGCTATTTATGAGTACATTAAAACAAATATCAGAGAGTGAATTTATTATATATTTTAGTGAAAAGAACATTTGTGTTTGAGGATTATTATCTATTTATATGATACATTTTACTTATATTTTTATTTTATATGTGTATTTATATTCTGTTCAATAGGATACATTGAGGAAAGAGGGCAGGGAAACATGGTTCAAAAATATAGTTGATCAAGAATGATTTATGGGATTTTATAGGGTGATTCTGCTAACTGAGGAAACAGACCACCAGGTCAAAGTATACAATATTTAAATGTGTACCCTTCTTCTGGAATCTATTTGAGCAAGGAAAAGTATAAAGTAATATATCCCTTCCAATCTGTGAGATTGTAATTCAATGCCTCTTTTAATTAATAATTAATGAATTAAGTTTGATGAGCAGAGAAAGGTATGAAAAGACAGAGGAAATCTCCCACTTGTTGCTTTACTCCCCAGAAGATTGCAATGGCCCAAACTGGTCCTGGTTGAACTTGGAGGGTCAGAACAAAGGTTTCCCACATGAGTGGCAGGACCCAACTTCTTGAGCCCTCACCTGCTGCCTCTGAGGGTGTACATTATTATTCAAGCTGTAATGGAAAATGAAACTGGCTCTCAAACTATGCACTACATTATGGAATGTGACATCCTATCAAGCATTTTAATGGCTTTGCCAAATGCTACTTCCATAGCACCTTAACATGGCCTTTTGGGGAGTAGAATTTATGTAGCCTAATGTCATACAAATTGTAGGAGTGTAGGAGTACCAGAATTTCTCTATCCCAACTATCTTTCCTTTTCCTATCCACATGTACAGTGCCTGGGTCTTAGGTTGCAAAGGTGACTGAGTGATGCCATTTATGACAGACAGACCAATGCTAGTGAAAGAATACTTTTATTATATTTCTCAAGAGTACTGTGAAGGCAGGGCGTGCTGTGCTCCACAGAACTCAGAGGAAGCATCAGTTCTGTCAAGAGAAGAAACAGGAGTGTTAAATGCAGTCTCCAACATAATTAATCTTAAATTATTATAATATGGAGCAGAGCTTACTGGTGTCAGAAGTCTTTGCACTTAATAGAGAACCCAGTTACAATGATTCTGAAGTAACTGACACATTGGTTTATGTTTGATATTGAAGCCAGGAGGTTGAGATATCTCTCCAAAAAGAAGCAGCTCGTGGTGCAATAAATGGTAGAAAAGTGGGAGGAGAAAAGGGGAACAGGAAAGGATATCAGAGAAAGACGGGCTTCCTAAACAATCATTTTCAGGAGGGTGAATTCCCTCAGAAGTGATTCATGCTGTGGCCATCTTATGGACCATAAGGACTCATGGTTTTCCTAAAGCAAAATAATTTTCCTCTTGGTGATGTATTGCACATTCATACAGCACAAAAGGCTTAGCATTCCGGTATAGAGGAGGTGACAGAGAGTGTCTTGGAAGTACAAGGATACTTCGAACAGTTCATGGAAAATGCAGTTTAAAAATTAAATGTATTTTGAAACCTATGCTTAGTTTTTTTCATAAGATGCATGTTGTATGAACTCTGAAAATCACTGTATGAGTGACTTTCAAAAATTTTCATGCAAAACAATTTGATCTTTTAATTCCATTTCCCACACACTTTGTGAAGGTCTCATGGTATTAGATTGCTATCTGTAGCCATGCAGGGCAAAAGTGACACCTCATGGGAAAGTTATAAAGGATGCTGCTTTTGTACAGTAGCTGTTTTTAAAACTTTTATTTATTTATTTTCATTTTATTTGCAAGAGAGAGAGAGAGAAATCTATCCATTTGTTCACTCCCCTAAATGCCCACCATAGCCAGGGCTGGGCCAGACCAAAGCCAGGGGACCTAGAACTGAATCCATATAGGGAAGCTGCCTCCCAGTGTGAGTAAGCAAGTAGCTGGATTGGAAACACAGCTGGGCTCACACCCAGGCATCCCACGCAGCACCCTTACTCCTGCACCAAATGCTCACTCCCAGTTGGTGGTTTTGGAAGACAGCAAGATGTTCAGGGCAATCTAAGCCTCCACTGAGACAATGAACAAAATGACTGCTTTCTTACCAGGGTTTTGACCTTACTTCATTATTTTTTGCATCATGGTATATGTGAATCCTTTTCCTTACTGGGACGGGAGGGAGACATAGCTGAACAATCTGTGGGCTTCTGGGTGAGAAGAGTAATAATTAAGTGCCAAGAAGTATCCTTTGTCAAAGAAGAGGTGTGAAATGCTGCCCATGGGATTAAAAACAAATTACAAACTTCTTTGTCTTAAGAAAATGCTTTAATTTCAGCCAACTGTGTTAGTTTCCAAAGACAACTCAATTCCATTAGGATCATTCATGCTATGCAGCTGGTTAAGGGCATAGTTAAGTGCCTCACTGCCTAACAAAGGTTTCTTTTTATTGTGTCTCAGGAAAGCAATAGAATATTTCTAATTTAATCAAACCTGATCAGAATATGTTCCTCCTCATTAATAAAAGCCAATTCCTTTGGAGCTTAGAGATAAAAATCCTAAAATGGAAGACTATACACACACATACTTGTGTTTTTTAAGTATATATAAAAAGATAAGAGCTATTAGCAAGTGATGTAAATTTTTAGTTGAAAATCCTTGGATTTTTTTTGTAATACTATATAATAACTATAATTTTATCTGATAGAAGGCAGTTTTGTGCTAACAAAATTTTAGCCTAGAAGTGCAAACTAGACATGGGACAGAATCCAAAAACCTGCTACCTGCTGTTAAGGAAAATTACATGGCAGAAGATGTTTTAGTCAACCCACCAATTCCATGCAAAAGATTTGGGTCAGATACTTCTTGTCTGAATTAAGCTCTTGATTATGACAGGCCAAATTGAGATATAACATTGTTCTTTTTAGTAAAAATAATACTGTTACTTAAATTTCCATAGGATGAAACTTAAGATAGCAATGACCAGAAAAATGAGGCAAAAGAATGATTTTCCCAGTTTTATTTGTGTTTTTGCTGTCATTGTTTTCCAAAGTTTTTATTCTTAGGCTATACCTGCAAATCACATAGAAATGAAAAGAGGATGAGAAACAACATAAAGTCATTCAATCATCATGAACCAGTGAGAACTTACTGGTTTTCAGATACTTTAATATAATGATTATCTCATTTAACCTTCACAGATTTGAAAAGTAGCTTTCTGTCATTCCTCCTTTTGACAATGAAAGGAGTTGAGAGGCTAACCACTAGTTCAAGATCACATTATTCTGTGGCATAGCTAACATTCACACAGAGTTCTGTTTGGCTCCAGCTTTCCAGTTTAGCTACTAATGTGTTTCTGTGAATTTCTTTTGAAAAGAGTTAGGTGGAGAGGAAAGGAGGAATAAAGGTCAGAGAAACAAAAGACCATGAGAACAGACTGCAACCCCGTGACCTTGTAATCTATTTTTCAGCCAGCATAGAATCCCTCGGTAATTCTAAAACAATTATTCTGTAGTTAACTGTAGTTAATGACTAAGCTTAAGACCATTTCACTGGTAATTATTTTTTATTTTAGTCTCTTTGGTCCTTCTTTTAAGCATAATTGGGGGGACTTCAGGCTGCTATTGATGGAATAGCTCTATCAGATATTACCTTGAGGGCCAGCGCTGAGGCTCAGCAAGGTAAGCTGCTTGCAATGCTCGAATCCTGTATCAGAGTGCAGGTTCCAGTCCCAGCTACTCTGCTTTCAATCCAGCTTCTGGCTAACGCATTCTGGGATGAATCCATGATAGCCCAAGCGCATGGGTTTCTGCCACTCAAATGGGAGACTCCAAATATGATCCAGGCTCCTGGCTGGGTAATCTGGAACTAATGATGAATACTTGTTTGGGGAACTCAAGATTGTAAATAAGATTCCAGATCCTTGTGACATAGGTCAAGACATACTGTATGATACGGATCTCTTGTGGGCCCTTGTCCTGGAACCTAGGTGTGGGGAGCAACTGGGAGCAACTCGGACTAGACTGTTACTGGAATTAAGACTTATTCTATGCATCTGCTCTCCCACAATATGGTGCTGAGAAGGGAGTAACAGCTTCTACACAGCTGCCTCCAGTTCAACCAATAAACTGTAGGACCTGCTCCTGATTGGAGGAGAGCAGCGTACTCGGTGTGTGGGTAGCAGAGTTGGGATTGGTGGAAGAGGACTATCAAGGAGGAGAGAGACAACATGCACCAGGAACATCTAAGGGGAACATCTATCTGAAGGAACACCTGTGCAGCCCCCGAGAGAGCCGGCCGGTGGTGTGCCGCTCCCCCGCGGAAGTGGGGAAAGTGGCTAGGGGGAACCGCCCTTCCACGGAGGTGGAAGGGTTGGTAGCCAACCTGGGAAGAACCAGCAGCAAACCCAGGAAGGGCCGAGCAGACGAAAGAACAACGCAGGGTCCTGTGTCATTCCTCCACGAAGAGGGGGAGCGACACCTAGGGTTTGGTTTTTCCTGTTCATACGGTGAGCTTTGGTTAATGTATTACTGTGCCTATGTGCTTGCTAACTTATAGAATTTTTTTAACTTTTATTTAGTAAATATAAGTTTCCAAAGTACAGTTAATGGATTACAATGGCTTCCCCCCCATAACTTCCCTCCCACTCACACCCCTCCCATCTCCCGCTCCCTCTCTCATTCCATTCACATCAAGATTCATTTTCAATTATCTTTATATACAGAAGATCGACTCAGTATATATTAAGTAAAGATTTCATCAGTTTGCACCCACACAGAAACACAAAGTGTAAAATTTGTTTCAGTACTAGTTATAGCATTACTTCACATTGGACAACACATTAAGGACAGATCCCACATGAGGAGTAAGTACACAGTGACTCCTGTTGTTGACTTAACAATTTGACACTCTTGTTTATGGCATCAGTAATCTCCCTAGGCTCTAGTCATGAGTCGTCAAGACTATGGAAGCCTTTTGAGTTCGCCGACTTCGATATTATTCTGACAGGGTCATAGTCAAAGTGGAAGTTCTCTCCTCCCTTCAGAGAAAGGTACCTCCTTCTTTGATAGCCACATTCTTTCCACTGGGATCTCACTCACAGAGATCTGTCATTTAGGCAGAGATCTGTCATTTAGGTTTGTTTTTTTTTTTTTTTTTTTTTTTTTTTTTTTGTCAGAGTGTCTTGGCTTTCCATGCTCGAGAAACTCTCATGGTCTCTTCAGCCAGATCCAAATGCCTTAAGGGCTGATTCTGAGGCCAGAGTGCTGTTTAGGACATCTGCAATTCTGTGAGTCTGCTGTGTATCCCACTCCCCATGTTGGATCGTTCTCTCCCTTTTTGATTCTATCAGTTAGTATTAGCAGACACTAGTCTTGTACCCTCTAGTAAATAGGGCTGGCCGAGAGCTATCTGGCGACACTCTCTTCTAATGGACGCTCCCATGTTTTGTCTCTTCATTTAAAAAACTCAACAGTCTGACTCAGCCCTGACTGTTGCAAACAACTGGGGAGTGTACCAGTAAATGGAAAATCTATTTGTCTCCTTTGCTGCTGTGCCCTCAGTTAGAATGGGAATAGACATTAAAGTTACTACTAGACTTTATCACGGTCATTTTTAAAAGAAATGCTATTGAAAAATCAAGTAGGAATTTTAAGCATTTTGTTTTCTATTCTCTTCTAATGGTTGGCTTGACCAGATGGCCTGCATCCTGAACATTGCCTTGGTTAAATACATCCATAAGATAGCTTATTGATTTCTCTGTTTGTGTTTACCAGGCATTTGGTTAAACATGGACATATGATCATGCTATCACCTTGATATCTTTTTCTGTCGAAGATAAAAATGCTATGTTTTTAGAGTGAGAATTAGGGAGGACTGTGCATTTTGGATGCTGATGGTAGAAAATGATCACAGTGTCAGAGAGTGAGAGTCACCTTCCAACTAGGGACAAGTGGATGATGTAATCATTAATAGAAGGAAAACAGAGATGGAACCCAGTCTTGCCACTTTCTCTCTGTGTAGCCTTGGACAAGTAGCTCCATCTATTAAACTGATAGAATCAGATGGAGGTTACAGTTTGTGAAGTTTAAAATGATGCATTACATACAAAACAGTAATTTATAAAAGCTTAAACTTTGAAAACTGAGTCTCAATAATACAGTTCTGTTTCTTACTTGTTCTTGTTTAACTTTCTTATGGCCTTGTCTAAATACTGCTGGAGTGTGTGGATTCAAAAGACTTCCATAGCCCAGGCAGCTCATGTCAAGAACCTCTGGCATCATACGTAAAAGTGTTAATTGTTAAATTAACAGCAGGAGTCACTGTGTACTAACTTCCCACACAGGACCTCTGTATTCAAAGAGTTATACAACTCTGAGAGCTACAGTAGAACTTGTTCTCAAAGATTTGTTTGGTTTTAGTGTATTAAATGGGGGATATTCTAATGTCACATAAGTTTTAGTTATACCTAAGTGTCCAACTCCATTGCTTGTTTTCTTATGTGCTTACTTAATTAATGAAAAAACTCATTCTCAAGAACTCACTTTTTTTTAATGTATTAAGTGGAGGATATTCTTATGTTCTATAAGTTATAGTTATGTCTAAGTGCTCACAAAAGATGTATCATTCTAGGGTGCTTCTTTAAAAAAAGTTAATTAAGTTTCTAAAAAATGAAATTAATTTTGAGATGCAATGACTATGAACAGCCATTGTCTCGACTGTTGAGGAACAGTTTTTTTTTTTCTTTTGTGCAAATTGTTGAACTCTTTTCTTAGTAAAGAGTTGGTCTTCTGTGTATAAAGTTAATTGAAAATGGATCTTAGTCGAGAATAGGACTGGGAATGGGAGAGAGAGAAGGAGGAGGGGTGGGAGTGTGAGTGGGAGGGCAGGTATAGTGGGAAGAATCACCATATTCAAAAAGTTGTACTTATGAAATGCATGAAGTTTGTAGTCCTTATATAAAAGATTTCTTTGGAAAAAAATAAAATGACATTAAAATATAGACAGACTTGGCTTCCCTGTTGAGATACAGATTAGAGATTTCCTTTCAATCTATATGTAAACAATCAGCCTTCATAGCAAAATATATTTAACACATAACATTTTACAATTATAGATGTTTGGGACTAATCATAAATGATCATTCTGGTAAACTCTCATTATTTAATCATAATAATGTGTTAGTCCACAGTGTCCCATAGGATAGCCACAAAGCACATGTGACTTTAAAGCACTGAAAATATGTCACTATATGCCTGAAGAACCACATTTCTCATTTTATTTTCATTTCCATTAATTCGTATAATTATTAATTGGAAGGCATAGAATTTTTCTTTTGTACATATCTTTTTTATTTGGCTGAGGCTGCATTTCACAATTCTGTATACCTCACATCAAATATTTTTTCATTACTGTGTGCATGTGAAGCCCACGTGTTTTTTCAAGTATTACACAAAACACATTACTAATCTTGTCAGTGTCAACAGATTGATTCAGTCCAAATGATTTTTAAGTGTATTGATTGTGTTGTAATATGTTTACTTGAATGTTTCAGGCAGATAGAAGGAGTTACAGTGACAATAGTGCATTTGTAATTGGTAATTAAGTTGACGTACTTACTACTTTAATTATAGGTAATATTTCTCTAATCCAAAAAACTGAATGTGGACAATTTTTACATTTAAACCACCAAATATCCTTGATGCAGAATTGCATGGGAATTTAGTAGAAGAGCTGTTAATATTCTAATAAAATAGTGAAGAAAAACACTAGAAGCAGGTGTGTCAAAGGTTCACATTGGGTAACAAACGTAATTTACTGTGGCAGACTGAAGAGAAAACACTGTTTCTTTGTAGTACAAAAGAAAATTCGAAGATGATGAACTAAATAATATTAAGATTTGTTTCTTATACACAGTCAAAACAGAATTGGTATTTATAATTGCTTGAAACTAGGAATAAATGTCCAGCAAAAAAAGTTAAGCAGTTATAAAATCATCTGAGTTTGTAATATTGGTCATAATAGAATTCTTGCACAAAAAAGCAATCTTTGATAGAGGGTGAAACAAATTATTTTAAAGTTTTATTTATAATATAATAAACATTTTAAACTATATTTTTTCATAAATTGAAAGAACCTTCAGTCAGAAAATAATTACCTATAAGAAATAAAGTATTTCCAGCATATTACTTATCAATTGACTCAAATTAGTTTTAGATTAGTCATACCCAATTTACATGAGCACATTTTAACTTCAAAGGACTTCCAAATTTCCAAATAAATGTCATTAGTTCATGGTTTAAATAATTGAACTCACGGCATACATGATTTGGATTGTTTGCATTTAAAAAAGAAGAATCAATTAATTTTTATTTCTATAGAGATGAATGGTGTTTTCCTTATGTGAGCTTAAAAACTAGAATCATTATAATTTAAAGCAGAGGACTGATATTTCTGCTATTGCTTTATTCAACTATATGATATGCAATGAAAATATATTTAGTGTCTGAGAAAGATTTTGTGGAAAATATGAATATAGTTATTCCAGTCCCTCAGCTGGGGCATACACTTGCAAATGATAAAGATAATTTTAAAGATTCTGTGTTCTTTGCTAATGCTTATTGGTTATCAGGGATCTTTTCAAAGATTTACTATACTGTAAGTTCAAATTCAAGATTTTGTCCCAATATTGCAAATACTCAGCAATCAAAGATAAAAATGGCAGCATATTTTATCTTTTTATTCTCACTATTAAGCTGCATGTGAAAGTAGTAAATTGAAGTTACTAGGTAAGAGAAAATGTATTTCTGACTTGGCTAAGCAAGTGAGGGACTGTCAGAATTTAAACTTTTACTTAAAGTAAATAACCATGATTTACAAAATTTTTAAAAATAATTATTATGAAAAATATTCTATTTTAAATGACAGCATCATGCAAATTTATTTCAAAACTCCAAGAAAAAAATTAAGGAGAAATTTTATATGGATAAATTTAGAACTGCTTCTCAGTTTACACAGCATCCTTTTTAATTTGATGTTTAAAATAATAAGTTGACCCAGGAGTTATTCAATTTACTAACTCAGGCAGATGGAGTATTGAAATTAATATGTGTGTGCTTAGAAATTTGATGACTCTTAGAAACTGAATCAGTTTTATCAAAGTGAATATTTAAATTATTTGGGATCACTTGATTAAACTAGTGGAAATTTTTAAATATATTGAGATACCAGGATATGTGAATTTACTTATTTATATTTATTTTTATGTTTTAATTTTATTTGAAAGGCAGAGAGAGAAAATCTTCCAGTCACTGGTTTACTCCCCACAGCCAGGGCTGGGCTAGGTCAAAGTCAGCAGCCATGACAATTCAGGTGTCTCCTGTGGGTGGCAGAGATCAAATTACTTGAGCCATTACCTGAAGCCTCCTAGGAAGCTGGAATCAGTAGCAACGAGGGACTCAAATTATATCAAGTTTCTCTGATGGAAATTTGGTATCTTATTTAAAATGTGATATCAGTTTAAAACATATAGCTGCATATTTAAGGCCTAATATTAAAAAGACTGTAAAATTTTTTATACTTTACATAATGACTACTTGTTGAAAATGATAGTATATTGGACATATACAATACATTGCTAAAATTAAATATATGTTTGTTTTTACTTTTTTAATGTGGCTTCAAGAAAATTTAAATTGCATGTATATCTTACATCACACTTTCTGTTGTACACTATCAACCCATCTGAGAATGTGGCAATTAATACCTGAATAAAGAATAGGCAATTTATACATGTAAATAATTTTTTAATTTTGTAAATATACTTTTCAATATCAAATTTTGTAAATATTATTCTTTTTTTCATTTTCAATTATCTTTATATACAGAAGATCAATTTAGTATATATTAAGTAAAGATTTCAACAGTTTGCACCCACACAGAAACACAAAGTGTAAAGTACTGTTTGAGTACTAGTTATAGCATTAATTCACATTGTACAACACATTAAGGACAGAAATCCCACATGAGGAGTAAGTGCACAGTGACTCCTGTTGTTGACTTTACAAATTGACACTCTTGTTTATGGCGTCAGTAATCACCCTAGGCTCTTGTCATAAGTTGCCAAGGCTATGGAAGCCTTTGCGTTCACCGACTCCGATCTTATTTAGACAAGGTCATAGTCAAAGTGGAAGTTCACGAAGTTCACTCCTCCCTTCAGAGAAAGGTACCTCCTTCTTTGTTGGCCCGTACTTTCTACTGGGATCTCACTCACAGAGATCTTTCATTTAGGTTTTTTTTTTTTTCCCCAGGGTGTTTTGGCTTTCCATGCCTGAGAAACTCTCGTGGGCTTTTTAGCCAGATCTGAATGCCTTAAGGGCTGATTCTGAGGCCTGAGTGCTGTTTAGGACATCTGCCATTCTATGAGTCTGCTGTGTATCCCACTAGTGAGATGGCACTGGCACATGCTACCTTGATGGGATTGAATTGGAATCCCCTGGCACGTTTCTAACTCTACCATTTGGGGCAAGTCTGATTGAGCATGTCCCAAATTGTACAATTTCAAATGGAATTTTCCTATATTTCCACAAAGCTGACTAAGCTGCAAATTAGATTTTTTTACCATATTTCTACTAAATCTTTGATTCATATACTACAATTAAAAAAAAAAACACATGTACAGAATGTGAAAGGCATGTAATGTAAATTGAATTAGATTAAAAGGAAATGATAAAAATTGGCCAAAAATAACACATCCTGTTAATTCATTCTAATGATAGCTGGATGGAGTGGTTCAATTTTTTTTTTTTTAAAGAATTTTTTTTTTTTTATTTTTTGACAGGCAGAGTGGACAGTGAGAGAGAGAGACAGAGAGAAAGGTCTTCCTTTTGCCGTTGGTTCACCCTCCAATGGCCGCTGCGGCAGGCGCGCTGCGGCCGGCGCACCGCGCTGATCCGATGGCAGGAGCCAGGAGCCAGGTGCTTTTCCTGGTCTCCCATGGGGTGCAGGGCCCAAGCACCTGGGCCATCCTCCACTGCCTTCCCTGGCCACAGCAGAGAGCTGGCCTGGAAGAGGGGCAACCGGGACAGAATCTGGCGCCCCAACCGGGACTAGAACCCTGTGTGCCGGTGCCGCAAGGCTGAGGATTAGCCTAGTGAGCCGCAGCGCCGGCCGAGTGGTTCAATTTATCCTTTAGTGCAAACAACCAAGACTCAGATATGTGATTACTCTGTGAGACTGGACTTGGAATTGCTAGATCATCTTTTGTGTTGCATTGGGAAGATTAGGATACACGATTGTCACACATCATCATTTTTTGTGTGGGAGGAATTATTAAGGAATTAATACATTATTAACGTATTAGGCTATGTGTATGTATATCAAAGGAATTTTCACAAATGCAGGGAGTAGGCTGTCTTCTTACTACCATCAGGCAGATAAGGAAACAGGTCGAGAAGTTTAAAGTCATTTGCATAATGCCCACAAAGTTGAGAATACCAGTGATAGTCCATGTGGAGTTATTAGAAGGGTAAAAACTGTCATTGGAGATAACTTTAGCCTTTTATACCACACTCCTGGCAATCATGCTTGCTGTTTAAGGCAACCATAATGTTTTCTTCACCTTGCACCAACGTTGCTGAGATAAATGTACACACACTCAAGATGAGTGTTTTCAATGACATAAATTAATAAATAAACAAAATGATCCAATTGAGCTTTTAATCTTAAAAATAGTAGTAAGGGCATGCGTTTTGTGTAGTGGTTAAGACACCATTTCAGATGCCCGCATTCCATAACAGGGTGCCAGAGACTGAGCCCTGAGTCCACTCCTCGTTGCAGTTCCTGCTAGTGTGTACCATGGGAGGCTGGATGTCACGGTTCAAGTAGTTGGGTTCCTGACAGCCAAGAGAGACTTGGATTGAGCTCCACGCTCCCAATTTTGGCCGAATTCAGCCCTGACCAATGTAGACATTTGAGAAGTGAGCGAAAGGATAGGAAATCTTTCTCTCTGTACCTCTGGCTCTCAAATAAAATAAATAGAGAAAAAAAATAAAGTTGTGCTAAAGCAAACTTCCTTGAGGACAATTCAGTGCAAATCTGCCACTTTGTACACATACGACACAAGGAAACTTCTGGCTGTCCCATTCTATGTTGAGATTTTTACTTTAATTTGGACTGTTTCTTCACTTGGTTTTCAGGCAGGCACTACCATTGGCTCACAACCGATACCTGAGTTAACATTCAGTCATCATTTTTGATCCAATACGATGGATGTATGAAGAATTTCTGAGGGGCCAGCACCGTGACACAGAGGGTTAAAGCCCTGGCTTGCAGTGCCAGCATCCCATATGGCACGGTTCGAGTACTGGCTATTTCACTTCCAATCCAGCTCCCTGTGCCTCCCATCTTTTGCCAGGGTATGTGTGATTGCTGTACCTATGTCATTCCTGTTGTTAGATGTTTATATTTGTGATCTCTTCTGTCTGCGTGGTCTTTATAGGTCTTAGATTAATGTCGCCACAAGAAGTTTTATGAGCTCCAAAATAGTAGGGATCTTATCTAGATGTAATTGCCCAAGTATAGCTCAGTGCCAGACACATGTACTCGAAACTAGATGAACGAATCTTTGAAAGAACCATTTGGATGGAATCTTTCACATTTTCAAACTCTTTCAATGCACACAAAGCTTTTCAGAAAGCTGTAGGAGATAATTACTGTATTTGCCATGATTTTCACTTGAAGCATAAGACTGATTTGAAGACAAGTTTCCCAAAGTAACTCAGTGGATAGTTAGGAGCACAAGGCTTTTGATTCAAGCAGTGTGTTCTTCCTACTACAACAAAGAAATAGATTATGATTTTGTTTGTGTCCACTCTGTGGGTACAGATTGACAAAATATAAAAATGTTATGACACATTTAAATATTTTAATTTGTTTTACAGATTGACTCAGTTATTTGAAAGGCAGAGTCACAGAGATAGTGGGAGAGACAGAGAAAGGGATTGAGAGATCTTCCATCTACCGATTCACTCCACAAACACCCACAGGAGCTAGAGTTGGACCATGACAAAGCCAGGAGCCAGGAACTCCATCCTAGTCTCCCACATGGGTGGCAGTTGAGCTGTCATCTGTAGTCTTGCCAAGTGCTCCTGGAAGCTGGATCGGAAGTGCAGAGTAGCCAGGACTCAAATCAATCACTCTGATGTCCCAAGTGACAGCTCAACCTGCTGTGCCAAAAATCCAGCCCCATGTTTTGGTTCTTGCTCTCTATTTTGATATTCTCATTTTCACATGATTCATGAGATTCTAAAATATTAAATACTTATTCTCCAAATAAGCACTAAACATTCCATCATTCCATGGCTTTGCATATACTATACCATTTTTTATAAACTGATTTTCCTCATTCTGTGCCATTCAACGTCCTATCTCAGAGATACCCTGAGCCCTTCAGAGAAAGTGGGTCCTTTCCTTTGACCCACTTCTCTTATTTCACTTTTCCAAATATCCAATCCTATTGCACTTTCATATTTTGTTTTTTCTCATGTGATCACCTGATCTTCTCACCAGACAGATGGCATGCTTTAGTCATTGATGAGCACACAGTGTCTAACATTTCATGTTAAAAGGTTGCTCTTGAGAGCATGGCAAAAGCCCAAAATATGATTACGTTGTGTGAAAGATTTATTTTAAGTATATGGAGAGACAAAATCATTCTCAGCAATTGAAGGAAGAAATCTAACACATCCCCACTGAGCAACACAGAGAAGCCTTGGTGCTGTAAAATAGGGAAATGTGTGGGCGATAAGGTAGTAATTAGCTTCTTCATATGTGTGCCCAACAGCAATTTTCCACAAGGTCAGGCGATTTTCAGTGAGGAAGACATTTAGGAAATAAAAAGAAGAAAAATTGATTTTGTGATGGCTGTATTTCACAAACACCTTCGGACATTTGTAATCGACACATGTTCACACATGTATTTTATGCATATATATATATATATATATTTTTTCTTTTTCCAAATATGGAAATACCTGTAAAAAGAAGTCTTAAAAAATAGAAGAAAATTTACTCATCTCATATTTTAAGCCAAGTTATAGTTGGCGCCTTATTATAGCTGCAGCTTGAATAGAGAGATTGGAAATATATAACAAAGCTGCAGAAAAAAGGGTGCGTAAGACTCAAAGGCGGGGAAGCTACTCTGAGTTCATTTGAGTTCATATCATAGAGAGAAGGAAGAAGAGACAGACATAAAACCACATTTAGGTGAATCACATATCTAACAACCCAGGGTCAAAACACTAAACAATACTTACAACTCACACAAACAACTGATTCTGTAAATTTCTTTCTAAATTGAGGAGCAGATTCCTGCAGGCTTTGAAAAGGAATTCTTTTCTAAATTACTGGGTAATTTTCTCCACTCCAATTGAGCTATATAATCAGACACGGTCAAAACATTGTATAAGGAAGCATAATAGAACATGAATTCAACAAAACTGTGACTTCATGAGCCTGTAGCTGCAGAAAGGGGTCAAAAAAGAAAGTAGCAAATGCATTAACTAGAACTACTGATTTTCAGTCTATAAATCCATTGTTGTACTGTATTCATACAGCCTTCAAGCAATTGTAATTGGAAATATATTTTAAATTGCATATTTTACCACAGTAGAGTCTTAGAAATCTGAACCTATGAGAAGATATGGTTCAAATGCTCTTATTAGAACAAATAAAGTCCTTGAAACTGAGCAAATAAGTATTTGTAAATTTCCTTTATAGTAAGAGACTTAACGTCATATCCCACTCATACTGAAAACAGAGCTAACATTGCTGTCCATATTTGTTTTGTTTGATGTCAATTATCTTAAAAACATAAGCATATGGAAACTATCCCACTTCCCCACCAAAATTACAACTTATTTTCCAAACAAGCTGATATTTATTTTGCTGCATATGAAGAGTTGAAACCATGTTTGTTATTGTTCAAATATATAGTTCTATTGGGTGGTTCTCCTGGTCTATTCTCAGAAACGCAAAAAAAAAAAAAACTACAAAGTAAGCCCCTGTACAATTTCTTGGCCTAGTACTCAGATATTCTTAGCTTTGGATAGAGATGGAAACCACATTTCTGGCTGTCTCTTCAAAATGGTTTTTCCTTTTGTCTCTTGACAGTGATAGGCCTAAAATCACAAAATACTGAGATGTTGATAAGGCCTCAGTTTGCCGGAATTCAATGGCATTGCAGTGGGCAACTTTTATTCATTTAGTCTTCATTTAATAAATTTGGTCTTTCTCCAGGAGCTTCCTCTGGGTCTCCCATGTGGGTGCTGGGGCCCAAGGAATTGGGCCATGCTCTACTGCTTTCCCAGGCCACAGCAGAGAGCTGGATAGGATGTGGAGCAGCCGGGACATGAACCATCTGCTGGCACTGCAGATGGAGGTTTTACTCACTATGCTACAGCACTGACCCCTAAATGTGGTCTCTTATTCGTTTTCTTTGAAAGGCAGAGAGAAAGAGAGATGAAGAGAGGGAAAGATCTCTCAGTGGCTAGGTCACTCCCCTGGTGTCTGCAACAATCAGGCTGGGTTAAACTGAATCCAGGAACCTGGGTCTCAATCCTAGTCCCAGCTGCGAATGGCAGCAACTGGACTACTGCAGCCATCACCTGTTTTTTGCAGGGTGTGTATTATCAGGAAACTGGAGCTGGAAGTGGAGACAGCACTTGAACCTTGGTACTCTTGGCATGGAATGCGGGAGTCCCAAGTGGCATTTTAACCTGCTGTGTCAAATGGCCACATGCCAGACAATATTCTAAGCACAAGTGACACAAAAAGTGAGCAAAACAGATGAGTGTCAAGCCCTGAGTAAGCTTGCACTTGCTGACTGGAAAACAAACAATGAAGTTAAGTAAGGATTTCTTTTTGGAAGGTTTTGTATTTTTTTCTCTATAATATGTAGTTAAATGTGTATTGTCACTCTGAATAAGTAAGGAGAAGTTAATAATAATAAAGGATAAAATAATTAGCTCCAGGAAAAGTAGAAAATCGACCAGCAGCTGGAAAGTAGTGTGTGGGTTCACATAACATCAGCAAGTGGAAACTGGGACACAACGCAGAATAAGGCATTTTCAAGGGGTCTTGGGAGAACATATGACAGAAAACTCTTGTTCTTTGTTTCCTGGAACTTGACATCTCCAACCAACCCTTCTAGCAATGAGGATGTAGAGTGTATAGTGAGAAAATCATGATTATGGCTGGTTATGTGGTGACCAGACATTGTAGTGCTGGCATGATTGTGTGAAGAGTTGTAGTGAGGTGCTATAGGCAGAGAAAGGGCTTCCTGGTACCCTTTCCTGCAATGGGCTTTCTTTACATACCTAGTTTTCTACTCTGTGAGGTGACAGTGAAAGGTAAGAATGTAAGGAAAGCAGTTTTGGAAAACCTGGAAATACTTTGCCCTGATTTCCATGGGACCTCCCCTGGAACAACACTGTTGACGACTTCTTTCAAATAATCTCAGTTTTCCAGAATCTCAAATTTCTTATTTGTTAAAGAGGAGACTCCAATTTGTTCAGGAGCCCTGATGACCAAAGGGAGATAGATTGTGAATTTGGAACAGTGTCTGAACATGGGTAAGTGTGGTAACATTATAGAATTCAGCAGGCAAATTCTTTTTTTTTTTTTTTTATGTATTAACTTTTTTTTTTTTTTTACTTTTATTTAATGCATATAAATTTCCAAAGTACGACTTATGGATTACAATGGCTTTCCCCCCATACCGTCCCTCCCACCCACAACCCTCCCCTTTCCCACTCCCTCTCCCCCTCCATTCACATCAAGATTCATTTTCGATTATCTTAACATACAGAAGATCAGCTTAGTATACATTAAGTATGGATTTCAACAGTTTGCTCCCACACAGAAACATAAAGTGAAAAATAATAGATGATTTTTTTCAATGATGATGAAATCAGAGCAGACCTATTGTCATGTTTAATCCCAGTGAGAGTCAAGTTGGGAATTGATAATTTCTTTCTTTTTTTTTTTTTTTTTTTTTACAGAGGATCAGTTTAGTATGCATTAAGTAAGGATTTCAACAGTTTGCACCCCCAGAGAAACACAAAGTGACATATATTGTTTGAGTACTCGTTATAGCATTAAATCTCAATGTACAGCACATTAAGGATAGAGATCCTACATGAGGAGTAAGTGCACAGTGACTCCTGTTGTTGACTTTACCAATTGACACTCCTGTCTATGGCATCAGTAATCTCCCTATGCTCCAGTCATGAGTTTCCAAGGCTATCAGCAGGCAAATTCTATGCTTGTTTTGTTTAATTTTAATGCGGTTTTTAGAAAGATCACTGAATATAATAAGCAGAAGAGTTGGTGAAGGTTTTATGGGGACGGGAGTCAATTAGGAAGATTCTATAGAACTCGGGGGGATGATGTGCACGTGAAGCCGATGGTGTGTGAGAGGGATCAGAAACCACCTGACATTACTGGTTCATCCACTTGGGGTAGATTGTGAGGTGTTGCTTCTGTTTTTGTCTCTTGAGTTTTGCTACCTCATCTCATTAGGAACTTGAGGATAACGGGAATTTAATCCTTCCTTGCAAACCATGTTGTTTCATTTTAAATATCTAGAAAGATTTCAATCTGTGAAATGAATTATATGTTCACAAATCAGCTGTCATCTTCAGGTAAGCTGTGTATGCACACACACACACAAATCCAATTTGGAGTTGTGAATTATTATTTGAAAGGTGTAGGTTTCACATGAGAAATTTCATCATCTGAAATTGCATTGTCATTGAGGATAATAAGAATTAAACTCAGCTACTGAAAGGAACAAAGACAAATATTGAAAGATGGGAGAGTTTTCTAATCCACTGCAATACTGCCGAGTCTTCTGTGAGATTAGGCTGAGACACATTTGCAGAAATCACTAACTGTTTCAGTTTATTAAAAGATTAAGAGTAAATCTATTTGGATAATGTGTGGCTTGCAAAACCAGGAATTTCTTCAAAATCAATGCTTATGTTTTTTCTATTTCCCCTCAACTCACCAAGAGGTAATGAATGTGGGAGTAACTCTACTTACACCAAGAGAGCATTCTGATTTTCTAAGGAAGTACAAGATGGATGCAAGAAATACTTATTTCACATCAGAATCAAGAGAGAATTTCTCTAGAATTAAAATATTTCTTCTTTTCAGCACATCAAGCTGCAGGTTTCTTAATCCCCATAATTAATATACCACTGTGCACAAAACTTTCAAAATAGCACTTTGCAAGTAGCAAAAAAGGCTACATGTTTGAAGTTGATGATCTGATATATCTCTCATTCTTTTATTCTTTTTCTTCTCTCTCCCTTTGTGAGACTGGGGAGGAATGAGATGTGAGATGATGAAAGATATGGCCAAAAACCAAATTATCTTCACATTGTCTTTAATTTTAACATCTTCTCTAGTTGCAACATTACAAGCATGATATCAGATGTTTCCCAGTTACTCTAATAATTCCATTATTTTGCATTGCTGAATCTATTGTTTTGTTTACTTGGTCAACAATGTTTCTTGGGCATGTGTACCTGTCATTGTATGGGAAATGAGATGTCAAACCAACGCATGTTCCATTTTCTCCATGGACACAAAGACGTGGGGAAAGTAGGCATAGGAACAAAAAGATATAATGGGATTAGTGCCACAGTGATAGTAACTGCACAAAGTTACCATAATACTAAGGAAATATGCTTAGGCTCAGTTTATCTGCTGAGCCTTTGAGAAAAGTTATGAAACTTTTTTAATGGCCAGTTTTGAAATGGGTATGGCCAGCAAGCAGGGAAAATACAGTGTCTGGATACTTTTCAAATTTTAGATAGAAGAAGGAAGAATTATTGTGGGGACAAGGTTTGCATTGTATTCATAGAATTTTATTTAGAGAAAAAGTACGACACTTAATCAAAAACAGGGACATTAGTTTTTCTTGTGTGTGTGGTTACCTGGCACCTTTGTTTTCCATGTTGCAGTTGTGATTTCTCTCTCTTGTCCTGGAGTGGTCTGCTGGAGAACTATTTACATTCTCTGAGAGCTCCTTATGTTCGTTGGGTAATACGGCTGACCTGTCCACTCCTCTCTGTCAGGGGATGAATTTCCAGCTATCAGGACCATTTTAGAAAATTTATTTCTCACTATACTACATGTCATTAAATTTTCCTCTTACACAAATATATTTGTATTGTCTCTACTTCAATTTTGGTCATTTATCACAAGCAATACTGAGGTAAACATACATGCATATGATGAAAATGGAACTTTGAGTAATAGAAATAGGGATCTTCAAATTATGAGATACTGAAAAATTTCTATTCAAATGTCAGAACCAATATTCAATATTTAAAATCCTTCTTGATTATAGAAAAGTTCATGCCACCTTAAATGTGTCCTAATAAGTACTAGGAAGTATTTCTGTTTGCCAGCATTTTGGTATATTAGAGTTATGTGTGCATGTGTACATGCAGTCATTGCTTGTTGACATTCTACTGAGTAAGCACTTACTAATATGTTGATATTGCCACTGCAATTTTTCTGTTCTGTGAATTACCTACTCTTTCATTCCAAATTCTATTCATTAATTTGTCTTCTGATTTTATAGAGTTCTTATATTTTATGACATCAGATGAATTGCTAGCAGTTAGTATCTCTGTTAAGTGCAGTAGTTATCTTGAAAGCTAATTTGTAGTATGTTTCATAGGGATTTATTTTTATTTTTAATTGACACAGTAATTGTATATGTTTATGAAATAAGGTGTGACATTTCAATACATGTCTATCACATGTGATAATCAGATTAGGGTAATTGGCATATCTACCACCTTAGATATATATCATTTCTATGTGTGGGGAACATTCAAAATCCTCTCTAATAGCTCTTTTGCAACATTCAACTAATGATAATTAGCAGTCATTATCCTACTGTGCTACAGAATCTGTGAAGTTGTTCCTCCTTTCTGGCTGAACTCTGTGTCATAGAAAATTTTTTAAAGATTTATTTATTTTTGGCCAGTGCCGCGGCTCACTAGGCTAATCCTCTGCCTACCGGCGCTAGCACACCGGGTTCTAGTCCCGGTCGGGGCGCCGGATTCTGTCCCGGTTGCCCCTCTTCCAGGCCAGCTCTCTGCTGTGGCCAGGGAGTGCAGTGGAGGATGGCCCAGGTGCTTGGGCCCTGCACCCCATGGGAGACCAGGAAAAGCACCTGGCTCCTGGCTCCTGCCATCGGATCAGCGCGGTGCGCCGGCCGCAGCGCGCTGGCCGCGGCGGCCATTGGAGGGTGAACCAATGGCAAAAGGAAGACCTTTCTCTCTGTCTCTCTCTCTCACTGTCCACTCTGCCTGTCAAAAAAAAAAAAAAAAAAAAGATTTATTTATTTGAAAGGCAGAGTTACAAAGAGAGAAAGGGAGAGGTAGAGGTTGGGGTGTGGGGAGATCTTCCATATGCTGGTTCACTCCCCAAATGGCCCCAAGGGCCAGAGTTGGCCAGGAGGAAGCCAGGAAACAGGAGCCTCATCCAGGTCACCCACATGGGTGTAGGAGCTCAGACACTTAGGTTACCTTCTGTTGTTTCCCAGGTGCAATAGCAGGAAGCCGATTCAGAAGCAGCCAGTACTTTAACCAGAGCCCAAAAGGGATATAAATGCTGCAGTCAGCAGTTTAACCTGCTGTGCCATAGTGACAGCCCTTCACAGAAATTTTTTATAAGACTCATGGACCAAACATCACAAGGTCTAGAGAAAATCATGTACGTTATTAAAAAGAAGGCTAAGAGAAAAATGCAAGATAATTGATGTACAGAGTGGCAAGAAGGAGGAAGAAAAAGAGAAAGATAATTCTATTGAGCTTTAATGTTTAGATTTTGATTTGAACTTCCATGAAGCTTACTAGATAAAATTTATTCTATATCATGATGAAGAACATTTGCCTATGATTGAATTTTTTTTCATTCAACATTGTCTCTGACTTATCTACTGTGCTAGAAATTATCTCCATGTATGAGCTTTGATGCCATGATTAAAATGCTGCTTGGGATGTCTGCAACCTGTACCAGAGGGCCTGGGTTTGAGTCCCATCACCACTCCCAAACCAGTGTCCTGCTAATGTGCACCCTGGGAGGCAGCAGATGATGGCTCAATTACTTGAGTTCTTGCCACCCACACGGAAGAACTAGTTTTTGGGTTCTTGGATACTGCTAGTTCTTTGTTGCAGTTTTTGGTGAGTGAACCATTGGATGGAAGATCTTTCTATTTTTCTTACTTTCTGCAGTTGTCTAATATTAAAATAAAAATAAGTAACAAACACATTTTTAAAATATAAATTATCACATAAATAGTATATGCTAATTATCAAAAATATATCCTACATCTTCACACAAGAGGAGTTACAATTTAGCTTGTTTTTTTGCTTGTATTTTTTGAACATAAGCATCAAAGAAATATTTATTGAATAGGTGAAAATTGTCAAAACAATAATGTCTCTTAGTTGAAATTGTTTTGACTATCATTTACTTTTAAAAACATTTCATAGTGGGAAGAAAAAATACTTTCCTATATACATCTGTTTCATTTAAAGATAAATGAACTTAGACTTCAGAATTGAACTTTGCCATTCTGGACTCAAAATCTAACTCTGTTAATATCAGTTGCATTACTTTGACCAAAATAAACAAAGCTTTTCATTACTCAATTTTCTCCTTTACAGAACTTGTAGAGCTGATATGATATCCTACCACTAAACTCTCTTTAGTACAAACAGAGCTTCTGTCCATTAAATATTTTCTCTTACTAAGAAACAGGCACAGATAATAAGAGACTATTGTGATTTAGGCAAGTTTCATCTTGTACAGTTTATTTAAAAGTATTTTTTGGTCCTCTGCACAAAAATTATAACTGGATGTAGGATGACTTCATACTATATTGTAGAAACATTGCCCTTGGAGTCTACTATTTAAATACATGAAAAAACTAACCTGCGTCTCTGATAAATTATGTTTTTGGAAGTATAAAGGTACTTCCTTATTAAAATATTTCTTAGTGCTATTGATTTAAAGTTCCCCCTTATTGCTTATTAACAAAATTCCAGTATTATTGAAGCATCCTGTGGCTTCCCCTTCTCCCAGAGAAGGTGAACTAACTCAGCCTTAATAAAGAACCATCTAAGCCTTCTAATCAAATTATTGTGAGGGCTTTTTCTTTGTTAGTAAGGCTGATTGTGTAACCCAGTGTTGGCCTGTGACATTTGAAGTAGGGCTTAGATACGGGGTTGGGGCAAACAATTTCTTTCCTATTAAGATAGGCACAAGATCAATGATATGGTTCTGCTGCTTTTAGTCATGCCATGCTGGATGTGATTCAAGAGGTCACAGCAACCAGGGGGTTATTACAGAGGTGTCTGTCCAGAGAAGACAGTCCACCTGCTGAGGAGCCCAGAAAGTCCTGGAAAAATACCTATGAAGTAAATCACATGTGGGCCATGTTTCTATTCTTTGGCACCATCTTTATGTAAGTTGATAATTTGCTTTCTAGTATTTGGAACAAAAATATTTCAATTGTTAACAAAAGAGATCTTTCACACCAATCAAGGTTTTCATTCATTCATTCATCTATTGAACAGATAATGACTGCATGCCAACTCTATCCCAGGAACTCTTCTAGGGCCATGAATATAAAGCAATAATGGATATGAAAAGTCACCACCTCCATGGACAATGCGAGTTGGAATCAAATATTCTTTAGAGTTACCTAAGAACAGGGGTGGGCATTTTTGCACAGCAGTTAAGACACTGCTTGGGATGCCTGCATTCCCTATCACAGCGTCTGGGTTTAGGCTGACTCTGCCTTCAATTCCAGCTTCCTATGATACGCACTCTGGAAAGCACTGGGCGATACATCAAATATTCCATTCCCTGACACCCGCATCTAAAACCCAGATTGAGTTCCTATCTCCTGGCTTTAAGCCTGGATGAGCCCTGGTTTTTGTACTCATTTGGGTGAGAGTGTAGGGTAACCAGTAGATGGAGGGTCTCTGCCTCTGTCTCCCTCTTGCTATTATTCTTCCTTTCAAATAAATAAAAGTAAGTTTCAAAAATGAAAATTGAAGGAAGAAACTTAAGCGGGGATTAGATCATGAGCTGATACGACAATGCACAGGAATAGAATGCATTCTCTCGTAGACATCAGAAGAACACAACTCCATCACGACTACCCCTCAACATTTCCTCAGATAATAGAGCATCACATAGCAATTGTGGCATTTCATGATCTGGCTCCAAAATGATATGGGATTGTGGTTGTTTGATATGGGAATTCACTCAATGATCTTTGAGTCTAGTTCCTAAAGCAGCATAAAGGTATATTTTTTGCAGAACAGAGTAAACTAGAAAAACAGTTGTAGTCTACTTTTATTTGAGGTTTAGACTTTAATAATGTTACTTCTATTTATTAAATCCTTGCAGAATGAAATTTTTAAATTTCTACTGTTGGAAATGTCACTCAAAGGAGAAATGTGTTTAAAAACATGGAAATGTGAACTCATTGCCATGGACGGAAGAAAAAGAAATAAAGAGGGAGATGGCATGGCATAGCAGATAAAGCTGCCACCAGCGGTGCTGGCAGCCTGTATGGGTGATGGTGTGTGTACTTCTGATTCACTTCCCTGCTAATGGCCTGGGAAAAGCAGTGGAAGATGGTGTAAGTGCTTGGGCCCCTGCCACCCACATGGGAGACCCAGATAAGGCTCCTGGCTTAGGCCTAGCCCAGTCCTGGCAGTTGCTGCCATTTGGGAGGCAACCCACAGGTGTATGCGTATGTGGGAGTCTGTCTGTCCGTCTCTTTCTCTTTCTCTCTCTCTCTCTCTCTCTCTAACTTTGACTTTCAAGTAAATAAATAAATCTTTTAAAAATGAAAATAAATAGTTACTTTCTTAGTGCTTATACTTTGTCAGCCAACTACCTTATTTAAATGGCATGCCTGTTTATCCCCATTTGAGATAAGAGAAAACTGAGGACAACAAAAGGAAATAAAAGCCCTCTGGCAGGCCGGCGCCGCGGCTCACTAGGCTAATCCTCCGCCTAGCGGCGCCGGCACACCGGGTTCTAGTCCCGGTTGGGGTGCCGGATTCTGTCCCGGTTGCCCCTTTTCCAGGCCAGCTCTCTGCTGTGGCCCGGGAGTGCAGTGGAGGATGGCCCAGGTGCTTGGGCCCTGCACCCCATGGGAGACCAGGAAAAGCACCTGGCTCCTGGCTCCTGCCATCGGATCAGCGCGGTGCGCCGGCCGCAGCGCGCCAGCCGCGGCGGCCATTGGAGGGTGAACCAACGGCAAAGGAAGACCTTTCTCTCTGTCTCTCTCTCACTGTCCACTCTGCCTGTCAAAAAAAAAAAAAAAAAAAAAAAAAGCCCTCTGGTTTGAGATCTTGAAGTCAAATATGTCAGTGTCCAAAATCAAAGTTCGTTGCTCTGACATCAGGCTGATTCAAAATTCCATTGACAGAATGTGTGACAGTATTGTTTTATCAGCTAGATGGAAGCTTTTTCTTTTTTGAAAAGGTTTATTTATTTATGAGAGAGAGAGAGTGAGAATCTTCCATCTACTGGTTTACACCCCCAAAGGCTGCAAGGGCCAGGGCTGGACCAGGTGGAAGCCAGGAGCCTGGAACTCCATCCAGGTCTCCTACATGGGTGTCAGGGGTCCAAGGACTTGAGCCATCTTCAGCTATCTTCTCAGGAACATTAGCAAGAAGCTGGATCAGAAGTGAAGCAGCAGAATTCAAACTGGCAGTCCAACATGGGATGCTGGCATGGCAGGTGGCAACTTAATCTGCTGTGCCACAACATCAGCCCTGAAACTTTTTTTGTATTGTTGCAGGGTGAAGATAAATAAAGTAGGTTTCTTATGAAAGTAAAATGTCAGTGAGAAGGTTCAAACCAATATCACACACTCAAATGCCCACGAAGGGCAGGAAGGTATACGAAATGCATGAAGAAGGCTTAAGCAAGTACACACACAAGCAAGGCAAGGACTTTTGCTAACTGGGGACCATTTGTGCTAGCCAGGCTTTCCATGGATAAATGACAACTCACTGTTGCCAGATATCAACTTTTGAAAGGAAGCCAGAAACAGCTTTTATTTTTTGTTTGGTGTGATATCATGGACAAGTAATTCATGATTATAATATTTCCCAGCAATAAATTTTCTATTGAGTTCTGAAAGAAACGCTTAAGGATGCATACACTGACAGCCAAGAATTTTTGACAAGTGTAATTATTACATATAAGTAACTCCTAGCTAAGTTATTTGCAAAACATTTAAAAATATTTTCAAAAATTTTATTGATTGCTATCTTGCTGTATGCAAATCGTGGTTGACCTAATTAATATTGCTAGCTATCATTAAGTTGAAAATCTTGAGGATGTCAGCAAGATGGTAGAGCTCCCTGGCTCTAATCTCTCTTACAAAAATGCCAACTAGCTACTGACAGACAAGAATATTTTTATGTAAAGCCCAGAATCTGGAAATGAGGCTTACACACTTGTTCCTTGATACACAAAAATCAAGAAAGCCTGTTACTCCTCCACCAGGCTGCACAGTGCTACAGGAAGGGTTGCTGGGTCTATGGTTCCTTCAGTGGGGAAAAGGAACCAGAGACAGACATCCAACTTCTTAGCATGGTAGAGCATAAATCACCCCACAGGGAGCACTGGTGGCATTCACAAGGCTAGACCACTTAGGATCAGCAAGAACACGCAAGGGATGCAGAACTCACAGTACCAGTGTGCATCCTCCAATGTCCTCAGCTAACCATAGAACCCAGTCAGCAATTATGCCCACACAGGGAGCCTAGCCAGCACACCTGTCTGACCAGGAAAAATGATGTGCAGTTCTGTCGAGCAGGGATTCCCAGCCAGCAGTCTGGCCTTGGAGCTGAGTTGAGGAATTGGCTCTGACTAACAGGAAGCAAATTAGAATGCGAGCTCAACTGTGGAGGCCAGCCTCTATATGCAGCTGATTGTGGAGTATAGGTAGTGAACTTGCTCAACTGCTGAACACAGCCGGCAGGACCAGCTGACTAGGGAGTCTGACTCTCAACCTAACCCTATGACAGGGCATAGCCAGACACCCTAACTGGTAGCAGAACTCAATCTGCAAACCCGTCCAGCTGAAAGGCACAGCTTGTGGTTCTGCCTCAATAAAGAACTCAGCTGCAATCATCATGTAGCCAATCAACACTGCCCCCATTCCCACCTAAACACAGATGACTGTGGAGTCTAGCCTGAGACCATGCCCAGTCGTGGCATCCAGCCATCAGTGCTGCCTGAAAACTGAGTCACACCTACAGACTCACCTGGCCTCAAAGCATGCGGAGCAGCTATGCCTGACCAGAGACCCTGCCGCAAGCCCTTCTAGCTCATGGACATCACCAGCTTGGGCCATCTGCAATCCCAGCCTGGGCTGACTGATGAAGGCCTTTCCCTAACCAAAGTGCATCTCTAAAGGTTGAGAGAGGTGACCTCTTCCTCAAATACACAATCAAGAATGAGGAAGATCTGGAAGATTCTGGAAAGCAGGTATAACCAAAAGAAATTAATGAAGTTCCAGCAATAGACCCTAAAGTGGTGTTTTCTGGTCCTCCTTCAAACTGGAAATTTCTTTAGTTTGTTTTTATCTTTAATGATTTTGTTATTTTTGAAAAGTACATATATTTATTTTAAGAATATTTCTCAGCTGGCGCCAGGGCTCACTAGGCTAATCCTCCATCTGTGGCGCCGGCACACCAGGTTCTAGTCCCGGTTGGGGCACCGGATTCTGTCCCGGTTGCCCCTCTTCCAGGCCAGCTCTCTGCTATGTCCTGGGAATGCAGTGGAGGATGGTCCAAGTGCTTGGGCCCTGCACCCACATGGGAGACCAGGAGGAAGCACCTGGCTCCTGGCTTCGGATCAGCACAGCGCGCCGGCAGCAATGCGCCAGCTGTAGTGGCCACTCGAGGCAAAGGAAGACCTTTCTCTCTCTGTCTCTCTCTCTCACTGCCTAACTCTGCCTGTCAAAAAAAAAAAAAAAAAAAAAAGAATATCTCTCAATCTAATTTTATTTAATTTTTAAAGACTATTATTATTATTAATATATGTATATACAGATTTATACACATATGTATCTGTATATACACATGTATATATAGAATTTATGTGTGTTAGTGACAAATGGTCAAGGTTTTGCTTTTGGCTTAGCTTCCATTTTTCTTAATAGTATAGATATATGAGACTGGATTTGTTAGTTTTATCATTATGTTTTGATTTCTCCTTCGTGTGTTTGTCATAAATTTCTAATTGGGTCTCACTTGCCATTGTCCAATATTGAGACTTTATGAGTATTGCTAGAAACTTGGATTGCTATATATTTCTCTAGAGAGGTGCACATTTGTTTCTGCAACACACCAACAGACACCTAGAGTAGCTTCTAGTTTGTATTTTTTCTAACCTTCTTTGGATTTTGAGGGTTCCTCTTTCACCTCCTTCGGTAATTAAAGGAGGAATTCACTTTCCAGAATGGATGAAAGGATCATGGCCCAAATGGGAGTGGACGCAACTGGAACCCTGGCTTCCTCTCAGCAGAACACAGCCCCTGAGGCGCCCATCGCTGCGAGGAGGAACTCCCACCAACTTCTCTGTTCAAGCCTTGGCTCTAACTGACTCTGGCTCAGAAGTGCCATCGAAGCAAGAAGTGTTAGTGATGAATATTTCAGGATACGTGCAGTTTAAGAGCGCTCTGATATTTTGTACGCTTTTCTGGTTACAGGGTTTCTTCTCAAAAGAGGTCAGACAACCATATAGTTCTTCTTCAGATCCTGCTTTTGTTTTGGCTTTTAATTAATTACTATGTATTTTAAAGCTGTTATTTCTAGAGATATGCTGTTCTGAGATATGGCATGTTCTGAGCATGCCACTGTTGTAAACTGAAGTCCTTTCACAAATATATTTTACTCTACTTTGTCGTTCAAGTTTGTCTGATCCTCCCCAGTGAAAATAAATTGTGATCTTAGGTAATTCTAGCTCATTGACTTCAACACCTTCTTTCGTTTACAAAGGAGGCAGATTCCCTAAGGGAGGTGTGAATTACACAAGGAAACAAACTATTGAATTGCTTTAGAAAAGCCCAAGAACAAATATTGACTGAATTAGGGTTAGTAATTTTAATTTGGTAGAAGTTGTTTGTTTTCATTTCTTGACATCTACACACATTTACATTATCACAACATTTGTCAATCAAGTTTTCTTCTATGAGAACTAAATCAACACTGTGGCTTCCTGCTCCCTGCCATTAAATCTGGAAAATGTCTCTTGAGAATCCATTTAAGTTACTTTATTTAATGACATAAATCAATTCATGGTATAATGTCTAGCACATGTTAGACTTTCAATATATATTTATTGAGTGAATTAAAATGTTAAATCGTACCTGAAAACTGCCAAGAGTATGTCAGGTAAAATTTAAGGGTCAGTTTGTTGAATTGCAATTCAGTGTTTGTATTTGAGAAAATGGCTATCTAGTAAAAAGTATAAATGAAATATAATTAAAACTTTGCACACACAATGTGTGCTCTGTGTGTGTGTGTGTGTGTGTACATTCCTCTCTGTAAATCTTTGGCAATGTTTTGCTTTGTTTTCTATAAGCTTTTAAACAGATGAATTAACACTGAATGTGATTTTCCTAAAAGTGAAAATTGAATTCTCTCTGGGGAGCATGTTTTCCCTTCATATAAATCTTCATCATTTAAAATGGAAGGCTAACATCATTTGGGGAGACATCAAGAGATGTGTGTATTTGTGTGTGCATATATTTAGTGTTATATCTTAATGTTAGCCGTCGTAAAGCACACCAGACACCGGAGTAAGGGAAAGGATTTATTGGGGAACACCCTACAGACCGGAGTGAAGGGGCAGCGAAGGAAAAAGAGAGAAAGAGAGTATGAGAGAGAAACAGAGAGGAGAGGAGCTAGCAAGGAGAGAAGATAGAGCAGAGAAGAGGAGAGAGGAGAGCAGAGCCAAGAGACCAGAGGAGGGGGCTAGAGAGAGGAACTGAGAGAGAGGAGAGAAGGGCCAAGAGAGAAGAGCCAAGAGCCAAGAGACCAAAGGGGGAGGCTGGAGAGAGGAACCGAGAGAGAGCAGGAGAGAAGGACCGAGAGCCAAGAGCCCAGAGGAGGAGGCTAGAGAGAAACCGAGAGAGAGCAGGAGAGAAGGGCCAAGAGAGCACATGTGCAGGAACAGACCCTTTTAAAACTTTGCCTGAGGGCGGGCAGGGAAGCAGGAGCAGCAAATCCCATTAGGATGGGGGTGGAGCCTGGCTCAGGTAGCTGGGCCACATGTGCCAGTTTCCTAACATTTAATGCATTTAAAAATGATATAAAGACAAATTATGTAACATTGTCACTGCTTAAGGATGTTTTCTAAGACAGAAAAGATTGACGCAGGCACTATGGTGTAGCAGGTTAACCCTTTGATTGGAGTGCCTGCATACCATGTTGGAGTGCCAGGTGAATTCCAGCTTCTCTGCTACCAAACTAGCTTTCTATTAATGTGCCTGGTAAGGCAGCAGATGATAGTTTGAGTACATGGGTTTCTGCTACTCATATGGGAGAACCTGGTGGAGCTCTGGGCTCCTGGCTTCTGCTTGGCCCAGCCCCAGCTATGGCAGGCATTTTTTGGAGTGAGTCAATGGCTAAGATCTCTCTCTCTCTCTCTCTCTCTCTCTCTGCCTTTCAAACAAATAAATCTTTAACGTGGAAAAGTTGTTCTGCTGGATAGTTCCCCTTTGCTACTTCAGTCTTCTGCCCTCTCCTTTCTGCTCTGCTCACGAGTAAGTAGACTGTAATAACAGACTCCCTTGATGTGTTGCCTTGGTTTGGGCTCAGTTGATGAGGAGCAACGGTGGGAATGGAAAGAGGGGAGACAGTAAGTGAGCAGCTCATACAGGTTGTGTCCCTCAACCAGAGGTCACTGGTCCTCTCCCAGCAATCTTATCTTCAGCTTTCTTGGTAAACACTCCCTCACTCTTCAAACCTAGAAGTAGTCAAACCACTGTTTTCACTAATTCTGGGTTTTTCTTCCATTTTTTTTGTGGTCTTCCTGCTCTCTGCTCATATCTCTATTAATAGTCCCTTTGATATACTTTCTTTCCATTATACTCATTTAAACGGTCTATTTGCTTTCTGTTGCCACCGTAAGTGATACAGGCAATGAGGTGGAAGACAGAGAGCAACTAAATGTTGTCACTACCCGGAATCCACAATAATTGGCCAATGTCATTTAGTTAGTTCTATGGGGAACAAAAACTCATTGCCAGGAATACTCAAATGGCTCTGGGCCATTGATTTCCAACATTTAATGTTAAAAAGAAATTATATCCTAACATGCTACCATTAAAGGAGTCAGCCAAACAAAGCTCTGAATCTTCCTTCTGCTCATTGACAACCACATGGGTGTTTCTTAACCCTCTGATCCCACTACATCATCTTCAAAGGGAGGGGTCAGTACATGGCCTGCAGCAGCAGTTTCAGTATTATATAACGTAAGACAGATAAATACTACTACTTAGCACATGGTGCATCTCATTTGAGGCATCTTTTATAGCTCAAGTAGACAAGAAGTAATTATCTTAATGAACTAAATTGATATAATACGTTTATAAATATACTAATGCACATAATCATATTCACCTTCTCTTGATCACTAATTTTTATCAGCAAATCTCTTTCATGGTTCTCTATTACTTCTCTTTGAACATTGTTTTTGCTCCTTTGTAAACAGATTCAGCTCTAATGTTGTTAGGCAATTTTAAATATTTTTTTAAAGAGCAGAGGTGCTATAATGCTCACTTAATAAAGGATGTTCTTCAGCTCACTGTCCATGTATGCTTGTTTGTTTGTTTTTAAATTTTAAGAAGAATTTTTAAGACATTAATTTTTGGAAGACATTTCCAAGATCCAAAGAATGGTATGAATTGAGAATATTCATTAGGGACAAAAACCTAACTCAGATTTACTTGTAACTACAGAGAATTCACAAATATATAAAGCTAAATTTTCCTGGAGCTTCTAGCAAGACCAGATCTATGTTATTCTTTCTTAAGAAGTTCTCTTATTCATATTTCTGCTCTGATTTCCCTCCTATGTTACTGCTTGACTTCCAAGCAAGTCTTTCCTTTGCTGAACCACAATGTTTCTCACTTCCTCTCTGCAGGATATTTATCTTCCTGTCTACATTTGTTAAGTAAAGAGAGCATCTCGTTTTGCAATTCCATAATAAAGTGCAATCCTAGGTCTTATTTGAATCCTGGTAACATGGTCAAGATCATGTTGGACCCTGATTAGAAAGAAGATGGACTGCATGTGAACTATTCCATAGCAATGACATGGAAAAGGATACAAGCTGGTTATACATACGAGCTGTCTCAAAAGGTTAATGGAAAATGTGTAGTATATAAAATATGTATGAATTTCAGAACATTTTTCCACCAATGAACTTATATTTTAATCCCATTTACCACAGAGATGTATCCTCATAACTATATAAATGAACAAAACCAAAAATTAAATAAAAACAGAAAAATATACACTCACTTTATGGACTTTCTTTATCTACACTTGACTCCTATTGAAAACTCCTCTGTACAGTATTTGGCTATGAAGTAGTTCAGTTCTACTCCATTAATTCCATGTTGATTGGTTTCAGCACCATTATAAAGCCCTGGGATCACAGCCCTTGTGTTCTTTTGGACAAAGTATCAATTAATTTTCCCAGCACCATGTGGGAAGAGTTAAGAGCTTTCTGAGGCATAAGATAAAGCAAATACAATCTATTACTCTATGGTCAAATCCAAGTTGTGCTCATATTGATTAAATTTGTGGTAGACCAAGAATAAGCTGATTATTTTATGAGTCATAACTGTAAAGATTTTCAGTTTTTGATCTATGAATTTGAACATCATCACTACCATCCTTAAAACAAGAAAAATATGAGTGAACCAAATCTTAATGACAGTTTCCAGATTGACTTCGGGAATGACAAATTGACACCCTGAATTCTGGACAGGTAAATCTAAAGAGGTACAGAAAGTACCATCTTACTTATAACAAAATCCACTGGAGTCATAAATGAAAGGAAACGCTTAAGTGATTACTTTGAGTGATAGTTGGAGGCTGAATATAGACTGGGGTGAGTACGAAAAACTGAAGAGGTTGTCTAAGGAGAATGCTGAATTTTCCTCATTTTTATAACTGTGAACTCTAACAGGCTTTCATGGTGAGGAGCCAAGGAAAATGCTGTGATTTGGAAAGGAGAATTATTTTCCTATTTTTTGTTGTTGTTAGACTCTCTCTACTGTATACTGCACAAAAAATGTGTAGAAATGACCATTTCCCTAAATCCTCTCCAGCATTAGATACTTTACAGATTTTTTTTAATAATAGTCAATCTAAAAGGGGTGGGGTGATATGACATTGTGAGTTTGATTTGCATTTTCCTGATGACTAAAGACATGAAGATTTTTTTTTCATATATTTGTTGGCCATTTGTATTTCTTCTTTTTAAGAAAAGCCTGTTCAGTTCGTTGGCCTCTGATCTAACTGGATTGATTGTTGCTGCTGAGTTTTTTGAGTTCCCCATATATAAAAAGAAAAGTAATCCTTTATTGGATAAGTAGCTCACAAATATTATATCCCATGCGGGTGGATGTCTTGTTGCTCTGTTCATTTTTTTCCCTGTGCAGAAGCTTTTGTGTATGATATAATCCCAATGGTCTGCTTTTGCCTTTGTTGCCTGCACTGTGGTTATCTTATTCAAAATAAATGATCATCTCAATCACTATCTTGATGGTTTTCTCCTTGCTTTATTCTAGACATTTCATGATTGTGGTCATATATGTAGGTATTGGACCCACCTTGAGTTGATTTTTGTATGTGGTGAAAAGTAGGGCTCTAGATTAACTTTTCTATATATGTATATCCCCTTTAGAAAAGACTGTCCTTTCTCCGCTGTACATTCTTGGCACCTTTGTCAAAAATAAGTTGGCTGTATCTATATGGAATGATTTCTGAGTTTTTATTCTGTTTCATTGATTTATTTGTCAATTTTTATGCCTGTACCATACTATTTTAATTACTATAGTTTTGTATTATGTTTTGAAATCAGGTCTTTTTATGCCTCCAACTTTCTTTCTTTCTTTCTTGATTTTTAAAATTTTTACTCACGATGGCTTTGGTTATGGTGGTCTTTTTTTTGCTGCATATGAATTTTAGGATTGTTTTTCTTTATTCTGCAATGAATGCATTGGTATTTTGATGGGGATTCATTGTATCTGTAGATTGCTTTAGCAGTACAGATATTTTAACAATATTAATTCTACTAATGCATAAATATCTATTCCTTGTGTCTACCATGATTTTTTAAGATTTTATTTATTTGAGAGGTAGAGTTACAGATAGTGAGAGGGAGAGAAAGACAAAAGTCTTTCTTCCACTGGTTCACTCCCCAAATGGCCTTAATAGCTGGTGTTGTGCTGATCTGAAGCCAGGAGCCAGGAGCCAGGAGTATCTTCCAGGTCTCCCACGTGGGTGCAGGGGCCCAAGCACTTGGGCCATCTTCTACTGCTTTCTTAGGCCGTAGCAGAGAGCTGGATCAGAAGTGGAGCAGTTGGGACTAAAACTGGCACCAATATGGGATGCTGGTGCTGAAGACAGAGGAATAACCTACTGTGCCACAGCACCAACCCCATACTATTATTTTTTTCATCAGTGTTTTATGTATGTATCTTGTAGAGATCTTTCACTTCTTTGGTTAAATTTATTCTAAACATTTTGAATTTTTTGTAGATAGTTTGAATGAGATTATTTGGTTGATTACTCTTTCAGGAAAATTATTTTCAGGGTATAAAAATTTCAGTACTTTTTGTATTTTGATTTTGTATCCTGTAACTTTATAGAATTGATTTATGAGTCCTAATAGCTGTTTTGGTGGATTGTTTAAGTTATTCTGTATATGAAATCATGTCATTTGCAAACATTAATATTTTGACTTTCTGCTTTCTAATTTATATGCCCTATATTTTTTTTTTCCTATTGCTCTTTCTAATACTTCTAATACTATATTGAATAAAAGTGGTGAAAATTGGCATCCTGGTCTTGTTCTGAATTTGAGAAGAAACACCTATTTTTCCTCATTCGGTATGATTTTATCTGTGATTTTGCCACATATAGCCTTTCTCATTTTGAGGCAAGTTCCTTAGATTCCTAATTTGTTGAGAGCTATCACATATCACATAGAGATGTTGAATCTTTTCAAATGCTTTTTCTGTATCTATTGAAGATCATATTATTTTTGTTCTCCATTTTATTCATATAATTTAGTTTATGTATTTATTCACAAATGTTGACTCATCCTTGTATCCACATGGACCACACATATAGACAGCATTCTGTCTTATCAATGGCATTTAACGTGTATATCAAAATGCACTTCTTGCCATGGGTTTGTTTTCCTGTGTTCTGAGTTCTTTTATCTGTCATTTCTCTTTATATTTCCATTTCCTTTCCTGAATATAATCCACATGCCTTATTGTGCTTGTTCTCCTTTCGTCCTATTGATTCTGCCCATAGTATTATTTCTTTTTAAAATTGTTTTTATAATTTTGTTTTTCTACTTCAGCCATAAATGTTGGGATTGCATTTAAAATGCCAATCTAGAAGTCAGCATTGTGGCATAGCAGGTGAAGCCACTGCTTGTGACTCTGGCATCCTCTAAGGGTGCTGACTGGTGTCCCAGTTGTTCCACTTCCAACCCAGCTCCCTGCTAATGGCCTGGGAAGAAGAAGCTGAAGATGGCTCCAGTGCTTCGGTACCTGACACCCATATGGGAGACTTGGAAAAAGCTCCTGACTTCTGCCTTCAGCCTGGCCCAGCCCTGGCCATTGCTGCTATCTGGGGAGTGAATCAGTGGGTGGATGATCTCTATCAGGTCTCTCTCTCCCCGTCTCTGTCTTTCCCTCCCTGTAACTTTTTCAAAATAAATAAATCAATATTTTTTAAAAACTCTAAAATGCTACTCTATTGACATTTCTGTGATATCCATCTTGCTTGGAAGAAATATTCTCAGAGGATATAACTGCAAAATTTTGCAGATAAGATGAATAAATGGCAAACTTCCCACTTCACTCCTTATTCTAAACAGTAGGTATATGATAAAAGAGAAGGAGAGATTAAATATGATAGTTTACATGATTGAGTAGATGACAAGCCATTTAGAGAAATGTGCAAAGTGTACCAGCAGCTTTAAAGATAGACATCTTCCATATGCTGGTTCTGTTTGAATCTCTAAATATCTGCAGTAGTCTGCTGTCTCCCAGGATGCACATTAGCAGGAAGGTGGATGGGAAGCAGATTAGCCAGGACTCCAACTCATACTCCATATGGGATATTGTTTTCCCAAGCAACAGCTTAAACTGCTGTACTATAGCACTTGCCCTTCAAAATCTTACTTTTGAAGGAAGTATTTGAAATATTGACAGAAAACCAAACAATTGTACTATATAATTTGATTCTATCAACATTGAACACATTACTTTGTTGAGAGTATTATCAATATCAAAAGATATTAATAATCACAGCAGTAAGCCAATGAATATATATGAGAGTTCTTCAGAAAATTTGTGGAAAATTAGAATTAAAAGATAAGTTGATAGTAGTGGAAAGTAATTTGAAATCTATTCATACAAGAGTTCTTCAAAAATTCCATTAAAATGTATTCTATGAAATAACATTTCACGGATTTAAAAATTTTTTTTTACCAAAATAAACCTATCTTAGAATTTCATTTTCCATGAATTTTCGAAGTACTTGCCTGTGCATTTGTTTCTGTGGTAGTGATTGCTGCTTTTACTAAAATCCTGCATATGTTCATTAAATCATTTGAGTAATACGTGTTATGTATCATTTATCACATATGTGCAATTTGACAAGAACAAATTAAGTGCTTCTTAATGCATAATATAACAGGCAATATAACTGAAGGATCTTGTAAAGAGAACCAATGTGTGGGGGCCGGCGCTGTGGCGCAGCGGGTTAAAGCCCTGGCCTGAAGTGCCGGCATCCCATATGGGTGCTGGTTCAAGACCTGGCTGCTCCTCTTCTGAACCAGCTCTCTGCTGTGGCCTGGGATAGCAGTAGAAGATGGCTAAGTCCTTGGGCCCCTGCACCCATGTGGGAGTCCTGAAAGAAGCTCTGGCTCCTGGCTTTGGATCGACGCAACTCCAGCTGTTGCAGCCATCTGGGGAGTGAACCAACGGATGGAAGACCTCTCTCTCTCTGTCTCTACCTCTCTCTATAACTCTTTCAAATGAATAAAAAATAAAAAAAGAGAGAACCAATGTGTATATTTTCTGAACACTTGATTAAGAGATCAATTCCACGTTCTTCTTTTCATTACTTGACCAAATTTAGAAATTTCAATTTTTTTCTAATGTGAATGTATTTGTGTGAATGAGCATTCTGCTAATTTCAGAAACAAGTGATTACATAAAGTGAAAATAACACTAGCCTTGGATTCTTAGAGTAAGTAGAAGAAACATCCCTTTAATTCATATTTTGAATTGTGTGCTTGGGGAGCAAATTCATCAGTCATTATAATTAACAAGTTTATCACCACAAGAAAACAATAGTAATATGAACTATTCTACTTGTTGAATGTGCTCATGAGTTAAGTGCCATGCTGAGTACTGTGAACACACGATTTACAGACCTAATTCCAATCTCTTCACTGACCCCATGTTATAATTGCTTGAAACTCATAATCGTGGACATAAAGAACAGCCAAGGCTCCTCACTGAGTTAGAATCTGAAACCAGGCTGGACAGAATCAAAGTCCTTGTACTTTTTCCCTCATCAGTGTTGCCTCGCTATAGGCTTGAATCTGTCTTTGAGGCATTAGTGAGGATTACATGATATGAGAAAGTAACCATTCCAGTATCTAGAACATCAGTGGTTCAATAAACATTTCTGTAGGGTAAATTCCCACCCGAGGGACCTATTTAAATATTTACTCTACAAGGATTAACTGCCCTTACCAGATTGGAAATTGCCAGAGCCAGAAATAGGCTTTCCAACAACAAATGATACGGCAGAGAAGCCAATGGTATAGATACGGGAGAAGCAGTAGCTATCCAGTAAAAATTGTTCAACATGCACTGAGCAGTATGTGTTAGTTATGTATTAACCCCCGAGAGAAATTAACACTGGTATGCACACTTCACAGAAAGAAAGACTACCAAGGGTTTGAAAACAATGTGGGTAGGGCTAAAAAGGTGGATGATAAATGGTATATGGCTATTCAAACCTAGTTTTTTTTTAATAATAAAACTGCCAAGCTATAATATAAGACCTCATTTTAAAAAGATATCTAATCATGATTGTTTTCCAAGAGAACAATTATGTAAATAATGTTTTTCAAATGGACTTTCACCTCTTTAGTAGGTAGTCTATCTGACTATTACACTTAGCTTTGTCAGGTAAATGGATGGTATTCTCTGCTTGCTTCATTTGCTCTCCTCAATAGTTGTTCAATGAAAATAAATAATTCACCTAAATTGTCAAAGACTTAAATTCAGGATCTTTGCTCATTCCAGGCATGAATATAAGTAGTAGCAGCATAATTACCTGCTAATTGTTCTGTGATTACATTTACCTTAAGCTGTCACAACTTTAAAAGGTACCCTAATTGCAGCTAAAATAATACCAATTCTCCTTCCATCATATTATGTGCAGCTTAACTGCAATGCAAAATAAAGGTGTTTAATTTCTTTGAAACATGATCATCTCATTCTGGACATTAAAGAATTTTAATGAGAAGCAGTTATTAATGAGGAAAGCTCCTGCTCTTTGAGCTAGTCCAAGAGGGAAATTTATCAGAAGGTTCAAGTGATATGTTAATTAAAAAAAAGGATGCTCTAAAATTACACATCCAATTGCAACCATGTTTTGATCTTTTCTATCTATGAAGCTGAAATGACAACTGAAACCTTTAGAGTAGTGGTCATCTAGGCTGGCATGTATAACAATATTAGCACAACTAATATTGTTTATAACTGTGAATATACTGATGTCTTCTTAATGAGACTACATTTACCTTGAAGGAGAAAGTATCAAATTAACCAAAGGGAGCACACACTGCTAAGTATCTCCTTAGAGAATTTTACAGGCATCTTTAAAAAAAGTTAGAGGATGCTGTGTCCTGATGGTTAACTGTGTGGTTTCTAGGCTCTGACTAACTTCATTTATTCATTCATTTATTTGAGAGGCAGAGTAACAGAGAGGAGGCGAGACAGACAAACAATCTTCTTGTTATTCCCCTGAATATCTCCAATGGCCCCTAACTGAAGCTGAAGCCTGAAGCCAGGAACTCAATCCATGTTTCCAATATGGGTGGTGGGAACCCAACAATTCAAGCCCTCGCTGTTACCTTCTGGGGTGCACATTAGCAGAAACCTGGACTCGGGTGCCAGAGCCAAGAATTAAACCTAGCACTCTGATTTGGGGTGCGGGCCTCTTAAATGCTAGGCCAAATGCTTTCCCCTCTGATTGATCTTTCATCCTTTGCCCGGCTCAGTTGGGGTCAGTGGTCTTGTACCTCCCTGTACCTGGGAGTACATGGAATGGAAAAACAATGTATATGAGGCTGTCTTTGCCTCTGTGGGTATACATGAACTGAATTTGAAATGTTATACCCACAAATATCCGTCTGTCCTCACCTATCCCAACCCTGTTAGCCCTGGTTTCTTGGGGGAAGATCTTAACGCATCCAGTCTTTTGAGAGATTTCAGCGTTTCTAAACAGAGGGTGAGTGGGAGATTGATCTATTTTGGAACCAGTGTGATAAGGAAAGAGTAGTTTCAACTCAGTCGCTGCCTCATGGTAGAAGCTGACATTAGAATGCATGCCTGGCAAATGTTTATTTGGGACTGCACACTTATTCTACTGTCTCTCCTTCCCAGAAGGTGCAGCTCCCTCTGCTGTCAAGCTGGTGTTGGTGGCGTGTGTGTATATAAATACACAGATAATTTATAATAAAAGATAACAAGGAAAGAGAAAGAAACAAGTAGCAAAAGGAAAGGAAGCCATGTGCAGCAACACTGGAGTTAACATCTGTGGGTTAAAATGATTGTAACCAATTAATTTAATAAGCATGCAGGCTGTAAGCTGTGACCAGGAGGTTAGCACTGGGACCGGCTCCCACCTCTCCCCACTTTCACATCCTGTTCTGTGTTGTGCGGGCCTGTGGTTTTGACCACATCTTCAAGCCAGCTGCAGGTCTTCACTCAGACTAAGAGAGAGGCAGGGGCCACCAAAAGAGGGAGCTAGCTCTTAGAAACTCCCACTCAGGGCTGGCGCTGCTGCTCACTAAGCTAATCCTCCGCCTGCGGCCCTGGCATTCGGGGTTCTAGCCCCGGTTGGGGCTCTGGATTCTATCTCGGTTGCTCCTCTTCCAGTCCAGTTCTCTGCTGTGGCCTGTGAAGGCAGTGGAGGATGGCCCAAGTGCTTGGGCCCTGTACCCGCATTGGAGACCAGGAGGAAGCACCTGGCTCCTGGCTTCGGATCGGCACTGTGCACCAGCCTTAGCAGCCATTTGGGGGGTGAACCAGCGGAAGGATGATCTTTCTCTCTGTCTCTCTCTCTCTCACTGTCTAACTCTGCCTTTCAAAAAAAAAAAGAAAGAAAGAAAGAAAGAAAGAAAGAAAGAAAGAAAGAAAGAAAGAAAGAAAGAAAAGAAAAAAGAATCTCCCACTCAGGTTGTCACCAGAAGACCCTCACTATCACCATGGGACCCCAGCCAATAAGAATACATCATGTGAAAACCTCTTTTGATAGGAACCCCCATACAAGGACCCCATAAGAAATCAGCAAGACCTTAACACCCCTGTGCATCCCTTAAATCCAGTGTCCCACTCAAGGCTGTCTGGTCTCCTCTTGCAGGACAGGCTTCACTGCCGCTTTGTAAAGCAAAATAGTTTTTGCTTTTGTTTGTTTGTTTGTTTTTGTCCCAAATTTTATTTCTATACTGAGCTGAGAAAAAGAGACCACCAAACTCGCTCTGGTAACCACCCTCCTCCCCACGACTGGTAACAATTGTGTTCCTGACACTCAAAGTGGAGACCTGGATTGAGTTCCCATATCCCAGTTTCTGCCCAGACCAGCCATGCCATTGCAGACATTTGCAGATTGAACAAGCAGATGGAAGCTGCCTCTCTGTCTACCCATGTCTCTCTTTTACTTGTTTTCTTGCTGTTTCTCTAATTTCCAAATAAAGAAAAAATATGACACTGTATATGGTGTATTTTTTTTTTTTATTTATTTGACAGGTAGAGTTATAGAGAGTGAGAGAGAGACAGAGAGAAAGGTCTTCCTTCTGTTGGTTCACTCCTCAAATGGCTGCTATGGCCGGCGCTGCAACCATCCAAAGCCAGGAGCCAGGTGCTTCTTCCTGGTCTCCCATGTGGGTGCAGCGGCCCAAGCACTTGAACCATCCTCCACTGCTTTCCCAGGCCACAGCAGCGTAGGCGGAGGATTTACCAAGGAAGCTACAGCGCCGGCCCCTGTATATGGTGTATTAATGTTGTTTGTTGAAAATGTCAAATTGCTCTGATGTCAATTATTTCTGTTTTCCATAAGAATTAATCTCCTGCATTCTTTAAAATATTTTATTTCACTGTCATAGAGGCAGATATGTTAATTTCTAAACTTTATTTGTTAAAAACAGTAACACTGGTGAACTTGAATTTTGCAGCTTATATTTGATTATTTTACATAAGTGAGGAAATATATTCCAAAGTTGTAGCCCTAATCTTACCCTTTGTATTAAGTACTTTGTGAAGATAAAATTTACATGCCCACAATTTATCTAATGTATGTGTACTTTTGGATGATTTTAGTAAATTTGCATGCAATAAATTTGTACATTACCACTTCCAGTTTTACAACACGTTCATTACGATACAAACATTCATCATGGCTATTTGCACGTCAGTCCTGACTCTCATCCAATTCCAAGCAACCAAGAATGTACTTCCTATGTTTACAGTTTTGCCTCTTGTGAAACTGAGTGTGAATAGAACCCTGATTTCACAACTAACTTCTGTCATTTAGCATGTATTATGTTTTATCCATGTTGCTGCATATATTTGTAGTTTGCTTTATTGAATTTTCTGTTCATATTTCACTATAGGACTGCAACTCATTTTGTTTGCCCATTTACCTATTGATGAGTATCTAGATTATTTCCCATCTGAGATTATTATGGATAACCCTGCTATAAACCTTAACAGAAAAGATATTCAGAATTTAAAGTTTCACAAGTTTTCAAAAAACAAATGTTGCTTCTGGTTCCCTGGATTCCCAAATTCAAACTATGTCCCTAAGAACATGGAAATCATCATTTTGAGAATCAGGAACACGTTTTTGATTTCCTGTATAAGATTTTAATTGTACTGTGCTTGAGAGAAAATGGAGAGATTGGCCCCCAAAGAACTCACATCATTTATCAAGCCAGTCATGATAAACCATGCATAAGTAGAGTGGCCTGGGGACAAGAATAGACAGCGAGCTGTTGTAACATCTGCTCTGTTGGCAAGGCACTAGCAGACATGACACTGGGAATCTGTACCCTCGGAAGTATGTAATGTGGTAAAACAGCAAGATGTGTCAATACAATGACCTGACCTCAAGTCTTGAATCCCATAAGAGAGGGACAAGGAGTGATGCAAGTGATAATCTATCATCCCCATTTGACCATTTGCCATGTGCCTTATGTGAAGAAATTATGAAGGAGACAACTGTTGAATGTGGTGCCTGGCCACAAGGAACTTGGAGTTCACTGGTGCTTTTCAGCTACAGGGAAAATGCCGCCCAGTAAGCTTTCAGAAAGTAATATCCAAGAGCCCATTTCCATATCATAGAGTTACTGTAAATTCACTGCCTGCAGGATTTATGGAAGAACCCCAGCCAGAAACTGAGTTGTTTCTAAAAATGCAATAGAATTATGTGGCCATGGTGCCTACTACAGATTAGACATTTCATTCATTGTGGCTGTTAGGAACTGTCCCATTCTATTAAAACCCTGACATTATAGCTGGCAACTCTGATGTAGAAATAAATAACTGCAAATAATTGATTAATGCTATAATGGAAGCAATAGCAATCGCTTACTGCACACAAGGGAAGAAGCCGCTGTTATAATTCAGTCTAAGCAAGAGAGGGATTCAGATGAAGCTATTAGAAGACGACGTGAACTGACCTTTGGAAGATGGGCAGAAGACCACAGTATAGACTGGAAATACAAATTATACCAGAGTATTTTAGGCAGATGATAAATATACTGAAAGACATGGATGCCTGGAAACAAGGAATGTTCAAGAAGCAGCAAGTTTATACTTATGGGTATAGCTAAAAAAGAAAAAAAAAATGCAGGTTGAATCAGGCTTTTAATGATCTGGTAGGCAATAACAGTGGTCAGAAGGGGCAGTTTTTTCCTGGCCATGACCCAGATTACTGGCGCACAATGAGATGTTACTGTGCCCTCTGTTTTCATGCTGTCTCCTATTGCAGCAAACATCTCCCTGACATTGTCTCATTTTGTTGTTCAGCCATGCCTAGGGACAGAAACGGCAAGGGCATTTCTGGCTTTATTTTTAGCGAGAACGTCTTTCCATAACATTAGTTGATTGTCTTCCATTCGTAACACATTTAGGTAATTTTCTAATTTAAAGTAAGAATTAGTAGCTGCAAATGCAATGATGTATTTCTACGGCCCTTGGCCTTTGAATTCAGACTTCAAAGTATTTTCCAAAACAAGAAGTCACAGAAAATTAAAAGCATCCTTTAAAATCCCACCTACTCCTTTCTCTCTGTCACTGTCATTGTCTCCCTCTGTCACCCCTGCACATGTAAGGAGCACCGAAGTCCAGGGTACTCCTCTTTGCTATGCAACTACCACAATGTGTTTGGGCAGCCACTGCGTGTCAGTTGCGCTTTTGGGCTTGTTCTGCACAGATAGCCCCATTGCTAGAAAAGGCTAACACTGTGGGCGGTCCACTTCTGTGAATGTCCCTCCCCTACATTCATTCTTTCCCTATGATGTCAAGAGTCATCCAAACACTTAGGAATAAATAGGAAAGTATATGATGTTTTGAAACAAAAATACCCTTGCAAATTTAAACAACTATTTTACTTCTACAATGATCAATACTAGGACTTGAAGAAGGAGGAATTCCAAACACCCTGTTAGACTAGTTTATTCAAGCATTTGCTCGAATCATCATCTGAAGATATTGGATATAAAAGGATGAAAAGTACACTGTGAGGTTTTTACTTAACAATTCTATCACTTCCCTCTTCTTTTGAGCCTGCCATTACACTAAGTAATCTTAAGGTATTTGTTATGGGAGAAGCTGTGGGGGCATAAAATAAAAAACAAGTGATTTTCTGGTATGTGTATCCTTATCATAGGGATATGAATGGCTAATAGGACTACAGCCCTGAGGGTATCAAGACAACTAACAGTATAAAGGTATTTCAAAAATTCATGGAAATGGATTGAGATACAATTGTGTAAGAATTTTTGAAATATGTAGTTGTATTTTTTCATAATATACATCTTTTCTGAGCTTTATGAAGACCCCACAAAAAATGGACCAAATTCAAACATTAAGAATGAACTGGAATTAGAGATCTAGAAAATATGAACTAGAGAAAGGAATTTCCAGAGAACAAATAGAGTAGTACAGTAGGCATTTTTGGGGTTATTATTATTTTAAAAATTCTGATGTAGGAAAATGGCTGGAGGAAAAGGTACTTAATAGGTGAGAAGTAAGAAGTGCTAGAGAGGAAGTCACAAAAGGAAGTTTTTGGACAAGCTCGTGAATGAGGAATTTTAATTTTCTCAGTCATTAACCAACTACTTTTCGGCTTCTCTACTATTCAGTGGTAATGCAGTGAGATTTAAAGACAATGACCCTTTCCATGTTGGAGGAAAAGTAATAGTCTATCAGAAGAGACAAAGTAAAGATACACATAAATATGTAATTAGTGCAATTTTAGTGAGCACCATAAAGTGATATTCATGGCTTCATTCTGCTTATTAGGGAGTCCTCAAAAGATTATAAACAGGTGAAATTATTAAAAAAGTCAAAATTTTCGGCCGGCACCGCGGCTCAACAGGTTAATCCTCCGTCTAGCGGCGCCGGCACACCAGGCTCTAGTCCCGGTCAGGGCACCGGATTCTGCCCCAGCTGCCCCTCTTCCAGGCCAGCTCTCTGCTGTGGCCAGGGAGTGCAGTGGAGGATGGCCCAAGTGCTTGGGCCCTGCACCCCATGGGATACCAGGATATGTACCTGGCTCCTGCCTTCCGATCAGCGTGGTGCGTGGGCTGCAGCGCGCGGGCCGCAGTGGCCAACGGAAGGAAGACCTTTCCCTCTGTCTCTCTCTTTCACTGTCCACTCTGCCTGTAAAAAAAAAAAAATTTCTTTAATGTTAGTTTCTTTATTTTCTGTTCAGATAATAGACTTTCAGTGTGTTTACCACACACCCAAATAAAAGTATGAGAGCTAACTCATATGTTAATTAGTTTGATATAGCTTGATTTTTAAATGATTATTACTTTTTAAAACACTACAGATGATGAATGTTTTAAATGTAGGGTCTTTAAGATGAAGATCATCTCTCCACAATTTCCAGAGACATAGATGGGAATCAGGACTTTATTGCTTACAGGTTCTGGGGCATCCACAGCAAATCTGGAGGGAGAGGGTAAAGGATGGGAATTTTGAACACACACATTTATTGAAATCCACGGCGTTATCCAAAGGAGACTCTTGTGAAGAATTCTCACTGACTGGTTTTAAGCAAGCGGGCACGAGTGGGAGGAAGTCACCCTGTGTCTGAGAAACGGTTGCTGTGACATACCTGTATGTCCATGCAGGGCATGGTCAGCAGTGCTAGAGAAGGAGTATATAGCTGTCCCATATGGAAGTGGCCACTGGAAACCAGTTCCACAAGGCAAATTTCTGCATATCTGGATCCACCCTTCTGAGGAAATGGCAAGGGCATAGAAATGGAAACTCTGTCAAGGGTGATCCAGCCCTCTATCTCCTCTGGGATTAAACTTCAAAATAGAGCACGAGGCTACATAAAAGTGTAAGAATGCACTATTATGGGGTTGTGTTATCAAAACTGGAGTTTCTTGAAGCCATCTTCACCTTGGCTAACCTTTTGACATCAACAGCAGAGGAGTGAAGAGACCAGGGCAATTTTGGTAGATCTTGCAGATGGAAATGCAATAGACTGTATAAGAAGGGCAAGTGGAAAGAAAGGATTTACTGAGCTTAAACCAATGTTGACAGAAGCATAATATATTCACACTTTTCCTCCACAAACTCCAAGATAAGACTGGAATGTTGAAATAGGAGATCAACTTAGTTTACACTTTCAGTGTGGAAAAACAAAAGTGCATCCTTGGAAAACTGGTAATATATGAGGTACTTCAAAGGTTTATAAAAATAGAATTAAAAGATAAATTTATTTTAGTACAAAAATGCTGAGTTCCGCACATAGTTTTACTCATAATATGTATTTCCATGACCTTTTGAAGGACTCCTCATACTCATGAATTTCAAAATTCTTATGAACCAAAATAAACTATCTTTTAATTCCATTTTGACTGCCTTTGTGAAGTACCTTTATGTTTAACTAAATTTAATTCAACTTTTTGACTTAAACTGGAAAGCTTTCCGGAAAGTTAACAGTTTTTCAACTTAATATTTTTTTCAACTTAATATTTTGATATTAGAGTGATAAGTGAGTCATTCATAGTGCTTCCAAAGATCTATTCTTCATTCATTTTCTCATTTAAACATTAAATAAGCAGAAATAACATAGTAGGCACTGCAGTAGGCACACAGTAACAATGATGAAAAGGAGGGAGAGTCTGTCTCTACTTGGTATAGATAGTCTTATGGGGAACTCACACACTGAACATATGACAACACGCGTACAATTTATGGTGGGAGCAGATATCATTCACTGAAGTATAAGATGGTATAAGATAAGTATAAGGAGAGAAGACACAGATGAAATAAAAAATTATATTTGGATCAAAATTATAGCACATCTGAAAGGGTTTACATCATTCAAAATTGTGTGGGAATGCTGCCACTAAAATAACCAAGATTAGCTTCAAACATTCTAATATCCTTTACGTGCAACAGGAGTAGACATGTCTCTGGAAGCATTTATACTCAAGTAGGAAGAAGAATTTCAAGAAACGTTTGCTGGATTTCCAGATTCAAATGTTCATAGGCCAAATAGTACACAGATATGACTTAGATAGGTATGAAAAAGTTAGAGAAGATAGAACAATTGAAGGGAACACGTATTGTATGAAACATTCATTTTTACATGGTATTAATTAGGCACTTGTTAATTGTTTATGTGCAAAGAACAAGTTTAGGATGTTGTGACTTTAGTCTACTGCACTAGCCCAAAAACAGCAAGCCTGTAACTATTGTTAGATTATGGGAAATCTGAAAAGGGGAGCAGAATTAAAAAGTTTAAAGTTTTTATTTTTCCTTCACATTTTAGTATTCATTTTGTAATTCTGTGGTAAAATTCCAATACTGAAAAGCACAGTGTTAGACACAGGTGATTTTTTGAGTCCATCAAATTGTACACAAAATACATATACGTTTCTTCCTGCTGGTGTGATATAAGAACCTATAACCCTCACTAGCTGTGATGTCTCAAGGGTCTGAGCTCATCACTGAACTGTGTTTTCCCTTTGAGCAGTTTGGAAGTCCTGGTTTAGCAGAGCAAACAGCTGAAGTGCTGAAAGTGAGCTGTCCTTACTGAATGAACCAGAACTCTTATCTAGGTACAAGGAAGAGGGAGACCATCTTCCCTTGCCCGGCATTGCTGTCGTGTCCCCATTATAGGATAGCACTTCAGGGACTGCACACTGTGCTATTCATAGGAGTTTCAGGAGATAAGATCTCATAGGTTGATTGGTTCACAATGTATCACCCTTCCCAAACTGTGCCAGTCAATATTGTAATGGCAGTGACTTCCTCCCTGAGTTGACTGGATATGGGAAAAGCTGAAGGTAAACTACTCAAAATGGTTAAGAACGCTGTTATCCATGATATTTTTAATTGTCATGCACAGAAGGTAAAATTTATGAAACTGCTTTGCAGAGAGAAGGCATGGCACAAACTGGAAGTTCTAAAAATGCTAAGTTCCCCTAACAGTGGTTCCAGTGGCTGAGCACATGCCTTCTGATGCGGCTTAGCGATTGTGTGACATGAGTTCCATATCTTCACATGAAGCTTCCCTTTTCATGTATGATTCGTTTATTATGTAATTTATGGTCAAAGTCCTAAAAACACATTAATATTACCTTCCTCAGAATTTTGATAAGTTGCCATATGTCTTGGTGAATAAAACAAAGAAAGAAATGAATGGCATGATTTCCTTTACCTTCTGTTTATATTCCTTTTTTTCTAATGGAGATCCCACACCGGAAAGGAAACACATAATGCCCACAATAGCCAAAGGATACATTGTAATTAGTTCATTCTATTGCAAACATTAACCTAAGTGACACATTCTGGACCTCATGCCAGTCCCTTTGAAGCCCCTGACTGTCCTTGAGTCACCCACATTCCTCAGAAACTGGAGGACAAAGACTGTTCCAAGGTTAGCACCTAGGTTAATGAGAGATCTTGGCTGGAATCCTGAGAGATATGAAATTAAAGGAATGTGGGACATCTTGTCCTTGTATGCCTTATAGCATCTGGGCAATTGTCACGTAGTAGCAGGTGTAATGGGGCAGAGGCAAATAGTATATCCTGGAAACAGCTATAGGATTTCAAAGTCAGTGGGACCGAGGTTCAAGTCTTGATTGTGTCTGTCTAGCCAGGGCTACTGATTTAGTTTCTTTGAACTTCATTTTCTGTAATCACTAAGTGCAGTAATAATGTGAATCATGCATACAGCACCCCAACATTTGAATGAGATCTTGTGTGTGAAGTGACTTGCATAAGGTAATGGCATGATGAAAATGTTCTTTCCTTCCCCACAAGGTCCCTCTGAGACACCCCGAGACAGCTAATCAAAATTAGTGGAGGTAGGGAGGGAGAAAGAGATGAAGGAGACGTTTAAGTAACTCATGTTATCATTAGTTCCAAGTTATCTGGCTGAAAGCCAGGGCAAGGATAATTGCATTTCAAATGCATATATGCTCCCAGCTGTACTTATTACCCTTTATCTTTCTGTTTCCAAAATACCTTTCTTCAGGGTGTTTAAAGAATATGTGACAGCTGTCTTGAAATGCTTTCCACACTCAAACCAGACACCCATCCACAGCCCTTTAGGTTCAAGAGTGAACAATTGAATAAGTAGCCACTACCAACTCTCCAATTTAATGATACATGAAAATTGCTACACCAGAGGGAAAGGATAAGAAATAGTAATTATAATTTATATTTACTGAGCACTTACCATGTGCTCATCCCATTTCCTAGCTATTTCTATTAATATCAAATTTTTAAAGACATTTTCTAAGAAAGGTTTCATCTTACATTTGTCAGAAATAAATGTTCCGGATTGTGTAGCAAGTTTTTAAGGGTCAGCAGGGATTGTGATAGGTGTAGGGAACCTGTGTTCTTGACCTCAAGAAACCAAAATAAAGGATACAGCAATGTACAAACATGAACATAAAACAGTAATAGATGTTCTTGTTTATTATGCAAAATATATACTATGAACTCTTAGTTTTTTTAATGCTCTGTTTTCCTATAGAATACATTGGCAGGCAGAGAATATAATAAAATTATCAAACCTACTCTTTGAATTTCATATTCATAAGTAATACCATTTCAGATGAAGAGGGATTAAATATAAATAAAAAAAATGGAACCAAGCTAAGAATAAATATACTATTAAAGATTTAAATATCCCATACTTATAATGCAAATTGGAAATGTTATCATAGAAATGAAAGAAATTTGAAAGAAAGAAAGAAGAAGAAGGAAGGAAGGAAGGAGGGAGGGAGGGCAAAATAGAGAAGGGGAAGGAGTCAAGAAGTGACAGGAATGGAAGAAGGAAGAGAACTATCATTATGCTCTTAGAATCGTACCTATGAACTACATTAAATCTGTTCTCTTTGCACTGATATTACATTAACATGAGAATCGATAGGGATTATGTTGTAATATTAAGCTTTTGCTATGACCCTGAGAGTCTAAGGTACCAATAAATTTCTTAAGGAATAAGTAAATAAATAAATATCCTATTTTCTATGCCATAACTTTCCACAGGGAAGTTAATTTTCCAACCTTGATAATTTCTTGGTAGCTTCAGAGCAAATGTGTGTTGAATTCTCAATGGGATCTCAGGAGCATAAAATAATTGAAACTCTGACAAAGTTTCTATAGAATGTAAAGACCTTACCTAAGAATGTTCACATGGTGCTCAAATTTTGAGATGAGTATATCTGGAATGGTGAAGAGAACATTACAGAGTAGGGAAAGACACACTGGCACAGCTCCACAACAAGATCCTAAACTATGTTAGGGTCTGCATTTTGCAACCATGTCATTTTTTTTTTTTTTATTTTCTATGTGAACTGTCACTCTGGATTTGGTTTCTATAATGGTGAAGTCATGTGAAAAACTATTTTACAACCTAATTATTTTGTTAGAATCTGATCATATTCCTTTGTAATTGCTCTAAGTTTCCCCAATAATCTTGATTTTTGCCAGGGCTTTTACTGTGCAATGTAGGGTATAGTCCCATTAGGAATGGATGTGGTCTCATTTCGTGTGGAGCAGTAGCTCCAGAGAGCCTAGAAAGCCATTACAAGTGAGGTTCTCTGAATACATCTGGAGCATGATAGTATAAATAGCAAGGGACAAGATTTTAAAGTGATCATCAGGTGTGCATCCAATAAGAACAGTGCAGAAAGGAAGTACCATGGATGGGCATTTGGTGCCACAGTTAATTTTCCACTTGTGATGCCTATTCTCATATGGGTGTGTCTTGTTTGAGTTTTAGCACCTTGGCTTCTGATCTAGTATCTTGTTAATGTGCACCTGGGAGGTAGCAGATGATGGTTCAAGTGTTTGGACCTTATCACCCTAGTGGGAGACCCAGATGGAGTTTTAGGCTCCTGACTTTGGCAGGGCCCAGCCTGGCTATCACAGGCATTTGGGGAATGAACCAACAGATGGAAGATTCTCTCTCATTTTCTGTCTCTTATCTTTCAAATAGAATGAAAGTAAATATTTTTTAAAAGGATGTGCCCAAATAGTTCATTTTGCAATTTGAGAATTAGCTGCATTGACTACCAAATATACTTTCTGGGCTTTTTCTGAAGGAGTGAATTGCTTTCTTCCAGTATCAAAACGACCTGAGCTGTTGGTTAAAATGCAGATTCAGATAACTGAACTCTGTGAGAATAAAATGTTATGGAGGTGAACCTGTCCCAACACCCATTTGTTTTGTTTAATATTGCTCTCCAATGCCTAGCATGATGCCTAGCACATAGTATATAAAAGGAGGGAGAAATAGGAGAAGGGAGGGGAAAGGTCACAAGCAAAGGGAAGAACTTTTCATGATACCAAAGGCCATATTATTCTGGTGACATTCTAGGTGCTTATGTTCAAGGTTTCAGTTGGATGCACATGGGAAGTGTGTGTGTGTGTGTGTGTGTGTGTGTGTTTGAGAATCTGGGAGAGAGTTCCTCTGTCATCCTGACAGCTATGAGATGATCCTCCATCCTGCCGTAGATCACCTGTGTTTTGTGGCATTTTGATGATAATAGTGAAAAAAATCATCTGAATCTTTGAATTCAAGAGCCCAATCCTGAGGATATTTTACGCCAAAATTTCCATCTCCACATCTCCTGTGTAAACCATATGTCATTCTAGTGCTTATTTGGGTAATTTTTATCTTATATTATGGTAAAATACACAAGACATAAAATTTATTATGTTAATTATTTTTTTTTTTTTTTTTTTTTTTGACAGGCAGAGTGGACAGTGAGAGAGACAGACAGAGAGAGAAAGGTCTTCCTTTGCCGTTGGTTCACCCTCCAATGGCTGCCGCTGCAGCCGGCGCACCGTGCTGATCCGATGGCAGGAGCCAGGATCCAGGTGCTTTTCCTGGTCTCCCATGGGGTGCAGGGCCCAAGCACCCGGGCCATCCTCCACTGCACTCCCTGGCCATAGCAGAGAGCTGGCCTGGAAGAGGGGCAACCGGGACAGAATCCGGCGCCCCAACCGGGACTAGAACCCGGTGTGCCGGCGCCGCAAGGTGGAGGATTAGCCTATTGAGCCACGGCGCCGGCTCTATTATGTTAATTATTTTAATAATTTTTAATTTTATTTATTTATTTGAGAGGAAGGAAGATAGAAACAGAAATAAAGATCTCACAATGCTTGGCTCATTCCACAAATGCCAAGATGCACATCAAATCCTACCTATGTCTCCCATGTGGGTGATAGAGACCCAAATACTTGATCACTACATGATACCTTCCAGTGTGCACACTAGCAGGAAGCTGTAATTAAAAGCTGAGCCAGCACTGGAACCCAGGCACTGCAATATGCGGTGTGGGTGTCCCAACAGGTGGCCCAATCACTGTTCCAAATGCCCACACCATCTTAATCCTTTTTAAGTGTATAGTTCAGAGGTATTAAGTACAATCATATTATTGTAAAAACCATCACCAATCCAATAATTAATTTATAAAAACCATCCAATCTCCATTAATCTTTCCATCTTGCAAAGATGAAATTCTGTACTCACTATACAGTAGCTGCCCATTCTTCCCTCTGCTGGAAAGTCCTGGCAACAAACATTTTACTCCTATTATCTCATGGGAATGAATCATACTGTGTTTGTCTATAACTGACTTATTTGATATAGCATAATGTCCTCAAGGTTAATCTATGTTGCACCTTATATCAGAATTCCCTCCTTTTCCAAGGATGAATAATAAAATAATCCTATTCTATTTTATGTGTATCCTTATTTTTCTTATGCCTTAATCTGCTAGTGAACCTTTTGATTGGCAATGTGTTAATAGCTATTAAGAGTGACAACGTTGTGAACATCATTATACAAATATATCTTTGATATTTTGCTTTCAATTATTTTGGATATACACAGAAGTAGAAATTCTGGATCATTTGATATTTTTTTAAATATTTGAGGAACTACCTTACTGTTTTCCAAGTAGCTGTGCCATTTTACACATTTCCACCAAGAATGCACAAAGGTTCCAATTTCTTCATATCGTCACCAGCATTGTTACTTTCTAGTGTTTTCATTTATAGCAGTCATCTTAATGAGTATGAGGTAGTACATAATCACATTTTTGACTTCCATTTCCCTAATGATTGGTAATGTTGAATTTTTTTTCATGTGTTTATTGGACATTTATATATTTTGTTTGGATAAATAAGTGTTGAAACTCTTTGCTCATTTTTTGAGTCAAGTTGTTGGATTTTTATTGTTGAGCTTCAAAAATTCTCTATATGTTCTGGATATCAACCCTTTTTCCATATATAGCTTTCAAATATTTCTCTCATTCTGTTGGTTGTCTTGTTATTTTGTTGATAGTGTCTTCCATATACTTTTTACACAAAATCATGAGCCCAATTTATGTATATTTTTCTTTTGTGTCCTATGCCTTTGGAATTATAGAAATAAATTATTGCTAAATTCAATGTTGTGAAGGTTTTACCCTCTGTTTTTTTTTTTTTACAACCTTTATAGTTCCAGGTATTACTTTAACATTTGTGACCAGTTTTATGTCAACTTTTTTTATGCTATTAGGCAAGCATACATCCATATTTTTCTTTTTTGGCATGGGTATTCAGATTTTAAGTCACTTTTTAAAATTATCATTTTATTCAAAGGCATAGAAACAAGGAGACAGAAACAGAGACAGACAAAGAGAACTTTCCATATACTGTTTCACAAGGGACTGGGCCAGGCTTAAGCCAGGAGTCAACTTAATTATGGTCTCCATGTTGGTGGCTGGACCCAACTAATTGAGGTATCATCTACTGCTTCCCAGGGTGTACATTAGCAGGAAACTGGAATCAGAAGCAGAGCTAAGGCCCAAGCTTAGCCACCTCAATATGAGATGTGGGTGTTCCAAGTGGTGTCTCAAAACACTGCATTAAATAATTTCTCAAGTCTTCCCATAATTTTTTTTTTTCTGCAAGAGACTACTTTCCACGTTGAATAGGTTTGGTCTGCTTGTTGACATTAAGTTGATGGCATAGCAAGCATTTATTTTTGGGCTGTCCATTCCATTCTATTTTACTTGTCTATATGTCTATCTTCATGTTAGTACCACATTACTTTGATTACTGTAGCTTTGTAGTAAGTTTTGAAATCAAGAAATGAAAATACAGGAGAGGTCTTCTTCAAGATCATGTTGGCTATTTGAGATCTCCCGATGGTGACAGGATGAAATTACCCACTTTGACATTTAAGAACCCAGACCCCTTTATTCCAAAAGTCAAGCTTCCATAATACCCTCTACATTACCTCTTATATAATAAATTATACTATGTATTATTTGGGAGATTATTACATTCATTGCCATATTATATGAATGATATGACAAGGGACCTATCAGAATACCTGGTGATAGCAGGTATATATTGGATAAATACATGTTATATGTTTACTTGAAATTGTAATGGCTGAAGAATTACTTCTGTATTGAAATGGTTTCAAAAATATTCTGCTCAATTTTGCAATCATCTCACTCTTGTCTGAAGTTCAGAGTGCGTGGGAATGAATGTCATCAAGGGATGCCATTGGATTCAGTTGTAAAAGACACACATTTCTGCTAAAGAGATGAGCACCTTTGGAAGGAAAAAATAATGAATGAGAAAAAAGAATTAAAATTTCTCATGGGTCTTAAGAATAAAATTTATAAATGAACATTTTTTTTTTTTTTTGCCAGGCAGAGTTAGACAGTGAGAGAGAGAGATATAGACAGTGAGAGAGAGACAGAGAGAAAGGTCTTCCTTTCATTGGTTCACTCTCCTAATGGCCGCTATGGCCGGCACTGTGCTGATCAGAAGCCAGGAGCCGGGTACTTCTTCCTGGTCTCCCATGCGGGTGCAGGGACCCAAGTACTTGGGCCATCCTCTGCTGCCCTCCCGGGCCGCAGCAGAAAGCTGGACTGGAAAAGGAGCAACCGGGACTAGTACCTGGCGTCCCAAACAGGACTAGAACCCGGGGTGCCTGTGCTGCCAGTGGATGATTAGCCTAGTGAGCCATGGTGCCAGCCCTAAATGAACATTAAAGAAGCTGGAGTAAGTGTTATCTCCCAGACACTGGCTAACAGTAACAGGTTTTCCAGTAAAAGTCTTGGTCCTGTCTCTCTGTTGGCATTGCTTTTTGCTGCTATTGTTTTTGTTATTGTTCTTTGGAGGCGAATGTAGTGGATATGGCTGTGGTTCTTCCCTGTGGTCCTCTCCTTTGTAGGATGTCCCTTAATTTTTGCTGTTTCTTGAGTTCAAGGGTTTGCGCTGAGTTGTACTTTATTTTATCTTGCAGGTCTTTCTGCTATCACAAGGATATTGTATAATCATCTTGATAATAGGATGTAGTTAAATTTGCACTTGATTTCGCAGCCAATTGTTATCTCAGTTCTGTGTAATCTTGGCAACTTTATTGTTGATGACTCACACTGCGCATTAGGAAATACAATGCTACCAGAATTCCATAAACATCCTCATATAAACAAGAGCTTCCAAACTCATTACCAGTGTGCACGTCAAAATGCACCTAAAATCCACAGGAGAACAGTAAGCTTACAGCTGAGGTTAAGCTTTTCCAGTTAGCACAATTGCGCTGCCTAAGAGCCCATGCCAAAACTGTTTTTTTTTTTTTTTCCATAATTCTCTTGAAAACTTGGCATTTCTTATGTTAGTCTGAAGCACATAAAAATAAATACAGGAATGAGAGGCAAAAATTAAGAGCAAAGCAACTTTAAGGCCAAACCATGTATTAAAATTTCTAGTTAAGTGGAGTGTAATTTAATGGTAATTGGGAGAGGACTGGAATGCTCCAATATTGAAACACACTTAAAATGTATGACATTTGTGTTATTCTATTCCTATGAACTGATCTATAATGCCATTTAATTCTGCTTTCAGTCAAGCTTCCCAGAAACTACTCATTTATTCAACATAGATTCATATATCTCATTTTTTACTTGGCATCTCTAAGTTGGAGGCAAAAAAAAAAAAAAAAACTTAATAGGGAACAAAGAGTACTTTGGAGCCATATCTTTCCACCCTATTCTGAAAATATTTTCCTTCCGTCTCCACTTTATTAGAAGAGATATCAATCACTGTCTTGGCTAATAACATAATTTCCTTGGAATCTTTTCTTCCCTTTATACCTCATATCCATGACATGCTAAGGTCCTACCCCATCTCCATTATTGACCGCTGATTCCAAGGTATGACTACTTTCTCATTTAAACCCAGAGAGCTGCCCAAGTAATCTCTTGCATCCATTCTCATTACTTATTTCATTCATGATACAGAACACAAAATGAGCTTTTTGGAGAACATAAATCAAATCACTATTGTTTTTTGCTTAAAAGCATTCATGGTTTCCTCAGTAATCTAGAATAAAAGCTAAACTCATTTCCTGTTTATAGATGTGACCTCTATCTATATTCCCCCTGATTCATACCCCTTCCATTTGTCACTATCAAACTATATTTACATTAATATTATCAAACATGCCAAAGCTATTTTTATATTTGCAACAGCTCTTGCCTTTGCTGAAATTGTTTATTCAAACTTGGTATAATTGAACCCTCTTAAGGATCTAAGCCTAAATATAACCTTTTAGAGGGGACTGTCTTGACTACCCAAATTAAAATAGCTCATTTGGCAATCCTTATCAATTTGTTCACTGTACAACATATTTTTATGCTAGCAAACACAGAAGAAAGCCACACAAAATGTTTTGCTGTCATTCTACTCTTTCTAAATTGTAAGCACTAGAAGAAACAGCTATTCTTATTATGCTGAATCCATTAGAATCTATAATATTTTATGTCTCTTAGTAGACTCTCAAGAGATATATGTTGGATAATTGTGCATCCAACAGATATTATTTAATGTGTTGTCCAAAGTCAAATGTTGGACATTCGATGCTGAGTAAAAATAGATATGGCTCCCTTTTTCACAAAAGCATCTTCCAGAAGGGAAGAGTCATATTATTTCAATATTGGGACACATAAGTAAGGTAAGAGTGAAACAATTATAAAGGAAACCATTGGCAGAATTTAACTGGGGGAATCAGGAAATGCTTTCTCAAGGAAGCTAGAGTGGTACTGCAATCTACAAGATGAATAGAAGTTAAAAGGAAAAACTACTGGATGTGGGGCAAGTTGAAGTTCTGGAATTCAGTGGACAGAGCAGTGTGTATAAAATCCATGAAGAAAGGGAGACCAAGTTTAGTTTCAGACCTGAATGAAGCCAGTGAGGTGTATAAACAGAAGGGAACAGGGACAGGAGGCCTGAGTGAGGTCAGAGAGGTGACTAGGGCCATGATAGTTGAAAAAGGACTTGATGCTAATCTTGAAAGCTTTAGAGAAATGGGGATTACTGGTCTTAATCTCTCTCCTTCCTTCCTTCCTTCCTTCCTTCCTTCCTTCCTTCCTTCCTTCCTTCCTTCCTTCCTTCCTTCTTTCCTTCCTTCTTTCCTCCCTCCCTCCCTCTCTCCCTTCCTTTATTTCTTTTGACTCAAAAAAGATATTTATAAGAATATAAAATGACAATAATTAAATAATGTCTTTAAGGAGATGGTCATGACTTCATATTTGAGATTTTCAGGCAAGAGTTAAGAGAGAAAACAACTTTTCAACAAGGTTTGATGGTATATATTGTATGTTCAAGGACGGGGGAGTGTCTTTAGGTGAGTGAAACAGTCTATATGAAAGTGAAGTCTTTTGTTCTGACCATGGGAATTTTGGGGGGACTGAGTAGGGGGGAAACGATGTGTGACCCAGATGTGCCCAAGGATGATAGTGCAAGAATAGTCAGCATGGAATAATAGTATTTAGTGCTTATTTCTGGAGAACATGACAGACCAATAGAAATCAAAATTTTCCATTCGCATATTCCTGTTAGAAGATGAACTAGAAAACGTCCCTCAGAGACCTACAGGTATAAGCACCAAAGCCAGGAATACGTTGATTTCCTTTTTTTTTTTTTTAATAACTTACTTCACATTAAAGATTTATGTGAATGTTTTATTCCAACCAGGATTAGTTGGTTTTATTTTGAAAGCTATACAGTGTCCAAATATTTTGAAAGTTCAATCCAATGCTTATCCTATGCTGTGGAATAAGCCTGGCAAACCACTTCACACCTCTAGGTTTGTACTCCCTAGTGAAGAGATGAGTATACAGCAGCCACTGGGGACTTCAGAATAGGAGAGACACGATCAGATTTGTGATTTTAAAAGATCCCTGTGGTCAGGAACATGGAGAATGGATTAGAGGAAGTAAATAACTAGAAACCTGTAAATATTTGGTGAGTTGTTCTGTTAACACTCACGAAAGCCAAGTTTATATAATCACATGCAATCACATTTGTAAGGCATATCCAAGTTCAAATACTTCCTCCTCGGGAATAAACATTGGGTTTTAACCTAAATCACATGGCATCACATCCTGATAATAAAGTTCACCACAGACTGAGTAACTTCCCACTCTACAACCTCAGACAATGTGGAAAAGCATATTATTCAGAATATATTTTCCCTAGTGAAGACAATGGCTTATGAAAGCCAGTGTAATAGGAAGAAAATCAGGGTATTTCTTCTAGCATTCACTGGGAATAGAAAGCATGACAGTATTTCAATGACAATGCTTTTCCAATATGTATGATCTTCCCAATAAGGAACGTCTCACCTAAGCTAATGACTAAGACTCCGATGGAATTAGAGGTGACAGGGTAGAGGCACACCAGCCAATAAGTTTTCTTTTTCCTGATTTTACTTTCACCAACCAAAAGGCATTGTCAAGGACAGATTTTTTTTTCCCCTAAAACTCTTTAACCCAAAGTGATCTTCTTGATAAACACTTAAAAAACAATCAGCTCTGAAATGAGCTGCTCTTTGAGAGAGGATGCTTGGTGCAAGCCACCTGTCATTGGGAGGAAATAAATTACCCAGGTGGGGAGGAAGCTATAGGATCCCAAGCTTTAGGGGAGAGACGCTTGGGATTAATTGAGGTGGAACTCAGCAGAGTTAGAAAGCAATTTTCTTCTGTGGAAAGTGTAGCGACTATTGTGTTCTAACTGATTGAGAGGACAATGCTAAGAGCTACAGGTGGCATCCAGTGACATTTTTTCCAACATGGAGAAGAGATGATAACCTGAACCAGGATGGCTAAGGAAACTACACTTTCTTATACCATCTTAGAATCTTTATCCTATCCTTTTCTCTGTCAGACTTGCAACTCAACAGTTTGAGTGCGTATTATAGCATATACGTTATAATATCCTAGTTTTAGAAATGAAGTGATGCGATCTAATTGAAAATGCCTAGTGTATAATAAGTTTTAAGTGATAGAGATGTCTTAATGTTTCCTTCTATTTGACCAGACTTTCCATAGGTTTTTGTCCCAATTCTAGGCTCAAAATCTCTTTTTAAGGGGGTTGACATTGTGGTGCAGCAAAATGCCTGTTTGAGTCCCAGTTGCTCCACTTCCCAGTCCAGCTCCCTGCTAATGCACCTTAGAAAGCAGTGCATGATGGTATAAGTGCTTAGGACACTATTACCCATGTGGGAGACGTGAATGGAGGTCCAAGTTTCAGGATTTGGTCTGAACCAGCCTCATGCCTTGGAACCATTTGGGGAGCGAACCAATAGATGGAATATTCTCTCTCTCTCTCCATTTCTCCCTCCCTCCTCTTCTGCCTGTTCCACTTCCTCCTCCTCTTTCTCCTCCTCCTCTTCTTTCTGTTACTCTGCATTTTAAATAAAAAATCAATCTTAAAAAAAAAAAAAACTGTTTTCACAGTCAGAGTTGTGGCATAGCAGGTAAAACTGCCAACAGCAACACTGGCATCCCAAATGGGTGCCGGTTCAAGTCCTGGCTACTCTATTTCCAATCAAGCTCTTTACTAATGTGCCGAGGAAGGAAGTGGAAAATAGCCCAAGTCCCTGAACCCCTGCCACCCATGTGGGAGACATAGAAGAAACCTCCTGGCTCCTGGCTTCAACCTGGCCCAGTCTGGCCCAGCCCCTGGCCCTTGCAGCCACTTGGGGAGTGAACAAGTGGATGAAAGATCTCTCTCTCTTTCAACTCTGCCTTTCAAATAAATAAAATAAATCTTTAAAAAAAGGGTATATCTCTTCTTGGAGCATTTATTTTAGAAATTTTCCAATTGTAGTCATGTTCTTTTCTTTGAGACACAAAAGTTCTCCCAGTCTCTTGTCCATTTTACTAGACAGGAATGGCTTCTTTCTCAAGGCCACAGAAGTCATTCTTTGAAATATAATAATTGAGTAGTATCACATCCCTATATCCCACTCTCCAAGGCAAGATACAAAACAGCCTAACATCACAGTGCTTAACTCTCTCACATTTTATTCCAATAGAGTTGAGTTCAGTCTCTCTCTTGAGGTGCATTTTTTTTTTTATTGAAAAACGAACATTCATTCCTTCCATTACAAAGATGCTGAAAATTCTACCAAATATTTCCTTTAATCATGCTATTTTTTAAAGTTCAGCAAAATTATTTTTTTTAAAAGTTCTATTAATATAAAGAGAACAGATGTCACAGTTACAGTTCTAAGAAGATAGCCATACTTCCCTTCCTCACCTTCTCCCTCACTCAACCCCCCTTTTCCCTTCCTTTTTTTTTCTTTAACTTTTGCAAAGACACACTTTCAGTCCACTCTGTAATCACAGGCTTAATTCACCAATCACAATAATATTCAATAGGTAAAAAGTAAGCAGATCGGCCGGCGCCGTGGCTCAACAGGCTAATCCTCCGCCTAGCGGCGCCGGCACACGGGTTCTAGTCCCGGTCGGGGTGCTGGAATCTGTCCTGGTTGCCCCTCTTCCAGGCCAGCTCTCTGCTGTGGCCAGGGAAGGCAGTGGAGGATGGCCCAAGTGCTTGGGCCCTGCACCCCATGGGAGACCAGGATAAGCACCTGGCTCCTGCCTTCGGATCAGCGCGGTGCACCTGCCGCAGCGTGCCAGCCGCGGCGGCCATTGGAGGGTGAACGAACGGCAAAGAAAGACCTTTCTCTCTCTCTCTCTCTCTCTCTCACTGTCCACTCTGCCTGTCAAAAAAAAAAAAAAAAAAAAAGCAGATCACAATTCCACAGAAGTGTAAACAAAGGCTAAAAACAATAATTACATCACAAGATGTCCATTTTCTTCCCATACTTTTTTTTAAATTCTGTAATAATGGACACATATCAGAGAAAAATATATTTGGTTTCTTGAGCCTGGCTTATTTCACCAAGGATGATGGTTTCCAGTGCCTCTGTTTTGTTGTAGCAGACAGCATTTCATTCCTTTTTATGGCTGAGTAGTGTTCCACAGTGTATATATACCATATTTTCTCTATCCAATCATCATGTGATAGACATCTGGGTTGATTCCATATCTTAACTATTGTGAACTGGGCTACAATAAACATGGAGGTATAGATAACTCTTTCATATAATGATTTCATTTGATAAAATTCTCAGGAGTGGGGTGGCTGGGTCATATGGCAGATCTATTTTCAGATTTCTGAGGAATCGCCATACTATCTTTACTAGTTTACATTCCCATCAACATTGTATTAGGGTACCTTTTTCTCACATCCTCACCAGTATTTATTTATTTATTTTGATTTTTGGATGGTAGCCATTTTAACTGGAATGAAGTGACGCATCATTGTTTTTATTTGCCTTTCCCTGAAAGCTGGTGATCCTGAGCATTTTCTCATGTGTCTATTGGTCATTTGAATATCATCCTCTGAAAAATGCCTGTTCATGTCCGTCACCTGTTTCTTGATTGGATTGTTTGTTTTGTTGTTGTTGTTGTTGAGTTTCTTGAGCTCTTTCTAGGTCCTGGATATTAACCATTTATCAGCTGTGTAGTTCACAAATATTTTCTCCCATTCTACTTAAGAGTCAACTTTTCATTCACTGCTTAAATATATACCAAGTTGCAGACAGCATTAAAATAAAACTTTGAATGAGAATCAGAGTGTCAGCAAAAACAGTTAGATGTTTGGGTAATTAAGGGGGTAATTAAAACATGTGGGTAATTAAGTGAGCAGTAATTTCATAAGTATTACTACCTTTTCTGTATCCACTATTAGTCTTTCCAGTGGTTCTAAATTAATTCATTTAATATATCCCAAATGAAATAAAGGATGAGAAGAAATATTTTCTGAATATTTTAGACATGAAAAATGGTGCAAGATTTTATTTTTCCTATTAATCTCAAAAGAAGCAATTTTGATATAATACTATTTATTGCCAATTAATGAAAAATGTATTTTAGGGAGGAGAAAATGTTGTTTCATTTAACATAATAAGGGCAGCATAAAATGTGTTTAGTTTCTGTGATATTTGGTACTATTAGGACCTACATGAATCTCACATAAAGACTCAGTAGAGATTTGGGAAGATAATTATTCTAATTTTTGCAAGATATGATTTTAAATATTGTCAGAAATAAAATTTTTTAGCCAAGAGTAGAATCTTCCCTCTATCACTTCCTTCCCTCCCCCTGTGGGGCTCCCATCACTATCACTCTAAGGAAATAGTTATCATTTCATCTTCCCATGGCAAAACACAAATTCATATATATATACACACATATATATGCACACACACATATATATGCATAAGATTAACTAAGTACAATTTACCTGAAGAATCATTTAAGCTGACTTTTCCATTTTTTCCTACCGACAGAAGATAACAGGATACCTTTCCTGGTAAGCAAAGAAAAAATGTCTACAGAAAAAAATTACAAATGCATAACATTTACTTCTAAGACTGAGTAACTGTAGAAGCAGGGTCATCTGGCACAATGACTAAGTCCCTGCTTGGGACACCTGCATCCCATATCTAAGTGCTAGGTTTAAGTTTCTGATTACCCAGCTGAAAGTTCAGCTTCCTACTGATGCATATTTTGGGAAGTAGCAGATGATGGCTCAAGTACTTGGATCCCTGACACTCACAAGGGACACTTAATTTCAGTTCTGGGCTTTTGAGGAGTGAAGCAGTGGCTGGAAGATATCTGTTTTCCTCCCCATTTCCCTCTCTCTCCTATTTACAAATAAAAATTAAAGTAAATAAAATCATCCAAAATGATATTTTTATTCATTTTTACACACTGGGTCAATATTAGTGCTAAGTACCTGCTATGTTGTAGACACTGTTCTAGGCATGCCACAATAAACCTAGCACTGTCTTTATCTAGCTCTCATGAAGTTTTATTCTAGTTATAGGAAGGACAGAAACAGAGAGAAAGATTATATATAAATTTATAAGCAGATATAGAGCATTTCCTCTAACACTAATTGCTTCTATTTAAAAAAATAGCAAAGCATTCAATATGGATAAAATAAATGAGCAAAAGAGCGAATTGTAGGAGATAATGTCAATGGGTTCTGGGAGACTGGACTGCTGCAGGCAATTAGAAGGATTCTCATCTAACCCTAGTGAAAGAAGAAACAATTGGAATGTTTTGTGTAGAGGAATTCATTAAATTTATGTTTTAGGAAAAAAATGCTGCTAAACATAGACTTTAAGGTGTTGAACAATATCATACAACGGAAATCCAGGACAGAGGATGCTATGAAAAGATGTGGTCAGGCCCCAAATAAACTTTGATGTCAAAAGTGATGTGATTTAAGTCATGATAGAAAAGATATGGAACCAATCCAGATGTTTCTCAACTGTTGACTCGTAAAGAAATTATGGTATATATACACTGTGGAGTACTACTCAGCTATAAATAAATGAAACCTTGTCTTTCGCAACAAGATAGTCACAGCTAGAATCCATTATACTTAGTGAAATAAGCCAATCCCCAAAAGATAGACGTAATATGTTTCCCCTGATCCAATATAACCTATAGAATACCTAAAATGTAGTGTATTGGTCTGAAACAGATGTCTTGACATTTGATGATTATTTATAACACTGGTCTCTTCCATAGAGTGTGGGGAGCAACTCAGACTAGACTAAGTTACTGGAATTAAGACTTATTCTATGCATCTGCTCTCCCACAATACGGCGCTGAGAAGGGAGAAACAGCTTCTACACAGCTGCCTCCAGTTCAACCAATAAACTGTGCTCCTGATTGGAGGAGAGCAGCGTACTCGGCGTGTGGGTAGCAGAGTTGGGATTGGTGGAAGAGGACTATAAAGGAAGAGAGAGACAACATGCACCAGGAACATCTGAGGGAACATCTGTGCAGCCCCCGAGAGAGCCGGCCGGCGGTGTGCCGCTCCCCCGCGGAAGTGGGGAAAGTGGCCAGGGGGAACCGCCCTTCCACGGAGGTGGAAGGGACGGTAGCCAACCCGGGAAGAACCAGCAGCAAACCCGGGAAGGGCCGAGCAGACAAAAGAACAGCGCAGGGTCCTGTGTCGTTCCTCCACGAAGAGGGGGAGCGACATAGAGGAACAATGTTTTGTTTAGAAGTGTTTCTTTTTCTTCATGCTATTTGTTGAGCTCCATTATTTAAAGTAGGGTTAACTATATGATCATTAAGTATACTGAAAACAGATCATGGTAAGCGTTAAGAAGGAGAATCTGAGAGGGAGGGGGAGGAGGGTTTGGAGGGCAGGGTGGGAAGGGAGACAGGGAGGAAATCTCTCTGGGATCCTAAATCTATATATATGGAATATATGGAACTTGTATAAGTTAAATAAAAAAAAAACAAATCTAACAAAAATGTGATCTGATTTGCAGATGGCATAAATGTGAGAGTAATAGAAAGAAAAACTTAAGTAGGATATCAAGAAATATGGCTGAAATGAAAGAGCTGTTTATTGAAATAGAGGGGTTGGGAGAAGGAATGAGATTTGGGAAGCTGAGAAAGCAAATGTTTAGCATAAAGCAGAGGTAGATAATTAGATATATTTGTTTTCCAGTCAGGAAAGATATTATAACAGGAGAATATACAGGCATCTCATGCAGACAATATTTAAAACTGATGTACTAGATACTATATATCATACTATATCATACTAGATACTATATGTCATACTATATTCCAGACACTAGGGAGTGATTGTAAGCAAAGAAAAGTGCTGTTATTTCCAGGTTGATTATGAAAGCATCAGCAATGGACATGGTGGAAGGAGAAGCCAGTGTAGAAGGAAGAGAAGGAAGAGGGACCATATACTACAGGATAGTTCAGTAAGAGCTGATCAACTGTTCCAACACAGGTGAAGGAAAATGAGAATCAAGGCTTCACCATTGGGCTTAGAGCACTCTGACTGCTGGGTTCTTTGATAGAGTAGATGAATGAGGGTGATGGAGGAAGCAAATGTCCCACTGGAAGTAATTTCAGGAGAAAATGGGAGGATAATACTGTTGTAGAAAACAGAAATGGGGTGACAGAGGATAATTTATTAAACATAGCTTAATATTGGAGAAATAAAACCATGTCTGCAGGCTGTTAGCTCCGTTTCCTTCCAAAGGAAAAATGATGGTACAGTAGAGTGATGGGACATTACTCAGCAGATGTCCTTGGGTAGAAAGTAGGGAAGTAACACATAGGTAGAGAAAATGGCATTAGCTAGGAGCCCAGATAACTCATCTAAATTAATAGAATGGAAGATAGAATATAAAGGTACAGACACAGTGTTTAGATAAATGTAGTAATCAAAGCATGTGGGATGTGAAATCAGAGATAGAAGATAAAATGGACTAGGGAAATGGAATAGAATTGCCTGGCAGCACAGAGGCCTGGCTTGACATTAGCATGGTGAATTTAATGTATGAGCACTCAGCAACGTTTTGTGTGTGTTCTCTCTGTCTGTATTTACATTGGGCTATAAGAATGAAGGTGAACTTATCCAGTGTTGAAGCTTAGCAGAGAATTATAGAAAAGGGAAAATGAAGTAATGAAGCTGATGGTATAATTATATCTATTGCTCATAGGATCTAAGGTTGGAGAGAAATGAAGTGAGGTTATGAGAGGAATGAGAAACAAAAGAAATACTGTCAAAGTATTAAAGTCTTAGTTAGTTGAAGCATTTTTAAGCATGTAATTTAGAATGGGAAAAAGTTGAGAAGCTTGACTATTCTGAATGGAGGAAGCATACAAACTTCCTTCAAAGAGGTTATAGAAAGATGGAATTAAAAGTTGAGTTTATTGAGGTGAGTGTTACATCATCTGGAATGTCAGCATCAAAAATCAGGTTGCCAGTTGCAGTCCCAGCTGCTCTGCTTCTGATCCAGTTTCCTTCCAATGCATCCTGGAAGACAACGGATGATAACTCGAGTATCTGGGTTCCATGCTACCTGTGGGGGAGACCTGGATGGATATCTAGAATCCTGTCTTTGGCCTGGCCCAATTTTGGCTGTTGTAGATATTTGGGGAGTGAACCAACAGATATAGAACTGTCTGTCTGTCACCCTCTCCCTCACTCTAAATTTAAAATAAAATAAATAAGTAAATAAATACAGTTTGAAAATGAGTTTATTTTGATGGAAAGATGTTTGATGTCCATGCATAATTTTTTAAATATGTATTTTCCATAAAGTCTTGAAGACCCTTTCATATTACTGGGTACTATCAAAGTCTGGGTTAGGAGCATAGGTAACTGATATCAGGTAGAGAACCAGTGCAATGGAGGAAAAGTAGGGAAATTCAGATTCAAGATATTTAGGGGTAATATGCATGCATACTAAGATCATCAAGCAGTTGTGTTTAGAAGACATTGTACAATGAATGAGAATGACTGAAGATGACTACAACAGAGAGTTACAGTCGTTTCAGGTGATGACGTGGTCAAGGTGAAGGCAAGGTGATTGCTAGGAAGCAGCCAAAGGGCATCAAGAAGGCCTATGTCTCCTATCTCTGCCCAGCAGAGGGAGAAATGTAGAAAGGACCACCACCAATAGCCATCAAAGGAAGAGATATATTTAGAGGAGAGGTAGGGACATAAAAAACATTGCTCAGGAAATGCTGGGACTTTCTGAGAGCAGAGTAAAATGTTTGCAACTGAAAAATTAAAGGTGACTTCAAGAGAAGTGTCATCTGCTTCTAGTGGAGGAGAACATCAGAGCTCTATGAATTCCTGTGCTCCATATCACAAACGTCAGATAACTTGAGTTAGAATTTCCATCCCAAATCACTCCACATTTCCAGAAATTCTAAATCGTTTCCTATCAAGATTAAGAAACTGTAATGAAGCTAGGAAAGGGTAATACCTATGTGAGAATTGCACTTGATGACGGAATGATCTCTTATCTGCCAAATTTATTTGGAATTACATGCCAGAATTCAAGAAGTATCTCTATAAGTCCTAAGACACTTCGAAAAATTATTTTTTCTGCATAGTTCATATTGAATAATTTGATAACCTTTATGGATTGACAGCATAGTATATAAGGCAAATGGATAAAAATGGAACTAACAAGTTCAAATTCCAAGTCCAGTAATTTGTTGTAGGTGAGATTTGCACAAATTAAATATCTTTGATTTTGTTTCCATATTTGTGATATTGGAATAACAATAACTACCATGCAGCTACATAAAAAATGTGGAAAGTTGGGGCTGCCGTTGTGGTGCAGCACATAAAAGCCAACATCTAGGACACCAGCATCCCATATGGATGTTGGTTCCTGTCCCAGCTGCTCCACATCCAATCCAACTCCCAGATAATGGCGTGGAGGATGGGCCAAGTGTTTAAGCCCTTGCCACCTATGTCGAAGACCTAGATGAAGCCCCCTGGCTCCTGGCTTTGGACTGGCACAACCCTGGCAATTGTAACTGTCTTGGGGAGTGAATCAACGAATGGTAAATCTCTCTCTCTCTCCCTTTCTCTCTGTACCTCTGCCTTTCAAGTAAATAAACAAATAAATCTTTTAAAAAGTGTGGGAAGGTGAATTGGGAAAAGAACTTCAATTTAAAAATATCCCTTCTATTTTACAAGTATAACACATTTCCTTATAATAGGGCATTTCCCCTCCCCCACCCTCAATCTGAGAGACCTGTATTGCGAAAAGGAAGAAAAGAAATGGGATTTTAAAACTGTTTCCCTGCACATATATATGTAGATTTGTATCCTATTTTCCTGAATCTAGACTAGGTTTTCTACTCTTTAATAGAAGATAGTTATAAATGTCCATGTATCTAAAGACTGGCTAGTAATGAGGAGATGATGGAAGGGTAATATAAAACACAAACTTAGAAGGAGGCTACTAGGTGCTTTGTCAATGGACCACCTAATATCTGAATTTAAGTTGTTTGCATATTGTTGATATGAATCCCAGTTGTATCCAGCCTATTTCTTCTTCTCTTGTCACTTTACTACCTTCGTGACCTCAGATCCAGGTATCCTAATGATAGCTTCTTTGCATGTCGGGAGTGAGTTTAAAGAAAACACTCATCTAGTTTTATGATTAAAAGCTTGTCCACAAAATAATTTACCCTGGCATTTCCCTACTTAAAATATGTGAATAAAAACATGAGTTTTTAATGGAGGCAATAATTACTCAGCTTGGATAAAGAGATAATTTTCTCAAGAAAGGGAAGGGCATAGGCTTGTGACATTCTTATGAATGTCAGGAGTCTTGGACCAAATAACAAGCATGCCTAAATAACAAGACAGGTTAATTGCAGGGAAGACTGTGAGATGTCAAATGTTAAGGATGGGGACTATAGAAGCAGTGAGCAATTTTCTAAAGCTTACCTCTGTTAGCAGAGGATACTGTGAGGTGTGCATTCACACCCCAACTGCAGCAGGAGTAGCAGATGTACAAAAAATCATCATACCTATGCAAAGAGTGGAAGGTAAACATGGAAGCCGCCAGCCCTGGACAGCATAATCATCTCCATTTACCCAGAATCAGGTGGACTTTAGGAACTGCGCAACACAGCCAAACACATGGGGAGCCTGATAGTGATTGACAACAGATTCTGATAAATGCTGACATGTAGGGTCTGACTCGTTTTCATTTGATGTTGAGATAAATCTGTCTGATATTTCTGGAAGCCAAGTATAAAAGTAAAAAATTAAATTGGGTCACTTAATTCATTTAAAAACAACAAAATATATTATGTTAATACAAGATGAGAATATATTTAACAAATGCAGGTATGACTTTATAGCTTTGTGGTTAAGACCAAAGGTTTATATACTAGAAATTTGACTTAGCATTAGTACCTACCTGGAAGGGTTAGCTAGCATTGAGTGAAGTCATTCATGAAAAATATCTCACTATATATCTAGGAACATAAGAGGTACTCAAATATTAGTTTATCAATAGTATCATTCTAGGTGATTTTCAAAGTTTTTCTACTACTTACATACAGTTTGAAACTACATTACACAGATCTGATATCACCCAAAGATAGGAAACATACAGCCATATTATGTATGGGACTATAAGTTGGATATAGCAAGAATATTAACTTTAATTTGGCTGGGAAATAAACAAATCTCTCTGCTTGGCCCCTCCCTCTGAATTGCTGGTAGTTTAAAAACTTCTATAGATGGTGAACTGGGCCACAGAATTGCCATCAGGGAACAACTATTTGTTGTTCTGATTTATAGATACATTATCTAAAATAAAGCTCAATCTTTAATATGAGGAAAGTTTAGTGGCTTACAATATTTAAACTACATAGATTTTTATCAGAATATTTTGGTATTTTAATATGTTGCAAGACAGATAGATGTTTTCCCAACAGTGAAAATTTTCTTTGCAATGCAACTAATCAGCCCCTAGTTGAAAGATTTTAATACTATCATTTATTTTTGAGCTGTAAGCATTTAAATATGAGTGTTAACTAATTTACACTTATAGGAAAATGTAAAATGATTTATGGGAAAAATTAGATTTGCATATCAGTTTGTATGTGGTAACATATCCACTTTTTCTTAGAAATATCCATTTGCCCCAAATTAGATCAGAGGTGAAATGAAAATTAAAAGGACTTTTATTGCTATATGATTGATGAAATAAAATTTGTTTGCGAAGTAAAAACTACCAGTATTTCTACAACACTAACATTTCTATGGATATGAAGTGTATGTCAAACCCCACGCAGTAACTGTGGCCCATACTATCACTCTGCAATTGAAACATCATTATCCTCAGTTTACATATGAGAGACATAACAGTCAGAGAGCCCAAGGAACTAACCTTGGTACTCATACGTACTGAGAGTGTAGTTGTAAATTCCAAAGTTCTAATTCCAACACATTTTCACATACTTACACTTTGCCTCACTTGAGGAATGTGAAAGTTAAGGACAGAACAAAATGCACAGATGATAAATTCAAATTAGAATTTTTTTTATTTATTTGAGAGACACATTGAAAAAGAGAGAGAGACACACACACACACAGATGGGGATATCTCTTATCTGCTGGATCATTCTCCAAATGCCCATAGTGGTTGGGGCTGGGCTGAGCTGAACTCAGGAGCTAAAGCTGAATACAGATCTCCCACATGGGTGAAAGGAATTCAATTACTTGAGCTGTCAGAGCTACCTCCTGGGTTCTATATTAGCAGGAAGCTGGAACCAGGAGCCAAATCTGTGACTCATACTCAGACTAAAAGTATGGGATATGGGCATCTCAACCAATGTATTACCTGGTAGGCTCAAAGTTCTCTCCAAAATGATATGAATAATACAAGGATGTTCTTTATAAAGGAATGAAACATTGAAATGTGGGTGATAGAGTAACTTATTATTGCATTGCCTCTTGAATAATGCACAAAAATCCAGAACTAGTAATAAAAGAGCTAGTACTGGCCTTGGAATTAAAAGGTCAAGAGTAACAAGCAGTTATTGTAGTATGGCACGATGTAAGAATGCTCTCTTTGAGAAAAGCAACAGCCTTTAATGGAGAGTAGAATAAGTCCCAGATTATCTAGGAAAAGGAAGTTAAGGACCTAAGTACCCTAGATGTTCTTTCTCACTCTGATCTTCTGCCATGTCTTCCTACTGTACTAACTAGCTACTACACAAGGGATGGGAATGTGTTTATTTTCATGTTAGTCCATTTCTGTTGCTAAAACAGAATGCCATAGAGTAATTTGTAAGGAAAATAACTTTATTTCTACAGTTTTGCAGGACAGGAAGTCTATGAGCATGGTGCTGTCATCTGGTGACGGTATTTTTGCTGCATTGTAACATAGTAGAGGGCATCTCATGGCAAGAGAATGTGTTGGAGCACAAAACGGTGGAAGGCAGATCAAGCTGCAGAGAATGACCTCACTTTTACAACAAGGCCAATGACTAACCTACTCCTCTGATCTTAATCTATTCACTAGGGTTTGTCCACATGACCTAATCATACTTAGAGGTACCACTTTCCAATATCATCACAATAGCAATTAAATTTCATCATCATCATGGAGGAGGCACTCAAATCCTATAAGTGTCCTTCAAACAGGTCAGACTTATATAATAAATATCAGAATAGAGAATGAAAAGAACTAGATATTGAAAACACCCAGAAGATAATGGGCATGAAAGTATTCTTTACATGAACTAAATGTCACTAGAGGAGAGGTTACCTGTTTCAAAATCATGCCATTAAAGGTTTTTCTCTGTTATTCAGTCTTAATAGTTATCATGAAAGTAATTTCCTTTTTAAAAATGCTGCAAATAAATTATAAATAATAGAAAATAAAATTGTGAATACAAATATATGTGAATACATAAATATGAATATGTGTGTGCAATCACATTCAATTCTTTGGAACTGCACACCCACAGTTATAAGAGACTATTGCTGAGGGATAGCTATTGGTGAAGAGATAAGAGACCAAATTGAAGAATGAGTGGGGAGGAAATCACATTTCTCTTTTTTATACTTACTATGTTCAAACATATTAATTTATTTGTAATTAAGAAGGCAGGAATCAATATTTAACTTCCTGAATTTGCAATTAAATTTTATTCGTGAAGGCAACATGAGATTGAACAAATTCCTTAATCCATTTGTGCTTTGTGATTTTTTATAGATAAAAATAATGAGAGCATACATGCAAGGTGATTGACATATAATAAATATACATTATATGCTAAGTAATAAAGAATACTGAAATTTAACATGCTGCAACATAACAGTTCTTAAGACACAATAGTAAATCATTAAGTATTAATCATCTTAATCATTATAAATTGTAATAAGGTGAGTAGTATTTTAAATATACGATTTTTAATTTCTCCGTTTCACAGATGAGAATCAGAGATTCATCGATGAAAGCTGTCTTTCCTGACATCACATACAGAACAACAGATGGATCCTATGAAGGTTGTTTTAACCCATGCATTAATATCATTTACCTACCTATACCTTTTATTAAAGAATATTCACTGAGTGTAGTTTCCAAATTAGCATGGTAAGTATTTTGTCAATAGAACTCTAATTATTGACTCCTAAAAATCCTACAGAATTGCTTCGCCAACCTGGGAGGAGACTGCTCATGCTTCATCATGTTAATTGTGAAATAATCAGGAATAAACATAACATTCTGGCATCTGGTATCTAATTTTGAAATATTAGTATTTTTGCTATATTAAATATTGTTGGCTCCCCTATTATTCTTCTATTTCTTATGCTTCTTAAGCATCAGAAGTATTACGTTGTTAAAAATATTCTGTGAACTGAATCTGCTTTGCTCAAACTTATGACAGGCCATGTTTTGATTAAATCATAATATGCCAAAAATATAAGGAAGAAATGTATATATTTTTAGGTAATTAACATTTGGAATTAGAGATGGATGGCACTTCCTCCCCCTTACCAGTTGGTTGATGATTATAACTGGTATTTTCGTCCAGGCCAATTTTTATCATCAGTCTTTTTTGCAGAAACTTACAACTACTTCATGTTTTTGTCTGCTGTAATTCATCCAATTTCACATAAGGGTTACAGAAGAATGAGTTGAACTCAGACAAGAAAAATATCATTCTCAGAGTTTTAGGCCCCAATGGAATTAATCAAATGAGTTGTATTCAGATATTTTCACAATACCTGATGGAGAGGATTATATAAACAATTTTCTTTCTCTTGCTATAGAAATTCTGCAAGGGACTGGCGTTGTGGTATAGTGGGTAAAGTCACTCCCTGCAGTCCCAGCATCCCACATGTGTGCCAATTCACGTCCCAGCTGTTCCACTTCTAATCCAGCTCCCTGCTAATGGCCTGGGAAAAGCTGAAGAAGATGACCCAAGTATTTGGGCACCTGCCACTCATGTGGGAGACCCAGATGAAGCTGCTGGCTCTTGGCTTCAGCCTGGCTCAACACCAACTGTTATAGCCATCTAGGGAGTGAACCAGTAAACCAGTGGAAGACCTCTCTCTCTCTCTCTCTCTCCAAAACTCTTTCAAATAAATAAATAAATAAAACTTTAAAAAAAAATTCTCCAAGATGTGTTACTCTTGGTAGTTCTCACATTTCTAGCATATCCATTTTCTTCCTTCAGTTATGATACTGGCAAACTAACCTCCAGCTCCACGTGCTCGAAATCAAGGATGGTATGATTGGTTGTGGAAGCTGCAGTACAGCCTGCAATCCTGTTGTTCTGAAGTCAGAAAGACCTTTGAGTTAGTATTGAACTTATTATTATCAGTGTGTTTATGCTTCTTCAATAGTTTCTTTGTCTCAGAGAAAGACAAGACTCCATTGGTAGAAATACCTGTTATTTCAAAAATATTTGTTTTATGAGGCATTGTGTTAAGAAGTTAATGTTTGACCAATAATCCTGACAAACATTTGCTAATTATGTGACATTGAACCTTTTAAGTAGAAGAGGAACCTGAGGGTATTAAATGCTAATATGCTTCTTAATTTCACAAACTTTAGACAAGGCCAAGCTAGGAATCAATCCTGGATAGGCATGTTTAAATTAAAAACATGTTCTTGGACTTTGGGTGTCATATTCAGAAAAATAATCACTTTGACAAATGTAAAGAAGTCTTTTAAACTGTGTTTTCTTCTAGTATTTTTATGGTTTTAGGTCTTGTACTTATTCATTTTGAGTTGATTTCTGAATGGTCTAACCTAAGGATTGAATATCATTCTTTTCCAAATTTCCTGATACCATTTATTGAAGAGACTATTCTTTCCCCATACGTATCATTGGTATCTTGTTGAAAATCAAATGACTATAGATCCATGGATTTATGTAACCTAAATAAGATAATTAGTAGTCGCCAAGTATACCTCAAGAAGTTGCAAAAATAACATGCTATTTTATATTTCCTATAATATAATTTCCTATAATAATATTATATTTCCTATAATATATATTATATTAATATAATATAATTTATGTTTGGTCAGATATCAAAAAAGTTATACAATTGCCAGTGGAAAGGAACCTTGAGGGTTTGGACTAGGGAAATCAGTAGAAGGAGTGAAGTTGGGATGGATGAGTTGGGAATCTAGGAGTTGCTCACATTTATTTAACACTATTATTGTCTGCTGACTGTGTTACACACCACACCCCATTAACTCCTAAAATATATAGTCAGCCACATTTGAATCTCAACTTATTGGGAACATGAAGATTTACAGATAGGAAGCAGCATGACAAAAAGGATAGAAAGATTGATAATTTTTTTGGTTTAGCCTTCCCTCAGTTAAACAATCACATCTTTATGACCTATGTGTCCAATTATAAGGACTGGGGTTACTATAAATTTTTCAAGATATTCAAATATAGTATATAACAATGATGAAAAACATGTTAATTTTTCAAACCACGTAGACTATAATCTATGCTATGGTGACATTTTATCTTTTCTCACAAAAAAACCGTGAAGGACAACGGTAATATCTAATGTATGTGGAGAAGTCATGGGATCAGGTGATGTATTTTCCCTACTATCATAATATTTTTCCAGAATCAGAATATCACTATTTATGTTGAAAGATAATTACCTCAAAGATTCAAGATGATCAAATGATTCCTTTGGTTCAGGAAAATATTTCTTTTCTTTTTAGTGCAATTGTTAATCATTGTAGCTATCAATTGAATTTTACATCTGTAGCTGCTTTTGGTACAAACTAAATCCTTCCTGACGAATGGTTCAAATCAGACTCCCAGAGGAGAGTTCATAAAGCAGTATAGCTGGCAGGTTATGAACTCCTTGGGCTTTCTATTGTGATTATCCTGTCTGACAACCCAGTGTTCTCACACAGCCCAGCTTTCGGTGGATACCTGCTCAATGAGGCTCCCATTTGAAGTCATGCCTGCTGTGTGAGAGTCACACAGTCCTTCCCCTTCTCTTGCTGCACGAGGCAGCAATGCAGAGCCCATTTGCGAATTTTGGTAAATTAAATTGTTTTTAATAAACACATGCATATTTTTATCCTAGAATCTTGTAACAAAAAGTTGTTCATTAGAGAGAACAAATTTAGAAATTAAGGCCATGATTTTGGGAAAATCCTACCTGCCCAAAAATATGTAAGCACTATAAAAAACCTATGTTCTCCATGTTCAGGAAATAATATATTCCATCAACTAATCATGGACTATGGAGTTAAAAAAAGATAGATTTGAAAGACTACATCATTTAGCAACTAGATATTTTATACTCAGGGAATCTTAAAAGACAAGCATCTGGAGTAAATATTATTAAAGTACAAGCCACTAATTTGGAAAGCGATCACAGGAGACTTCAATAGCAAGTAGAGACATGACAAGGAAGAAGGAAGGGAATTAAGTCAAGATTCATGGAGGCACAACTACTATTATACACAATCAGGACACGATTTCAATAGAAAACCCTGGGAAACAATAGAAACCATGAATCAATATTTATCCTTCCTAAAATCATACGGGAAACTGGACTGTAATACACCTACTCCTATCAGTCATTGGTGAGAAGCAATTGAGAAGCTGTTGAGGGGATGTGTATTGCAGTGCCTATAAAAGTTGACTGACATATATTTTTGCTCTGTGGATGTACATGTTTTCTTTCTTTATGCAGGGTCAAGGGGTTGAATTTGTACATTGTAAGAAAGATTTAGTGATATCCTTTCTTCCTCTTCCTGTTATTGCTCATCTTAACTGGTTACTTCCTGAAAGTCTGAATAACTATAGAAGGATCCCTTTCCCAATTTTCCTAAGCAGTGTATAAATGGTGTGACTTAGTTAGCTGTTAATATCAGTAGGATTGTTTCTTTAAATTTGTCTATGAAAGGATTACAGAATCACAATTCCTCAAATTATTCCTAATGTTATCTAGTTATTATGGTATATTAGGAAAAATGATTAATTGCATAGAGTTTCACATTTCTCATCTAAAACAAGCAAATACACCAAAATACACACACACACAAACACACACACACAAATGAAGCTGTTGAGCTAATATTAGACTCAATAAACGTATGTCCTCTCTCTCTCCTTCTAGGTTCCATGACTAAATTACATTGCTAAAAACTCATAAGCACAGCACTCCCCAATGTCAGTAGCAAATGGAAAGATTGAATGTGCAGATAGAACATAATTTTTACTCCTTATTTAAATTATATCTAAGATTATCTTGGGATTTAATACTCTAGAAACTTGATTTTTTTTCTCTCCTGTTTTCAATCTGAAGATGTCAAAGTTTGACAAGTCCTTTGTTCAAATACAATGCTACATGAATTACAACTGTATGAGGTCAGAAAAATCAGGATAGTCCACTTTAGGAAGGTGTGTTGATTCATATCTCTATATTTAAGTGTCCCAGCCATGCTACACATTAACCCCCAAGGCACATTCGAAGAACTCTGTAGCCCTGGAAATTCACTAACGTCAGCCTAATGAGTGCAGGTGGTTGGACTGGCCCAAAGCTACCTGAAGCTGAGGCCAGCCATGAAAGCAGGTACTGTGACTCCTGAATGGCATTCGTCCCAGAACCGAGGGCCTAATTATGCCTGACACAGCTCTCTGATGAAGAAGGTTCTATAAATCTCTTCAGTGGGCTTTCACAACACAAATCACTCTTGGTTAGAATTGCTCCAGCAGGATTTAGAGGCAGGAAAAAAACATTTCCTAACATTGCTGCAAAGATAAATTGTTCCAAAAAGAGGCATGCTGTCTTAGATATCGAATATCATAGTATATAGCCTTCAAACAAAGTATACTACAAAGACGGACCACCAGACAACCAGAACAGTGGGAAAGGGTATGTGGAAATCACAACACCTAAGACTACACAAATACACACACAATGCAAATTTGATAAAAGGAGGCCATTAGTGCAATTTGGTAGCTATTATCAATGCCATTGTTTTTTAAACAATATTTATTTGAAAAGCAGAGTTGGAGGTGGGGGTGAGGGAAAAAAGAGAGAGAGAGAGAGAGATCTTCCATCTGCTGGTTCATTCCCCAAATGATGGTAAAGGCCAGGGCTGTGTCAGGCTGAAGCCAGGAGTCAGGAGCTTTGACCAGGTTTCCCAGATAGGTGGTAGTGGCCCAAGTCCTTTGGGCATCCTCCACTGCCTACCCAAGTATTAATCGAGAGATGGATCAGAAGAAGTACAGTAAGGACTCAAAACCAGTGTTCATATGGGATGCCAGCATTGCAGTAGGTGGCCCAGTCTACTGTGCCACAATGCTGTCTCCTGCCATTCTTATAACTAAGAAACAACCCAATATTACTTAATACTAATTTTGATTTTGATTAGTATTTAGCCCTGGAAAAGCATTATGAGATTAGTAAAATTATTGAAAGTGGATTTGTTTACATAGATGGGATAGTACCAAACAGAGTATAAACCCGTCATATTTTCCTCCAGAAAATTCCTTTACCTATATATATATATATATATATATATATATATATATATATATTTTGCCAGGCAGAGTGGATAGTGAGAGAGAGAGACAGAGAGAAAAGTCTTCCTTTGCCGTTGGTTCACCCTCCAATGGCCGCATCGCGTTGATCCGATGGCAGGAGCCAGGTGCTTTTCCTGGTCTCCCATGGGGTGCAGGGCCCAAGGACCTGGGCCATCCTCCACTGCACTCCCAGGCCACAGCAGAGAGCTGGCCTGGAAGAGGGGCAACCAGGACAGAATCCAGCGCCCCGACTGGGACTAGAACCTGGTGTGCCGCTGCCGCAGGTGGAAGATTAGCCTATTGAGCCACGGCGCCAGCCCCCTATATTTCTTTAAAGGCCCAAATTGCAGAAACTACATATGCTTTTGTCAGCCAGAGGTTATCAAGATTCCAAAAACTTTTTTTTATATTAGTTAACTGATGCATTTTGATTTCTCTTCATTTTTATAAAATTTAGTTCACTGTTACTAAATAGAAAACATAATATTTGATTTTTGACATTTTGAAATCTAGTTTTCCTGTTACTAATATTCAATACACTTTCACATTATAAATTATTTGTGCAAATAGTTAATTTGCACAAATTGAAAATTAGTTTGTTTTATATATTTTAAAAGACTTTATTTTTAGAACAGTTTAAGTTTATAGCAACAATGAATGAAAGATACTGATGTTTCTCATATAACTTCTGTCTCTCACATGCCTGATCAGTTATCAACACTGAGCACCAAAGTAGTATAATTTTTATAGCTGGTGAACCTACATTGGCACAGACTTGTCACCCAAAGTCCATAGCTTATGTTGGGGTTCACTCTGTGTTGTACATTGCATGAGCTTTGCAAATTGTAGGATGATTTGCATCCACCATGGTGGCCTCAGATGCAGAATTATTTTTCCCCTCTGTACTATCAATGTAATCCTTCCTCCATAACTCTTTTTTTTTTTTAAGATTTATTTGTTTATTTGAAAGGTAGAGTTACAGAGAAGCAGAGAGAGAGAGAGAGAGAGAGAGAGAGAGAGAGAGAGGTCTTCCATCTGCTGGTTCACTCCGCAGATGGTCGCAATGGCTGGAGCTGGGTCAATCCAAAGTCAGGAGCCAGGAGCTGCTTCCGGGTCTCCCATAAGGGTGGCAGGGCCCAAACACTTGGGCCATCTTCCACTGCTTTTCCAGTCCATTAGCAGGGAGCTAGATTGGGAGAGAACACGAACTGGCCAGAACATGAACTGGCGCCCAAATGGGATGCAGGTGCGAGAGGCAGAGCCTTAGTCTACTACGACACAGCGCTGGCCCAGATATTGTTTCTTTTAGTCTCTTCCTTGCAATAGAGAAATGTTACATTTTGATTATTGTCATTTTTAACAGCATTCTTGCATCATTCATTCAATTTCCTCATTTAAATAATATTCAGTTATGTAAGTTATTTGTTTTCTGTGTAAATATTTATTGACATTTAGAAATGTGCTAGGCACTGAAATACCCTGATAATTAAGGTAGACAGGCAGCTATATTTATGGACTTTACATTTAATTGAATGAATTTTCTTTCTGATTTATTGCTTATATCCCTGAGTTCACTTAATGGGAAGATTAATTTGTGTCAACTGTCTTGTTGACTCTCATCACTCTGACATCCTTGCAAGGAGGCATCATCATACTATTTTGCTGCTATTGAAAGTGTAGGCTTGGCCGGCACCACGGCTCACTTGGCTAAACCTCTGCCTGCGGTGCCAGCACCCCGGGGTTCTAGTCCCGGTTGGGGCTCCGGATTCTGTCCCGGTTGCTCCTCTTCCAGTCCAGCTCTCTGCTGTGACCCGGGAGGGCAGTAGAGGATGGCCCAAGTGCTTGGGTCCTGCACCTGCGTGGGAGACCAGGAAGAAGCACCTGGCTCCTGGCTTCGGATCGGCGCAGTGCGCCGGTGGTAGTGGCCATTTGGGAGGTGAATCAACGGAAGGAAGACCTTTCTCTCTGTCTCTCTCTCTCTCTCACTAACTCTGCCTGTCACAATAAAGAAAGAAAGAAAGAAAGAAAGAAAGAAAGAAAGAAAGAAAGAAAGAAAGAAAAGAAAAGAAAAAGAAACTGTAAGCTCAAATAGGTTAAATAATGTTTACATAGTGAAATTACCTAAGGAACACTAAGCCACTTATGGAACCAAAATATTTTTGCCTGGGCAATAGTCTGTCTATTCCATCCTACTAAACTGAGAACTTTCTAAGGAAGTGAAATGATGCCTTGTTGTCTCACAGTTTGAAATAGGCAATTGCAGGTTTGCTTGGGAACATAAATACTTACAGATCACTATTACAGCTCAAAGCTATGGTTTGACATTGATAGAGGCATTTGCTGAACTTTTCATTTAACATAATATAACCTCAAAAATAAAAATTGGCTGTTTTTAAAAACCTTTGATATTGTATTTTTCATCAACAACATTTGGGTCATTCACATGTGCCTAAAGCATAAATTTACCACCCCCATTCAAATTCCACACTTTATTTGATTGGGCTTGAAATTGGTCCCCTGTCAAAAGACATTTTTAAAATATATTTATTTTTATTTTTAATTGACACATTGTAATTTTACATATTTGTGGAATATAGTGTGACATTGCAATGCATGTATACAAGGAGACATGATCAGGTCAGAGTAATTATCATCCTAAACTTTATTATTTCTTTCTGTTGGGAACACTCAAAATTCTCTTTGCTAGCTATTTTGAAGCATACAATTAATTGTGGTTATAGTTACACTACAGTGCTATAGCACATTATAAGGCATTCATTCCAAATTCACCTCTATAATCATTAAAAATCTTATCTGTGTTCATTTTAAAAACAATATTTACTAAGTGTGATTATCTGAGTCTCTTCATATTTCTGGATTTCTCTGTTCTAATTCACGAATTCCTTGACCATGACTACTTCATAGTAAAATGAAAATTAAATCGGACCTTGAATGTAAAAGCAGTTGAGAACCATACATGATTTTGTGCAAGTAATGGGTAGTAAGAAATCAAGCAGCAAGCATGTGACCCATCTTGAATGGCTCTCCATAGCATCATCTGCTAGAGTTGTTGAAACTGTGTGTCTCCTTGCCTCTCCAATCTACCCTGTACCCAACCTACACTTCAGTGGCAGGGAATTATTTTCAATTATGTTCAAATTCTTTGGACTTTACATACACTGTTTTCACTTTATGGAATGTCATATATGTATATGCATTATAAATATAAATATAAATTATATAAAATATATATTTATACATCTTATTTATATTTATTATATCTTTATATGTATCATATATTTATATAGATAAATACATATTTATATATTATAGTATATATTTATATATTGTATCTTATATATATAATTTATATATAAATTATATGTAGTTATATATAACTATATATATGAATTTATATATATAATTTATATATATAAATTACTTATATACATTATATTTTATATAACCAGAGATCCCTCAAGGCAAAAATGTTTGTCCACTTGCTTCCCTAGTATATCACACCTAATAACTAGTACCTTGTAGATAATCCTTCACAATGTCTCCTACTCTTCGATCCTAAAGCCAGGACCCAAATCAGGTCTGCTTAAACTTCACATAGATCATTCTTCGTTTAAGTTGGACTCAATCCCTAGTTACCACTTAGCCTTCCTGTGCAGAGATTCTCCAAAAGTGAAAACAATCCTACTTAAATACAGGTCAAGTCATAGGAGAATGGAGGAAAAGACATACTACTCCCACATTCATTGAATTTAAAATTCTTGTGAGGTGAACTCATAATGTGAATTTGACCTAAATGGAAGGGCATCAAAAATCTCCTCCCTGAGGTTAACTCTCAGGACAGTAAACTATAGGGTTAGTATAAAAAATGATAGGTATAAAAATGGCAGGTATTTTATGTCTTGATATATAATAGGAGTTCTTAATATGTAATATGAGCCCTGATGCTCCACTTCAATCTAGCTTCTAGGTAATGCAACTGGGAAGGTAGCAGAAGATGGCCCAAGTACATGGCCCCTGCAGGAGAAAAGGACGGAGTTCCTGGCTCCTGGCTTTGGCCTGGGCCAGACCTGGATGTTATAGTCACTAGAGGAGTGAGCCAGTGAATAGAAGATTATCTCTTTTTCTCTCGCTCCATCAGTATGCCATTCAAATAAATATATCTTTAAAAAAAGACAGAATTGAGTTAGCTTTCATTGAAGATAAGAGGACATGTCAAAGACACCAGAAATGGTTATGGCCCCGAATTCAAGCCATGTTCTTTGTCTCCAAAGCCCAGATTCCACCGTGTACCTTCATTCAGGAGCGCTGAACAAACAACAATTAAGTGTTCATTCAAATTATCATTTGTGGGTTCAAAATTAATGAATCAATACAAGAAAAGATGCAAGAATCTTTATTTTTCCTATTTTTTAGATTATTTTAGTATATATACAGGTTTGGTGCTACTGGACTATGTTACTGATGTTCTTTGAAACATTTACCTTTAGGTAGAGCAATACCATTAATTAGCTTAAATTTGTTCAACAGCATTAGAAAATATCCAGTATGTGCCAGGAATTGTGGTAAGGTATAACAACAAAATACTAAAAAGACCTTAAAATTAAAAGTATGATTCAAAGAAAATATGATAGGGAATTGGCATAGACACCAGTAAATTATAATGCCTAATGATATGATATATGTCAATAATAAAAGGACTTCAGAATGGGCACATGAGAAAAGAGAGAACAGTGCTTCTGCTGGAAGAGACAACAAAAAAGTATTCATGCAAGAGGGGTATCTTTATCTCTCAAGAAAACTTCTCCCATATTACTTTCCAGTTAGTTATTTTTATTTTAAGCTTTCAGTTCTCGCAAGAAAAATAGTTTGAATATGCTTCTTCTTAAAATATATCTATTTCTCCATCTCTAACTACATATATTTATTTTAAGGGCTGGTATATTCATAATATATTGTAGTATCTCATGAAAAGAGCACTGGTGCCCAAGTGAATTTATTACTTATATTTATTTTATGTGACCTTTTATTTTTATTTCATAATTTCAAAACTTGCACATAGAATATATAATGCTGCAATATGAGGCTTATATTTTATTCTAAATATTGTGTGGGATTATATTTTTTTCTTCTAAAGTCTCAGTATAGCTGTGGGGAAACATGAAATCATGAAAACCTCTCTATTCTTGACATCATCTACTACAGCTACTTTTACAGTTTTCTCTAATACATTGTGGGAGTTTAGATTTAATTATTCCACTTTAAAAGCAGTATGAAACAAATTATAATTGCAATTCGTAAGAACATTCATATAAATCAATTTTCTCATATTTTCCATTGTTTTTGGACAGTATTTTTATAAAATGAATAAAAGTGGAGCCGGTGCCGCGGCTCACTAGGCTAATCCTCCGCCTTGTAGCGCCGGCACACCGGGTTCTAGTCCCGGTCTGGGAGCCGGATTCTGTCCCGGTTGCCCCTTTTCCAGGCCAGCTCTCTGCTGTGGCCCGGGAGTGCAGTGGAGGATGGCCCAAGTACTTGGGCCCTGCACCCCATGGGAGACCAGGATAAGTACCTGGCTCCTGCCATCGGATCAGTGCGGTGCGCCGGCGCAGCGCGCCAGCCGCAGCGGCCATTGGAGGATGAACCAACGGCAAAAGGAAGACCTTTCTCTCTGTCTCTCTCTCTCACTGTCCACTCTGCCTATCAAAAAAAAAAAAAAGTGAATGTCCAAGTAGGGAAAGGACATTTGAGAAAATTTACCAAATCTTCTGTATTTGCTGATAGCATCAATGGGTACAGAGTGGACCAGAGACTTTTCCAAAGATACACAGCCCTGCCCATCAAAAATACATTTTCCATTCTGAGCTCATAGTTCTTAAACTTGATTTATATCTTTCTTAAAAATAATGCATTGAAGGGGCAAATCTTGCCAATAATTTTAAATTCTTCCCAGGAGACATAGGATAATAAGGAGATCTATACATACAGAGGGCAGACTTCTAATTATTGAAAATATCACGTCTCAGTGATATTTATTAATATTTTAAATGTGAAATAGTTCAGATCACTGAACAGAGACGAAGTATCTGAGGAGAAATCCATCCTTGGTTTTCTTTCCCTCTGAGGATGTTCAATAACAAAGTGAATTATTTAAACATTTATGTTATGTATTATGAGTTTTATTATTATCATTCAATCTCACAAAATATGGCTAACATATTATAAATTTTATGACCCTTAACTTTCCCTTGCACTGATTCTTGGAACAAATGATTAAAATTTCAATTTATGTAATAGTTTACCTTTTACCTTGAGAAGAAAGGTATATCGTTAAAGTAAATCAGGCACATAATTACAATTGTGAATAAACAGAAGCCAAACTATCACTATAAAAATCCAGAGGAAATATTTTCATCATATCATTCATGGAAGGAACCTGTTTTAGCCCCTGATTTTTTTTATGAAAACAAATGGCAATAGTAAAAGACCAAGAATCGCTGTTGCAAATCTACTTCAACCATGGTAGAAAGTGGTGGGTACTTACCCGAAGCCTAGCCTTGTGTTACCACATATCAACTGGACATGCAAATGGCCCTATGAGGTCCATGGTAGTTCAGAGCAATGAAAACCAATGTGAAACCTTCACAAAATTCAAATCTGGTCTCAGGTTGCATGAATAAGTGCAGGTAAAGTAAAAAACAATACCATGGTACAGTTCAACAGGTGAGCCAGTTCAGTTGGTCAACTACCAACTTCTCCTTTATGAGATTGCTTTCCTTTGTAAAACCTAAACCAGTATGTGGCCCTCCTCCATGCTTAGAAGAAAACCTTAAACATATGGAAACAGGAGTGTGTAACTCCATTTTCATTTTAGAAAACCCAATACTGTCTTTTGTTTGACAATAAAATAAGTGGCAAGCAATTATGGAGGCTAGATTAAAGGAGAAAAACTTCCAACTGAGATGACTCACAATCTCAAATGTCTCATAAAAGGGAATAAATTAAGCCACTGAAGAAAGATCGTTTCATATGTGGAGAAATTTACCAGGGAGATGTTATCATCTTTCTACTTAACAAGTGAAAAAAAAATTAGTTGAGTAACTTCTCAAGTTCCTCCATAACTAGTGAATGGGAAACCACCATTCCTGCCCTAGGCTTTTCCCACTACCTCGTGTTAATGGCGAGAACTAAATGAAATTTAAAAGTCACATCTCTTCCATGACTCATAAAATGCCCAGTGCCGTGATAGGTTGATTTATTGTGTGTGGTGAGAGAAGAATCTATAGCATAATAGACTATAAAAAATGCAACTATTAAAAATGACCATATGTTCTCATTTCACAGGTGAGGAAATGGAAACACAGAGGGGAAATGACTGCCAATTGATCGTTAATAGAATTTATGGAACTCAACTCCGATTATATCACTCTCCTCTTTAATATTTCTTAATGGCTTTCTATCAAACTTCAAATAAAGTCCAAGCCCCATGTCATGATTTAGGAGACCCTTTGAGATTCTTTGCTTCCTTCTTTTTCTGTGCAGTAGCTGGTCACATGCTCTTCTGGGTAGCCTGCTACAGAGAGTGTTATTTTTCCCAGTTCAAGGTGTTTTTTGTCATGCTCTGCTTTTCTGATTGAATTGATTTCCCTCTGTCCATTCATAGTTCTTTTTTTTTTTTTAAAGGAAAGATTTATCTATTTGTTTTAATGCAGAATTACAGAGAGAGAGAAGGAGAGACAGAGAGAGATCTTCCCTCCACTGGTCCACTCCCGGAATGGCTACAATGGCTAGGGCTGGGCCAAGCTGAAGCAGGAACCAGGAGCTTCTTCTGGGTCTCCAACACAGGTGGCAGAGGCACAGAGACTTGGGCCATTGTTTTTTCTGTATTCCAAGGCACAGTAGCTGGCAGCTGGACTGAAAGTGGAGCAGATGCAACTCAAACAGGTGCCCATATGGGATGCTGGCACTGCAGGTCATGGCTTAACCCACTGTGCCAAGGCACTGGCCCCACACTTATCAATACTTATTTACACTTCAAAGTTCACCTCAAATGCTCTTCCTAAGTTGAGCAAGGTTTCCTGCCTAGGTTACTTTTATAACATAACCTGTGCTATTTTGCACTTGACAAAATTCAAATGACAAGCTATCTTAAAGATTTCTGTTTAAAATTTATATTCTTTTATAGATTATAAACTTTATGGATGCATGAGTTATAACAACATATCTTGAATCTTGAATGTTGAATGTTGAGATTTATCTGGATATTAAATTAAGAACATCAATAAGTTTTTGGCCAGTGCTGTCACATAGTGGGTTCAGCTGCCACTTGCAACACGGGCATCCCATAGTGGAGCACTTGTTCAAGTCATGGCTGCTCCAATTCCAATCCAGCTCCCTGAAAATGTACCCAGGAAAGCAGCAGACACTGACTCAAGAGCTCGGGCCCCTGCCACTCCCATAGAAGATCCAGATGGAGTTCCTGGCTTCTGGCCTCAGCCTGGCTCAGTTCTGGCTGTTGCAGCCATTTGAGAAGTTAACCATCAGGAAGATACGTCTCTTCCTCTCTCCCTGTCATTCTCTCTCTCTCTTGAATCAGAAAAATAGTAATAAAAATCCTGTCATTTACAACAAGAAGTAATCTGGAAGACATTGTGAAGAAAATAAACTGGAAACAAAAGACAAAGAGCTCATGTTCTCACTTATATATCAATCTAAAACAATGAAGCTCGTAGAAGCATAGAGAAAAATAGCGGTTACCAGAGACGACTGTATTAGGGGGAATGAAATTTGTTAGTCAAAATTTCAGTTAGGAAGAATAAACAGTAAGTATTTAAGGTGATGGTAATGCTTGATCCAATCATTCACCACTGTATGCACATATCATAACATCTTGTACCCAATAAATTTTTGTGATTATAATTCGTCAAAAGAATAAAAAAGTTGGCAAGCAGTTTTACAAAAAAAAATGAGAGAGTGAATATCCGCCATTGCAAAAATCTGAAAAGCTACCTCAGGTTCCAGTAGAATGCTATGAAGGGGAATATTTGAAAACTAAACTTCATAGATGAGGCTGGCAAAGCTCAATTATTTACATTTCCACATTGTGATTTACAGCAAGGCCAAAAAGGGTGATCAGACTACTCCTTCTATATCCTTATCTCCTTTCTTTGGATTTGGTAAGAATAGTGAAATCCTCCAAGTCAAAGTTGGCTTTTCCTTCCAATGAGAATGTCCATTTTATTTTTCTCTATACACATCAAACCAAATCTCAATATGCCCTGCATGAAACTTTTCACCTCCACAACAGCAACCCTATACCTATCGTGTTACTGCCACAGAATTTATTTATTGACCTTCACTTTTATTATATTTAAAGATCTATGTCAATGACTATTAAACATCCACCTTCATCTCTGAGAGTTCCACTTTGCATGGTCCTGAGACCTCAAGCCTCAGACCTGAAGTATTTTTGATTAAAAAAAAAAAAAGCTTTCAAATGAGAATTTATAAATTCCATCAGTGTTTATAAAAGTCTCATATGTATGTCTTGGGTTATTCCACATTCTATTTATAAATACAATCTTTCTTTAAAGAAAACAACTCTTTGAAAGCTTTCATTTGAAATTCATGATAGTGGTGAATTCCTATAATTTTATAGTCTCGGAATCTATTCTATACGTAAGGTTAACTATCATATCAGTTTCCAATGTCGTACCTCCTCCATTTCCGAAGTGAGATCAACCCAGATTTCCACTTTGTATTACTTTGTACTTATGACCACCTCGCTGTGACACAGCTAGAGAAAACTTACAGGATACAATCTGTTTGGCCTGGTGATGCTCACACCCCACATGGATCCTGCATATTTACAACAGTGTCCATGTTTCAGTAACAATGAGACCTCCTGGAACTTGCGCCTACTTCCTGTATTTTTAATTATTATATATTTAATTTTATTTTATATGAAAGAACAACAGGAGAAGACACAGACAGAGAGAGATCTTGCATCTGTTGGTTTCTCTTCATAGGCTGTCAGCAGCCAGGTTTGGATCAGGCTGAAGCTGGGTGCTTGGAACTCTGACCAGGTTTCCTACAAAGGTGGCCGGGTCAAAACTACTTGAGCCATCACCTGCTGCCTCCCGGGGAGCACATTAACAGGAAGCTGAACAACAACCAGAGCAGATGGGACTCAAATCAGGCATGCCAGTAAGAGATGCAGACTTTCCAAGCACAGACTTAACCACAGCACCAAAATGTGCCCTCCTTCTTGCTTGAAGTCTCCCAATTTCAACTTCCTAAAATAAACCTGTCTGGATAATCCCCAGGATCACGGTAATGATAGCCAATGGGTCTCTCTGTCTCTCTTTGTGTTTCTCTCTCTCTCTCTCCCCTCTCTCTCTCCCTCCCTCCCTTGCTCCCTTCTTCCCTCCACACACTCCCTTATTTTCTGGGTAGGACCTCAAGTTGTAACACTTTCATTTTCAGTGTTCACATCTCCTAACCTTTGAAGGAGTGCTATTCATCTTAAAGACCCTAGTTTAAAATGTCTACATTTAGGTCTCCATCTGGCTGAGGGCTTCATACAAGATGTTGGCTCCATTTTCAGTGGTGTTCAGCATGGTCTCCAGGGTTTCCACATTCAATAAATTTCTTTAAACATTTCCATCTCAATGTAAAGTAAAATTATAATGTAATCACTTCTCATTGAGAAACACAAGCAGCCACTCTCTCAAAGTTACATGATAAAGTAATCACAGAAGAGGTGACAATGGAAAAAAAGCACAACCAAGTGGCAGATATTTCAATCACTTGTAGTTAACTAAGTTATATTAATGTTTGCGTGTTTACGTGCACGTGTGGATGTATAGAGGGGAGCTGTATGTTTTTAAGCATATATGTTTCTCTTAATAACATCTAAACAACACACATCATTATTTCTAAAAGAGAAAAACAAATGTTTTTTCAGCACATGTAATTTTTTTAAGGCCATTCCAACCTCCCAATAATTCTGTGAAGTATTTTCATCAGTATAAAACGTAGAAAATGTAGTGTTGAGGGATTAATAAATAACCTGAGGGCATACATCAAATGGGTAATTAAATTGACGTTCGAAAGCAGCATTACAAGAATGGAGAATCTATTGTTACCACTCACTGCTGTATTTTAAGCTGTAAGGAGCCATGTATGCAAACCTTCACATTTTCTTTCCTTGACACTTAATCCAATCAACTTGATGAAAGCCCCAGAGTTCTACTTAAAATTTTCAACAGGATAATACATTGATTGTATAAATTTGGAAAGAGCTGTTATTAGGTCATTTGCAGGAAAACTCAAAGAAGTATATACCTCATTGTTATGAGGTTAACGTTTCCAAGAGAACTATTCTCAAGCACACAGTGAGAAAAATAGATTGATTTCTGAATAAAGACATAAGCTTTAATATCATTAGCTAGTTTTATATACAGTGTTCTGGAAATGCATAACATTCTCATGAATGAACTATCTCAAAGCTTAAGTTAATTAAATAACATAAAAGAAATGGGACTGAAAGAAAAGGGAGGTGTCATTTAAAGAGTCAGACTTTGTTGTTTTACTCTGAGGAAATTAAATAGGAAAATTATACCCAGACTTTCTTCCACCATTTCTTGTTTCCAGTTTCAGGTGGTTGGAACATGTAGAGGAAAGCCTGTTAACAGGAATGATAGTGACTGATAATGACTTTCAGAGACATATTTATTAAACTTAAGGATGAAAGAGTTTTCATGATGAATACTGGGCAGATCTTACTGTATCTGAAACATAAGTAGGCATCTATTTGGAGGAATATGCTGGAAATACAGTAATCATTTTATGTGTTTTGTCTTGTTTTTCTATTCTACAACTAAACAAATGGAGGTGGATGTTTAACCTAGTAGTTAAGACACTAGTTAAAATGACCTCATCTCATTTTGGAGTGCCTCCAGGATCAATTACTGACTGTGGCTCCTGACTCCAATTCCTGTCCAAACAGACCCTGGGATGCAGTGGTGATGACTCAAGTAGTTGGGTTTTGACTATCCATGTAGGAAACCTGGAATGAGCTCCTGGCTTTTGGCTCAGCCCTGGCTGTTGCTGACACTCTCTGTCTCTGTTTCTGTATATCTCTTTCAAATTGTTAAATTTTAAAAAGTAAAAATTACACAAATCACCAATATAACATTTTCTATTTTTAGTAAAAGAAATACTGTGCAACACTTACTAATGAAAATGAAAATCTCAGAACTTCCCAAACAAATGATACATAAAACTTCTCAGAAGAGATGCAATGGTCCTTCTTACATTATTCAATGCTGAACCCCTTTAGTTATTTCCATGTAATACCTTAATATTCATTATCTGATTAATTTACATATTAACTGAGTGCTCATTTTATAGCAGATTCTTCTCACTATAAAATTATACTTGCAAATAAATAATAAATTGTCCCCTTTCAATCAAAATTTTGGTGAGGAAGATGGACAATAAACAAATAAGTAAAGAGGAATATTTTAGATGTTGAAGAGATAACAAACAATAAATCAGTAGAAAGTAATTGGAGAGAGGTATGCCTTCGATGAAGTTTTAAGGGAAGATCCCAATTAGCAAGTGACAATTGGGTGAGTACTGAGTGACAGGAAGGAAGTCCTTGATGGGCTGGGTCTGGAGTGTGTCAGACAGAGGCAAATGTACTCTCAGACGTACTGAGTTGAAAAAGAGCACAGTCTGTGCTCCCATAATGCGAGAAAAGACAATGAGGCTGGGGTTACTGAGTATGACGGGTTAGGTTTGAGGATAAGGCAGGAGTCAGGTTCTGTAGAGATATGATACACTCACTTAATTCTGTCTAAGCTCTGAGTCTCTGGATTCCTATCAACTATCTTTTATTCTGTGAACCTCAAAAAGCAGTGCCTTTTTTCATTGAACTGAGCTGTCAATATTGACTTGGGATACATCCTAGCACTAAACTGCTTAGTACCGTCAGGGGCATATCTATATGCATCATTTTTCGCGTGAGCATCTGTCAAGTGAAAATGCGCCAGGCACCATGTAGCTTTGAAAGCAGCTTGGGGGAATGCAAATTGTCTACATTGGAAGTCAGAGGCCAACATCCTAATCCTCATCAGCAGTTTAATATCTCTGCTAATTTGGTCAAGGTAGCCACCTTCTCTTAACCCAAGAATCCTCATCGGTAAAATGGGGATGACCATGGTGGAGCTGGCAAAAAAGTTCATTGTTTCAATATAGTAAGCTCCTTAAAAGATGATAAGTAGGCTCTTAAGAAGCTGGGATAGGATTAAAGATATTTCAGGAAAGTAGAGAATCAGCTATGAGATAATATAGAGGCTAGGCTAGGTGAGCAGGAGTAAGCTATGTATTTGTACTTACATCCAAAGAACAATGAGTGTGGTCATTGTTATGGCCTTCGTGGGATAACATCCATGAACAGCTGATTAGTAGCTGTGACTGTGTTTGTTTTGCTGTTTTGTTTATTGCTTTGTTTATGATTGAGAAGAGGTCATCTTATGTTCTAGCTTATTTCTAGCATAGTGCCAGACAGATAATAAGCACTAAATAGAAAATCAACAAATACAAAGAGTTGAACTGATAGATACATACACCCATGTAGAATTGGCCAAAGCCTTAGTCTTCAAAGCAATCCATCTTCTCAGACCTCTCTGTGTGCAAGTATGCAGTTCAAATGAAGTGAACCAGGTTCTTTCTATATTCTACTGTCTACAAGACTATTTAACATAGTGCAAGCTAGAAAACTATCTTTTTATTTATTTATTTATTTGACAGGTAGAGTTGTAGACAGTGAAAGAGAGAGACAGAGAGAAAGGTCTTCCTTCCGTTGGTTCACCCCCCAAATGGCTGCTACGGAGCCAGCAGCCAGGTGCTTCCTCCTGGTCTCCCATGCAGGTGCAGGGGCCCAAGCACTTGGGCCATCCTCCACTGCACTCCTAGGCCACAGCAGAGAGCTGGACTGGAAGAGGAGCAACCGGGACTAGAACCCGGCGCCCATATGGGATGCCTGCGCCGCAGGCGGAGGATTAACCAAGTGAGCCATGGCGTCGGCCCCAGAGAACTATCTAAATAATGAATGCATTTAGTGCTTGAGAACATCTCATAGATGGAAATGTTCCTAGATTTTTCCACAATAAATTCCTAAATCATTTGCTTCATCAGATCTACCTTAGTAAAGTCTTCAATGCAAGTTCAAGTCTCCACATGTATGAGACCAGTAAGATCTGGCACCATGATACAGGAAGCAGACCTCTCAGGTCATGGCTTAACCTACTGCACCACAACTCCTGCCCAAGCCGATCTTATATAACATTATATCCTGAGATTTTTGTCTAGATTGGTATCTATCATTTGGATGGCTGCACAACCATTCAACAAGTGATTTGATAAAATAAAGTTTCCTTCTATTGACTGTGTGTGGACAAAATACTCTGTAAAGCAGAAGATAAAGAATGACTTGGAATACCTCAAAATAAGAGAATCCTAGGAATTAAGCTGTGTTTTGAGGTAACTTCTATAGCCATGCATCTTTTATGAAAAATAGTACTGTGGTAGTAGGCAGAGCCACTTTAGTACACTGGGTGAGTAGAAGAACTTGGGTTTCTTGGGTCAGAACTCCTATTGAACCATCACACTGCAGGGAACTGCTCTGGTTCTTTGGCTTCAAAAGGAAAAGAATCTTCAGAGGCATCATAGAGGGCACTGTGCCAAGGAGATATGCATTACTATGGCACTCAAAGTTATGAATACTTATGCGTCTGGCAAAAATGTTTTGCAATTAGGACATTCTAAATGTTTAATAGCTGTCTCGTTGATGACTTATATTAATGTAATTATTTCCTGTGATTTGTCTTGTTTTACAAAGCTTTCTTTAAAAAAGGGATTTATTTGAAAGGCAGAGTTACAGAGAGGCAGAGGCAGAACAAGAGAGAGGTCCTCCATCCAATGGTTCACTCCCCAGATGGCCACCATGGCCGGAGCTGTGCCAATCTGAAGCCAGGAGCCTGGAGCTTCTTCCAGGTCTCCCACACGAGTGCAGGGGCCCCAGGACTTGGGCCATCTTACACTGCTTTCCCAGGCCATAGTAGGAAACTGGATCAGAAGAGGATCAGCCGGGACTGAAACCGGTGCCTATATGGGATGCTGGCACTGCAGGCAATGGCTTTACTGGCTACACCACAGCATCAGCCCCAAAGTTTTTTTTTTTTTTTTTTTTTTTGGTATGTCTTATCAGGATGAGTCACCAAGATAGTATTTAGGAGTAATAAAGATCCACTACATCATCCAGTCTTCCATCTTTCTGTCCACTGTCTAGGGAAAACATTTTTAATTTGAAAATTAAGCTTTCTGGAAAGACTTCACGATGTGCCCAACAAAAGTTTAGGGCATATCCCTGGAGCTAACACAGGTGTCTTGATAGGTGTGGCACTATACATGCCAGATGGATGTTGTTCTACTCAAGCATTTTTTTAAAACCTATTTTTATAACAGTCCCTAAAATTGAAGCTAATTAAATACAGTATTTCTACTTTATTTGCAGAAGGCATCCACTGCAGATTTGGTCTGCTATGTAGAGCTGTCTATAATTTCTCACTTAAGAGGGTAATTTATTCATGACACTAATTGTTGATGAAGTGATTATTAAAGCTACATGATGTGTCATTCTGTGTCGCTGTACATTAAGTTGGTATCTGTCTTCTTGAATCTCTGTGCCAGAATAATTACATGGCCATATGTAAATCACCCCATCCCACCTCTCCAATTTTTGAATGAAAACCAGGAATGGAATTACATCATAAAAAGATTTTCAGAATTTAATATAAACTATAAGGTGAAAATAAATTATAAAAATAATTTAAGGACATGTTAGAAATTAACTTTAATGATAGGTTTGGAAGGTTTTAAACTTAAGCCAGATGAAAGCTGCAGGATTATGCATTTACTCTCTTTACTAACTTCTTGTTGAAGTACTGTGTAACTTGTCCTTTATTTTATGACAAGACACTTGAAAGGTTGATTTGAGTGAGTCATAGTCCTAATTATTAGGAAGCATAAAAAGATAATAGATTTTGAAGCTTCTCTTTCATTTTTTTAAGATCTTAAAATACTACCTTGAACTCTTGAACTATTGAATCTAAAATAAGATCTCTGAAGTGTCTGATTCTAGACATCAACTCAAATTCAAAAACGACATGCTCAAGCTGACTTACCTCAAACGGTAGAGTTAGAAACATACCAGGGGATTCCAATTCAATCCCATCAAAGTGGCATGTACCAATGCCATCTCACTAGTCCCAGTGATCAATTTCTGTTCATAATTGATCATAATGATAGGACTAAGAACCAAAGGGATCACATAAACAAGAATAGTGTCTGCAAATACTAGCTGATAGAATAAAAAAGGGAGAGAACGATCCAACATGGGAAGTGAGATACACAGCAGACCCATAGAATGGCAGGTGTTCTAAACAGCACTCTGGCCTCAGAATCAGCCCTTAAGGCATGTGGATCCGGCTGAAAAGCCCATGAGAGTATTTCAGGCATGGAAAGCCAAGACACTCTGGAAAAAAAAAAGAAAAACTAAATGAAAGATCTCCGCGAGTGAGATCCCAGTGGAAAGAACGGGTCATCAAAGAAGGAGGTACCTTTCTCTGAAGGGAGGAGAGAACTTCCACTTTGACCATGGCCTTGTCTAAATATGATCAGAGTCGGTGAACTCAGGGGGCTTCCATAGCCTTGGCAGCTCATGACAAGAGCCTAGGGTGATTACTGATGCCATAAACAAGAGTGTCAATGTGTTAAGTCAACAACAGGAGTCACTGTGCACTTACTCCTCATGTAGGATCTCTGTCCTTAGTGTGCTCTACATTGAGATTTAATGCTGTAACTAGTAGTCAACCAGTATTTTTCACTTTATGTTTCTGTGTGGGAGCAAACTGTTGAAATCTTTACTTAATGTATGCTAAACTGATCTTCTGTATATAAAGAGAATCGAAAATGAATCTTATGTGAATGGAAGGGGAGAGGGAGTGGGAAAGGGGAGGGTTGCAGGTGGGAGGGACGTTATGGGGGGGAAGCCATTGTGATCCATAAGCTGTACTTTGGAAATTTATATTCATTAAATAAAAGTTTAAAAAATGAATAAAAACTAAAACCCATATTGATAAACTTAATTCATTTTTATAATGTATAGACCATTGCCTGTGTGTGTATATATTGTACAAATGTGGGCCTATCAAGTCCATTCTTTCACAAGCACAGCATGATTTAGATCTCTCAGGAAGATCATCACCCAATGCAGTACTGGAACAAAAACTTTGCTTTTAGGGTGGTGGCTGGATATTGGTATTGCCTATCTTTTTATCATGCAGGCCAGAAATCTGAGTGTGACACCTCTATTTCACCTCCGTTTTCCTCATGCCAACATCTAAGTAACTGGAAAGCAATATGGCTTCATGGTCAAGCCACACACAGGACAGATTATCTTCCCACATTCTTCATGCCTGCAATCTGATCCAATCCAGCACAGCTGCATACTTGGAATATTCAGCAGCCCCATTTGTTTCCCTGGTTCTACTCTTGCCACCGTAAAGTATATGCTGCCTAAAACACATCTCACCTAAGTGTAAGTGTGCCTGATTTCATTTGCTTTATGATGGCCTGCTATATATTCTTCATATTTTTAATTTTCAATTTGTCTGCATGATTTTATTTAAAATGAATTATTGTAAAAAATATATTCTTGAATTGTTTTAAAATCCAGATTGTTTGGTTTGAATTGCTTAAATAATTAACAATTTAAATTGTTTAAAATCCAAAAAATTATTTTAAAAATTGTTTAAAATTGTTATCTGTTGTTTAATTGGTACATTCACACTATTTATACTTAAAATATTTATTGTTATAATGTGGCTTAAGTCTGCCACTTTGTTTTTTTTTTTTTTTTATAGTTTTCTATTTTCATGTTCCCATTACCCTGTGGGTTATTTGGACATTTTTCATGTTGCCATTTTTTTATCTTTTAATGATGTTAAAGTAATTACTTATTTATTCATTTTATTTATTTGAAAGGCAGAATGTCAGGGGGAGAGAGAAAGAGAGAGAGAGAGATCTTCCATTCACTGATTCAGTTCCTAGAGGCCTGCACATGCTGAAGCTGGACCAGTCTGAAGCCAGGAGCCAGAAACTCCTTCTGCATATACCACACGGGTCGTAGGGACGCAAGTCTTGCAACCATTATCTCCTGACTCTCAGGCACACTAGCAGGATCTGGCATTAGAAGCATAGGCAGGACCGGCTTCCGGGGGCTCTGTTATGGAATGCAGGTGATGGCAAGACCTGCTGTGCCACAACAGGCAACCACTGCCTTAGTGTGATTTTCCCATGCCACTTTTTCCCTAGACTTTTGGCTAGAAGAGCAGCCTTTTATTGTACCTCTTTTTCTTTGTGCCCCCTGGAATTTCTGATTCTCTGGCTTTTTCTCCTTCAAGCCTGGGAATATATGAAGCAACAACAACAACAAATTTTAAACCTAAAGACACAACTGACCACTGAGCTGTTCTTTGTGTCCCAAGGGTGTAGCTAGTGTGCTTTTCCCTTTCCACCTTCTGGATCCTTCCTATATTCATTTGCAACATTATGTCCAAGTCCATTAGCTACATTTAGTTGGAAGGATAGGGAAATGTAGCTCTACTCCATCTTACTGGAAACCTAAGCTCCTGCCAAGTCTCATTAAATGATATTTTGTAAACTTTCTTCTTGTCTGAGGAACATCTATTTCCTGATAAAAACTTGATATGCCTATTTATTCATCATGACATTTTGTCTTTCCTAAAGATTACGTTTGGGGCGAGATTCATGCCAGATTGAATATCCCTATCCTTTGTTAAATATCTAATATTAAAAAGAATTTGGGTTTTAAAACATTTAGAATTGCTACATATTTATTTTTTATTGTATGGTCTTTATAGGAATTTATAATAAAATTCTTAAAAGAAACTAACCAAAATGAGTTTGTACTGGCTATTACTAAGACAGTCTGTGCCTTGAACCTACGCAGCTCAGATTGGGAGTAAACTGGAAGAGCCAGGTTCACCACAATATCGTGGTGACCAAGATCAAGAGAAGACAAAAACATTTGGAAACTGGCAGTTGCTCTCCATTGCAAACAGTGATTACTTCTGTCTTAAAGTGAAAGATGATCAGGAGTACAACTCTGGTCTCAGTGTCCACATTGCTCCGTATAGTCTCTCACAAAGAGAAAGGGGCTGGTAAAAAGGTTTGAATGCATCCCCTGGATACCCATATATACTGACTAGTACATAATAAATTTCAAAAATGCTTGAATAAAGAATGATTGCCTGTTGTATTGTTTCTTAAAAGAAACACATTTAAAATAAAATGTGTTTTTGCAAAAGACTTAACAGGGTGCATAAAATAAATATTGTATCATATTTTCCAGGCATACATTGGCCTTGCCAAGGATGAAGTAGATATAACAATCATACAGTCTCATAATTAAAGTAAATAAATTGCTACCACTTCTTGAAGGATACACATTGTTTCTCCATCATTCTATCATATTTTGAAGCATAATTTAGACTGTACCCTAGAGGACATTTATTTCTTCATGACCAATAAGAAACAACCTTACTTGTGTGATTTTTTTTTCATTATAAGATAGAGACTTTTGAAATCATGTTTCTGAATTACCAGTTAATAAAGGTCAGTCATCCAGGAATTCGATTGGCTGAACCTGATTTCATTAGGCATGATATGGTAATACAGGAGATGAAGAAAGCCTATCTTATTAAGATCAGCAATTTGAAAGCCAAGAATCATTTTGGAATAATAGCTTGCAGAATTTTTTGAGCTATTGAAGTGTACAGAAGATGTTAAAATAAACCATGGTGCTCTAAATGAGGAACTCGTCCTATGCAAGAAAGATGAATTTATGCTAATTGTTCATTTAGAATGAATAAAATTGCCTTCTACTTCAGAAAGCACCGACCTCATCAGGGGTTTGTGAAGCTGGACACTAATAAAAGTGACTCTTCTTATTTTTAAAGAGCAGAGAACAATAATTAAAATAGATCAGTGCCATAATATGCAAGATTCTAAATATTCAAATAAACATCAGGACCATCTATAGAAATCCCTAACAAAATATCAGTGGTCATATTTATCAATTTTCTTTATATAGCATGTAAAGTATTTTAGTTCCAATACATGTGTGATTTGAAAAAAATATTTATTTATTTATTTATTTGAAATCCATGTTGCAGAGAGAGGAAGCAACTCAGAGGAGTCTTGCAACTGTGGGTTGACTCCCCAAGTGGCCACAACAACCAGAGTGGACCCAGACCAAATCAGGAGCCAGGAGCTTCTTCCAGGTTTCCCACATGGTGGCAGAGGCCCAAGCATCTGGGCCATCTTCTGCTGCATTTCCCAGGACATTAACAGGGAGCTGGATCAGAAGTGGAGTAAGCAGGATTTGAACTAGTGCCCACAAGGGATGCCAGCATTACAGGTGGGCAGCTTTACCTGTTATTCCACAATGACAGCCCCGTATGTGTGATTTTAAATTTCTGGGTTATGATTATAAAATATAATCAAATTAAAAGCAGAATAGCCATGGCTGAACGGAACAGGGAGTGCTAAGAATGCAGGATCCCTGCTTAAAGATGAGAACACTTGCTATCAAAATAGAGAAGCTGCATGCTCCATTATTTCAAGAATTTTTACTTTAATGTGTAGGAGAAATTACACTTTGTTTTTCCAAAAACATCTAGGAGGAAAACAGATTTGCAAGTTACATCAGAGGAAGAGAAATCACAAGTCCTCATTTATTTTACAGCCATTATGAAAAAAGGTGCTGGCCAGAACACTAGACAAGTGAAGGAACTGTTGTTTCGTAATTAGAAGAAATTTATACAGAAATATGCACCCTGTCCTCACCATATTCATTAAATTTATTACCTTAAATATTTTATGCAAAAGATTAACAGATTATTTAATGCACTCCTCACCTATTTTACTGTTGAGAAAAGTGACAATCAGGGTCAACGTGAAAGAATATGTTATTACAAAGAGAAGGTACAGGTCTTTTTTTCATCATAGATCTTTTTAATTACAAAGAACAAAAGCTACCTTAACCTATAAATTATTTCCTGTGAACGTGAACTTTTAGCAAAAAGGTGACAAATGAAATTTAGACTGGTTTGCCAAATCTTCCTAGTGCTTCTTCTAACAGCTCCAAAGAAAGAAAACTCAGAATAGCTTAACGGTGTAGAGTGAAAGGAGGTGGGAGGGGTGTATCTCTGCATGTCTCACCTCCTATGTGCAAGCATCCCTCTAAGTCACAAATGGAATGAAATGATACGCAATGTTTATATAAGATCACGCTATTTAAAAACCTCTCTTTTGAAGCCCTGTTTATAGTGCTTATATCAATGTAGGGCAAATAGAATTCTTTATGCCACCAAATGCTTGCAACTGATTTAGTAGTGCAATGTTTTCCGAAGGTGGTGTTAAATCCCACAAGTAAGGAGTATGAATGTACATTGTGTTAATATTCAACTCCCTGTCTGTAAAAGCTATACCCGTGTGTGTAACTCCTGGAAAGGGGATTCAGGTTTGGTCTAAACACGAACAATATGCATTACTTGAAAAGAAGGAAAGAAGGCTGGTGTCGTGATACAGCAGATTAAGCAGTAGCCTGTGATGTCAGCTTCCCGGGTCAGACCCCATGTTCAGGCTCCTGCTTCCAATCCAGCTCCCTGCTAATTCACCTGGGAAAGAACAGGAAGTTACTCCAAGTTCCTGGACCCTGTCACCAATGTGGAAGACCCAGATGAATTTCCAGGCTCATGGCTTTGGTCTGTTCCAGCCCTGGCTCTTATGGCCATTTGGGGAGTGAAACAGCGATTAGATGTCTTCCTCTCTCCATATTTCCTTTGCTGTCTGTCACTCTGCTTTTAAAGTAAATAAAGTAATCTTTATGAAATTTTAAAATAAAAATATTATTACTAAAATCCACGCAGGCAAAATTTTTAAACCAACTAAGTATATCCAGCAAAAACTGTTTCACAGGTAAATCAGTAAAGTAAAACAGTAATCAGTAAAGTAAATCAGTATAACAGTAGAACTGCACTCTTTATCTAGTTTAATTTTTTCTTCATCAATTCATTCAAAATTAATGAGTTTGGGGGGAAATAAAAGAAGAGAAGCTAATATGAATTTCTAGTCTATCAATAGATGCAAAAAGTACAAATCAAATCACATAAGCAAATGTTTTTATGTTATCACATTAGTCTGAGTTATTATTTTAATAGAAATTTCAGTTGGCAATTAGAGAACTATATATTTTGTTAACTTGATGCATCACTTCACTTCTATGAGCCTTGTGTTCTTTTTAAAATCCGGTGGAATAACATACATAATTTCTATATATGATGTATAGAATTTTTTTATTTTATTAATTATTGCTAACTTTTTTTTTTTTTTTTGACAGGCAGAGTGGATAGTGAGAGAGAGAGACAGAGAGAAAGGTCTTCCTTTTGCTGTTGGTTCACCCTCCAATGGCTGCCGCGGCTGGCGCGCTGTGGCCAGCGCACTGCACTGATCCGAAGCCAGGAGCCAGGTGCTTCTCCTGGTCTCCCATGTGGGTGCAGGGCCAGAGCACTTGGGCCATCCTCCACTGTACTCCCGGGCCATAGCAGAGAGCTGGCCTGGAAGAGGGGCAACCGGGACAGAATCCGGCGCCCCAACCGGGACTAGAACCTGGTGTGCTGGCCCTGCTAGGTGGAGGATTAGCCTATTGAGCCGCGGCGCCGGCCTGCTCTTTATTTCTAATTTTTAATTTTTTATTTCTCTTGAGTGAATACTTAATAGTAAAATTGTTGTTTGATAGTGATTTGTATACTTACCATTGGTAAGGCAGTCTTCTAAAGTGGTTACATCATTGTATGTTCCCACTAACAATGTACAAGAGTTCTAGTCATACCACAACCCTTCTGGCTTTTAGTTGTAGTGATCAGTTTTTAAATTTTAGTTATTCAAGTGGGTCCATAGTGCTATCTCATTATGTCTTTGAAATATAAAATCTAATGCTATCCAGCCTTTTTAAAGACTGAATGCCTGTGTTGTTGAAATATCTTTTCAAATGTGTACTCATTTTTAAATTCAATTGTATTTTTGCTACTGAATTTTAATTCATTATATAGTCTGAATATCAGCTTTTGCTCCTTTCCAAAAATAAGAATTGTATTTCACATAACCTCTAATTTGCTTTCTTGTTACCATTTATTGAACAGAAGTTTCTGCAAGAAACTTGATTTATGTATTTATTCTTTTATGGTTATTATTTTCTGTATCTTTTCAAATAATTTTTTTGAAAGGCAGAGTCACACAGAGAAAGGAAGAGAGGACAATAAGAGAAGAGAGAGAGAGGGTGAGAAAGAGATCTTCCATCTGCTGGTTCACTCCTGAAACAGCTGCAATAGTCAAGGACTGGCCAGGCTGAAGCCAGGAACCTGCAACTCCATCGGGATCTCCCACGTGGGTGCAGAGGTCCACCCTCTGCTGTCTCCAGGCACGTTATCAGGGAGCTGTATTGGAATCAGAACAGCTAGGGCTCAAATTGGCATTCATATGGGATGCAGGCATTGCAAGCAGCAGGTTCACCCACTATACCATGATGCTGGCCCCTCAGAGAACTTTTAAGTAGCCACAACATCTGAAAATATTATCTCATGTTTTCTTCAAAGTCTATATGGCATTAATTTTTATGTTGATATCTATTTTCAATTTCAAATGATATTTGTGTAGAATATAATGCTGGAATTATGGTTCATTTTGTAATCCTCATGAAAATCTATTTGATCCAGTATGATTTGTTGAAAAATTTGCTCTACTTTTCAGATTGCTTTGGTGCCTTGTGAAAATTCAATAGCAGTATAAGACTGTGACTATTTATGGAATTTGTGGTCATTATGTCATAATTATTTATTGTTCCTCAAGTTAATATTACAGTTCTGAGATTATAGTTGCTTTACAGTAAATCTGGAAGTCATGTAATATCATTTTTCTTCTTCAAATATGCTTTGATTATTTCCTGCCTTTCCTACTAGCAAATGCATTTTTTAAAAAAAAAAGCTTGTAAATTCCCACAAGCCTTACTGGAATTATTATCTGAATGTCAATGAGTCTATAGATAAATTTAGAAAAATTGGCATATTAATAATATGCGGGGGGCTGGCACTGTGGTATAAAAGGTAAAGCCGCTGCCTGCAGGGCCGGCATCCCATATGGACGCCAGTTCAAGTCCTGACTGCTCCACTTCTGATTCAGCTCTCTGCTATGGCCAGGGAAAACAGTAGATTATGGTCCAAGTGCTTGGGCCCTGGCACCTCTATGGGAGACCCAGAAGAATCTCCTGGCTCCTGGCTTCCGATCAGCACAGCTCCAGCCATTGCAGTCAGTTGGGGAGTGAACCAGTAGATGGAAGACCTCTCTCTCTCTGCCTCTCCTTCTCTCTGTGTGTAACTCTGACTTTCAACTAAGTAAATAAATGAATCCTTTTAAAAATAATATGCAATTTTGTCACTACTGACCATGGTATATTTCATAATTTACTTTTGTCTTTTTAATTTTCACTGACCACTTTTTTAGAGGTTAGTATTTTAAGTTGAAATACTTATTTTTAATATTAGTTTCTGATTACTACTAGAAAACAAAAATACAATAATTATATAAATTAAATTATTATTTAGGACCTTGCAAAATGTAGTTTAAGTGCTCATATTTGTGAATTTGTTTTTAATTTTTAATTTTTAAACTTTTAAAAAAGATTTATTTATTTATTTGAAAAGTATTGTTACAGAGACAGAGAGATCTTCCATCTGCTGGTTCACTCCCCAGATGGCTTCAATGACCAGGGCTGTGCCATGCTGAAGCCAAGAGATGGGAGCTGCTTCTGGGTCTCCCATGTGTGTGCAGAGACCCAGGGACTTGGGCCATCTTCAGCTGCTTTCCCAGGTGCATTAGCAGGCAGTTGGATCAGAAGTGCCAGAAGTGCAGCAGCGTGATTCAAACAAGCACCCACATGTGATGCCAGTACTGCAGGCCATGGCTTAACCCACCGCACCGCAGCACTGGCTTCATGATTTTTTAATATTCTGTATATAAACAATCTTATCAAAAGAAAATATAAATAATTTAACTTTTCCTTTTCACATTTTTGTTTCATTAAATTTATTCTCCTACTTTATTTCAATCACTAAGACCACCTTATCACTCTTTTCCTAATTTTGCCAGAAAAGTGTTCCAGATTTCATCATTTAGTAGCCACATAGCTACACAGGATTGTGGTAACTATTTTTGTTAAACTGATAAGTTTTTTGTTTTTAGCTTTTTTTTTTCCCCAACACACTGAATTTGACTTTATTGCTTGACACTCTATAAAAAACTGGAAAACTATTGTGCTAATTGCAACTAAATATGTCATCTTGAAGGAAAGATAGTTTTTGATATTTTGTATTTATCAGATAAAGAAAAGCTCTAAGAAGAAATAGAATTAGTAATATTTTCCTAGTCTGTTTAAATCACATTTAAATTTGATGGTGTTTTCTAGGAATGACACTAAATTTGTAAATATTAACAATGTTTTAAATCTGAACGTTGTTTTATAACTACGGGCTTTATTAACGTTTGCTACATTAAGTGTTAAACGGAATTAACAATTTCTTTGAAAATAAAACAGGATAGCATAATGGCAAAAGGAGATGACATCTTTTACATATTTTCCTCATTAATACTGTATATGTACAATGTGAAGTGCACATTTCTGGAAGTAATGGGATGAACAAGATCGAGGGAGAGGGAGAATGCGGGGGGCAAGGATGAATGATCATTTTTTTTAGAAGAAGAGAATAGAACTTAGGTATGCTTTCTAATGGAGTATGCAACTGTTTTAACATGCTTCTGAATATCAATATAATAGACCTTATCAGGTGACAAAAAGGTGAAATAGGAGCATAAATGGTTAAGGTTTCTATTGACATGCAGGAAATATACAGTGCAGTTAATATTTCGTACAGGCTTCGGAGTGGCTACACATTCACATTTCTACATATATGACACTGTGTACAGCTGAACACTATGCAACAGTTTTATAATAAAAATCCAAATCTAGCAAAATGATATTTTCCAACAGCAGCTCTTCAAGTCAGATTAAAGAGAAGTATACTGCATATCAGATGACATCAATAAATTGTGCAGTTTTGATCATACCCAACCTTATTCATACCAGAGAGTTTGATTTCCTCAGAAACCAACAATGCAACTTCTGTGTCGTCAGCATAGACGCATGCAGGAGGGATAAGGCTGCTGCTATCTACAGGAGACCCGAAGTTACTGCTACTAGGGTTCTGATTATCAGAAAGTTGTTCATTCTCTTTCTTTCTTTTGACAGGCAGAGTGGACAGTGAGAGAGAGAGACAGAGAGAAAGGTCTTCCTTTGCCATTGGTTCACCCTCCAGTGGCTGCTGCGGCCGGCGCACGGCGCTGATCCGATGGCAGGAGCCAGGTCCTTCTCCTGGTCTCCCGTGGGGTGCAGGGCTCAAGCACTTGGGCCATCCTCCACTGCACTCCCGGGCCACAGCAGAGAGCTGGCCTGGAAGAGGGGCAACCGGGACAGAATCCGGCGCCCCGACCAGAACTAGAACCCGGTGTGCCAGCGCCACAAGGCGGAGGATTAGCCTAGTGAGCCGCGGCGCCGGCCTCATTCTCTTTCCATATAGCTTTCTTCAAGAGGCCCGATCAGTTACTCTGATGCCTAGCTTGGGGGTGGGGGGTAGACGGCCTGTGTAGGGTGATTCACCACCATCTAACTCTGATAGCAGCCGCACTTCAGCATCAGTGAGCACCGTTTACACCAGTGGTCCTCTGAAGCACTTTGTGGTCCAACACATGCTATAGGTTTCATGCCCCAAATGATTTAGCTATAGATACGAGTCTCCATACGCCCCAGCTAGAAACTCAAGAACAGAAAGGTTACATCTTCCTAACCAAACTTTTACCACCATTAATATGTCTAATGATGCATTTGGAGTATCAGCTAACGATAGCATAGCATCATTTGCTGTGGTTCACTCAGCCATTTTTATCACTGAACACAGACTTAGTTAGTTTTTTTTAATTTCATGATTACTTACTGTTTCATTTGATCATTAAGGGATTTTTTCAAATGGTTTCTCCACATGTATTTAAATTATCATAAGCTTTTTCTCTTTTCTTCTGTTAACATAGTGATTTTGCTTTATCCTTTGATAGTGTTCTTAAAAATACTAAAATGTGAAATATATTTCAAAAAAACACAAACTTCACCCTTTTAAGTGTATAACTTCGTGGCTGTAAAATTTTTTTAATCTATTCAAGAGACAGAGAGACAGAAAGAGAGAACAAGCTTCTACCTGCTGGTACATTCCCTGAAATTCCCAGGAGGCTCAGGGCTGCTCCAAGTGTCCCACTTGGGTAGCAGAAACCCAATTACTTGAACCATCATTGCTGCTCCTCAGGGCTGCATTAGCAGGATGCTGGAGTCAGCAGCCAGAGATAGGACTTGAACTCAGGCACTCAAGATATGGGATGCAGGCATCTTAACAGCTAGGCTAAATGCCTGCTCCAACTAAGTCTTTTAGACATATTAACAGAGATATGCAATCATCGCTGCTATCTAATTTTATGACATTTTCAATAACTAAAAAAATCAAATCCTGTTGTCATTAACAGTTATTCCAAAGCCATTGGCAACCACCAGTATCCTTTACAGCAGTTTGGATTTGCATATTCTGAACATTTCACAAAAATGGAATCATGAAATATGTGGCCTTTTGTGCCATACTTCTTTCACTCACCACACTGTTTCAAGGTTTGTATACTGTAGCATGCATCAGTTTCTAATTTTCTTTTATAGCTAAGTGCTATTCTATTGTTGGATGAATTCTACACCTTCTATATATTCTATATATTTTGTTTTTCCATTCATCAATTGGTGGTCCTTTGATTAGTTCTTGCATTTTGGTTATTATAAATATTTTTCCATAAATAGCCTATTCAAGTTTTTACAGGGACATTTTTTAAGGCCAATTTATTTTGGTATATACCCAGGAGTGTAAATGCTGGGTCATATTTATCTTTGTCTTCTGAAAACTTACCATGAGTTTTTTTTTCCCACATGGTTGCTCTATTTTAGATCTCTGCCAGAAATATTTGATGATTTTTATTCACATCCTAAGCAAAACTTACTCATGTCAATCTTTTCCATCCTAGTGAATAGTGTCTGTCTTTTGTTATTATTCTTACAGTCATCTTAGTGAATTAGTGAATCTGAAATTGTACCTCACTATTCCTTGGACTTGTGTTTTGCCAATGACTAATGATATTGAACATCTTTCATGATTTTTTGGCCATTTCTATGCAGATCCCAATTTCTAAATTGGACTACTAAACTTGTTCACATTAAGTGGTAAGGCAGTCTTTAATAATCTCCACACTTGGCTGTTTCCTAGATATGATTTGAAAATGTAAAGATGTTTTCTCTCATTCTGTTGGTTTTCTTTCTTTTGTTGTTACTTTAATTTTTAGTGTCAGCATGATGTAACTTTCTCTATTCTTTTACTTTAAAAATCAATATTCTTTATGTTTAGAGTACTTTTAGACTTATAGGAAAAAACAAGTGGAACGCAGAGAGAGTTCTTATGTCCCCTTTTGCCTTTGGAACTGTTCCCCCATTATTAATATTTTGCATTAGTGTTGTGTATTTTCCAATTAATGATGAGACAATGTTGAAACACTATTTTATAGCTAAAGTACAAAGCATACCTTAGCATTCACTCTGATGTTAAGTGCTTGAGTATTGGTTTGATAGCAACTCCCTGGTCATGTAAGAAGCACAAGTTTCATACATAAAATAAATTTTCTTTCTCATGAATAGTTTGTTATTTTTAAACTCCAAAATCTAGTCCTACATTTTCTTGCTGGAATTTATGAGCTTTAAATTTCTCTAATCTTTAGTCTTTAATTTTTCTGGTGTTTAGAAGATTTAAATTACCTTGAAACATACTCTTACATAAGCTTAATTCTAGGTAATCCATTTAGATACACACTCATTCATTCATGCATTCAAGGATGTTTTTTAAATTTTTTAAGGTATACAGTCTCATGTATTTCATACAAACATATTTTGGAAAACAGTGACACTTCCCAACCCACCTCCTGCCCACACTCCATCCCTTCTTCCTCCTCTCTCTCACATTCCCACTCTTAATTTTCACAAAGTTCCATTTTCAGTTTACTTAATTATCCTGTAGTTAACCCCACACTTAGAAAAGAGTTCAACAAGTAGTATGAAGGAAAAAAAAAAACTGAAAAAAACAACAACAACACTGTTCCTCAATGGAAGAGACAATCATTAAACTGTAAAACAATTTTTAACATTAAAATTGTAAACAATCATTAAATTTCAAACTGTCTATTTCACTCCAATATATTACATTTCAGGTACTCTAAGAATTACCTCAGATAAAGGAAAACACGTGATATCCGTCTTTTTGGAACTGGCTTATTTCACCAAGTATAGTGTCTTCCAGTTGCATCCATTTTGTTGTGAAAGGATTTCATTTTTTTAAACAGTAGTTACTCCATAATGTATATATACCATAATTTATTTATCTAGTCAAAAGTTGATGGACATCTGGGTTGATTCCATATCTTAGACCATAGCAAACACATGGAAACTGAACAAAATGTTCCTGAATGAACAGTGGGTCATAGAAGAAATCAAAAGAGAAATCAAAAATTTTCTGGAAACAAATGAAGTTGACAATACATCATATCAAAATTAATAGATACAGCAAATCAGTGTTAAGAGTTTTTTATATCAGTCAGTACCCACATGAAGAAATTGGAAAGGTACCAAATAAATGAGCTGTCAAAGTATCTCAAAGGCTTAGAAAAACAAAAGACCAAACCCCAAATTAGTAAGAGGAAACAAATAACTAAAATTACAAGAAGCAGTGAAAATGAAATGGGTTTTTGAAAACAATAAACAAAACTGACACACTATTGGCCTAACTAAGAAAAAAAAAAAAAGAGGGAAAGAACCCAAATCAATAAAATCAAGATGAAAAAGGAAATATAACAACAGATAACACAGAAATTAAAAAAAAAGCATTATCAGGAATTACTATAAAGAGCTGAATGCCAACAAATTGGGAAACCTAGATGAGATGGCTAGATTCCTAGTTACATACAACCTACCAAAATTGATCCAATAAATAGGCCAATAACCAAGATGTAGATTGAATCAGTAATAAAGACCCTCTCAATAAAATATTAGCTAATCAAAACCAACAACACATCAGAAAAATAATTCACCTGGATCAAATGGGATTTATTGTTGGTAGGGATAAATTTTTCATCGGCAAGGTTGGTTCATCATTCACAAATCAATCAATGTGATACATCACATTAACAAACGGAAGAACAAATGCCACATGTTATCTCAATAGATGCAGAGAAAGCATTTTATAAAACACGGTATCCTTTCATGATGAAAACCTTAAGCATATTGAGTATAGAAGAAACATTCTTCAACATAATCAAGGCAATTTGTGACAAACCCACGGCCAGAGTCCTATTGAATGGAGAAAAGCTGGAAGCATCCTAGCTAAGATCCAAAACCAAAGATACCCACTCTTACTATTGCTGTTTAACACAGTCTTGGAAGTTTTAGCCAGAGCCACTAGGCAAAAAAAAAAAAAAAAAAAAAAAAAAAAAATCATTTAAGCATTTTGTGCTGAAGATAGTGTTTTCTTTCATAATGGACTTTTTGAGTGCCATTCACCTGTGTTTGAAAGTCTAACTGCGGCTTCCTTTCTAATTTCAAACTTATGAGAACCAAATTCTCTCTGCAGGAAGAGCATATTGCCAGTAAAAGAGAATTAGATAGTAATATCAATGAAAGAATATCTCTTATTTTGGAGAAAGAGAAAGGAAGGAAAGATGTAGCATGTTCAGTTTGGATTTCAAACTTCAGCAAATATTTGTTGTAGAACTAATTTTTTAAAGATTTATTTATTTATTTGAAAGTCAGAGTTACACAGAGAGAGGAGAGGGAGAGAGAGACAGAAAGGGAGAGGTTTTCCATCGGATGGTTCGCTCCCCAACTGGCCAAAATGGCTGGCCGGAGCTGCGCCGATCTGAAGCCAGGAGCCAGGAGCTTTTCCGGGTCTCCCACGCGTGTACAGAGGCCAAAGGACTGGGCCATCTTCTACTGCTTTCCCAGGCCACAGCAGAGAGCTGGATCGGAAGTGGAGCAGCCAGGTCTCAAACCGGCGCCTATTTGGAATGCCTGCACCCCAGGCCAGGGTGTTAACCCACAGCACCACAGTGCCAGCCCCTGTACAACTAATTTTAAGTTATACCATAATTACATGTTGTTTTTGTTTTTCAGTTCCTAAATGATGCGGTTTTTGCAATGGGAACTCCTACCTTTCCACCAGCTACCACTTTGGAAACCATGTAAATAAAGACTATCAAAATTTGATAATCACCTAACTTAAATGAAGATACTTAAAGATTCAACACATAACTGTGTGTGTGTTTTTTTTTTTTAATTAGCTGGGAGTAAATGCTGCCTGTCAGTCAATATCTGTACTGAGATGGAAGAACTTCTCTCAGGTTCCCCTCTTGCTAGGAAACCACTTTTGTTATTTATAAAATCAAATTGAATTTCACCTTCGAAATGGCCAGAGTTGTATTAAAACTGCAACTTATAGCATTGAAATGAAAGCAACAGACCGTAGTCTACAGAACTACAGGGATACATGCTTAGATGAAAACAAATTAGAAGAGAGATTTCTGGTTGCTAGATATGGAATCATTGCAAAAATCTTTGCCAATACAAAGAAAAGCAATTGAAATAAGGAAACAGTAGACACATTCTTTGCATTTAGAACCTGAAATTTTGAAATGAGGGGATAGACAACATCCTCTATACTTGAGAATAAAAACATATACTGAAGCAAAACGAAGAAAAACATGTAAGTACAGTTCAGTTTCTCCTGAGAGTGGCTTCAGCGCACATAAAGGAATCTGTGCATAATGTAGTTTTCAAAGACTAAAGAAAATAATTCGGATCATGAGAGAAACATTTCATTTATTTATGTATGCTAAGAATATCTCAGAATTCCTTCATCAAATATTGAAAACTTATACCAACATTGTATTATAAAATTTTTTGCAACTTTTCTTGTGTAGCTGAGTGTTTTTATGCACACACATATAATGTTTTTTTTTTTTTTTTTGACAGGTAGAGTGGACAGTGAGAGAGAGAGACAGAGAGAAAGGTCTTCCTTTTGCCGTTGGTTCACCCTCCAATGGCCACCACGGCCGGCGCGCTGCGGCTGGCGCACCGCGCTGATCCAATGGCAGGAGCCAGGAGCCAGGAGCCAGGTGCTTCTCCTGGTCTCCCATGGGGTGCAGGGCCCAAGCACCTGGGCCATCCTCCACTGCACTCCCTGGCCACAGCAGAGGGCTGGCCTGGAAGAGGGGCAACCGGGACAGAATCCGGCGCCCCGACCGGGACTAGAACCCGGTGTGCCAGCGCCGCTAGGCGGAGGATTAGCCTAGTGAGCCACGGCGCCGGCATAATGTTTTGAATCCACTATGTAATGAACTAAATATACTTTGTCTCTGAGATATTAATTCTGTGTTTATCAAAAAATAGTGCTTGCTTATTTAGCGCATCCTAAGTTAAATAGAACTTAAGCTCAGTTTCCCAAATATGTTTCCTATAATACTGGTGCCATGTGTAATATAAATATACATACATACACAATCCTGCGAAAAATGATAATTAACTGAGAAATGCTGCATGTCTTATTTTTCTCTTAGATATTTGTGATGCTCAAGAAGATCTGAAAAACGGTTATGGGAGCTATTTGTCTTCCTTTCTCCTTTCCTCCTTCCCTTTTTCCTTCATTCCTTGCTCCCTTCTTTGCCTCCTGATTTCCACATCTCCGTGTTCCTGCCATACAGTGTCTATCAACACAGAAACAACCTCTGGGGCCCTTTCTAGGCTACTTAATACAAAAGTACTGAAACAGATATAAAAATAGCCTTCACGTGCCCTGCGTTGACTATCACATTCAAACTCTGGTGCCCACAGATGAGGAACCAGGTAGACACTGGGCAAAGTCTTGCTTGTTACTCCAGAGACTCAAGGTGCGGCAGTTTAAATAAATACAGTTCTGACCAATCTGGAGACACTAAAAACAATTGAATATTCAATGTGATTGCTCAGAAATGCATGTAAAAATTTTGGGGGAGGGACAAAAATCAGTATTCCCCAAAATCCTCTTCCTTTGGCTATCGAAGTCGGCGAACTAAAAAGCTTCCATAGCCTTGGTAACTCATGACTAGAGCCTAGGGAGGTTACTGATGCCATAAACAAGAGTGTCAAATTGTTAAGTCAACAACAGGAGTCACTGTGTACTTACTTCTCATGTGGGATCTGTCCTTAATGTGTTGGCCAATGTGAAGTAACGCTATAACTAGTACTGAAAGAGTATTTTACACTTTGTGTTTCTGTGTGGGTAAAAAAAAAAATCCTCTTCCTTTGGCTATCTCCATAAGTGCAATACGTTGACTAGGACAGCTACACAGCTATAATGTATCTCTTTGCCACTGTCTAGTAGTGCCCCCGATTTCAACCTATTTTTGCAGACTTCCTACAAACACCCCTAGTTTGTGCTCACTCTTAGTTTCTGTCACCCTACTCCTGCCCTCCACACTCCGTAGATAAACTATCGCCTGTTCTCTTCTTGAAAACACATGTGAAGTATTTCTGGAATTCTGTCACTACACACAACCAAACATGTGAATATATAGGAGTTCACAGAGCCATTTGGCCATGAGAAGGATGGCAAAGGGGTAAGTGCAGAGAATGGAGAGGTTGAGATGATTCAGACATTTTACTCCCAATCCAAGTAGATTTCAGGCATTTTCTTTTTAATCACATTCCGATTTATGACTTAGAACGCTAGGAAGCTGTTTCAATCAGCAATCAGTGATATAATGGAAAAGACTAATCCTTTAAATTAATCTTAAAGGGAATTAAGAATCCAAATATTTACTGTTAAAGATCTAATTGAGGGGGTAGGCATTAGCCCAGGGAGTTAAGATGCCGCTTGAGGTAGCTGTTTCCTACATCAGAGTGCTGGTTGGAGTCCCCACATCTCTTCCAATGCAGCTTCCTGCTAACAACCCTCGAGGCAACAGATGATGGGTCCAGTGCTTGGACCCCTGCCATCTGTGCGGCTCCTGATTTGACTTATTCTAACCCTTACTATTGCAGATATTTGGGAAGAGAACCAGCATATGAAAGATATCTCTCTCTTTCTCTCTCCCTATCTCTGTCGTCTCTGTCCACCCCAGCCTATTCTGCCTGTCAAAAAGATGGAAATCAATAAATAAACCTTAAAATAAGATCTGTGTTAAGTAAATTCATCTTTGAGGAAGCACATGCATATTTCAGTCATATAACGCATTAGCTAAGAGTCAACTATAGAGAAGAGATTACATTGAATAATTTCAGTTTAACAACCTTAATGGCTTTGATACTGAATTCACATTTCTTTGACAAGGATTCCCCTTCTGGTGGTAAGGAGTTCCAAATCATAGTCCTCCCTAATCTCTGATTGATTCCATTCTCAACAATGGTTGTAAGTCAATTGTTTTTATTTTTTTTAATTTTTTGACAGGCAGAGTTAGACAGTGAGAGAGAGAGAGAGACAGAGAGAGTTATAGACAGTGAGAGAGAGACAGAGAGAAAGGACTTCCTTCCATTGGTTCACTCCCCTAATGGCCGCCACGGCCGGCGCTGCACCGATTGGAAGCCAGGAACTGGGCACTTCCTCCCGGTCTCCCATGGGGGTGCAGGGACCCAAGCACTTGGGCCACAGCAGAGAGCTGGACTGGAAGAGGAGCAACCAGGACTAGTACCTGGTGCCCCAACCGGGGCTATAATCCAGGGTGCCGGCGCCGGAGGCGGAGGATTAGCCAAGTGAGCCATGGCACCGGCCAAGTCAATTGTTAATAAACCAGCAGTTGCCTAAATCAGAGATTGAGAAGTTCACTGAATTATTTTATAAAAAGTCCATATTTTTCTCAGAGTGAAAATATCTTCTGCTTATAACTGATTGTCATGTGTTCAGCCTTCAGAAGAGGAACCATATTTTTTTTTTCTTTTTTTTTTTTGACAGGCAGAGTGGACAGTGAGAGAGAGAGAGAGAGAGACAGAGAGAAAAATCTTTCTTTTGCCTTTGGTTCACCCTCCAATGGCCACCGCGGCCAGTGCGCTGTGGCTGGCGCACCGCGCTGATGCGATGGCAGGAGCCAGGTGCTACTCCTGGTCTCCCATGGGGTGCAGGGCCCAAGCACATGGGCCATCCTCCACTGCACTCCCGGGCCACAGCAGAGAGCTGGCCTGGAAGAGGGGCAACCGGGACAGGATCCGGAGCCCTGACCGGGACTAGAACCTGGTGTGCTGGCGCTGCAAGGCGGAGGATTAGCCTAGTGAGCCGTGGCGCCAGCCTGGAACAATATTATTTCTAAGATGATGGAAGCAAACAGATCTTTTATGTCTGATCAAAAATTCATGCAACAATTTTGATCTATTATATTTAAAACATATGGCAGGGGGTTCTGCAGGTATGTGTGTTTTTGTGTATCTTCTGGGCCCATGTGCAAACATGCTTGAACTTCTGTTTAGTTTTAAATATGACAGACTCCAGGCATTTGGCACAGTAGTTAGGTTGCTGCTTGAGACACCCATTTCAGAAAGCGTTGTTTGGTCCCAAGCTCTCCACTTTCTGATTGAGCTTCCTGGTAATGCTCACTCTGTGAGGCATCAGATTAAATCTCAAATACTTGTGTCCCTGCCACCCAGCTGGGGAATCTGGATTGCATTCCAGGCTCCAGACTTCAGTCTGGACCAGACCTGTCTGTGGAGGACATTTGGGAATGAACCAGCCAATAGAAAAGGGATTTCTCTCTCCCTCTCTCTTTCTCTCTCTCTCTCTCTCTCTCTCTATCTCTCTTTCCTTTCAAATAAAATGGAAATAAATTAATTTCTAAAAATATGCTTGTTTGCATTGGCTTTTGCTACCTGATTTCATGGCAGTCCACATTGGAGCAGATTGTGGAATTAGGCTGTGTCAGAGAGGCGATTGTGATCCATAGTGTCAGAATTTGGATTGTCTTCGTACTGTCATCTTCTTCTTCTAAAAAATTTTCAAAGTAATCCTGTGATGTTTCATATCAACAAATAAAAATATTCTAATAGTGATGGTACCTCAAGCAGGTAACATTAATTTTGATGATATATATCAAGTCTCTATCCATTTGGGAGATAAGTTTAAAATTATTTCCTTATCAAGGTAACAAAATAGTGAGAATAGCACATAGGAACTATCCTCCAGTAATTTCTCACTTTGTCTCAATTCACCCCTACTATGCATGCTGCTTCCCCTGACTTTTATAGGCCTTTCTTGACCACCAAGATTGTAAGAGAGAAGAAAGATCATAAAGGAGTTGAGGGGGTTCTGCTGGGTTTCGGAGGAAGGATGCTAAAATTAGTAAATTTTTCTAATGATAAGGTAATTTCTTGTTAGTACCTTACACTGTTTTGTCCACTGTAAATAAAATATTGCAGAACCAAAGGCTCAGTGGCTTAAACCATAAAGTTTTTATTCATGGGTTTCAAGGCTGGGAAGTCCCAGGTCAAGGCATTAGTGGAATCCGGGTTTTTGTGAATTTACGCTTCAGGTTTCAGACTGTCTCATTCTGCTGCATCCTCACAAAGCAGAAAAGGACGAGCACACTCTCTGGGTCTCCTCTACAAGTGCCAGTGGTGCTTTTGAGGGCTCCACCCTCGTGACTTAATTACCTCCTGAAAGCCTATCACCATACTGGGAGTTAGCATTTCTACATATGTACAGGGTGGATATAAACAGTGAGAAATAAAGTTTACAACACAAATTAAATACTTATCTTAATAAGCACTATGTCCCATTTATTACAACCCCAAGATTTGAAGTGAGTGTGTCTGGTTTAAAATTCCCACAAAGCCTCTTCTTAGGCATGTGCCTCAGTCTGCTTGCAAAGGCTGTCTGTGCCTGAGATTTTCTCATCTGTGAAATCAGGATTCAAAGACAATTATTTTTTGTGAACAGTAAAGGATTCAATATATGAGCATTGTATAAATACCACTTGAACGTAGTAGGTACAATCGAAGTATTAACTATGATCATTATTACTGTTCTTGTTATGCTATCATAAGGAGAATGTTTCATATTATATATCCTCGTCAAGACTTTTATAAGTTAAAATCATCATTATATATAGAAAAATTAGAAACAGAAGTAATTTTGTGTGGATGTGAAAAACATCTACTGTTGGTAGACATTAACTAATCTCCAGAACTAAGATTCTTTTCCTTACTTATAACCTAGATAAAATAAATAATTCACAATAATTAATAAAATACATTAAATTTCATATGTGAAAATAGCCATAAATCCTTGCTTTGAACTATCCTTTGAATATATTTTTATTCAATTTTTTCACAATAATATGTGTTAAACCACATACATTTTGTCATTTAAAATTCCACTAAATCTTGACCTTTAATATTTGCATAAAATTAACCTTTGAATAGCAAATTACAGAGACATATGGAAGCATGAAAAAGTATGAACTATGTAGAATACAACATATTTTGGGAGAACTAAAATTGCTAAAAGCTACATATTTAATTATGCATGACCTGAATACTTTTGGAACGAATTTAATGTGTTCAAATAAGCTCTGTTTCAAAGGGTACTTTGGAATAGAAATATAAACTGACATCTCCTTTTGTGACTTATTTTCTTGCTCAATAGAACTTTACTTCTAAAAAGGAACATGAAAAAGATCCACTTAGTAGGTCACTGTTATTAGAAAAAAATGCAAATGAACAACTAAACTTCACTGCACAAATCAAGCTGCTGCTCTCCAGGGCATTATTCAGTGCTTGGTTTAATATTTTCCTAACATTTTAAGAGTTTTTCCAATTAAATATTAATACTTTTCTCAAAGAGAAAGAGAGATTTATTATCCTAAAGAGATGGTAGAAGGGAGGGATGGTGATCCGCATCAGCAGTTAGAATGAGGTACTGAAGAGAAAGGGTCATTAAGGAAAATCAAGCCTCCTTTCTCTCTCACACCAAAAAGTTGCACGTAGAAGCTTGTGTTAAACTGTATGGTAGAATCAAGCAAAAAGTCAATATGGTTTCCAAATAATTGACTCCATTGAGAAAGGAGTCCCTCCACCATAATACCCAGTCAGTAGATCATTCAAATATTGTCTATATTAAAAAAAATAATAGACTTACTGGGAATCTTTGCATCCCAAATACATAGAATCGCCCATGTGAGAACCTGTTGAGCTCAGAGTAGCATATCCCAGATTAAATTGCTTGATCCATACCCCAGGTGCCCTCTTCCCAAACTACAACAATTATTTCTAAGGTTGCCAAGTAGTGTGTTGATGACTGAAAAATCTGAGCTTATTCCTTTTGGGAGGATGTGACATCAGCTGAACTGGTCTGTGTTGATCAAGGTCGTGCCTCTTGCCTGACAGCATCTTGCAGTGATTTAATGGTTCATATGGAATCTAAAGACCTTGACCCTCATTCCTTAATTCATGACATCATTGAAAATCTATTGTTCCCGCATATAGATGGAAGTAAAAGCTGCAAATGCTTTGCATTTCAAATCTTTCTCTACCCAATTCTACTTTATATTCACAACAATGTGGATCTTGAAAGCACTTCCCTATAAAATATTTTCAGTACACTGTCCCCCAAAGTGTTGACTTCTTGGAAAATCCAATATGTGATATCCATCATTAGTATTGCCTAACTCTGGTTTTGAATGTGACACCCTTATTTAATGCACTTCTCACTGTTCTTTGTCCATTACTTCTGAACATTCACAACATGGCTTTCTTCATTGGAACTTGCCATGGTTTTCCAAGTTCTGTTAGACTGAGCTATTTTGCAGATATTTTTTATGTCATGATATGATGGGTTATTCTGCATACCAAACAACCTATACATCTCCGTATTTAGAGTATAAAATTTAATTTCACAATTCCACAAGTTTCCAGAGTAGAATGAAGATATGGTTTTCTATCCTGTCTTTCTCCTAAAACTATTTATTTAGGAACCTAATCTGCTTCCATTTTTTTTTTTTTCCAATTTAAAAGGCAGGGAGACAGAGAAAGAAATAAGAGAAAAGAGAGATCTTCCATCTGTTGATTTACTCTCCCAAATGGCTACAACAGCCAGAAGAGTGCTACTCAATCTGAGTCTCCGAGAAGGATAACAGAGGCTCAGTTACCTGAGCCGTCACCTGCTGACTCCCAGAGTGTTCATTAGCAGGAAGTTGGAATTAGAAGTGGAGCCAGGGGGCTGGTACCGTGGCTCACTTGGTTAATCTTCTGCCTGTGGCGCCAGGATCCCATATGGGCGCCGGGTTCTAGTACCGGTTGCTCCTCTTCCAGTCCAGCTCTCTTCTGTGGCCCAGGAGGGCAGTGCAGGATGGCCCAAGTGCTTGGGCCCCTGCACCTGCATGGTAGACCGGGAGGAAGCACCTGGCTTCTGGCTTCAGATCGGCACAGCACGCTGGCCGTAGCAGCCATTGGGGGCGGGGGTGAACCAACAGAAGGAAGACCTTTCTCTCTGTCTCTCTCTCTCACTAACTCTGTCAAAAAAAAAAAAAAAAAAAAAAGTGGAGCTAGGACTCAAATCCAGGCAATCTGGCTTTTCTGGGATTTGGGCTTCTTAAGTAGTGTCTCAACTGATGTGTCAAACACCTGTGCCTACCTACATTTTGTGGTTCTATATTCCGTAACACAGAACACTCAAAGTTGTCGAAATGAAGGAGAAAACGAGATGGAGGAGGTATGCTTTCTCTACACAATCTTTGTTCCAAGTGACTCTAACCATTTCTAGTTACAGTGCATGAGTCTGAACCCATCTGCATTAGAAAATACTCAAGTGTTGTGAATCAGAGTACAAGATCCCCACTGGACAGGTACAAATATCCTTGCAATCACACTTCCCAAATAATGCTTGAATCTGCCACTCAGTCACATATTCAGTGAAGTACTCTATAACTTTAAATGAAAAAATTTTTCTGGACTTTTCTATTATTTGAACAAATAAAAATATTTAATTTTATTCATAAAACTCAATATAATAAATTGCATCACCAAAAATTACTATTTTCATTTGTCAAATAACAAACTACAAGACCTATTATTCTGCTAGACTTTGGTTGATTGATAAAAAGCTCTCCATAAATATTAATCTGAGTTATTTTAGTTAGAGTCACTATGCTTCTTACATGGGGACATAAATTTTGTCTCTTATTTTTTAACATCTCAACCTAGATATAGATGCCAGAGGCTAACCACTGACAAAACAACATAGAATGAGACCCAAGATATGATTTGGAAAAAATAACCTACAAATATAAGTATCAGATTTTTGACAGTTCTTTAATGTGGAAAGATGTCGCTGTAATGAATGTAGGCTAAATTTTCAAAGTCCACCTGGTGGGGAGAAAATGAACTTCTCAAGCAAATCTGTCTCTGAATTGTCATGGAAATCAGGTTGTAGTTGTGTAGTTCTGGTTCTATTCACCTAAACCCCAGTACTGTTTCTGTCATTCATGAAAACTTAGGTCAAGTTCTATGACCCATAAGGCAGCAATTTTCTCACCTGAGAACATTACACGAGACCAACACAGAAGGAACCCACAGAGGCAAGCTTCTGCAGAATGACCTGCTTTCTGCCATATCCTGACTTCTCCTAAGTTGAAAGAGGTCTCAATCTGAAAACCGAATCCTCAGTCTTGTGGTTTCCCAAACTGCAAGTCATCCTCATAGAATTAGTACACTGATCAATATTCACACACAAAGGATTAGTTTGTGACATACTCAATGAATGATATGACTCTTCCACAGATTTGAAATCCAGTGAGTAACTAAGGTGAGATCCTTGTCAATTTGTTTCTGCACCTCCTTTGGGTTCAAATCACCTGGACTTTCTCCCAAATTAACCTCTTAATTCCCATAATATGATCCTTACTTTTCTTTCCATGATGTTGTAGCAATCCATTGGACTGTATTTTTTATAGATTTGTTCTCATTATTCTAGTTATTTCATAATATTCATTTATGTAACTAAACCCTTCCTGCTATCTTCTCTAAAAGGCTAATATCTGTGCCACCTGCCTATTTGTCAAATACCTGTTAGAGATAGTCCTCCACTAGGCACACCAGTATCTTTTAGAACTTAATTCTTCCTGAAGTAAGTTAGTAGGTATTTCCTTCATACTTTCCATTTCTGGTCTGAGGGCATAATTGTACCAATGCAGTGATTTACCCAGTATAGACATATGTATATCTTTATTGTTTTTTTTTTTCTTTTTTAACCACTTCCATTCCATTAGCCCACAAATACTCCGTCATAAAACTGCTAGCTTTATGACCTATCTTTCAAATGCTCTGTGTCTCTGGAGCTGATTAACTGTTTCTTGGCTCAGAATAGTATATTCTACCACCTGTACCCTTAACAATCAAGAATCTGATTAGCTGATTATCTGAGCTACACTCACCCTCAACGGCTGCACACATTATACCATTATGGCTCTTAAATTTTAATTATATTTTCCTGCTCAGTGATTTCCCACTTTCCTCAGGACGAAATACAACCTAACATATATAACATAATATATAATATAACATAACATAATGATGAAAATATAATGATTTCCATTGTAAGTGTAAAAATATGGCATTTAGGATTCACCTTCCTATAAATACTGGTTCTAGCGCATATAAGCTCTGTTACTAAGGCAAATCAATTACCTCCTGTCTTCCTTTAAAAAAATGTATTTATTTGAAAGACAGAGTTTTACACACACACACACACACACACACACACACCACAGAGAGAGAGAGAGAGAATGAGAATCACGCTTCAGTTGGTTCACTCTCCAAATGGCTACAACACCTGCAGTTGACATGATCTAGAGCCAGGAGCTTTTTCCAGGTCTCCCACTTGCATCCAGGGAACTAAGTACTTGGACCATATTCTGCTGTTTTCCCCGGCATACTAGCAGTGAGCTGGATCATAAGTGGAGCAGCTGGGACTCAAACCAGCACATTGAAGGTGACACTGCAGGTGGAGGCTTTACACACTATGCCACAACGACGACCAATCCTGTCTTCCTCCTAAAAACAGGTTTAAAGAATGATCTCCCTAAAATATCATGAGTACTAAATTAAGATAAAGTTTATAAAGAGGTTATCCTAGTGCCAGGCATAAAAGACATAATTGTTTTATGCAAACATAAATTATTATTTATGTAAGCATAATTATTATTATTTTGAGAGAAGGGTACAACATGCTATCTATTGGGGCTGGAGAATGCTTATTCCTTGTTATACAAGAAAGCTTGAAAAATCTCCGGTCATTTCTCCTTTGTTTCTCATTGTCTTAATCACTTATAGGAAAATTCAATTACAGTTTCCAGCTAAGGTAACTTACATTAGTGGTTTTAAAATTCCATTCAGGTTAAATTTCTTTAAGCAGTGGTGGAGGAAGTGGTAATCCTTTCTGCTGTTGACAGATTCTGACAGGTGGAGTACCTGACCCATTAACTACAGACACCATTAACTTATTTCTTTAGTACACATTGCAAAATTTTCATGTTTGGGTTCTGCAGATTCTGAGGTGGATTTCAAGCTTTCCTGAGATAGTTAAAGTTTAGGGCCAATTTATGAAACAAAAAATATATGTATGGGGGGTGCTGTGGTGGAGTGAGTTAAAGCCCTGGTCTGAAGTGCTGGCATCTCATATGGGCACCGGTTCTAGTCCCTGCTGCTCCTTTTCCGATCCAGCTCTCTGATATGGCCTGGAAAAGCAGTACAAGAAGGCCCAAGTCCTTGGGCCCTTGCACGCACCTGGGAGACCCGGGAGAAGCTCCTGACTGTAGGCTCCTGGCTTCAGATTGGCAGAGCTCCAGCCATTGCGGGGCCATCTGTGGAGTGAACCAGCAGATGGAAGACCTCTCTCTCTGTCTCTACTTCACTCTGTAACTCTGTCTTTTGATTAAATAAATTAATCTTAAAAAAATATATGTATGATTAAATAACCATCAGACTGGAAAATTTGTGCATAGGTCAGCTGTTCTGTTCCATGGTGGAAACCATCATTCCAAAGAAGTATTTCCTGGTCATTAAAATAAACATAATGGTTTAAAATTTGTATTTAATTATCACATTTGTTCCATTTTTCTTGTCATTATTTTGGTCCAACATAAGATTCTTTTTTTAACATCCAAATTATCTGTGTAGCTCACCTCTTTGCCTTTTGGATTCCCTGACCACTTCCCATTTCTCTTGCTGACTATTTATTAAAATAATAAAAAGTATTACAACTTCATTCAAAAAGCATTGGATGTCTTCCTACTGATCTTCAGATAAAGCTTCCATTTCTTTATTTTGGAGATTAATTCATCTGATAGGCAGAGTGGCAGAAAATAATGATAAAAAGAGAAAGAATTTCCATGTTATGGTTCACTTCCAAAACATCCACAAAAGTCCACAAATATCTTGCTAGGTTAAGCCAAAGGCAAGAACTCCATCCAGGTCTCCCACATGGGTTTTATTTGGGCTATGATCCACTGCCTTCTGATATGCATTAGCAGGAAACCAGATTGGAAGCACAGTAGCCAGGATTCAAGCTAATACTGTGATATGGGATGCAGCTATCCCAACCTTAATCTGCTGCACCAAAACTCCTTCCCTTATGTGAGAAAGCAGATATACATATCAATTTCATTGAAGCAATAAGGAATTAAAATCATCAATGATTATAATAAGTGGGTTTAAATGGAAATTAATTATACAGAAAGCTTATTTAATTCTTTTTATGCACTAAAGGAGCTATATACTATTTTAGCAGCCTGAGTTTCTTACTGTCATAATATTAGGTATAAATATCTCATAGACAGACTTGAAGCATTATAAACACACAATTTCCATTTGATTTCAAAATTTTGACCTGAAATTGTCAGTGCTAGACATAAGTGTTGTCCTGTCTATATATTTTGTCTTTTTTATCTCTCAATCTATCTGTGTGTATAAATGTATTGACAGACTTATTACATTGAATTGGGAAGCTTTGTGTTGTTAACTTTTATGGATTTCTGGCAAACCTACAAGGCACACTTTTTCAACATTTTCAGAACATCACATTCTTCTTCAATATAGAAAGAAACACTTCAGCAAGCAAAACGAAGATGTATTATTAAATGTTTCAAAGAAACATGGTCCCCAAGCATTAATAAATACTGATCTTGACTTTACTTGAAACTTGTGTCTCATATTCTAGTTGCCTTAAGGTCTACATACAGTACAATTTACAGTAGTAGTGCTATACCAGGAGGAATCAATATTTGGTTTGTTTCTGTATGTTAAGGCACTTTTGTGGGATAGTGGCTAAAATCAGCATTGTTCTCAGCCAGTGAAACAGGGATTATTCCCAGACTGAGAGCAGCATGGATAAAAGGAAATACAGTGATGCATGCTAACATGATGGTCCCAGCATTTACTTTTCCTTCAGTAATCTTGAGCAAGTTATATTTTCTCAACCTCATTCTACTTACTATAAAAATTCAGGTAATATTTACTCCACTGAGTTGTGTGAATGTATGCACAGGTGATGATGTTTAGTGATTATCTGTTTCACACTGACTACAATATGTATTGCACAACACATGACTAAATAAATACATTTATAATTCATATCAATAAAATATCTATGCTAAAATATATTTATATATTGTATTATATATTGTATATATTAATATCTGAAGTTTTTTCTGCCAATGTTATCCATGATGCACATATTCATTGCCAATTTTATTCACTTTGAGTGTATTCAAATTATATAAACATTCCCCATCATCTGTGAACGACCACAATATAATTAAATATTGTACATAATATTAGGTGGCTATATTGCATTTGGATTTATGATAGCATTCATATCAAAAAGTACAACTTGGCTAATGCAAAAAGACCCAAAATAAACTTCATTCATCCATGATAAAATCATAAAGTATAAAGCCAAAATGAGAGCAGAGTGAGAGATACCAAAGGAGATTTTAGTCTTTCAAAAGAACATTTCAGTGTAATACTTTATCCATTTTAGTATTTTTTTTTGTTCTAGTACCATTGATTGAACTCTGTAATTAACACACAATTATTCTTAGGTGTTTAAATTTTAACTGAAAAGTGATCCCTGTTAGGAATTTGGAAAACATTATGCTGAGTGAAATAAGCCAATCCCAAAGGGACAAATACCACTTGTTCTCCTTGATAGGTGACAACTAACTAAGCACCAAAAAGGAAACCTGTTAAAGTGAAATGAACACTATGAGAAACAGTGACTTGATCAGCCCTCACCCTGACTGTTGATGAGCAGCTTAATATGTTATCCCTCTTTTTTTTTGTTTGTTTGTTCTAATTAATACTTTTGGTTGAATACTGTAATCAATACACAATTCTTCTTAAGTGCTGAAACTTAACTGAAAAGTGATTGCTGTTAAATATAAGAGTGAGAATAAGAGAGGGAAGAGATGTGCAATCCGGGACATGCTCAAGCTGACTTACCTCAAACGGTAGAGTTAAAAACATACCAGGGGATTCCAATTCAATCCCATCAAGGTGGCATGTACCAATGCCATCTCACTAGTCCCAGTGATCAATTTCTGTTCACAATTGATCATAATGATAGGACTAAGAACCAAAGGGATCACATAAACAAGAATAGTGTCTGCAAATACTAGCTGATAGAATCAAAAAGGGAGAGAACAATCCAACATGGGAAGTGAGATACACACCAGACCCATAGAATGGCAGATGTCCTAAACAGCACTCTGGCCTCAGAATCAGCCCTTAAGACATGCAGATCTGGCTGAAAAGCCCATGAGAGTATTTCAGGCATGGAAAGTCAGACACTCTGGGGAAAAAAAAAAAGAAAAAAAGAAAAAAAAACCTAAATGAAAGATCTCTGCGAGTGAGTTCCCAGTGGAAAGAACGGGTCATCAAAGGAGGAGGTACCTTTCTCTGAAGGGAGGACAGAACTTCCACTTTGACCATGGCCTTGTCTAAATATGATCAGAGTCGGTGAACTCAGGGGGCTTCTATAGCCTTGGCAGCTCATGACAAGAGCCTAGGGTGATTACTGATGCCATAAACAAGACTGTCAAATTGTTAAGTCAACAACAGGAGTCACTGTGCACTTACTCCTCATGTAGGATCTTTGTCCTTAGTGTGCTGTACATTGAGATTAATGCTATAACTAGTACTCAAACAGTATTTTTCACTTTATGTTTCTGTGTGGGAGCAAACTGTTGAAATCTGTACTTAATATATGCTAAATTGATCTTCTGTATATAAAGAGAATCGAAAATGAATCTTGATGTGAATGGAAGGGGAGAGGGAGTGGGAAAGGGGAGGGTTGCTGGTGGGAGGGACCTTATGGGGGGGAAGCCATTGTAATCCATAAGCTGTACTTTGGAAATTTATATTCATTAAATAAAAGTTAAAAAAAAAGAACATTTCAAGAAGCAACAAATCTACCTGTGGTCCCCTAAAAATATATGCTACACAAATTCCAATTTTTTTAAGATTATTTTATTTATTTGAAAAAGTTACAGAGAGAACTAGAGGCACAGAGAGAGAGAAAGAAAGAGAGAGATTTTTTTCATCTACTGGTTCATCCCCTAAATTGTAACCAAAGCCAGGGCCAGGTCCAGCTGAAGTCAAGAGCCTGGAAATCCATCTGGGTCTACCATGTAGATAGCAAGTTCCCAAGGGCTTGGGTCATCACCTGCTGTCTTCCCAGGCATATTTGCAAAGAGCTGGATGGAGAATGGGGCATGCAGTGATTGAACTGTCTGGCATGTGGTATGCTGATGTTGCAGGCAGTGGCTTACCCACTATGTCACTATGCCAGCCTTAGAACTATATTCTAAGCATTGTTTGAATATTCTGAGAATAATTTGGTTCCAGCAAATTATAATTCTATTTTTTTTTACTTTTGATGGCCCTAGATGTGTTTGTTTTTGTAATTTTATGAAATCTGAAGTTTTAGGAGCTTGCACTAATTAATGTGACTATGTGTATTAATTATATGGAAAAATGATAAATCACTATTTTATGTTTGCCTTGATAAAAATTAACAGTTTGAAATGTATAATAATAGAAGGCAGAACAAAAAATTTTTTGTAAACTTGTGCAAAGGTAAGTGCCAGCTCTTCCACTTTGTAAGTTTGGGCATTAGTTTAACCTCACTGTTCCTTAATTTGTTCCAGATAAAAATGAGGATAATAAAATCCATCCTGCCTCCTTTACAACATGTTTGAGAGAATTAAATAAAGTCAAACTTGTTAGAGTGCCTTGTAATCTGTAAAGCATGGTATTAATGTGAGGGATTATTCATTTCATCATTATTAATAAACACTTGAGCTTCCTACATCAGAACATGTGTAAGTCATCTTCAGAGGAAATTGTCTAATGCCTTAGAATGCAAATCAATCAATGAATTCACTGTTCCTTTTCATGATTGTGAAGGTTTATCTTACATAATACTCATGTTTTCTGCCATAAATAAGTTTCTACATTCTGGAGTTTGGCAAGGTGCTGCAATCTGAAGAGAAACTATGGGTTGATGTGCCCCATGAAGAGTCTGGTTTAGGCATAAGGCAGTTCTCTTCTGGGAACTTTGCAAGAGGCCTCAATTTCTCTCTGATTTTCAGTTATAGCATGTCTAGGAGGTAATCTATTTTCTTTAGCAACTTCAGCGCTTACAAAAAACATCACCTGTATATTATTTCATATACATATTTATAATGTATATGCTCTAAGGAGAAACTAGAGAATATATTAATGGCAAACAGGTTGGATTTGAACAATTCCTATAGAAAGTGATGATCTATATTTAATCCATATACATGAGCAGCTAATTATTAAATAATTTGTAATAATTACATTTTAGAAATACAGGGTGCATATATAGCCTAGTGGTTAAGTTGCCACATCATATATCAAAGTTCCTGGGTTTGACTCCTTGCTAAGGCTCCCAATTCCAGCTTCCTGCTAATGAAGACCCTGGGATACAGTAAATAATTGCTCAAATAGATGAGTCCCTGTCACTCATAGATTGTGTTCCCTGATCCTGGTTCCAGCCCTGGCCCATCATACATGGGTGTTGTTGGAGAGTGGAAATATGCATACATATTGTGAAAATGCAATAGCATTAAATTCAAGTAGATGTAGAAATAGAACATCAGACTCAAGGAAAAAGGAAACATGCAAATTTTGTGACATGATATTTCCTAGTTATTTCAAAAATACAATTACCATGTTTAACATTTGCATAACATTTTGACCAGTGTATGTAGTGATTTATCATTTTTAAAATTTTTTAAAATTTTTATTTATTTGAAAGGCAAGTTACAGAGAGAGAGAGAGAGAAAGAGACAGAGAGAGAGACAAATACACACAAACATACACAGAAAAGAGGGAGAAAGGGAGAGAGATCTTCTATTTGCTGGTTCACTCCCTAAATGTCCACAACAGCTGGAGTTGGGACAGGGTGAAGTCAGGAGCTAGGAACTCCATCCAGATCTCCCATGTGGGTGGCAGGGGCTCAAGCACTTGGGCCATCTTCTGCTGCTTTCCCAGGTATATTAGTAGATAGTTGGATCCAAAGTGGAACTGCTGAGACTAAAACTAGCACCCATATCAAATACCAGCATTTCAAGAGGCAGCTTAACCCACCTTACCACAACACCCCAGACATTTTATTTCAAAGGGTATTTGTGTGGTGTGTGTGTGTGTGTGTCTAAATTAATCACTGGACATTCAATATTTCTGGCCATTCTTCCAAGGACATAATACTACAGAATTTGCTTATTGTATTATCACCTTGTTTGTATTACAATTTCATTAAAAACTCTCAGGCAGCATTGTGGCACAATGAGAAAAGGTGCCACTTGGGACACCTGCATCCATCCCAGAATTGAAATGCTGGTTCAAGTCCCAGCTACTTCCAAACGAGCTTCCTGCTAATGCAACTGGCAGACATTGGATGATTGTTCAAGCACTTGGATCTCTACCAGCCTCACGAGAGACCTAGACTGTGTCCTGGCTCCTGGGTTCAGCCTGAGACAGTCTTGGCTATTAGGGACTTTTGGAGAGAGACTCTAGAGATGGAAGATCTCACTCTCTCTGTCATTCTGCCTGTCAAATAAATAATAAAGAAATCTTTCAAAATGTGTCTCTCCTGAGTTAAAGAAATAGTTTCTCATTCTTATTTTTCTCATTTTTTCCTGCTAGTTACTGTGCATTTCTCTTGCCTTTATGGTGACAATAAAAATTGAGTGAGAGCAAGGTATATCTCTTTGAACTTCAGTAACAACCGACACAATATTTGACATATTGTAGGCAGATCCTGAGAACACATTTTCTATATAAGTGGCAATTCATGCAAAAATAGAAGCTCAGAACTGAAAAGAATGGGTTTCCAACAGAGGGTTTGAGCTTGCAATCATGACAGACAAGACCTAAATATTTGCAAAGCAAAGAAAGATTTTTTAAAATTTTTATGTATGTATTTTTTATCTTTTTAAATCTATTTTATGTAACTATTTTTAGTATCTATTAATTTGAAAAGCAAAGAGATAGTTAGAGACAGAGACAGAAAATTTCCATCTGCCTACAATGTCCTAGGCTGGGCCAGGCCAAAGAGAGGATTGGAAAGTCAACGTAAGTATTTTTTTTTTTTTTTTGACAGAGATCCAAGTTCTTGAGTCATCACCTCTGCCTCCCAGGTTACATATTAGCAGGCACCTGGAATTGGAAGTGGAGATAGAACCTGAACTCAGGTACTCAGATATGGAATGTGGTTGTCTGAAACAGCATTTTATCTACTAAGACAAACATCCTTTCCAAATTAAGAATTTAGTAACAGTCTGAGTGAACAGGCCACTTGTTTGGGATTCTGGTTTTCATTTGCACCCCTCATTTTGTCTTCCATGCCTAGAATTGCATCCATATATACAAGTCAGTGCCCCCTGCCTTTGTAGTTCATAGAAATGAGATGGAATCAATATTGCTATAATCATTTTGTGTGTATGTGATCAATTCAGCCATTATTTCATTTAATTATATCAGTCATATCAGATGGGTATTATCCTAATAATGCTACAAAAGTCAGTGCATCAAAATATCTTAAGAATAGTGAGTGGATTTGAACCTGGTGATATCTTCATTTATAATCCATGATTCTGGTAATTTATCCATTTGCCTTTCCTTAAAGCAGATATAGAACATTGGGAACAGGTCAGGTAAATCCTGATCTTCTGGCCATTTCTAGGACTTTCTACATCAATATCCCAGATATCAGCATTTTTCCAGAAAATGCTCTAGTTAGATTTAAATTATAGACACTGCCTTCTTGGTCTAATCTCTACTACAAGATCATTTTTGCATATTTCCATTGCTTCTGGCTATGAATTTTTCCATGTTCTTTCTCTTCATTCTGAAAATTATGGAAATCACAGGTTGCCTTAGTCTTTTGCCATCTTGACTTAAAATTGCCACTTGGTTGCCCTGTCAGCTTATGAATAGCAATTTCACGGAGCCATCAGCTTACCATGTAGGAGTTAGGGAAGACTTGACATCACAAAGTGGATTTTAACCAAATGTCAGATTTAAGTGTGATTTGTATTAAAGAAAAGAATGGCATAGTACATTTATGGAAAAGTCAATCTCAAGTCAAATATTTGAGTCCAAATTTGAACAACGTAGTTAAATCCCATCCCCTTTGGCTGGAAAAGTTAATTTACAAAGTGTCAAAAAATCCCAATAATATCAGAGCTAATATACCTCCAGAACCTTGCAATATACATATGTCCTTTTCAGTGGGTGAGATCATTGAATTCTCAACTGTTACTTGGAAATAGTTATGAAAGTTTTAATTATGTGAACTTCACATATGGGCAAAATAACATCTCGTCAGAATGAGGGTAAGAGGGAGACAGAGGGAGGGAGGGAAGAAAGGAATATATTCTTTTCCTAGAATTGTATCTACAAATAACATTGAATCAGCTAAATACTATTAAAAAGTGAAATTAAAAAACAAAATAAAACAGTTGATCCCCTAGAAGTTGAGTAGAAAGAGGTTACCAGAGGCTGGGGAGAGAAAAGAAGAGGGAGGAATGGGGAAATGTTCATCTATGGGTTCAAATTTTTTTTTTTTTTTTGACAGGCAGAGTGGACAGTGAGAGAGAGAGACAGAGAGAGAAAGGTCTTCCTTTGCCGTTGGTTCACCTTCCAATGGCCGCCGCTGCAGCCGGCGCACCGCGCTGATCCGATGGCAGGAGCCAGGATCCAGGTGCTTTTTCCTGGTCTCCCATGGGGTGCAGGGCCCAAGCACCTGGGCCATCCTCCACTGCACTCCCTGGCCATAGCAGAGAGCTGGCCTGGAAGAGGGGCAACCGGGACAGAATCCAGCGCCCCGACCGGGACTAGAACCCGGTGTGCCGGCGCCGCAAGGTGGAGGATTAGCCTACTGAGCCACGGCGCCGGCCTCAAAATTTTAACTACATAAGATAAATATTATGCAGATCTATTGCACAGTAGGGTAACGATAGAGAACTATAATATACTGTAAACATGCATTTCTTTTAAAAGCTAGAATAAAGAATGTTTAATGTTTTGAACATGATGGTTTGAAGAAACTGATTTGAACCTTATAGTACAGAAACATGTATTGAAATAGCACGTGTAGAACACACACATATACCAATTTTATGTGCCAAGTAAAAAAGGGTGAAATGAAGTAAAACAATAACTATAGTATATTAAAAATTTTCAATTCACAGAACTATAAGTTGGCCTGAGTGTTCAAAAATAGGAGCTCTTAGTTCACAGCCTGTATATGAGTACATGTGTGCACATACATACATATGTAATACCAAGTCAGTATTCTAATCGTGTTTATGGTCTTATTGTTCTATCCACTGTTACAGAATTATAACAGAAAATGTTAAATATCATAGCTCCTCCCATATTTTAGACACACTGTCAACTATATAAGGAAAACAAAGTTACATAAATAAAATCCCTGCAAAAGACAAAGTAATGATGTAATTCAGTTCCATATGCTTTCAAAAAAATCTATAAAAATAAAATATGGGGTAGTTTTATAACATGTGATTAAGCAGGTTAAGCTGAAGATTAATGTTATGATTCTGGTCCCTTCATTAAAATAGTCTTAGTATTAAGCCAGAGTAATGATTGAATCATTTTGTGCAAATTGCTTAAGTCACCAGAAATGTACAATGTTTTGATATTAATAAGAAATAAACATACTCTATGTGTGTGAGTGTGTGTGTGTGTGTGTGTGTGTTTGGTCAGATCAGCTGGTATAGACTCTTTAACAAGTATTTTTGTATGCCAATAGTAAGGTTCCTTGCAGCCTATCTCATTAAAATCCATAAACAGCCAAGAGATATTGGTGGTATTTTGCATTCATTGGATAAAAACTACTACTTAAATTGTCATATAAATTTTGAAGACAGTGTGGCCATATGAATAGGCTTGCCACACTGTTACTTTATGAGTTGACTTGTTTCATTTAACTCCAATTCTGCCTGCACCCTCAGGCAATATTTTTGCAGCTTTGCTAGTGTACTGTTTCATGGGCTAGGCCAACATAATTACTGAATGTTCAGATATCTGTGGAGGCCATTGCATTTGTTGATTTGGATGTTCGAGGATGTGTTATGTGTTTATCCCTTTCTCGAGTCATAGCTCAATTTTCTCTTGGAGAATTGATTCTCTCCCTCCAAACCCCAAGATCTGCCTTGGTCCAACTTGTGTATCAACTTGGGATTGCTGGGGGTTTATCAAAAGACTGGCCTTGGTGTAGTCACCTTTAGCCCTAAAGTTGTTCTGGTTCCTGACTCCTGCCCTTCGTTGGGTCAGAGTTTTCAGCTTTATAGATTTCCTAAATATTCTCATAAACTTAAATTAACTTCTTTCTGTTCTCTTTTCCTTTTCTTTAATTTACTTTTTTTTCACCTTTGAATTGGTGGTGGCCAGCTTCTGTTGCTAGCAAACAAAACAAAACAAAATGAAAACCACACAACAATTCATGTGGTTGAAAACTCTATACTTGGATTGCATAGTTTTATACTGTCTGCCTTGCCTCTCAATCTGAGTTCATCAGCTTATTCCAACTATTCCATCTTCATATTCATTGAAGTTAGGAGATTACTTTAAAGCAAGGAAAAAACGGAAACATATTTGTATGGAAATACTTTTCCTACCCTTTCCATGTTAGCTACCTTGGGTTGTTATTCTGAATCTGGATCTGGGTCAGTGGTGGGGTCCAAGAAACATTACGCCAAGTTACTGTGCATTGGCGTTTGAGAATGGAGCAGTAGCAGGAAGGGCACACTCTGACAATCTCCTGACCTGCTCCCCTGAGCCAGCCATAAAACTTGGGAATGATTTTTGGACCTTCCCCTAAAGTGGGTGATGCCCTCCCTCTACTCAAAGGAAAAGAACATTTTTGTCCAATCATATTTCTCCATGACTATTTATTTCACCAAATCTGGTGAACGAAATATAGTACATGGGTTTATCTTTTCCCTCAAGTCTTCATTTCTGTGTGAACTTTCCCATGTTTTATAAAAAAAATTAAATAATTTTGCATGTTTTTCACTTGTTTAGTATGTCTTTTATATAGGTGGTTTCAGACAGAAACCTAGAACGAAAAAGAAAAAGATATTTCCCCCCTCAGAATGTGTCTCCTTTAACTACATGATACCTTGAGGAAATGATCACAGCTTGAAAAAAAAGTATATTATAGCAAAGTTTATTCATCAGCCTACATTATTCAAAATTTCACATAAACTCCTGATAGAAAACTGTGGTTTATTTTAAAATCTCACCTGAGGACTATAAAGGGTGTACATAGGAAGTAAATTTCACAATAAATCTGAAGGTTAGAAAATTCAGATTTGCATGAAGAAGGTTGAGTAGCTCTAAGATCTGTAATAGGGAGTGAGCCAAAAAAAAAAAAAGAGTCAAGTCAGGAAAGTGATTGAAGCTATAGTAAAGTTATAAGAAATCATTGATATTTGCTCTCATTTTACGGTGTTGTAATCCCATTCAATTAATGGTTATGCAGCTATCAATGCCTATGATATAAAATGTATATTCCCCAGGTGAATAAAATCTAGCTTTTTAATAATTAAACCTCTTGCTCAGGAGGACAACATTGTAGCCACAGGTAGCATTCAGACCCAGGGAGCCAACTCTATGGTCTACACTCTTAATTACTGATTAACTACATTTTGGATAAATTATTGGAGTGAGAATTGTCAGACAGCAAGTGGGGCAATTTCTGGAAACAACTGTACCTGCAGAGGGATGCAGGGGTTGCATGGAAAAGACAAAGTTGTAAACTTACACATGTGCATGGAGAGATCTATGTATATGTTTGAAGACAGAGGAGGAGGTGGGAATCATCATATTTATGTTATAAAAGTGAAAATTGTAGAGGCAAACATTAGCCCAGCAGTTATGGAACTGCTAATTAAGACTCATCCTGTATTGGAGTGCCTGGGTTCAAGTCCTAGCACTGCTTCTGATTCCAACTTCCTGCTAATGCATACCCTGAGAGGCAGCAGGTCATGGATCAGGTGGTTGGGTCCCTCCCACCCATGTATTATACCTGGATTGAGTTTTTCCAGCTTTAAATTTTCCCAGCCCCAGCTGTTGCAGGTACCTGGAAGGGAGGAATCATCAGTTAAGAGGTATCTTTCTCTTTCCCTGTGTGTGTGTGTGTGTGTGTGTGTGTGTCTGTGTGTGTGTGTCTTTAAAAACTGTAAGTAAAAAGCTACAGGGGCCAGTGTCATGGGGCAGTAGGTTAAACTGCTACTTGCAACCCACCATCCCACACTGGCTTGCCAGTTCAAGTCCTGGCTACTATTGTGCATGAGAAGGCATTGGAAGATGACCTAAATACCTGGGCTCCTTCTACACTGTTTGGAGACAAAGGACCATGTTAGAATTCCTGGCTCCTGGCTCCAGCCTGGCACTGATGTAGTTATTGTGGATATTTGGGGATTGAAACATAAGTTAGAAGATTGTCTCTGTCACTCTCTCTGTCTCTCTCACTCTCTCTCCCTCCCTCTCTCTCTCCTCCCACCTTTATGACTTTCAAATACATTAATAATTAATCTTTAAAAAGTAAAAACCTGAGAAACAAGGGAAATCTGACTGGGAGTTGGGGGTGTGGAGAGTGAGAGACAGAGCTAACATACTGTGGTCAGACAGCAAATGCACTAATGTGCATAACCCTGATCAATAGGATTTGTTCTCATAAGGGAGATTTTGTTGAAATTTACCTTCTACCTGAATTCAGTCTTTGTCTAGCTGCTTTTTCCCACTTTCTTCTTTGAGAAGGAAGACAGGACTGCCTATCTATCCCATTACATGTTAAATTCTGAGAAACACCAAACCTCTTGTTGCAAAAATGTCCTATGATATTTTCAGTATTTTAAATCTTCAGGAACCATGATGTTTATCTAAATGGCCTGAATTTCCTGTCAAATTCAACAGATTAAGAGAAGAGAAAACTAACAGTCTTCTTGAGTATTACAATAGATTCTCTAAAAAAAAAAAACCCAAAGCTTACTTCATTTCTTTTAAATTTTATTTAAAATCCTAACTATTTATTTGACAGGTGGTGAGGGGCAGGAGAGAGGAAGAGAAAGAGAGAGAACAGGGAATGAGGGGGCATTCCCAAGCAGTAGTTCACTCTCCAAATACCCGCAAGAGCTCAGACTGTGTCAGGCTGAATCTGGGAGCCAGAAGCTATATCGAGGTCTCCCACATGGGTAGCAGGGTTAGAATTACTGGAGCCATCTCCCATCATTGCTGCCTCCAAGGTCTGCATCAGCAGGAGGCTGAAATCAAGAGCCAGAGCTGGAAATTTAACCCAGCTACCCTGATGTGGGACACAGTCATCTTAACCGGCTTCTTAACTACTTGCTTAAATATAATGTGTTTATGTTCTCTTCCACAAAGAGACTCAATGCTGCTTGGTTTGCAGAGTTCAAAATGCATGGACAACTCCACAATTCATCCTTTCTCCTTCATATTAATTGTTATTTTTTTCTGAAAATATGTATCAAATACTAAAAGAAGAGAAGCAATGCTGTGCATTGAAAATAGAATCAAACTCAGAATACAGAATTCCCTTCCAGATTCTGCTGCTAACCGACTAATCTCAGCCATGAACATAAACGTATGTGAGCCAAGCATTTTTGTATAAAATGAACAGGTTGCTTATATAACATGTGACTTCTAAAATATAATACATTCTAGATCAATGAATATATTGTTTTAAAAAAAACTACATTTTATTTGACAAACATTAAATACACAAATCTCTCACCCATTTCTGTTTCTTGAGTAACCAATGGAAATCGTGACAATTTTTGCATACATTTAAAATGTCAATGCTTTGAGAATAAATATGTTCACTCTACAGAACTTTGTGCCTCCTATTAATAGCAGTGATGTATCTCATAGACTCTGTTAGAAGAACTTTCTTTTTAGGGTAAAGAAGGAGTCCCTTGGTTCTGTCTTTTATACTTGTATTTTGGTACTATAGTCAAAAATATTGATTAGTATGTCACTTTGTTTTTTTAAAATTGTCCTTTAGAAAATTCCCTTCATTTTAATAAAATGCAATGGACTTTAACTGAAGGTTTTTTTTTTTTTAAAGATAATCTAATGGGTGTGGCATTAAAGTAAAAATATTCATGCACCAACTATTTTTCTTATATAAACTTTTAGGTATTTTCCTAGTCAGTCCAGTTATCAAAGACTTCGAAAAGAGGAAGATTGTCATATAAATATGACAAATTAGATAATAGTGAGCTACACAAAACCCAAATAGGATCACAGTGCTGTTCAAGATGTGCGTAACAAAATTAGCACAGAAAGGACAGAATGCTTTTAGGCAGAATTCTCAGTGTCACATATTTAAAGCAGTAAGCTAGATATTTTCTGATTTTTTTAAATAAAAAGCATTATGTCTTTTATACTTTGTTTCATGCCTAAGTTACATTATTCGTTTTTCTCCATGCCATCACTTATGTACTTATGTGTTCCCTGGGTAGACCAATAGGGTTTTACTCAGCTCTGGACACTGGACCTTGAAAAATATCTCTGCTTAATTGCAGTTTGAAAGCTCTTACTTAGCTCTACGCAATCATCCTTCGAAGTTATGGATGCATCCCATATCAAAGTGTTCAAAAAATATAAATATCCAGACTACTCAACTTCCAATCCATCTTCTTTCTAAAGTGCATCCTGAGAGTCAGCAGATTATAGCTCAAATACCTGGGTCCTTTCCATCCTTGTGGGAAATCTAGCTGGAGCTCTAGGTTCCAGGCTTTGGTGTTGCCCAACCCTGGCTGCTGAAGCCTTTTGGGGAGTGAACCAGTGGATGGAAGATTCTCTCATTCATTCTCTCTCTCTCTCTCTCTCTCACTCCTCTCTCGGCCTCTCAAATAAATAAAAATTGTTTCTTAAAATTCATTCCCTCTAGAAAGATTTCCTTAAGATAAATTAAACACTTTTATGTCTAATTTTCACTCAGCTGCTTTCTTTTTCATATTTTAAAATTACATATCTATTTGTGACCCTTTGCTAGGCTGTAAGCTCCAGAAAGATAGACTTTTAATTCAATTTCCTGAACTCAGCCCTGACAATGACTTATGCTAGGTGTAATGAACAAAAATGAGAGAACACCTACATAGTACTAGAACATATTTAATTCAATATGTAGTAGTTGTAGGTTAAAAAAAATAGCATTCCATTCAGTTGAATATGCTTATAAAACAAATTAGTTTTTTCAAGCACATCACTGAAGACTGTTTTCTGTGCCTCCCCCCCCCCCCTTTCTGGAAGTACATTTATTATGTTTTTTTATAACGTATTTGAGTCAGGATGGTTTTCCACACAAACAGATGCCTGTTTTACCTTTTGTTTTGTTTCTACACAATAAGTGCAATGTTTTGCCTAGGGTTCAAGTGTCTCTAAAGCTTCATATGTTGAAATTTAACCTCCACTTTGAGGAAAGAAGAGTGCAGAAAATGAATCCAGCTATAGAGTTCAGAGGTGAGGACAGTGATAAGTACTCACAATTAAAGTCCTTAGGGTGGGGCCCCCAAAATTGGCTTTGCAAGAAGAGAGAGAGAAGACAAGACAGACACACATTTCTTGTCTCTTGTCATGTCATGCTGTGCACCTTCTTTACCACCAAATGAGGCCTCTAGGGTAACTAGTGTCACTCTTTTAAACAGAAGACAGTAACACAGAGTACAAATGTTAGTTTAGGAAATCTAGGTAAGAATATAGGGCAACACAGACTTGTGACAGCAGTAAGTGAAAGTACACTGGTTTCTCATTAAGCCTAAGAAAACAAGTTTTAACCTAGAGGTTTTCCTACTGAATGATAAACATAGCAGCTTCTTCCAGCAAGACCAATCTATCTATCTATCAACTATCTATAGATTATAGCCTGAATTCTTCTATTTGAGGAAATTTAAAATGATAAAATGAGGCTTATACATTATTATATTACACAAAAAGACCATGTAAAGCTTTGCTGCAAGTGTATGTGTATTAGATAAAATTTCATTTATGTGCTCTCTTAATTTAAAATACACTACCCTCTAAGTCCAGTGAACAATTTTTTCAATTTTTATTCATATCAGGTGAACAAATGTTATATATTTCACATACAGATCTAGGAGCACAGTGATACTTCCCACCCAACTTCCTCCCACCCATGCTCCCTTCCTCTCTCCTCCTTCCTTTTTTCTTATTTTTTAAAAAATTTTTACAATGGCATACTTTCAGTTTAGTTTATAATCATAGGCTAAACCCTTCATATTTTCCACAGTATTGTGTGAAATTGCAATGCGACCCCCAAGGCCATCTTTTTATCCAATAGATCTTGTTTGAGAATTCCCTTGAAAGGAATGAAGTATGTCAGATAAATGAAAGGAGCAGATGTAGATTAAGAGTGATGTATATTCTGAATCTGAAGTTTTAATTTTACTAAATATTATTTTCCATCTTCATGATCACATTATTTTGAAATGTTGGAACTTCAATTTCCTCTACTATTTCATTTAATAAAACCTTTGTCTCCTCTGAGCTCTTAAGGAGATGTTAGCTCTAAATCACATTGACTTCACCCTTTGCAATTTACATATGTTGAATAAATAAAAGCCTTTTCAAGAGTAACCATGGGGGCCTGGGAAGTCTCAAAGGAGTATTAAGACCTTGAGTTTAATGTGAGCTGCCTCAAACACAAAACACAAATCCTCCCTGTGGAATACTAACGACCTTTGTGTACAGTTGCATTTCCTTGTGATTTTTTTTTTTAAAGTTGAGGAGCAGCCCATGTACAAAATAGACTTTGTGCTGGTGATTGAGAAATGCAACTCCAGCTCTTGGGCAAAAGGCAACTTTCCATTTGTCATTATCACTGGTCCAATTTACAGTGAAATAATTAGAACGAGCTTTGAAAGGCTGAAAACCTGAAGCTGCAATTCAGAGCTGTGCAGCACTCTACGTGAGCTGAGACTTAGGTTTCCACAAAGCTTTTGAAGAACCTTAAAGATCAAACCAAGATGGAGTGACTTAAGGTAACACTATTAAAAACAAGAAGTCAACTTTGCCCCAAATAAAATTAGAGTTTAAAAATTATAGCCCTAAACCTTTTCCCCCAAAGCTAAAATTAGGTGCAGCTATAAAAATAAGGGACCCTATGCTTAGCTAGCTGCGACACTTGTGCCTGGCTGTGCTAAGACCTAACCCAGTTTGTATGCCTCCTAATACTCAAATAACGGTGTGGGAAGCGGGACGCTGCTCTCCCTCCAGGGGAACGAAGGGAGCGAGATGTTGTCCCTCTCAGGGTGAACAAGATGACGCTGACAGGGAAAGGAACTGGTAAAGAAGTAAACAACAAAATGGCGACAAGGTGCATGCCTCCCATGTGAACCCATAGCTGATTGGATAGAAGACGCATGCCTTTCACATGATCAGCTCACGGATTGGACTGCTGTGTGCATGGACACTATAATGCTTTTGATTGGTCTCTGTGGGTATATAAACCGTGTGGCTTTGTACTGGGGGCGCTCTCTGGACTCCCGAGTTCAGGAGGCCCGTCTGTGCAGACGCCAAATAAATCCTCTTGCTTTTGCATCAGCTGGTCTGGACTCTGAGTCTTTGGGGTGTGCCTCTCGACGTGTTAGCATCCTCACTCCGAGGGTCTAACACTTTGCTCACAAGGTTCTGTGAAAAGTAGTTATGAGTTTAGTCTTTAATCTTTAACAGTAGGCTGACCCTAACATAGTTTTTCTCAAAACTTCAGTTTTACTTTATTTTCTAGAACATGTGCTTCATTTGGAATATTAACCACATTTACAACCAAGCTCAAAAAGTTCAAGTAATGTTGATTTGCTAAAATCATCTCTTCCTGCTTTCTTAATAGATCTTTCTCATGTAATTCGTATGTCATTAAATGATCCAGGAAGGTTTTAAACATGACAGAAAGCCAAAATTTTGATAAGAAATTCTTGGTGATGTTGTGTTTGGAGTTATGTAGAATTCTAGCAAAATCCAAAAGCTCATAAAAGCAAACAAATATTGTGTTTGCACTGTAGATTCTTAAGTCTTTATTCGCAAATCTGGCTGTATAATGTATCACTGCAGTAGTAAATAAATAAATCATTCAAGGTTGCCTCAATCCGAAGACCTTCTGATCAAGAGTCTCTAGAAATTCCATACTTCAATATCCAACACTGTACCTACCACCCACAGGATGCACATTTGAAAGGTGACTAGTCTGAATTAAGATGTGATGTGAGTATAAAATATACATTAGATTTCAAATATTTGTTCTAAAACCAAACAAAGGCTCTTTGACTAGCGTTTAGAAAGAATCCTCAGGGAATTAATCAATTAAGCATTATCCTTGAGTCCTGTCCTTCATCTGCCAAGCCATTCTAGTAAAAGCATGCCATTAGTTTAGCAAGAATGCCTCTACCTTTTTTTTTTTTTGTCAGTCTCATCTCATTTTTTTATAAAGTTCATGGGTGATGCACTCTTCCTCTTTTTTTCCCAAAGAAACGTTTTATTTAATGAGTACAAGTTTCATAAGTACAACGTTAGCAATATAGTGATTCTTCCCACCATAAAGCCTTCCCACCCCCACTCCCATCCCATCTCCTCCTTCTCCCATTCCCAGTCCCATTCTCCATTAAGATTCATTTCAATTAACTTTATGCACAGAAGACCAACTCTATACTAAGTAAAGATTTCAACAACTTGCACACACACACACGAACAAATAAAACTGAAAATAAGTTTTACAGTTAATTCTCATTATACAACTTAGTGAGGACAGAAGTCCTCATAGGAAGTAAGTGCACAGTGACTCCTGTTGTTAATTTAACAATTAACTCTCTTAAGTATGATGTCAGTGATCACCCAAGGCTCTTGACATGACCTGCCAAGGCTGTGGAAGCCTTTTGAATTCACAATCTCTGTTAGTATTTAGACAAGGCCATGAGCAAAGTGGAAGTTCTCTCCTCCCTTGAAAGAAAAGTACATCCTTCTTTGATGGCTCCTTCTTTCCACTGAGGTCTCTCTTGCAAATATCCTTCATATAGAACATTTTTTGCCACAATGTCTTGGCTTTGCATGCCTGAAATACTCTCATGGGCTTTTCAGCCAGAACAAAATGCCTTAAGGGATGATTCTGAGGTCAGAGTGCTATTTAAAATTATTGTCATTCTATGAGTCTGCTGTGTAGACTGCATCCCATGTTAGAATAGTTTGTCCTTTTTAATTCTATCTATTATCATTACCAGACACTTGATCTTATTTACATTATCCCTGTAACACTTAATCCTATCTATATGATCACTTTAATACTCAATACGGTCACGGTCATTTTAACACTTAAGATGTGATTTGGGGTCCCATGGCAAGTTTTTAAATTGTACCCTTAGAAGTAAATCTGTAGGAATGTATGCGGAACTATACAGCTTTATCATTACAAACTTCCTCCTCCCTCTCTTATAGGTGGTCAACCTTCTTAACTTTCTGATCAAATTCAAGACTTCTCACCCTTGATGTCCAAGCCATTGCCCTGTCTTAGGATAAATCCTATTGGGTCACTGTATACAGAATTCCCTGACTTTTGATGTCTGTACTTAGTAATTTTCTACACAGTTCTTTGGTTCTTTGGCTGTAAATTCCCAACTGTCTCAGCTCTAATCAGAGTAAAGTTCATTCTCTTCTTTACTGCAATGATCTTGAATTATATCTTTTATGCTGTCTTTAACATTTTTCCAGTAAAAAAAAATCTATTTAATAATACAAATATAACAATGTCAATATTGTTATATGGATGGCATGTTAAAATTGCTTTTACAATATATTGGGTTAAATAAAATGTATTAATAAACTTAATTTCTCTTGTCTCTTTTTACATTTTTCTAAAGTGGATATTAGGAAACTGAAAGTTACTCATATTTGATTTGCATTATAATTTTATTAGATAGTCTCACTGTAGGAATCATGCAAGGGCGATAATTTAAAAGACACTCCAGGTGATTATATACATATGAAGAATTGTGACCCTTAATCTTTAATCAAAGTAGCACAGGAAAAATACATAGCATATATATTGCACAAATATATATCTCACCATGTGACATGTAAGATGATATAAGCTGTATGCTTATTAACCTGTCACAGTAGCAGTATGGCACATGCCATTATTAACCTTAATTCATGTCTGGTGAAATGAGATGTAGAGAGACAAAATCATCTTCCCAATGTCCTAGCTAGTAAAAAGAAGAGCCATGACTCACAGTCTGACTCAAACCCATGTGGTTTATTTCCTTCCGCTGGACATCAGTATTCCCCCTCCTATTTTGATGTTTCAGTTATACACACTCAAAGTGGTCTGAAAATATTAAATGAAAAACTTCAGAACTAAACAATTCATGAGTTTTAAGACTTTTCTGAGTCTCATGATGAAATCTTACAGCCCTGCTCTGTACCACTTGATATCTAAATCATCCTTTTGTTCAATGCTTCCATATGTATACATTACCTTCCTATTAGTCACTTAGTAGCTGTTGGCTATCAGATCTCAACTCCTCATATTGCAGTGCCTCTATTCAAGCAACTTTATTTTATTTAATAATGACTCCAAAGAACAAGAACAGTGGTACAGAGGAGGCACCAGGATATAAAACATAGAGACAGATTAACTCTTGCAAACACGTGGGAATGTGGCAACACCTGTAGGAAAAAAATAAGGTCTACATAGATTTGGTACTATTTGTGATTTCAGGCATCCACTGTAGGATTTGCAACATTTCCCCAACAGATTAGGAGTGACTTCTGTATTCAAGCAAAAGATACATGCACCTGATTTCATACTTGAAATATCAAATTAATAAAACCATTATATATTTAATATTTTATATATAATAATTATAAGAATATCATATTCATATATAGAGATAAATAGATAATCTGACAATTGTCAGAGGTGCAGTATAGGTGATATAACTCTTATTTATATCAATTAGGAAACAAATAATCAAATAAACCAAAACTTGCCCAAATCACATCAGACTTTACTTCCCATTAATCTTGTAGAGAAGGAGTGGCTCAGTGGTCTGCTTCCTAATTTTCTGACCCATTAATTATCATATTAAATGAAGTATTTCAGGAAGCTACTGGATTGAGGTGTGATCCATATTTTAATCTGATTTACATCATGATTCATTCACAAGGAAATACGGACCTAGTTTGTTCTCAAATCTTTGCTATGTTGTTGGGTAAAGTATTGCTTTAGAACAGGGACATGGGAAAAGACGTTGGAACTGCTAATTAAAGAGATCAATCTATTAGGGATTTGTTCTTATGACACCCTCAACAATGTTATTCTCAAATAAGATTGCTATGGTTTGAATATTAGTTCGGATGTCTTCTCAAAGGTCTGTATGTTAAATGTTTGCCCCCAGGATGGCAATATTGAGAGGTGGTGGAACTTTTTGGGTCATGGGGGGTGCTTAGCTTATTGTAAGGTGTCTCTAGGAGATAGGTGTTGTGAGACTCTTTGATACTTATTGGGAAAGAGTTGTTATAAAAGTCAGTCTTCTGATTCAAGATGTTAGCATTTGGGGCCTGCACTATGGCACGGTAGTTTAATCCTCTGCCTATGATGCTGACATCTCATGTGGGCACTGGTTCTAGACCCAGCGGCTCCTCTTCTGATTCAACTCTCTGCTATGGCCTGGGAAAGCAGTACAAGATGGCCCAAGTGCTTGATCCTGTGTACCTGCATGGGAGACCTGGATGAAGCTCCTGGTTCCTGGCTTCAGATCAGCAAAGCTCTGGCCGTTGCGGCCATTTGGAAAGTGAACCTGCAGATGGAAGACCTTTTTCTCTCTCTGTCTTTCCCTTTCTCTGTCTGAAACTCTACCTCTCAAGAAAATAAATAAATATTAAGAAAGCATGTTAGCATTCACTGCGACACATGCTGCAGCCATCACTATCTGCCATTCAACATGTAGTTCTCACCAGAACCAAGACAGTCGGGCAGTCTGCCTTTGAACCTCCAAAATCATGAGCTATGTAAAGCTCTCTTTACTTCATAAATAGCATGTCTCAGATATTCATCTGCAGTAATGCAAAGCTAATGTAACGATGTTTTCTAATATTTTAAATGTATATATATACAAATATATGTATACATATATATGGGCTTTATTTTATGTATAATATATTTTATATATATATATATATATATTTATAATCATATCCCTGAAATTCAAACTCAGAAATAGTGAACATCCCAGAATTCATTCCCACCGCAAGTACACATTTTATTATCATTATACCAAATGTTCTAGAAGTATCAAGAACAGAAAAAATAAAAATGAATACATGGGAACTGATACTGTGGTGCAGTGAGTTAAAGCCCCAGCCTGAAGTGCCAGCATTCCATATGGGGGCTTGTATGGGTCCCAGCTGCTCTACTTCTGATGCAGCTCTCTGCTGTGGCCTGGGAGAGCGGTAGAGGATGGCCTGAGTCCTTGGGCCCCTGCACCTGCTTGAGAGACATGGAAGAAACTCCTGGCTCCTGGCTTTGGATCAGCTCAGCTCTGGCCATGGCGGCCATTTGGGGAGTGAACTAGCAGATAGAAGACCTCTACCACTCTTTGTAATTATGTCTTTCAAATAAATAAAGAAAATCTTTAAAAAAAGATGAATGCGTGCTAAATAAATGGTGGTGGTCATTTGTAGAGTACCATTATGATACTGTGATATAAATTGTCTATATTTAAAATACACAATTTGCTGCAATATAATCACTTATAAATAAGAATAATGATTTTGTTGATACTGAAGGGCTTGTTTATTTTTATTTGCAACTGATTTTTTACACTTCTGTTCTCAGCACTCTATTTCATTGTCGTTATTCCTAAAATTTACAATATTCTTATATTAATATCTCTAGATGTCCCAATTTGTGTTTGATGTTATGAGACTGAACAGTACAAGCATGAGGACATGTGCTAGAAATACAGCAGCATGAGGTTTGGCAGCAAAGGGCTGTAATTTAGAGACTTCTGAGTGACTTGGGCATGTAACTCAACCTCTAACCACTTTAATTTCTTCATTGGGAAAATAAAGACATGTATATGACTTTTCCATTTGCAGGAATTAAGTGAGAAATGTATTAAAATAATTAAGTGTGGTGCCAAGGTCATAGTAGATAGTTAATAAAAATGGATGCTCCATTTGCCCTTTCCTTTCCATCCTCATGAGCAAAATACACTTTCACACATCCACCAGTTATTTTCATGAATGCACATATACACAGCCAGATCATAAAGGGGGAATCACCCTGCATGTCTGGCGTTATACTAATGTGGACCAACAATACCCACTAGGTTCTAAGAGGGACAATTTCAACACACATGAAGAATTCTAAATCTCTCTTCCCTTTCCATGTGCTATCTTCTGTCTTGATCCACACGTAACCTAAATTCTGAGTTCCTATCTGAGAGCAAATAATCTCCATTTTTGCTTGTGTGCCTTGCCTAGCTCAACCACATGTACTCAGACAAATGGTGGCTCCTACCTCCTACCTCTGACCCATGTTCCAATAGCAGAGAATTTTATTCAGGATCATCCTGTTAAGAAGCCTGCAATTCTTTTTACATGCAAATGCCCTCTGTGGTCATATTAGTGATGTATGCCAAACATTTTCTTTTTTCTTTTTTAAAGATTCGAATCTATTCATTTGAAAGGGAAAGAGAGAGAGAGAGAGAGAGAGAGAGAGAGAGAGAGAGAGAAAGAGAGCGCCTATATCCACTGCTGAAGCCAGGAACCAAGAGCTTCATCCAAGTCTTCACGTGAGTGGCAGGAACCCAAGCACTTGGGACATTTTCCACCACCCAGGCCATTAGCCAGGAGCAGGATTGGGAGTGGAGCAGCCGGGACTCCAACCTATGCCCATATGTGATGCCAAGGTTGCAGGCTACAGCTTTACCTACTGTGCCACAAAGCGGACCCCATGCCAAATACTTTTCTAAACATTTTTACTAATGATTCCATGTTCAATCATGACAAGTTGATCAGATGGAATGGAATATTCTGTAGAAATTATGACTCAGAAGAAGAATCCCATTAGCCTACTAAATCAGAAACTATTACACCATTCTTCATTCAGCCTAATGCCAGAGCTACCTCCATAGCTACCAACTTGCTCTGCTATGGAATGGGTAGTAGAGATTACTAATTGTCTTTAAATTTCTACATCTTTCATAGTAGGACATTTTTAACTAGCTATTTGGGCATTAGTTCCCAGTCTTTCTGAAATTCAGTCTGATGTCTGGTGGCTGGTTGTTCTGAAGGTATCATCTGAGATCAGTGATGAGGTTGCCTTTATCTGTTGATTTTTCTGAGACCTATGATTCACGCTGACCTTACATATATGTCTGACTGTTATCTGCAGGTGCCAGAGCCACTTTCTCTCTCTTGTCCATGTCCTTTTGATCTCATAATTTCACAGTATGGCCCAGATTTCCTCACATGATTATGGCAATGTTTGAAGGACCTCTATAATGAATTTGGTAGGAAGTAATTGTACCAGTCATAGGCTTGTGTGTTTTGACAACAGGTATGCATTTTCATTGATTTCTTTCCTTTCTGTACCTGCAGCCAGCTCAGCTTCAAAAATGTAGATGATGCTATTGGTCTATCTGTGGCTCTTCAGTAACTAAAAAGAACCCGGGTCTTTTTGAGGAGTACAAATAACCTATTGACCTGGCCTGTTCAACTCAAGTCAGTTATGTAGGATACATAAGTAATTCCTTTGTTTTTCAAGCAGCTATATTATTGAGTCTAACCCTAATAATATAAAGCAGATGGAGGACAAATCCAGCATGAATCCTTACAGTAACTAATATGAAGATGTGATACAACTTATGTATAACATACAGCACCTTATTAGATGATAGAAACATAATAAGAGATATGTTTTCACAGATGCCCCTATATAAATTGAGGAGTTTACAAAACAATTAGAGAAAACTGAAACAATGTCTACAATGATGGAAACCATATTTGGGGAATGAGTGTGTGGGGTGTTTGGATATGAAGTGCCAATATCTATGAATATTGAAAAAAGAAAACATAGGGATTAATTTATAAGTTTACTGAATGACAAATGCATACCAACTATGATAACACTGAAACCTTAATGGCAATATTGATCATTAAGTGAAATTTGCAATTCTCTTTAACCTTAATTGTATGTTCTGTGAGGGCAAGACAATTACAATTTTTAAGTTTTACTGGAAAGTTGAAGAAGAAGAGCATACAGATAGCATTTGCATAGCCCATAGAATTCAGTGTTTTTTACACTGTGGGTTAATTGCCTGTAGTTACTAAGCAAGCTTCACTAGAATGCTATAAGTATTTTGAGTGTTTTGGAAAATAGTCACAACTCTGCCTCCAGGAGGGTAGGAAATGGGGAAAAGATGGGGGATCCCTTTTCTCACAGTGACAGCAACCTCTAACTCATGCTTCAGAGAACAAGTACATTAGATCTAGCCAAACCAATCTATTAACTAGGAGAAAGTGTTCTAGGGGGGAAAAAGTACATACTGGAAAGAGGGAATGCGTGTTTGTTTCAATAGTGAGCTTAGAACAGTATACAGCCTGTCCTGCAAAGAATCAGGTACTACTTGCTTTCCTTTCCTAGAAATTTTTTAAACTGACATTTTCTTCATTTGGAAGTCGCTGCATAGCTTTAAATTCCACTTCTCTGATTCATGGTGTTTGCTACTAACTCTTCCCTGTTGTGTCTGATCATCTCATTATCTCACTCTATTTCCCATGTTCCATTTTTCTAATAGGTTTCCTGTTCACAGCTCACTGGACAATTCAACAGTTCCTGGCAATAAAAGAGTTGGACCTACACTAACAGTGTGCTAGAACTGGAAGGGATTTAGAGACTCTTAATCACAACCACCTCACCCTGCAGATGATGAAACTGAGGCCTAAAAAAGAGCTAGCCAAATGTCATTAAACACGGTATGCCTGAGGGAGGACAGGTACTATATTTTTTTAAGATTTTTTATTTGTTTGAAAAATCAGAGAGAGAGAGAGAGAGAGAGAGAGAGAGAGCTCTTCCATCTGCTGGTTCAGTCCCCAGATAGTTGCAGTGGCCAAGGCTGAGCCAGGCTGAAGCCAGGAGCCAGGAGCTTCTTGCAGATCTCCCACATGGGTAGCAGTGGTCCAACCACTTGCACCATCTTCCACTGCTTTTCCCAGGCCATTACCAGGGAGCAGGATTATAAGTGGAGCGCCAGGATATGAACTGGCACCCATACAGGATACCGATGTTGCAGGTGGCACGTTTTCCCACTATGCCACAATGCCAGCCCCCAAATACCAGATCTAATCATGAGTGGTCAGGAGAGATGTAATATCAGCATGAAGCCTCTACTGTCTCTCTCTTCCTAGTGATCATATCATGGATTTAATATTTACCAACTTTTCTGGTATCAACATGCAAGAGAAGCAAGCTATTGGTTCATTTTGAAGAAAAATGTTGGCTTTCAATCCTCAGTAGCTAAAAGCACTTGGAAGGTTGTGGGTATAAACAAAAACAAGGGCCCACATTTTCTATATGTGACTTCAATGGTCACTTATATTTTTGTATCAAAATTCTACTGCTTTACAAATCCTTCCTTCAGTAAGCCCTTCCCAATATTCTAAAGTGATTTCTTCCTCTCAAGTCCTAATTGTGGGAAACCATTACTATCAGTTAACAGTGAAATAATACATATTTTTCTCCTTCTGAAAGCTTTTCAGTTTATCCTTTGACTTTCTCTTGACTTTGCTTCAATAGATAGTATATTTCTTTGTGCTCCAAGCAATGCCTTATGTATTGATTTTCGTACAATTTGGAAGTGGAGTTAGCTAAGAGTTGTTGAGTTGTTATAATGTACCCCTTACTCTGCCAAGAATTTTACATATACTATTTCATTTCATCCTTATTAAAAACCACTTGAGGTAGGACTTATTACCCCATTTCACATAGAAGAAAATTGAAGCACACACATCAGATAAGGGAAGTTTTCCAAGAATGAAAATTTAGTGAGCTGTAAGATAGGCAATTAAGCAAACATCATTTGTCTTGCAGCAAGCTCTTTCCATGAAACAATATTTGCTGTCCTTATAATTTAGCACACAGTTATAACTTACTAAATTCCTGGCCATTAGAATATTTATAAAATTTAGAATTTATAATTAGAATACATATAAATATTTATATATGATACATGTATGCATTTGTATATATACATATCAATGTACATAAATGTGTATTTATGATTATAAACTCATAAACATGTTTCAGATTTTAAGGAAGACTTGCTTTTTACTTTCTAGATGCTTGGGATTTTTAAGATACTAATTATCATTGTCATCCCAAGGAACGACTAAATCTGTATTTACTATCTTATTGATATGGTGCAAGGGAAGAATATATCAGACAAGAATGCAAGCTCGTACTTAGAGAATTATGTTAGTCACTTCATATTGCCTAAGAATAGTTTCCAATGGCAGGCATTTGGTTCATTGGGTAAGATGACACTTGGGACTCTGGCATAGGGTGTGTGGTTCAGCATCGGGCTTCACTCTCTAATGAGCTCCTTGCCACTGCATTCCCTGGGAGGCAGCCAGGCACTCAAATACTTGAGTCACCGACACCAACTTGGGAGACTCAGATTGAGTTCTGGCTTCAACGTGTCCCTGAACTGACTGTTGTTGTCATTTGGGGAGTGAATTAGAAGATGCAGGATCTTTATCTGCCTTTCTTTGTCTTTCTCTCAGGCTCTTTGCTTTCTTTTTTTTTAGATGTATTTATTTATTTGAAAGTCAGAGTTACAGAGAGGAGAGGCAGACAGAGAGAGAGGTCTTCCATCCAATGGTTCACTCCCCAATTGGCCTCAATAGCCAGAGCTGCACCAATCCAAAGGCAGAAGCTTATTCTGGGTCTCCCATATGGGTGCAAGGGTCCAAGGACTTGGGCCATCTTCTACTGCTTTCCCAGGCCATAGCAGAGAGCCTGGATCGGAAGTGGAGCAGCCGGGTCTTGAACCGACACCCATATGGGAGGCCAACGCTTCAGGCCAGGGCATTAACCCACTGTGCCATCGCACCAGCCCCTCTCTGCCTTTCAAATTAAAAAAAAAGGAAAGGAAAACAAAAGTGCTCAATTCCTGGTTTAACATGGTGACTATAACACATACACTGATATATTAATTGAGAAGAAAATAAACAAGAGTATTTTTCTTCCTGTAGATATTGCTAACTGATTATTCTCTACAATTAGGCAATAAACATGAAGCTTGAAAAAATAGATGGTTTTCTCAAACAGAATTATTTAATACCCTTTACCGTTGTCTACTCATTCAATGAAAATACTCAATAATGTTTCAGCATATCTACCAGTTTACAATAAATGTGGTAATATTTTCCAGAAAATTTTAAATATTTCTGCATGTATGTTTGTACCTGAAAATTACAATATACACAAAATACATTTAGAACATGCATAGTGGAGATTTGGAGTTTGAATGTGCAAAGTAGAACTTAATTTAATCAGATATAGATCTTACATGCACTAGCTTACTTCAAAGATGGCCACAATGCTCAGGGCTGGGCCAGGCCAAAACCAGGAGCCAAAAGATTCTTCTGTGCCTCCCACATTTGTGGCAGGGGTCCAAGCATTTGGGCCATCTGCTGTTGCTTTTCCAGGCCATGAGCTGAGAACTGGATCAGAAGTGCAGCAACTGGGACATGAACTAGTGCCCATAGGGGATTCTTGCATTGTGGGCTATGGCTTTATCTGCTATGCCACAACACCAGCCCCCAGAAATACATTTTTATAGACATGTAACAATACAATGACAATGACCTCTTTGGAAGATGAAAATCGGTTTAAGTCATTATAGATAGTTCTTATCTCATGGTTAATACCGTGGGCATGAGAACTAGGAAATTAGATATGTGGATGAACATAATTAATGCCACCAGTCTTTAGCAAACAACATTTTGGAGAATTAGCTGATGAAGTGCAGCACATTACAAATCTCTCATACTTAAAAAGTATAAATAATAGCAGGTCCCAGACTATCCAGTATTTCTTTTATTAAAAGATTTATTTATTTATTTGCAAGTCAGAGTTGCACAGAGAGAGGAGAGGCAGAGAGAAAGAGCAAGAATGAAAGTGAGAGCAAGAGAAAGAGAGAGTAAATGTCTTCATAAGATGGTTCACTCCCCAAGTGGCGGCAATGGCTAGAGCTGGGCCAATCTGAAGCCAAAAGCCAAGAGCCAAGAGCCAGGAGCCTCTTCCAGGTCTCCCACGCAGGTGCAGAGGCTCAAGGACTTGGGTCATCTTCCACTGCTTTCCCAGGCCATAACAGAGAGTTGAATTGGAAGTGGAGCAGCTGGGTCTTGAACCAGCACCCATATGAGATTCTCGCACTTCAGGCCAGGGCATTAACCCGCTGCGCCACAGTGCTGGCCCCAACTATCCAGTATTTTAAAATGCAATATTATAAGGAATTCATGACAATTTTCTTTGAATCACATTTCTTATTATGGCTTCTGTGTGCAAGTACTAAATTAATATTTAATGATAATGTGTTTTAAAGATATATTTATTTATTTGAAAGCCAAAGTTACAGAGAGAGAGGGAGAGACAGAGAAAGATCTTCCAGCTGCTGATTTCAAGCTGGACCAGTATGAAGTCAGGAGCCAGAAGCATCTTCTGGGTCTCCTGCGTGGGTGACAGGGACACAAGCACTTGGGCTGTCTTCCACTGTTTTCCCTGAGCAAGGAGCTGAATTGCGATTGGAGCAGCTGGACTTGAACTGGCTGTCAGCATCACAGATGTACCTTTACATGCTACACCACAGTGATAGTGATGTGACAATAATATATAGTGCTTTATTAAAAATATTTTATTAATACTTTAGAATTTATTTATAATTTTATGTATTTAATATGGAAGGACAAGGTCTCAGGTGACATGATTGAACTGGAAGTGCTATTGTATGTTTGATGTGGGAAAGATGAGATATTAAAGATGGGGCATCATGGAAGCAACATTCACAAAGCTAGAGAGGATAGAGTTAAGAAACTGATGTTTTAATACACTATTATTTGAATTACATCTCTTTTCATTGTTTTGCTACTTTGAATTCATAAAAACTAGATTAAAGTAGACATGTTTTCATGATTTTTTACACACATAACAAATCTTCTGTGGTTTGATATCTTCCATTCAAACACAATCCACGTGAATATTCTGTTCTGCTGCACTAATATGGTGCCCATGTCATAGGAAAAAGCCAGTTAACTAATGATTATTCAACCCTATTTGTGAAGTTTGAAATAGCATATGCTAAAAACTGGGAGGTCAACAACTCAGAGTGGTCCTCTCTGTGCTCATTATCTCATGCAGATGAAGCCTGTGTTAAGAACTAAAATTGATGCATATCCTCCAAGAAGACATGTGTCCACTGTAGCCACAATCACACTGTCTTCATCCCGACATGCAACACGTTGATAGTTGCATTCACAAATGGCCACAGTCTTGGAGTGTCTAATGGCCGCATACTTTTGCTCATGTTCAATGCTGCTTTCCTCACTCTTCCTTCCTTCCTTTCTTGCTTCTTTCCTTCCTTCTTCTTTATGCTCTCCTTCTTCTCTTCCATCCACCCACTTCCACTCTCTCTTCTCTTTTCCTTTTTCCCTCCATCTCTTTCTCTCTTTTTTTCCCATCCTCCTTTGATCCAGATACTTATGGATAAAGCATAAAGTTGAGTTCTAGAGATCAAGTGTTATCAATACTGACGCACAATCATTAAAAGTAATGCTATACTTCAATTGATTTATAAGGTGTGAACAACACGTTGTCCATTAACAGAAAAATTTAAAAATCACGCAAGAAAATTAGTTTAAAAATAATACATTGAGGCTGGTGCTACAGTGTAGTGGGTTAAGCCACTGCCTACAGTACCTGCATCTCATTTAGTTCAAGTTCCAGCTGCTCCACTTTCGATCTAGCCCCTTGTTAACATGTCTGGGAAAGCAGTGGGATACGCCCAAATGCCTGGGCCCCTGAACCCACATGGAAGAACCAGAAGAAACTCCTGGCTCCTGGCTTCCGACTGGCCCAGCTTCAGCCATCACAACCATTTGGGGAATCATCCAGCGGATGGAAGACCTCTTAGCCTCTGCCTCTACCTCTCTTTAACTCTGCCTTTCAAGTACAATAAATGAAATCCTTAAAAAATAATACTTCAATATTATACAGACATCACTTCAATTCTTAAACTCTTCCTCAAGGAAATAAAATTATCTTTTAAAAACACAAAGGTATAAATAGATAGTGATAATTTGAGTGAATGGTTGTCACAACCCAGTTGGTTTCTGGTGAAGTTACCCTAGTTCTTGGATTCTGCATCACTTCATATGAGTGACACATGACCATGGAGATACACTGTTTTCTTGTGCAAGCAAGTAGAATTTTAATGTATACTTCTATTTCAGAGAGTGCATAAATTGTGGCACCATTTTAAATAAAAGAGCAAAATTTCTAAAGTGACTTGCTGAGTTGTGCTCATCTTAAAATTATACCCCAGGGCCAGTGCTGTGGCATAGCAGGTAAAGCTGCCTCCTGTAGTGCCAGCATCCCAGCTGCTCCACTTCTGATCCAGCTCTCTGCTAAGGCCTGGGAAAGCAGTAGATGATGGCACAAGTGCTTGGGCTCCTGCACTCACATAGGAGATCCGGAAGAAGCTCCTGACTCCTGGCTTCGGATCGGCACAGCTCTGCCCGTTACGGCCAACTGGGGAGTGAACCAGCAGATGAAAGACCTCTCTCTTTCTCTGCTTCTCCTTCTCTCTCTATGTAACTCTGACTTTCAAATAAATAAATAAATAAATCTTTAAAAATTATACCCCACCATATATATTTGACATATTCAAGGATAATGCTTCATTGGCATAATACTGCATGAGCAATTTCTATAGCTAAGCATTACTTACTACTCTCAATTAACTGATTAAAACAACAGTATCTTGGCCAGTGCCATGGCTCAGTAGGCTAATCCTCTGCCTTGCAGCGCCGGCACACCGGGTTCTAGTCCTGGTCGGGGCGCCGGATTCTGTCCCGGTTGCCCCTCTTCCAGGCCAGCTCTCTGCTATGGCCCGGGAGTGCAGTGGAGGATGGCCCAAGTGCTTGGGCCCTGCACCCACATGGGAGATCAGGAGAAGTACCTGGCTCCTGCCTTCGGATCAGTGCGATGCGCCAGCTGCAGTGCACTGGCTGCAGCAGCCATTGGAGGGTGAACCAACGGCAAAAGGAAGACCTTTCTCTCTGTCTCTCTCACACTGTCCACTCTGCCTGTAAAACAAACAAACAAACAAACAAACAAAAACAAACAAACCAGTATCGACCAGGAATCCCCTGTATACTAGTGAAGTTTCTGGGTTGCTTTTCCCTTTTTCAGAATATATTTCAGTTTTTAAATGACTATTTGTGAGAAAGTGGACAATCAATCTTAAGAGTACATTATTTTAAGACTATGAAATTATTTATACAATATTATCACACTATTTCATGGGCATTCTAGGCAGAAATAATCCAGCTGTTTTATTATTTGGATGTATCATTTGCTCACCACAAACCCACGTGATAACACAATTTTTATACAATGACACATCTATAGAAAAATCATTGGAAATTAAATAAATAAATTGGAATTAGAAATCACATATTTAAATAAAAAGTAAAACTTCCTAATTTTATATTCATCACATTTGATTATGTGATTAAAGCTTTTGAAATCTATTGGGTAAGAAATATCACATATAAGTTTTGGGGATAGCATATCTCAGATCATTACATTAAAATGTCAACAGCTGAATTTCTGAGAAATTGTTGTTATTCTATTATTTAATACATAGCATTTAAAAAGAGATTATCCTGGGGTTTTCATTTTTATTTGAAAGGTACAGAGATACAGATATTTCATCCCATGGTTCATTCCCCAAATGCCTCCAGTAAATAGGGCTGTGCCACAGGAAATCGGGAGCCTGGAATTTAATTCATGTCTGCCACATGGGGGTCAAGTACTTATGTACTTGAGCCATCATCTGCTTCCTTCCAAGATGAAACGGAAGATACATAAAAATACAGAGCAGACGTCACTTTAACCAGGCACTCAGATATGGGATGTGGACACCCCAAGTGGTGTCTCTCTCTCTCTTTTTTATTTCTTTTGAGATTTAGTTATTTATTTTGAAAGTCAGAGTTAGAGAAGGAGAGAGAGAGAGAGAAAGAGAGAGAGAGAGATGTACCATCTGCTGGTTCACTTCCCAGATGGCTGTAATGGCCAGCAATGGGTCAGGCCAAAGATAGGAGCTTCAATTAGGTCAAATTTGGGCAGGGGCCAAAAGAGTTGGGCCATCTTGCATTGCTTTTCCCCAGCTAATATCAGGGAGCTGGATGGGAAGTGTAGCAGCTGGAACATCAACCAGTGCCCATATGGAATAAGACTTTACTTGCTATGCCACAGCATCAGCCCCAGGGTGGTGCCTTTATAGCTGTACTAAACATGTACCTCAACAAATAGATTTTAAATGGACTCTGAATCCTAGATTAAGTACTGAGTGTCACAATACTTACTTCATTAAAGGGCATTAATGTTCAGGATACTGAGCTCCAATTCAGATTATGGTTCATTGAACTAGTTTAACAGTTGTTCTATTCAATGAAATGTAACTAATACAAAAACAAATAGTAAGAAGAAACATTCTAATTGAAGTAGCAAGGGATTACTGAATTGTGTCCCTTGACCTCCTGTTATCTTTTGTGTTGGACCATAAGAATTTATCTGAACAACAGGACTCTAAGCAACTCAGTTTAGGAGATAATATTCCAGATTACAGTATATCTACAGGACATTGAAATGAGTGTACAGCTCTGTTTTGCAATAGAGTGGTCACTAGCCATTTGTAGATGTTTAAATTTACATTAAGTAAAATTCAAAGTAAAATATTATTTTTATTGCACTGCTATAAGTGACATGCTCAGTAGACAAATGTGGCACTTGGCTACCATATTGGAGAGCACAGCTATCATACATTGTTCTTTCAACCACAAGACAAGCTCTACAGTAGCAAAGAACATCTTGTTTATTAGTGCATACCCAGCACTTAGCATTACCTATAATAGATACACAAGCAATTTACTAGAATAACAATAAGTCACAATTGTCCCCTGGGAACAAGTGAGGAACACAACCAAAGTTTAATTTATATGAATGAGGTCTTTTTTTAAAAAAATATTCCAGGGTATTTGTTTCATTGAGGGATTAAGACACTAGTTAAAAGGCCAGTAAACATATCAGCATATTTGTATTCAGTATCTGGCTCTAGCTCCTGACTCGGGCTTCCTTCTAATCCACACCCTAGGAGGCAGTGGTGATGGTTCAAATAAGTGGATTCTTGCCACCCACGTAGGATACCTGGATTGAATTCCCAGCTCTTGGCTTTGTAGGCTTTTGGGGAGTAAACTAGTGTGTGGGAGTAAACACTTTCTCTGTCTCCCTGACTTGAGAAAAAAAAAAACACTAAAAATGCCAGATTAATTGAGAGGATAATGTTAAAAATGCATACATGCACTAGAAACCTGCTTTAGTTACTCTGAACAGAACTTTCAGGTCCCTGATTACAGTATTACATGTACATTTGTAGCTTGATGAGCACTCTAAGGCCTTAGGAAAGGCAGTACTGGGTGTCTCTATCCTGGAGTTCTGAATATGGAAGTCTAAGAGCCTTTTAGACTTCGCTTGGTCGTGTATGGTCTTGGAACACTCTAGCAGTCTGTGTCTTTATCTCCAACTGTTTTTCATACTTTTCCTCCTACCTGCATTCTATTATCATGTATACTTTCAGTCTTCTCACTTCAACCCCTGCTGGTGCTCAGGCCTCTCCTCTGAACACAAGATTCCTGCTGCCTGCAGGACTGCCTTTCACCTGCTCTCACCACCTTGAGGAAAGAGGGGAGGGCTAGGCCTGAAGTATTTTAAAATACGTCTTTGATGATCTTTACATTGATTAGTGTTCATGCTGAGCTTAAAAAGCATTGTTTGAGCTAAATGGAATGTGTTGTACTTTTGTGTTCTTTGCTTTGATCATTTTCCCATGCAACTCAGAAATTCAGAGCAATACCAGGAGTTTCTGCAATGCTCCTGAAAACAAAACAAACTACACAAGCAAAACTATAAATGCTGTTTATTTTGAAGTTTTCACTCAGCTGAGATGAATACTTCAATGTAAAAAAGAAAAGTAAGCATAGAGTTGTCACGTCCACAGCAGGAGAGGAAAATAGGAGCAGATGAGTCTCAAGCAAAGCACTTAGAAAAAATCTGCAGAAAGGACAACTTGGGGGAAAATGTGAATATAGGTCCAGCCCTATGGTGTAACAGGTTAAGCCACCGCCTGCAACAGCAGCATCCTATATGGGCACCAGGTGGAGTCCTGGCTGCTCCACTTCCAATCCAACTCCCTGCTTATACACCTGGGGAAGCAACGGAGAATGTCCCACATACTTGTGATATGGGACTGGAGGCCACCCCTTCTTGCCCCCACGTAATCTCTCCTGTACCCGCCTACCTGTCAATCAGACAATGTAAAGACTCCCCTTTTGGAAGTGAGTAAGAGGCCCAATGAGTAAGTGGCTGAGGTCTCTCTCCCTTGCCCACTCGCCTGCACTTTTGCTCTTTGGCTTGCTTTCTCTCTCCTCCTGGACCCCTGGAATGACTAGTGTGGAAAAAATTCCTGTTTGCCCTTTTTGGCCCACTCTCCCTTAATAAAGCCCTCATGTTCCTGTGTGTCCTTCTCACTTGAAATAAACTATAAACTTTATCATACTACATGCCTGTTTGAGCCTGTGCTTAGAATTCTTCTCTATGTAGAAGGCAAGAGCATGAAATATTAATTTTAGGCTAACCTAGCCCACAACATGATGGCGACCACAAAGGGACTAGATATTTGTTTCAAAAATGGCAGCACAGTAAGTGGCTTTCAAATAGTTTCTGTCTCAACAATGTGTGGCTTCTATTTCCCAGTCTTCTTCTCTCAGTGCTTACGGTTTGGGAAGGTCAGCTAAAATGCAAGTCTTTTACGTTTCTGATGTTGGTAGTTTTTGCTGTACAGGCTATTAGCTTTAATGGAATTTGGACAGAAAGGTGGGAGAACAAGGGGACAGTTTGAAAGTGTTTGTTGATTTATAGAAATTTCCAAGTCGTTTGTAATGTGTTTTTATGGATAACTTATATATCTGCTAAGGTTAAAACTTAAACCTTAAGTTTCATGGATGGTTTAAGGTTATTGACAATTGCTTTGTCTCAGGATTTTCATTTTTAAATCTAGAATATTTTTCAACTGCTAATTTCCGGTTGGGGAATAGGTCCTGCTGCCTAGTAATTAGGCAGACATGGTGGAGGTTCCACCTCCTGCTCTGGAGGGCAGGACTTCCACCCTAATGTGGTGGCTACCATTAAAAATAAATGATTTCTAGGATGCTGACCTTTATTAGAAACACGTGCTTGCTGGGGCCCGCACTGTGAAATACTGGGTAAAACTGCTTTGTGCAGTGATGGAACCCCATAAGGATGCTGATTCAAGTTCTGGCTACACCATTTCCAACCCAGCTTTTTGCTATGGCCTGGTAAAGCAGTAGAGTATGGCCCAACTGCTTGGGCCTCTGTACTCTTGTGGGAGACCCAGAGAAATCTCCAGGCTCCTGGCTTCTGATTGACCCAGCTCTGGCCATTGTGGCCATTTTGGGAGTGAACCAGGAAATTCAAAAATATCAAAATCACATCATGCCTCTTCTTGGACCACAATGCAATGAAGCTGGAAATCAACAACTCAAGGATCTCTACATCATATGCAAACATGGAGACAACGCTACATACAAAATTTTGTGGGATACAGCAAAAGCAGTGTTAATGAGGAAATTTATAGCAATTGGTGCCTACATCAAAACTGAAAAGGCATCAAATAAATGATCTATCTATGCACCTCAAGGATCTAGAAAAACAGCAGCAAACCAAACCCAAAACTAGTAAGAGAAAATAAATTATTAAAATTAGAGAAAAAAAAAAAACAACAAAATTGATCATAATGAAAGGACTAAGAGTCAAAGGGAGCACATAAACAAGTCTAGTACCTGCTAACACTATCCGATAGAATAAATAAAGGGGAGAGTGATCCAACATGGGAAGTGAGATACTCAGCAGACTCATAGAATGGCAGATGTCCTAAATAGCACTCTGGCCTCAGAATCAGCCCTAAAGGCTTTCGGATCTGGCTGAAAAGCCCATGAGAGTATTTCAGGCATGGAAAGCCAAGACACTCTGGCAAAGATCTCTGTGAGTGAGATCCCAGTGGAATGAACAGGTCTTCAAAGAAGGAGGTACCTTTCTCTGAAGGGAGGAGAGAACCTCCACTTTGACTATGACCTTGTCTAAACAAGATAAGAGTTGGAGAACTCAGAGGGCTTCCATAGCCTTGGAAACTCATGACTGGAGCATAGGGAGATTACTGATGCCATAGACAGGAGTGTCAATTGGTAAAGTCAACAACAGGAGTCACTGTGCACTTACTCCTCATGTAGGATCTCTGTCCTTAATGTGCTGTGCATTGAGATTTAATGCTATAACGAGTACTCAAACAGTATATTTCACTTTGTGTTTCTATGGGGGTGCAAACGGTTGAAATCTTTACTTAATGCATACTAAACTGATCTTCTGTAAAAAAAAAAAAAAAGAAAGAAAGAAATTATCAATTCCCAACTTGACTCTCACTGGGATTAAACATGACAATAGGTCTGATCTGAATTCATCATCATTTAAAAAAAATCATCTATTATTTTTCACTTTATGTTTCTGTGTGGGAGCAAACTGTTGAAATCCTTACTTAATGTATACTAAGCTGATCTTCTGTATATTAAGATAATCGAAAATGAATCTTGATGTGAATGGAAGGGGAGAGGGAGTGGGAAAGGGGAGGGTTGTGGTGGGAGGGACGGTATGGGGGGGAAGCCATTGTAATCCATAAGTCGTACTTTGGAAATTTATATTCATTAAATAAAAGTTAAAAAAAAAATTGAAACAAAAGGATACAAAAGATCAGCAAAACAAAGAGCTGCTTTCTTGAAAAAATAAACTTGACACACCACTGTCCCAACTAACCAAAACAGGAGAGAGAAGACCCGAATCAATAAAATTAGAGATGAAAAAGAAAATATAACAGCAGACACCATAGAAATAAAGAATCATCAGAAATTACTACAAAGAGCTGCATGCCAACAAATTGGGAAGCCTAGAAAAATTGGATATATTCCTAGATACATAAAGCCTACCTAAACTGAGTCATGAAGACATAGAAAACCTAAACAGATGCATAACCAAGACAGAAATTGAATCAGTAATAAAGACCCTCCCAACAAAGAAAAGCCCAAGACTTGATGGTTTCAGTGCTAAATTCTACCAGGCATTTAAAGAAGAACTAACTCCAATACTTCTCGAGCTTAAAAACAATTGAAAGGGAGGGTATCCTCCCAAATTCTTCCTATGAAGCCAGCATCACCTTAATTCCTAAACCCAGAAAAGACACAACAGAGAAAGATAACTACAAACCAATTTCCATGATGAATATGGAAACAAAAATCCTCAACAAAATTTTGGCGAATTGAACCCAACAACACATCAGGAAGACCATTTTCCCAGACAAAGTGGGATTTATTCCTGGTATGCAGGGATGGTTCAACCTTCACAAACCATTCAATGTAATACATCACATTAACAAATTGAAGAGCCATATGATTATCTCAATAGGTGCAGAGAAAGCACTTGACAAAATACAGCACCTTTTCATGATGAAAACTCTAAGCAAATTGCGTTTAGAAGGAACATCCCTAAACACAATCAAGGCAATTTATGACAAACCCATGGCCAGCATCCAAAAGAAAGGGGAAAAATTGGAGTCCTTTCCACTGAGATCTAGAATCAGACAAGGAGGCCCACTCTCACCACTGCTATTCAATATAGTCCTGGAAGTTTTAGCCAGAGCCATCAGGCAACTAAAAGAATTCAAAGAGATTCAAATCAGTAAATATGAAATCAAACTATCACCTATTTGCAGATGATATGATTCAAAAGACTCCACTAAGACTACCAAAACTCATAAAAGAGTTTGGTAAAATAGGATATAAAATCAACACAGAAAGAACAACAGTCTTCATATACACAGATGATGCCACAGCTGAGAAAGAACTTCTATGATCAATCCCATTCACAATAGCTACAAAACGTCAACAACAACAAAACAAGCAACTGAATCAAGAAATAAGCAAAGGACATGGGACTCCAAATCCCATTTGTTGGCATGTACCAATGCCATCTTGCTACTTAAAGTGATCAGTTTAAGTTCATAATTGATCATAAAGAAAGAATTGTCAAAGGGACACATAAAAAAGAACAGTGTCTGCTAATAATAACTGATACAATTAAAAAGCAAAGAACAATCCAACATGGAAAGTGGGATACACAGCAGACTCTTAGAATGACAGATGCCCTAACCAGCACTCTGGCCTCAGAATCAGCCCTTAAGGCATTCGGATCTAGCTAAAAAGCCCATGAGAGTTTCTCAGGCATGGAAAGCCAAGACAATGTGGCAAAGAAAAATGACCTAAATGAAAGATCTCTGTGAGTGAGGTCCCAGTGGGAAGAATGGGTCATCAAAGAAGAAGGTACCTTTCTCTGAAGGGAGGAGAGAACTTCCACTTTGACTATGGCCTTGTCTAAATAAGGTCAGAGTTTGTGAACTCAAGAGGCTTCCATAGCCTTGGCAGCTCATGACAAGAGCCTCGGGTGATTACTGATGTCACAAATAAGAGTGTCAATAGTTAAATCAACAACATGGGGTCACTGTGCATATACATCTCATGTAGGATCTCTGTCCTTAATGTGTTGTAGTATGCGGATTAACAGTAAAAATAGTATTCAAACAGCACTTTATACTTTGTGGTGTGTGTGTGTGTGTGGGTGCACTGTAGGCAGAGGATTAACCAAGTGAGCCATGGTGCCGGCCCCACAAAAATCTTTGACAAAATATTAGCAAACTCTGTCAAAAACATACAAACTAAATCAACACAATTGCAAGTGATAGGCATCTCCAAGATACAAAGATAGTTAATTTAATATACATCAGTAGAATTGAAACAGAATCCACATGATCTTTTCAGCAAATGCAGAACAAAGCATCCAAGCTCCTTTTGTGACAAAAGACAGAACAAGTTAAGATTAGAAAGGAGCTTCCTGGATTAGCTAAGGAACATGTAGAAGACTCAGAAGACTGAGTGCTTTCCTCCTAAGATCAGGCACAAGATGGAGAGTTTCACTCTTGCTGTTTGTATACAACATTGTACTGGAGGTTATACGCAGGAAAAGGAGGCAAGAAAAAGATAAATGTCATCCAGATTGGAAGGAAATGAAACTATCTTTGTTCAAGATAAACCTGTATTCAGAAACTACAAAGGAATTCACTAAAATACTATCAGAAATTGGACATTTCATAAGACCAATATACAAAAATCAGTTATATTTCTATACACTTTCAATGAACAATCAGAAAATGAAATTGAGAGAAAAATTCAATTCACTATTGCATCAGAAAATAAGCCCTGTAGAAAAAAATTAACAAAATAAATGCAAAACTAATACTCTGAGAACAATATATTGTTTATGAAATTTAAGAAAATCTAAATAATTGGAAACACATATTATATTCATAGATTTGAAAACTTAACAAGGTTAAAATTGCAATACCCTCAAAAACTTATTTAGATTCAATGCTATTCTCATCAGAATGTTAGATGCTTTTTTTGTAGAAATTGACAAGATAATTTTAAAATTCATAGGAGATTGCAAAGGACTCAGAATGTCTAAAACAATTCCGAATATAAGAAAATAAAATAGGACTCACACTTCCTTACTTATTAAATCTTTAAAGAACTTAATATATAACAAGGGTAATCAAGACAGTGCCATACTGGTTTGAGAATAGACATATACACCAATGGAATAGAATTGAGATTGTAGAAATAAACCCACATGTTTATGGTCAAAGTGTCAAGATCATCACATGGGCAAGGAAGTGTTTTTAGCAGATGGTTCTGGAGTAATGTTGTAGACTTGTGCTAAACAATACAACTGGGGAACCAGCATTTTCCATCAGAGAGTTAGTGCACCTCCTGCTATGCCAGTGTTCCACATTGGAGCACTTGTTTGAGTACTGGATGCTTTGCTTCCAATCCACCTTTCTGTTAACTTGCCTGGGAAGATAGTGGAAGAAAACTCATATGTTTGGGCACCTGCCCTTTGTGAGACTGGGATGGAGGACCTGGTACCTGGATATGGCCTGGTGTAGACCTGGCTGTTGTGACAAAAAATAATTAAATTGGAACTTTGTCTTACACCATGCACAAAAAATAAATTATAAAGGATCACATATCTCAAGTATTGATGCCAAACATATAAGACGTTTAGAAGAAAACAGGGGGCCGGCGCCGCGGCTCACTAGGCTAATCCTCCGCCTAGCGGCGCCGGCACACCGGGTTCTAGTCCCGGTCGAGGCGCCGGATTCTGTCCCGGTTGCCCCTCTTCCAGGCCAGCCCTCTGCTGTGGCCAGGGAGTGCAGTGGAGGATGGCCCAGGTGCTTGGGCCCTGCACCCCATGGGAGACCAGGAAAAGCACCTGGCTCCTGGCTCCTGCCATCGGATCAGCGCGGTGCGCCGGCCGCAGCGTGCCGGCCGCGGCGGCCATTGGAGGGTGAACCAACGGCAAAAGGAAGACCTTTCTCTCTGTCTCTCTATCTCACTGTCCACTCTGCCTGTCACAAAAAAAAAAAAAAAAAAAAAAGAAGAAGAAGAAGAAAACAGGGGGAAATCTTTATTATTTTTGATTACCAAGGGATTCTTTGATAATGATGTTATAATCATGAGAAACAAAAAAATTATTGGACTTCATTAAAATTCAAAACAGTTATAATTCAAAAGACATCATCAAGAAAGTCAAAAGACAGTCCAGGAATCAGAAAAAATATTTGTAAGATATTTGCTAATTATAAACCTGAGAAGGGGCATTTACTCATAGTTCAACAACTGTAACTATGATGATGATTGCATCTATTTGTGAAAATCCTAAGAACTATTGAACTGCACACTTTATATGAGATAATTTTGCAATATGTGAATTTTATCTCAAGCTTTTATTAAAAGTGCAGAAAAATGGGTATTCACATGGAAACTGGCTAATGAAGTGACATTGAGTTAGACTATTATAAAACTAGAAACCTAAGAATTCCGTTTTAAATCCCATAGGAACCATTTCATATGGTAGTTGCAAAACATCCCATCTGTCTTTATTTTCAAATTTAACCTTTTTTTCCAGTTGATAGTCATTGTGTTTCTTGTGTCTCAGTTTCATTTTAAGCAATGAACTCAGAAACAGTTTTATGTATCCACAGCATATTTCAGTAAATACACAGCTGGGAGTAATTTGAATTCTGAACATAATTGATGAGTAAATAAATAATGGTCCATGTACTCTACGTAGAGATATAACACAATATAATTATTACTTTTATGACCCTTAAGACACAAAAGTTTTCTAACATTATGATAAAAAGGAAAATACAAAGTTGTTTGTTGATTATATTTCTAACTAGGTAAAAAGTTTAATAAGTATAACAGCTATCATTAAGTAAACAATTAATTTAAAAATTCTGTGTTTAGAAAGGTACTAGAAGCTTTAAAGATGTTATAAAATTGATATCTGTATGACAATACATATCATAAATTTTAAGATGCACGATCAAATTAATAAAAACTATTGGGGACAATGCAGCAAGAAAATAAAACAACACAGCATGTCAAATTTACGTGTATACCATAAATTTCTTCTCAACTTTAGACATATTTTCTTTTTTTAAAGATTTATTTATTTATTTGAAAGAATTACAGATAGAGAGAAAGAGAGAGAGAGGAGATTTTCCATCCACTGGTTTACTCTCCAGATGGCTGTAACTGGCAGAACTGGACCTGGCTGAAGGCAGGAGCCAAGAGCTTCATCCAGTTCTCCCACGTGGGTGGCAGGGGTCCAAACACTTGGGCCATCTTCTGGAGCTTTAATCAAGTCATTAGCAGGAAGTTGTATCAGAAGTGGAACAGCCAGGACACAAACCAGCTCCCAGAAGGGATGCCGGCATCACAGGTGTCAGCTTTACCTGTTGTGCCACAATGCCAGCCTCTAGACATATTTTCAAATCCAAACAGCAAAGACATCATTTTCTTTTGTTATTTAGGACATTTCAGTTCCTTCAATGAGGCTATGTCATATATTTGTGTTATGAAACTGAATGAATCACACACACACACTGCCCCCACCCCGCCAAGAAAAAGTTCATATTTGACACTTTTCCCAATGTAAAGATATTTGGAGATGGAATTTTCAGGAGATATTCAAGTTTACAAGCAGGTCATATGGAAGTGAACTTTATCCAGTTGAATTGCTAACCTTATCAAAAGGTCTCTCTTCCCCCTTCTTCCTATTTCTCTTGCCATGCACTACTGAGGAAAGGCAATACGAGGGCATAGTTAGAAGGTGGCTGTCCATAAGCCAGGAAGAGAGCCCTCACCATAAATGAAATCAGCTGGCACATAAATATGTTCTTCCTAGACCAGAATTTGTGGGAAATATAATTCTTGCATTTTAAGTTTCACGATGTTTTTTTATGACAGTCCAAATAGACTAACTTAATTAATAATATAGTTATTACTTTTGTGAGGAGAGACAACAAAGTCTTCATTAAATATTAGGACTCCCTGATACCCTGGTTGAATATTTAAATTTACATAAGTTTAACTTGTGATGTGTGATTCTATGCAGTTTGTCATGCATCCATGCCACAGTATCAAATAGCACAGATTCTTTACCCAAAAATGTTCCTTGTCCATCCCTTTTGTCATCAATAACTCTTTCACTTGAAATATTTGGCAACTATCAGACTTTTTTCTCTCTGTGTTTTCCAAATTATAAAAATAAATAAAACACATAACTTGCTTTCTCTTCAAGTTTCATTGCTTTCACCTAGTAAAATGTATTTCCGATTTATTTATTCTTATTCCTCAATAATATTCTACCATTAGGATACAGCTTAGTTTTTAGCCATTTAACTGTTGAAGAACATTTAGATTGCTTCTAGGTTAGGAATATTATGAATAAGGTTAATATAAACATTTGTTTGCAGAATTAGATGTGAATTTATTGTGAACTTATTCAGGATTGTATACAAGGTTTTGTGTAAAACTAAGAGTAAAACAAAAGAATTGAATCACACATAAACGTGATCTCTCAATAGCAAATTTGTTTCTAATAGGGTATAAGCTATAGCTGTATTACATGAGAATGAGGTTGAACATATTAAAGTGGATGTGGGAGATAGAAACCTGTTTCTTGCTAAGGAAGAAGAGAAGACACAAGTAAGCATTGAGAGGCTAGAACGAGCCCCTGTGATATTAGTTGGAAATAGTATGAACTCATGTTCGGCATAATAGATTATAGGTATGAAGATAAATAGATAGATAGATAGATAGATAGATAATGAATGGATGAAAAAAGATGGATAGATGGATGTATACTGAATGGGTAGATAGATAATGAATGAAATAGGTAATGTATAGATAATTGATAAATAGAATATGGATAGATTACAAATAGTTAGATAGATGCATAGGTTAATAGATTAATGCATAGATTGGTACATAATTAGATATATGTATACACTTAGCCTCTTAAACATATCTACATTATCTAACTCTGTCCACTAAAGGGGCCTATAATAAGTGACACTGTTAAGGCAGCTAGGTAGATATTAGCCTATGTGTGTTAAGACAGGCCAAAGAAAATAAAAAGGTTTAAATAAAATACTTGCATGTTCAATGAAATGAGAAAAACAAGTCCTGGAAGGGAATCCAGCCTCTTGTCTGTCTTCCCTAGCCCACGGTGTCCTTGCCTGTCCTCTGTCAAAAGGAATTCACTGAAGTCAGGGGCAATACAGCTGGTCCAGCAAGGTTAGTCACTGGACTGAAGGAGTCATTTGCTTCTCTAATAGATAAGGACCTTGATGGTCAGTATTGTCCAAGGGAGTTTGTTTAGGGGAATTCCATATCTGAAACTCTCCAATCACACTTTCCTAGAAGAGGGAGGAGAGGAAAAGAAGTGGGAGACCCAGATACAGTTCAAAAGCAGTCTACATTCTTAGTCCTTTAGTGAGATGCCTGTCTGATCAGGTGTGAGAATCTGATTTCACATTTTCCAATAAACCATGCTAAAATCTCCTCTCATTTGCTCATTCATTGGCCACATACTTCTTTGTTGATAGAACAAGTTCATTGGGTTCGAATCAGTGGTAACAACACCACAAATGTCACAATCATGACTAACACCTTGGTTTCTAAGTGCTATTATCCAGTAAAAGAAACCAAGTCTCTTTGGAGAAATGACTCATTATAGGTTGAGGCAGGGAAAACATAAGAGACACTGGCCTATCTTCTAATGACAAATAGCAGAATAACTGGCTGGGATGTGCGGAACCCAAACTGCAAGACTGCTTAATGGCCAAGCTGAAAAACTGAATCTGTATTTGAGATTCACTTACACTTTGTGCTTTCTTTAGTTGGATTCAGGCTTCCATTGTCTAAAATATTGTGAAAACAGACTTAGTGTTGTCCCTTGGGAATGGCATAGGTCTGGGCACTAGCAAGATTCTTGCTGTCTCTACTTCACATCTACACAGCTTTTGAAACAAGGAATCTCTGTTTAATAATTCAGATGTCATTTTTTTAATACTAGAGAATTCATCTTTACCGCTATTCTTGGTTTTCACTTTCTATTCCAATGTAGCTTTTTTGGCTTACTGTCTAGACTTTGAAGACCAGGGAGTACCCTTGGCACAGAATTGGCAACCCTCAGGAGGGTTCTTTCAACTCTCACATTTTTCCCCAAGGTTCAGGTGCTTGATGCCATTCCCCTTGCTGAAACCTCCTCATGTTTCAGGGGGCAATTTTTTCAGTTTTCTTTCTTTCTTTTTTTTAATATATATTTATTTATTTCAGAGTCAGAGTTACAGACAGTTGGCAGAGCACACACCAAGAAGAAGAGAGAGGTCTTGCATCCGCTGGTCACTCCCCAAATGGCAGCAACAGCTGGAGCTGGGCTGATCTGAAGCCAGGAGCCAAGAGCTTCTTCCAAGTCTCCCACATGAGTGCAGGAGCCCAAGGAACTGGGCCATCTTCCACTGCTTTCCTAGGCCATTTACAGAGAGCTGCATTGCAAGTGGAGCATCCCAGACTAGAACTGCTGCCCATGTGTGATGCTGGCGCCTCATGCAGAGGCTTAACCTGCTGCACCACAGTGCTGACCCCTCTTTTCAGTTTTTTCCCTCTCTCCATGAATTTTTATTTTTATTTGAAACCAGAAACAGAAAGAGAAAGAGATATTAATTCTTTCTGTTGGTCCACTTTCCCCAGATAGCTGCAACAGCAGGACTGAGCCAGGAGCTCTGTCTGGGTCTCCCACCTGGGAGGCAGGAACTCAAATACTTGAGCCATCACGCATTGCATTCCAGGTGCATTAGACTGAAAATAGAATAGGGCCCTCCAACCTGGGAGGCAGACACCCTAAGCAGGAGCTCAACCTGCTGTGCCACAACCCCCGCACCACCCCACACATGGCATGCTACCATGGTGAGTCCAGAGAAAGAATCTGAGAAAAAATCAGTGTCTGTTTTCAAGCTGAGTTTCCAAGGATTAATGTCAGCACACATTTGGCCTTTGAAAGCTTGACAAAAGTATGGCTTTTTTTCTTTCAACTACTCTCTATGTCAGATTCTTCATCCTCCCTCCACTCTGCCAAAGAAGATTTGGATCACTTCCTTTCTAAGAACTGTTCAGCATTTTAGGGTCAAGTCCTCAACTCTGATTCTGTTTAGAACTATGGTTTTACAGCTTAACAAACTTCCATCCATGGTTAGAGTGGAAGCAAGGAGCACTTATGATTTTTATTACATTTTAACGAAAAATATTAATACCATGTAGGAGTTTGAATCCCTGTATATATCTTTTTCCTTTTTGCAGTATCCTGGATAGTTCCTTATCCACCAATAAACAAAAGGATGGGGCATGAGGCTTGCATTGAATATAGCATTTGGCAGACTCATTTTTTTTTTTTACTAAATCCAATGGACATAATTCAGGTTCTTTTTACTAGTATGAAGCCTTTTAGGAAATTCTGTTTAATTTTGCTGTTCAGCAAATATAATTTTGGGGTGTATATGTATATATATACATATATATATATACACGAAAGAAAGCAAAAAAAGAAGAAAAGCAAGCTTGAGATCATAACAAACCAAAGTCAAGAAAATGATATCAGTTTAGGATCAAGCAATACTTAATGAGATTGAGACAAACAGCAGGGCGCTAGCTAAATGAAAGCAGGCACAAACAAAGTAAAACAACTTGATCAAAGAATAAAACATAGGATCAAGATCAAAGAAAATAACCTTATAAAGAAAACAATACTTGATTTTCTATAGAGAAACTTAGGAGGCAGAGGATACATTTTAAATTTAGTCAAGGGATAGCACTAGACCTATGTTTTATAAATATATGAATTATGATAAATATTCCTATTTATTTACAATAAAATTGAAAATGGTGTGGTTTATAAATAATCATGCTTTTAATTTTTATGTAAAGAAAAGCACCAAAAGAAGGAAAAAATAAGTAACTGGTTTGTTTTTATTTATACTTATAAATAATAGAGGTAAAAGTTACATTTAAAAATAAATGAAAGAAAACTCAAAGCAGTAATTGTGATGTGGAATCCATCTAATTGGTGTAAGTAGGCTTAATGATTCCAAAACTCTTAAATTACCCCCCAAATTACCCAATTTGAGAAATGTACTGAAAATCAGTGTATCTCCTAAGAGGATTTTACAGATTTGGCTAATGGACCTTACTGAAAATGTCTGATGCATCTCATGGCAATTTGTAGAGAAGAGTAGAATTTTAAGAGTCATTATACATTTTTATAGGTGCCAAGTTCTACACCCAGATTAACTTTTGTAACCACCATATCCATTTTTATTCTATTTCTTCTAAAGTAATTTATATGGATTTAGCATTGATAATGACCTTTTGGGGAGTGGAAATCATTAGTATGCAATCTCAATTATCCTTTAAAATTGTTCATTAAGTAACAAAATGATGTATCCTGAAAAATGAGAAAGACAACTAGAGATATTTTGTTATGTGATGGTTTCTTTGCATTTGGATAATTCACAGTAGGTCTTTGACTCTAATCGTAGTTCTTTCTCATGGCACAAAAACATCAGATAAAAGAAAACAACTTAGGAATTAGCCTTGATTACTGTGTTTGATTTACTTGTTTGGGTCCCAGAAATTTAGTCCTACATTTTGATAGCCCCTTGATTATCACATCTTATTTGTTTATACCTATATCACTATTACTAGATATATGGTCTGCATGGAGTAGACATTCAAGAAATATTTCTGAAACAGATGAAGGTTTATTTATTAAATAACAATTTTCACCACTAAATATGTCCTTGTATGTAAATATGTGCTAATTCTGTCTCTCTATATAAATATACATATATACACACATATATATACATATACATATATAGTATATACATGTATACTTTAGAATTAAAACAAGATAACTATACAGATACATAACAATCACTGTTTTGTTATTTGCCAGGCACCATTGTTTGTTCTTAGCTATATTAATTTCACTAATTTCAACAAGATTCCATTGGCTTACATACATCTACAATTCCCATTAGTTTTCCTTCATGGGACCTGGGACCTAGAAGCTAAATAAGTTGTGCAAAGTCACACACCTGCTAATGAGAACATCGGGATTCAGGAATAGTTCATTATATTCAATTCCACTTTATAAAGTATTGAAATGCAATACTCCTTCAACCACTCAAATGAGATGTTTATGTATAAAGACACATTATTTTTGTTATTAAATCATTAGTCCGTTGCCCTATTCGTTTTCTTTTAACACAGAGATACAACTGCATTCAGGAAAAAGCAAGAAATATATGCACACATTTTAAGGAGCTAGAATTTGACATAGAAGTCTAATGTAGGGATTGCTGCCAGTTTCTGAGAAAATAATAGAATTGTGAAGTGATGAACTAAGCTTCCAAGAATTTGATGATGGTGAATGAGAGCCATCGCCACTGTTCATGGGTGGGCGCCACTCTTCTTGCTTAAGATGCAGGAGGTGCTAAATCAATGCAGAATTGGGAATAGATAAAGAAAGTAAAGAGATGGAGAGGAAAAGAAGGAGGAAGGAAGATAAAGGGTTGGACTAATGGATGCCTTTCCAAAGTAGAGTTAAGATCTTGATGGTGGGAGTGGTTTTCTGTAGCTCTTTCCAATCCCACTTTTCTAGTTATAATGGAATGTAAAAAAAAAAATCCATGAAGAAAATAATGCTTCCTAAAGAGAACATTTATAATCTATTGATAATCTGTTTATTCTTCTATAATCGTCCAGATTCTCTAAGATAATTGATGCAGAATTATTATTCCCACTATTTAGATAAGAAACAGTGAGTGTTGAGATGGTTAAATGAATTAATGGAGACTGAATAGCTTAGTATGGGAGAGAGGATTTTGCATTGGGTCTTTTGATTTCAAAACCTGTATTTCCTATAGTATATATTAAGTCTCACCCAATGACTTAATAGTAAACAATTAAATATTGGTTCTTAGATGTCTGATTTCTTACCAAACTTGAGTCTAATTTTAAGAAACTTTTATTTTCAATGAAACTTAGAATCCCTACCCTTTTCTGTACTCACTGGACATATCTGAGTTTCATAAACCAGTGCAGTTAATCTCTCTATGAAAATCCCTTATGATGTGTTGTCAGAATTTTTTCCCACTTATAGTATCAGTTCAAACAGCTTTTCAGAGATAACTGTAATTCTGAGGCAAGCCTGAGTCCTTTATGGCTAATCCTTCACGTGGCACCACCATTCGCTTTATTTTTAGCATCATTCAGTTCAAGTGACTGTCTCACTCTGACACCTACAGTGGCTTCCAGCTGCATTGTTCTCCCAAAGGAACCCTAAGAGGGAACTCAGGAATGAGTACAGGGTTTGGTGAGTTTTCTCAAAGTCTTACTAAATATGAAACTTTCACATTATATTTCCAAGGACTTTCTGATTTCAGTCCAGCAATTAGAACTGGCATTTTGGGATAGTCCTATGGCTGCAGGTCCTTTCATTCTTTTCGTAGACCTGCACAATCTCAAATATTCATGCTATACATGATTTTACTTATAATTTCCATTTTCAGAGAAAGCAGTTTGTACTATAAATTCTACATTCGTTACATCAGCCACTCTTGCATTGTTCATGCAGCCTCCATTCATTCAATTACAAATTCATTTACAGCATTTATTCAACAAACATAAACACAGCCCTATAGTATGCTCGATGTTTGATGTTATAGCCCAGCAAGGCATTGTGTGAGAGCAGTCTTCCATCTCCAAGTCCCGTGGTCTTCTAAATTCTGTGGCATCAACCTTTGTAGTAGTTATTACTCACACATGCACCTGGCCTCTGATTTTCAAGTTCCTATTGCCTAATCTCTGGAGCTTTCCTCTCATTTATCGTCACAATTTCAAATATTCTGAAGTGTTTCCTCAAGTATTCATTGCTAGGTATTTAAAGTTCTACACCAGGAACTGTGCCACTTGGTTTTGGTCTTTGCTATTGTAAATGTAGCATAACATTTGCTAACCAGTCATTTGTGGGGAAATAGAAAAGTCATTGATTTTATTTTAATTTTTTAATCAACTTTGTGACTAGGTTTCTGATTATGTCTACTTGTTTGCAGCTGCTCTTTTTGTGTTTTCCAGGTTAAAAAAATCATATAACTTGCAAATAGTGAAAATTATACTCAATTTTAAAAACCCTATTATTTTGTTACCTTTTCTAATTTTACTGAAGAATATGTCGTATATAGCTCTGTAATAGTAACAATACTGTTCAACCTCAAATGAGACTCAGCATTAAAGAGAATGCTTCTAATTTAATATTCACTATTATTTATAATATTTGTGCCTTCAATGTCTATTTTTCTAACATCTATTTTTATTAAATAAGGAAAATGAGTATTACTTTACTAACAGTTACTAGTAGGTATGGCTTTCAAATTTCCAAAATGTGTTTCATTTCTCTTCAAATACTTAATATTTATTGACCTATTGGTGATTCATAATTAGTGTCTTAAAGTTAATGTACTATTTTAAAGAAAATATTTATTTATTTATTTATTTAAAAGTTAGAGTTACAGAGAGGCAGAGGTAAAGAGAGAGAGAAAGAGTTCTTCCATCTGCTGGTTCACTCCCCAAATAGCTGCAATGGCCAGAGCTGAGCCAGTCTGAAGCCAGGAACCAGGAGTTTCTTCCGGGTCTCCAAGGACTTGGGCCATCTTTTACTGCTTTCCCAGGCTATAGCAGAAAGCTGGATCAGAAGTGGAGGAGCCAGGACTCAAACCGGCACTTATAGGGATGCTGGCAATTCAGGAAGTGGTTTTACCAGCTCTGCCACAGTGCCGGCGCCAAGTTAATGTACTCGTAAATTTACCACTCCTATTTTTGCTTATTTACTTTATAAATAAGTATAGACTCAAAATGAACTGTTTAATAAGCATTGTACTGACAAATTGTGCTCAGCTTTCAAGAAAGCAACAAGAGGTCGTATGAAGTGCCATTGGACTAGAAATGGAAGGCGTCCTTTGTTATCCTAGGTGTGCAGGATAAGAGGAAGGAAAGAGGATGTCTCCACGGAGAGAACTGCTAGAAACAAAGTGTGACTGTAGTTGGAAAGTGCTACCAACCAACACTGACAATGCATGAAGGCACCCACTGGGATACTTTCCCCTTCCTTCACTACTGCCTCCCACAGTGTTCCCGACTCAACCTGAAGCCAGCGAATGGGAGGTCCACTGTCTATGAGGAGGTCTGATTTCCAGGGCACAAAGCTGGAGAGAGCAAGAACTAGACTGAGGAAGCAAAAGGCATCTTTATGTTTGTTTCTAATGACATTTATTAGTAACCTAGTATGTTCCAGTACCTGGATAATACTTGTGTGTGCTTGTTAACATTATACAATCAGTACTGAAACCAGTGAAATAGAAATTTACTTAAAAATGTAAAAGGCGTATGAGAATCTGTATTAGAAATTTGAGGATGGCAACTAAGCCTAGAAGTATCATTGTTGCTAAAGCTTGATAAGCAACGAAAACTGATGTGGAATGAAGATAGAGAGGAAACAGAAGAGTCAACATATTCAGGGCATGTCTCTGATAAGATGTTAGGTTTCATGCTAAGTTTAATGGAAGTGCATTGCAGAATTTCACGTGGATAATCAGAATTATTTAATCTTCAAAAGATCTTGAGGGGCTGGTGCTGTGGTATAGCAGGTAAAGCCACCACCTGCAGTACCAGCATCCCATATGGGTGCTGGTTCGAGTTCCGGCAGCACGACTTCCAACCCCGCTCTCTGCTATGGCCTAGGAAAGCAGTAGAAGATGATGCAAGTCCTTGGGCCCTTGCACCCATGTTGGAGACCTGGAAGAAGCTCTTGGTTTTGGATCGGTGCAATGCGGTTGTTGCAGTCATCTGGGGAGTGAACCAGCAGATGGAAGACATCTCTCTGTCTCTGTCTCTCTCTCTCTCTGCCTTTGCCTCTCTGTAACTCTGACTTTCAAGTAAAACATATAAAATTGTTTAAAAAATATCTTCAATAAAAGTCCTTTACCTGATGATTAATATTGGTAAGCATACACTTTGATAAGATTATTCTGTCTCTGATTATGTATGGTGGGTGAATGTGGGGTAAGTAGAAAAGTTTTTTTTTAAAAAAAAAAAAAAACAGAGTTGGACAGTGAGAAAGAGAGAGAGACAGAGAGAAAGGTCTTCCTTCTGTTGGTTCACCCCCCAAATGGTTGCCACGGCCAGCGCTGCGCTGATCCGAAGCCAGGAACCAGGTGCTTCCTCCTGGTCTCCCATGCGGGTACAGGGCCCAAGCACTTGGGCCATCCTCCACTACCTTCCCAGGCCACAGCAGAGAGCTGGACTGGAAGAGGAGCAACCAGGACAGAATCTGGCGCCCCAACCTGGAAAAGAACCCCGGGGTGCCGGCGCCGCAGGTGAAGGATTAGCCAAGAGAGCCATGATGCCGGCCAGGAAATTTTTTTTAACTATGTTCGTGTTCTCTTATTTCTAAATATTTTAAAAAATTTTTCCAGATATATAGTTGTTAATTTACATTTTCCTAAATGTAAAGAAGAAATTTGTGATGCAATAGGTTTTATGCCCAACAAATATATATTATTTTGTAATAATTTTAAAGTGTCTTCTGTATTAATATTTTACCATCTTATTTGTGTGTACAGATAGAGCTCAGCAGACAGTTTTCTATCTCGTTGATGATTATTTTGCTGAATAACAACAGTATTCCCAATACATGTATTTGTTTTCCATTACTTTAAGGTTTTAGTTATACTGTCTTCATTTTCTGGTTTTTTCTGCAATAAATAAAACAGAATACTGAGAATAACTAGAAAGAAATGTATTTTTATTGTTTTAGCTTATAGTATCATTTAAACATTTGAATTCTTAAATTAATTCTATGTTGATTGACTTATAATTTTGACTTTTATAGGAAATATACATGAGAATAAACACTTCTTAAAAATATCAGTTGTAGGTTTCCATAGATCATGAAATATGATGATCAGAAGCCTGTTTAAACTTTTGAAATTTTTTGATGATTCCTGCATGTAAAATGTATTTAATTCAGTTAATTAAATTCAACATAAATTTGTAGTTTAAAAAATGAAGTTTTCTGCACAACTTAAGATCAATAACTATATTTTTGTGGAAACTTACAAATCATGAGATTCAATATGAATAATTATTGATTGAAAGTAGCTATGTGTTCTATTTGCAATGACATTGTTCCTTTGGAAACAAGTGAATTAATTGTGGTCCATTCTGTAACCTTCTCTATGCCTATTTTTACACGAATAATGTACGAATAATGCACCGTCTTGTATGTTGTCTCCTTATACAAAGTGTTATAACCAGGCAATTCAAATCTTCTAATTTTTATCCTTTTGTAAGAATATATTGGCTATTATATGTTTTTAAACACTTCCATAAAATTTTAAGAGTCAGCTTGTTGATTTCTACAAAGTACATGCTGCAGTTCTAAAATCATAGATCAGTTTGTAGAGAATTTTCATTTTAAAATATTAAAACTCCCAGCCTTCAACATAGTATATGTCTGCATTTATTTAATATCCTTAATTTTTCTCAGCTATATTTTTTCAATTTTTCTATGTAGTGGTCTTAGACATCTTTGATTAAATTCATTCATAACTGATTTTTTTCCTGTTTTGAAGTTAATTCATTGCTGGCATCACCCCAGATAATTATCATCATGAATATATGAGAGCTTTTTGAATGAGAGAAGGAGATATTACTCAGTTGTCTTTTAACAGATAAAGAACATTAAAATGAATTTCCATTTAGTTATTAAGTTGTCAAGTAAAACATAATTGATAACAGAGCTTCTAAGATCACAGGATTAAAAGTAACTATTACTGAGGGACTAGCTACATTCCTGCCTACTATAGTCTTAAAGTTCTTTTAGTTTGTAGATGAAAGTATTGTTTCTACTTTCAGAATATTTTCTTAGAGTATAACTGAAATTAAGCACTGTTATAATATTCTGGTTTTCTTTTTCAGAGGTTAACAAAAATCTTATTCCTAAATGATGTCTTCCATTACTAACGCACTCTCTGTGAACCTCTGTACTTTAATTCATTTTCAGTCGGTTGTTTCTTCAATCTTTCTTCCCTCATCCTAACAACGAAATCCGGTCATTTGCAACAACATGAAGGAATCTGGGAAACATTATGCTGAGTGAATTAAGCCAATCCCAAAGGGACAAATATCATATGTTCTCCCTGATCGGCGACAACTAACTGAGCACCAAAGGGGAAACCTGTTAAAGTGAAATGAACACTATGAGAAACAGTGACTTGATCAGCTCTTGTCCTGACTGTTGATGTACAGTGTAATACTTTATCCATTTTAGTATTTTCTCTTTGTTTTGTTCTAGTACTATTGGTTGAACTCTGTGATTAACACACAATTATTCTTAGGTGTTTAAATTTTAACTGAAAAGTGATACCTGTTAAATATAAGAGTGGGAATAAGAGAGGGAGGAAATGTACAATTTGGGACATGCTCAATCCGACTTGCCCCAAATGGTGGAGTTAGAATCATGCCAGGGGATCCCAATACAACCCCATCAAGGTGGCATGTACCAATGCCATCTCACTAGTCCAAGTGATTAATTTCAGTTCACAATTGATCACACTGATAGGTCTAAGAGTCAAAGGGATCACACAAACAAGTCTAGTGTCTGCAAATACTAGCTGATAGAATCAAAAAGGGAGAGAACAATCCATCATGGGAAGCGGGATACACAGCAGACTCATAGAATGGAAGATGTCCTAAATAGCACTCTGGCCTCAGAATCAGCCCTTAAGGCATTTGGATATGGCTGCAGAGCCCATGAGAGTATTTTAGGAATGGAAAGAAGCCAAGACACTCTGGGAAAAAAAAAAAAAAAAGAAGGCCTAAATGGAAGATCTCTGTGAGTGAGATCCCAGTGGAAAGAACAGGGCCATCAAAGAAGAAGGTACCTTTCTCTGAACGGAGGAGAGAACTTCCACTTTGACTATGACCCTGTCTGAATAAGATCGAAGTCGGCGAACTCAAAAGGCTTCCATAGCCTTGGCAACTCATGACTAGAGCCTAGGGAGATTACTGATGCCATAAACAAGAGTGTCAAATTGTTAAGTCAACAACAGGAGTCACTGTGTACTTACTTCTCATGTGGGATCTGTCCTTAGTGTGTTGTCCAATGTGAAGAAATGCAATAACTAGTACTGAAACAGTATTTTACACTTTGTGTTTCTGTGTGGGTGCAAACTGATGAAATCTTTACTTAATATATACTGAATTGATCTTCTGTATATAAAGATAATTGAAAATGAATCTTGATGTGAATGGAATGGGAGAGGGAGCGGGAGATGGGAGGGGTGTGAGTGGGAGGGAAATTATGGGGGGGGGAGCCATTGTAATCCATTAACTATACTTTGAAAATTTATATTTACTAAATAAAAAAAAATAATGTTTTGTTTGATTCATTTCAATCACATAACTTGAAAATATAATTTATGTTTGGGTTTAGTCTTTGTTTCTGTGATAATTTTATGTTTTTCTTTCATTTGTGTAAGAATTTAATCAATCCTTTATTTCTCCCTGCTTTAAACTCTTTTAATGATCTCATCATTTTAATTTTTTTATCAAATGTTTTACAGATGACAATTTTCTTTGGAGTGTTCTCTCATAGTGTAGCTTCAGAGATTTTGTGTTGTGCTTTGTTTTATTTCATTTTTATTTTTTTTTTTCCTGGAGGAATTTTCCTCAGTTGGTAAGTTTTGGACTTTTTTGTTCTATGACTTTTTTGACAATACCTTTGCACTATCTTTCAAATCTTTCTCTTGTTTATATATGTGACATTTGCGGATTTGATACAATTTCTTGTTAAACATCACCTTCTCTGTATTGCAAAGTCCAGATATCCTAGTGGACTTACTTTTTTTATTGGAAAAGAGTTGAGGAAGCCCAAATGCCCTGAATTTGGCCTTTTCCTTTAACCACCCAGTTGGCAAAAGACATTGCTCCTTTCTATTTTGAATCCCCCCCTTCCAAATTTACCTACTTTTATTAAAAGTTAGGCTTGTAATAACTGGGGTCTCCTATCAGCAGGAATCAGATAGCAGAAATGGTATAAAATTCTCTTGTTTCTGTTTAGATACATAGCATTCATTACTGGGTATACCCTGGATATCCAAGAATCATCTCTATTTTTTTTCTGGTGGTAAGGGGCTGTTTCTATTCAACTGTTATTTATTTCCCCACTACCCCACCCAATAGCTCCATAAGGACAAAGAAAAATTTCTATTTCTGTACCATCTATTTTTCTGATCTTTTCAAAAATGTTTCTTTTCATTTCTCTTTTCTGATATGAGGACAAAGAAGGGATTTTTTAAAGCTGTATTCTTCACTAGAATATCAATTCTGAAGAAATGTATATGTCTAAATGGTCTTTAAAATAACCAAGCTAGCTGAGCCTTTCTCAATTATTTGTACTTATTGGAATGTTAAGAATGTATTTGATCACCTCAGTGGGAGGTTAATATTAGTGCACTATTTGCAGGGATCAAGATACTACTTAATGAGCTTTTCTATTGTTGCTCATGTAACACCAGGGGAAACTCAGAAAAATGCTTATGCTTTCAATTGTATCAATTTATACATTTTACAAACTCCTCCTGAAAAATCAGCTTTGTACATTTCCCATTTTTATTTTAGCTTGTGTTTCCTAATGGGCTCCCAGTGATGATCATCAAAAAATAATCTAGTGCATGTATGTGGAGCACTAGCTAAGTCACTACTTGGGATGCCTGCCTCCCACGTCAGATTGTGCAGTTGGAGTCTTAGCTCCTGCTTCGGATACAACACCCTACTAATGCATACTCTCAGAAGCAGCACATGATGACTCAAGTACTTGGGTTGCTGCCACTCATGCAGGAGATGCGGATTGTGTTCTTGGCTACTGGCCGAAACACTGTCTGTTATGGACATTTGGCGAATGAACAAAGAAGGGAGGGAAGATTCTCTCTCTCTCTCTCTCTGCCTTTCAAAAAGTAAAAAATAAATAAATAAATAAATAAATAAAACTTTTAAAGGAATATAGAAATAAATACTTCAAATGAAAATAACTCCTAAATATGTTTCCAGAGGCGCTAAGGAAAGCATTGCTGGAAATATTTAATTACAGATCAAAGTGACATCCGCTGGAGAGAGCAGATGATAGCACTTTTTAAGAGGAGTAGAGAGTATGCTGCGGGACCAGTGCTGTAGCGTAGTGGGTGAAGCCGCCACCTGCAGTGCCAGCATCCCATATAGGTGCTGGTTTGAGACCTTGCTGCTCCACTTCTCATTCAGCTCTCTGCTATGGCCTGGAAAAAAGTACAGGATGGCCGAAGTCCTTGGGCCCTGCACCCGCATAGGAGATCCAGAAGAAGCTCTGACTCCTGGTTTCAGATCAGCACAGCACCAGCCATTGTGGCCATCTGGGGAGTGAACCAGCTGATGGAAGACTCTCTCTCTCTGTCTGTCTGTCTGTCTTTGCCTTTATGTAACTCCGCCTTTCAAATAAATAAATAAATCTTAAAAAAAGAAAGCCATCTGCTATATTTATTTTAAAAAATAAAAAAATAAGGCATGCTGTATCCTGGAAGTCTGAGGCAATGGGACAAAGGAGGAACAGGACTGTAAGAGCTCTTGTATTGGATAAATAGGAAGAGTTTTGGATTTTTGAGCAAACACTGTTCCCCATTTACTCGTGGACTCAAACAAGTGAAGCTTAATGGCATTATCCCACTGAACCAAGTAACTAAATAAAGAGAAAATTTCACAGGCTATTGGACTGAGAATGTATGTCTAAATCAAGCATAATAGGGAATGGGACCTCACACATTTGTTTGTGCAGTAGTAGTCTCATACAGTGAGAGATGCTCACGTCTACACTTTCTATAAATATTTTCTTGTTTCCAAATAACACTGCTTGAGTGAATTTGTTAATTAGTTTATCTCAACCCAAAGTTAAATAGATAGGCAAACATCTATTAAATATTATGTATTTCCTACACACAAACATATTTAAAAAATCTGTGTAATCATTCGTATAAATGACTTTTCCTTCTAAAATTGCTTCTACTGACAATAATTTCTATGTCCAATTGGTAGCTGGCATTTTTAAAAGCATTTTCACATGCATGATGATATGATATTGATTGTGTTATTTCAGTCCTTGAAAACATGATTATTATTGTTGTGGAAGATTCAACTCCTTGCATCAATCCAGTACCTCTAGGAGGCACCTGGACAAGGGTTTATCACTACAACCAACAGACATTGATAGTCAAGTACCTGTTCAAAGTTGCTTTGCCTTTTTAAGTCATAAATAGAATCTCTAATCACATGTTTCAAATACAAACTCAAAGCTGTCTATGTGAAATACCATGCCCTCAGGGCTAGGACGTGTTCATACGTTTACACTGAGAAAGTGGTGGAGTAGTTTAAGTAGATTGTTGCTATAATTATAGCAGCTGATGTAAATTGAGCATTTACTATGTGAGGGATTTGTGTTAAATAGTTTCAACATCATCTCCTTATCACAGTTACCCTATAGAAAGGAGACTCCATCTTTCTAATTTATAGTTAAGGGAGCAAGAATACAGACACTAAAAGAAAATGTTTTACCTTGAAAGTAATAGTGAGTTATTTTTTTGTTTATGGACTTAGAAGATGCCAAGTGTGGGGGTCTTCTTTAAAGCCATCATATCTAAAACCCCCAGCCTCCTCTTCAGCTTAGGGAAACATCCAGGATGGGCTTTGGAATTGTAGCATGAAGGATCTCAGTCCCTAAATTCCTCACCTACTAATGTATCTTCCTGATTTTTTTCTGTCTTAGACTACTCTGCTGATGCTGGTTCATTGAATTCTTTCTGATTTTATTTGTCTACTTGCCTATCTGTTTAGGATCTACCTATGACTGATTGCTTCCCAGTTATTTTTTTAAAGATTTATTTACTGAGTTACACAGAGAGAGGAGAGGCAGAGAGAGAGAGAGAGAGAGAGAGAGAGAGAGAGACGTCTTCCATCCGATGCTTCACTGCCCAATTGGCCGCAACAGCTGGAGCTGTGCCGATCCAAAGCCGGAGCCAGGAGCTTCTTCTGGGTCTCCCACATGGGTGTAGGGGCCCAAAGACTTGGGCCACCTTCTACTGCTTCCCCAGGCCATAGCAGAGACCTGGATCAGAAGAAGGGCAGCCAGGAATAGAACCGGCGCCCTTATGGGATCCCTGTGCTTCAGGCCAGGGCGTTAACCTGCTGTGCCTCAGCACTGCCCCTCCCCCTATTTGTTTTTTTAATTAAAAATGTGTGGAATGGGCATTAAGCCTAGCTGTTAATTTGCCCAAATCCCATATTAGAATACCCAGGTTTGGTTAATGCTCCAATCCTGACTCCACTTGTCTGCTAATGCAGATCCTGGCAGGCAATAGTAACGACTCAAGTAATCGTCTTCTAGCTGCGATACATCAATTGTGTTTTCAGCTTTCAGGTTGGGTCCCAATCCAGTCCTGATCACTGCAGGCATCTGGAGATTGAACCAGTGAATGGGAGCATCTCTCTCTCCCTCCTCTCCTTCTCCCATTTCTCTGTATCTGAAATTCATGAATATACAAATATGTAAGATTGTTCAATAAAGATGTTGTATAACAGTTTTTGCCAAACTGTATCCCATGGAATAACAGCTACACAAAATTAATCTAAGACAAAATATTCCCTTACCAAATATATCTCATCAATGTTAACATCTTTAGCCCACTTTGAAGAATCGTAATCACTTCCAAGAAATTAGTGCTTCTAAAAAATCCTGAAGTGTATGTTAGGGAAAAATGTTAATTTTACTGAACATAGCATTTCTAAAGATATTTAAATTTAAATCTTTTAACATATAACTTTTCTTTTCAATACTGTCTCCTTATATCCTGAAGAATGTTTATGCATCTCTTTTCTCTTCACATGTAACACACAATCTGTCTGTACTTAGGATATCCCAGACAACAAAAGCTTGAGTTTGTTATTGATATGAAATCTCCCCTCTGAGCCACCATCAGGTGGGCCCACAAATGCTTTACTTTGGGCTGTCTCAGTGTTAATTCATGCAGAGCCCTTTTAAGTCTATAAAACGTTTGCCATCTAATCTTGCTATTTCTCTTGATGTAAATGTTCTCATATCCATTGACTCATTTCCCATGGAGATGTTCAGCTCTATGTTCTCAAAGAACTAAGCTAGTTGTGAAAAAAGAAGAACCCAGAGAATCACCTCTGGGCTTCACAACATCTCTCAGAGGACAGATTGGTTTCCAGTGTTGGATTCTTTGCTCCTTACAGGATGCCTGTCTTGGGTACCAGAGAAATTGAAGTCCAGCCTTATGTACTCCTTGACAAGTCTGAAGAAGACCAATTAGAATTCCAGTTGTGATTCCTTTCCTGGAAAAATCTTCAATACAAGTGATTTTCTCTATAGACTAGATAGTGACAACTTAATTATCAAGTACTCTGGAGAGAATGCAATAACATTAATGCAACTTGACATACAATTATCATTTTTCAAATAGAATTGCAATGTAGTCACAGCTCAGTTCTTGCTATGATGAAGTATCTGAAATGTTCTGTGACACTAAGTTTACCATTATTTGTTATCCTTATTCCTAAGTGTGTTTTTCTCGAACAGGGGCCAGTTAGAAAATGGAGAATAAATGTTTCCAGCAGGTGAAATCCACATACCTTGCTTTCTCTAGATTTTTTTTTTTTTTTTGTAGTGGACATTACCCCAATTGAAGAGTATAAAGGAGGGGCCAGCACAGTGGCTTAGCGGGTGAGGCACATATACAACATCCCATATGTGCGCTGGTTCAAGTCCCAGCTGATCCACTTCTGATCCAGCTCTCTGCTGTAGCCCGGAGGGCAGCAGAGGATGGCCCAAGTCCCTGTGCCCCTGCACCTGCAGGGGGTACCCGGAGGAAGCTCCTGGCTCCTGGCTTTGGATCAGTGCAGCTCCGGCCACAGCAGCCATTTGGGGAGTGAACCGGTGGATGAAGGATTCTCTCTCTCTCTCTCTCTCTCTCTCTCTCTCTCTCTCTTTCTTTCTCTGTGTAACTCCAGCTTTCAAATAAATAAATCAATCTTAAAAAAAGAGTATAAAGGAATGTACAGAATATTTATTTCCTACCTATTATATGTTAGATAATGAGCTATACATTTTTACATACATTGAGATGTTTAATCATTTCTAAAACACTGCAAAGTAGTTATTTTATTCTCATTAAAGGTGAGGAAAAGGCAGCAAGTATAAGTTAATTAACTCTTCAATTACCACCAAGGCTGTGTTAATACCTGGCATTGTAAACCATTCCTGTGCCTTTCCTGTTCTTAGTCTTGATTATACATTGGAACCATGAGAGAAGTTTGATAAATATGTGTGTTATACAATCAGAGACGTGAGTATAAACTTAACATTTGGGTTTTATAAAGTCTTCAGGTTTTTCTGATGAAGCCAAGGTTGAGAACCACTGATCCACATTCCTATCACAAAGTTCCCTAATGAAAAAATAATTGCACTTATGGTTTTTCAATCTAGAAACCAAAAATCAAGAAGTGCACAACAGAGTGAAGGAAAGCTCCATTTACATAATGGGTTTTATTTCAAGCTGGGGAAAATTGAGTAGATCAAGGGTGGTGTATCCAATTTGAGAGAAAGTGCACTGTAGTAGGGGAAAATAGCTTTTAGAATTAAGAGAATTTGGTTTAAATAACCTCAGGCAAATCAGTTAGGCCAGAAAACTGAGTCTTCTTTTCCCTTCTATTTCTTTTCCACCTATTTTCTAATTCATCAGTATCAATGATAATATTAACTATAAGTTTATCTTGAAGCAATTCCTCCCAAGGGAAAAAAATCTAATAATTTCAAATCTATGTTTAATTGCTTTCCATGGATTCTATCACTCTTAAGAAATATGACACAAGTCCTCAATGTGATCTTCCCTATGCATTCGACAGAGCTGGGCTCAGTCTGACTCTCACCTGGATCTCTCTGTACAGGCTGTAATTTCAGATATTTGCAAATGACATTTCTTTCTCAATGGAATGTCACTCACTCTCTCACCGCAATCGAAATTGTGGTTACTTATCTTTCAGACCTCAGCACAAAGTTACCTGATCAAGAAAAGGCTATCTTACATAATACCTCACTTATCATGATAGTTTTCTTACGTATACTCCTTAATTGAATTTTTTACAATTCTACTTAATAACACATTGAAGAATTTCCAATTTAATGCTTACTCTTCTTTTAAAATAGTTGGCTCTAGGATTTCTTTATTTTTAGTGTTCTAGTTTTTAGTAGATTCAATAAAGTTCAAAGACACAGTTCTGAGCATATAATGATTTTATGAACCTCTTTTTCTTTTTCTCACTGAATCATTTTTTCCAAACTCTGTTGCTCAAAACATATTCATTCAATACAGAGACCATAAAAGAATTGGTAAATAAATTGATGGATGCATCCTAAGTTAATTCACCATTTTTATTTGTTTGTTTGTTTGTTTATCTGAAAGGAAGACTGATGGGGAAGGAAAGAAAAAGAGATTTGCCACCCACTGGTTGACTCCTGAAACCCAGAGTCAAGAATTCAATCCAGGTCTCCCATGTGGGTGTAGAAAACTGAGATATCCGAGCCATATTCCGCTGCTCCCCAGGCACGTTAGCCGGGACCTTGATTGGAAGTGGAAATCCCAGGACTAGAACTGGCATTCCAATATGGGATATGGCATCCCAAGCAGCAGCTTTACCCACTGGGTCACAGTGCTAGCTCAGCTTCTATGTGAGGACAACACCATATAGACATGTTTAGACTATAAAAACTTAAATGGTGCTTAGAAAGAGAGCTATTCATATTGCCTGGTGCATAATTTATGATCAATAATAGCAATTTATTTTCAATAAACTTTATTTTTCAAAAAAGATTTAGGTCCACTGAAAAGTTGGGCAGAAATAATAGTCCTTATGCCTTCTACCCACTCCTACATACAACTTTTCTACCAATATACCACACCAGAATTTGTTACAGTAAATGAGGCAACCATGACACATTGTTATCACCAAGAGTTCACAATTTTCATTACTGATTACTCTTAATATGGCACACTCTCTAGGTTTTCACAAATACATGTTGACACATATCCACAATTGTAGTAAAGAATTGAGTAGTTTCATTGTCCTAAAACTCCTGTGTTCTGCCTAATCAACATTGCACCCGAGTTTACCCCTGGAAAACACTTTACTATCTCTATAGTTTAATCTTTTTCAGAACATAATATTTTGGAAACATTCAGCATGTAGCCTTTTCACTGTATGCATTGCACCTCCTAATACACACCTAAATTTTCTCCATTCATTTTCATGGCTTAATATCTTATTTTCCTGCCAAAAAAAAAATCTTATTTTAGTGCTAAATGAATGCACCTCAGTTTTTCTATTTACCTACTGAAGGACATCTTGTTGCACTCCTAAGTTGGAGATACTATGAAAAAGATGCGGTTAACATGTACAGGTTGTGGTGTAGACGTAAGCCTTCCATTCACTTAGGTAAATACCGGGGAGTGCAATCAATGGACCATGTAGCAAGAATATATGTTATTTTTGTAAGAAAATACATAACTGCTTTTCATTATACCATTTTTCATTTTTACCACAAATAGATCCAAGTTCCTTTTGCTCCATATCCTCACCAGAATTTTGGATTTCACCAATTCCAGTAGATGTACAGTGGTGTTATCTCATTTTTAAAATATATTTATTTATTTGATAGGCTGATGTAGAGAGAGAGGCAGAGGCAGAAAGAGAGGTCTTCCATCTGCTGGTTCACTCCCCAAATGGCTGTAATGGCCAGAGCTGGGCCAATCTGAAGCCAAAAGCCAGGAGCTTTCTCTGGGTCTTGCACATGGGTATAGGGGACCAAGAATTTGGGCTGATTTCCCAGGCCATAGCAGAGAGCTGGATCAGAAGATGAGCAGCCAGGGCACAAATCGGCACCCACATGGGATGTTGGTGCTGCAGGTGGAGGCTTAGCCCATTATATCATAGTGCTGGTCCCATGGCATCTCATTTTTAAGCTGCATTTCCCTGATAATGTGTAATGTGGAGCATTTTTTGCATGCTCTCTTGCCATTTTTATAATTCTTTTTATATACTGTTAAATTTGAGTGGCTAAAATTTTGCTGAGGCATTTACATTTATGCACTTGAGAGATGTTGTTCAATAGTTTCCTTTGCTTGAAATGTTTGGTTTTGTTATTAGGATAGCACTATCCAAAATTAATGAGTTAGGAAGTATGTCTTTTGTTAGCTTCAGGAATAGATTATGGAGAATTGTTCTAATTTCTTCATTAACTGTTTGATAGAACTCACCAGGGAACACATCTATATCTGGCATTACAAAGTTTTCAAAGGTTATTCATTTTCATTGCAATATACTCTAACAAATACAGGTCTATTCAGACGTTCCCATGTGAATTTTGAAAGTTTATGACTTTGGACAATTTTATCTATCTTATTAAATTTGTGGCATATAGTTGTTCATAATATTCCTTTATTGTTCTTTTTACTGTCTATGGGATTCATGGTTCCCACTTTTATTTCTGATATTAGTAACATGTGCCTCTCTTTTTAAAATAGCTAGCCTAACTAGAGGCTCATGACTTTACTGATCTTTTTGAAGAACCAATTTTGATTTTTGCTGATTTCCTCCCTCAATTTCTTGTTTCAAATTTTATTGAGCTCAGCTCTAACTTTCATTTTTTGTTTTCTTCAATTTATTTTATATGTAATTTTCTCTTCTTTTTCTAGTTTCCAAAGGTAGAATCTTAGGTACGTGATTTAGGATCTTTCATCTTTTCTAATATGTGTTTTCAACGCTATAAATTTCCCTCATAAACACTGCTTTCACTGCATCCCACAAATTTTGATTAGTTGTGTTTTTCAATTTTTATTGCTCCTCTTGAGATATTTTTCTTCCACCTAGGTGTTATTTAGAAGTGTGTTGCTTACTATTTATTTAGGGATTTTTCCAGTTACTTTTGCTATTGATTTCTAGCTTAACTCCATTTTCTTCTGAGAGCACATATTGTACAATTTCTATTCTTCTAAATTATAAGATGTATTTTATGCCCAGAATGTGGGCTATCTTACTGAGTGTTCCATGGGAGCCTAAGAAGAATGTGCAATCTGCTGCTGTTGGATGAAGCAGTCTATAGATAGAATTATATTCAGTTAACTGATGGTGATGTTGAGCAGAAGTACACCTTAAATGATTTTTTGTTTGCATAATCTGTCCATTCTTGATAAAAAGGTGTTAATGTCTATAACTATGTTGGTTAATTCAACTCTTTCTTTTTCTTTTATAAAGGTTTTGCGTCACATATTTTGACACTCTTTTGTTAGATGAAAACACATTAGGGATTTTTATGTATTTTTGGAATAGTGTTCACTTTATCATTATGCAATCTTTACCCCTGATAACTTTCCTTGGTCTGAAGTCTGTGCTGTATAATATTACTAGAGCTGTTGCCACTTTCTGTTGATAAATATTAGTGCGTTATCTTCTGCCATTCTTTGATTTTTTATCTATTTCTGGATTTATATTTACAGTGGATTTCTTGTAGATTTATATATATATATAAATATAATTGGGTCTTATTTTTTGACCTACCTTTTTCTTTTAATTGATGGTTTTGGACTATTGATGTTTACTGTAATTGTCCTTACTTGAGTCTCCAGCAATCTGTAAATGATGGTTCAGATTTTCCTACACGAGAAGCAGTTCCTGAAGAGGTTTCTGCTCAGGAAAATTATGAATTTTTTTGGTACCATACTGTTTGTCTCTACAATTTTTAGGGCCCTGGTTTGCCTTGTGACCTCATTCCTCTGTGGGCTACAATAAGAATTGTTTCATTTTTTTGTTTCCAGTTTGTTCAGCTTTCTGTTTGTGGTTAGGACAGAGTACATGGTTTAAGTACTTTGTATTGTAGACTGGGAGATGGACATTTTTAAGTTCGTTGTATTTACTTTTTTTCAATTTAACAAGAGGAAAGGTGGTGATACCTTAGCTATTTTTGTTGGTACTTTGTTTTCCTTTTTATTCAGCAAATTTTTCCATCTCCAATTTATAAAAGCTTACTTCAGTTTCTACAATAATATCACAGGCAGCTGTTCTTCATTCGCATTCAAGCCATTATTTACTTATTTATTTATGTGCTTTTTAAAAAATCATGTGGGGTACCTTCTTTGAATAGCATTATTCCCATCTACAGAAATCTCTCATCCTATTCCCCTGTCACACACACACACACACACACACACACACACACACACACATGCTAGTGAAAATGGCACTATACTTGCCTTCAAGTGTGTGATTTCTAGTAGGAAATTCACAAAATAGCTTACTGTTGACTTAAGATGAAAGAACATTGATTCCCCAAGAGAGTAACACCCTGCGAATTTGGGAAACATTTCTGGAGGAAGAGACTTCCAAAGAGAGGATTAATTAAAAAATAAAAGCTATCTGGGGAAAGAGGGAGGGTAAGTGGACAACGGGCATCCTATTCAGTGAGATCGACCTAATACTCTGATGTGGACATGAGAGAGCATTGTATACAACACAGCTGGGAATTTGCTGTTAATTGTGGGATATCTTTAGAACAGTGATAAATACTTCAAACCTGCAGTCTATTTAACAGAAGCACAGGATCTTAGAAGGGGCCTTTGACAGCATGTTGCTTAGTCCCATTTCTGAAGTATGCCATAGCTCATCTTCTGAGTCCCAGCAACTGGAATGCGGGAACAAAAGGAGTAGGTAATGATCTGGTAGTAGAACCACACTTCTTTCATGTTCTTACCTCCAATCCAAAATCAGTCTCAGGCTTTAGGTATGGAAAGGATGGGAAGGTCCCACCTCTCTTTGGAAACAGAAACATTGTTTTCTAAAAAATCTACATTGGAATGCAAAGGGGTTCCTCTTTTCTCTGGCAGGCAAAGTTGGACTTGAATACTTCTCTGGATGAAGCTTTCTGTTTTCCATCAGTCATCCTACTAATGAATGGATATTTATCATTCTACACTATGGGAGTTGAAAAATATTTCTTTCAATTATACAACAAAAGTAAATATACAATTCACATGACAGAGAGGCTTTTTAGATATCCAAAGCAGAAGGCAAGGAAAATAACCATGTTTGAACTCAAGTGGCCAAAGTGAACTCAGGTTTTGAAATTGCATTTCTTTTTGTTTTGCTCTGTGTACTATTACCTTACATACTATAGATATAGATGTATGTGGTTTGTAGTCAGAACATCAAGGGGTTAATATCATGAAATCCTAAGACTGAGTACATGCTAGGACAAGCCCTCTTACGTTAAAAACAAAACAAAACGAAGTGTACATTTGTGTATGTGAATATCATTCACCTTTAAAAAAATACTCTTGCTGTGTCCCACCAGAAATAGTTCAGTTAATTTATCAAAATGACTCCGTGGCTTATAGACTCTAGTTTGAAAACACTCTGCCTACTTTTGTCAAGTCAATTTTCAAGGATTCAAGATACAAGATTTCAGCATCCTTTAGTGGCTTTCTTGGCTCTCAGAGTCATTTATCATCCCAAGATCTATTTTCCCAAGCTAATGTCAGTTTTTTCCTGTATTACTGGAAATCCTGCATGATCTGTAGCTCCCCATATACTTCAACAATTTCATGCTGTTTGTAAAGAGTTTTTCCTCCTGGAATTTTCTTCGCCCACATCTACATCTTCTAGAGCTTACCCACCAATTCTACAAATTCTCAGCTCTACCAAGTTCAAATTAAACCTTTTATTGCTGATCTCTCATTAAAAGTTTTATGCTTCAAGTCCGAATTATCTTGGTAGATTGTGAGTTTCTGTCAGAGAAACTAAACTTACTATCTCCCTGTTTTAGTCCATTTTGGTTTCTATAACAAAATATCATAGATTGAGTGGCCTACAAACAACAGAAATCTATTTCTCATAGTTCTAGAGGATGGAAAGTCGAAGATTAAGGTACCAGGAGATTTGGTGCCTCCTGAGGGCTTACTTCCTGGCTTATTGACAGGTGTCTTTTTTTTTTCTGCGTGCTCACATGGTAGAAGGCAAAGGGTGCTCTCTAAAATCTCTTTCAAAGCCCATGAGAGTTTCTCAGGCATGGAAAGCCAAGACACTGTGGCAAAGAATGATTTAAATGAAAGATCTCTGTGAGCGAGATCCAGTGGAAAGAACGGGCCAACAAAAAAGGAGGCACCTTTTTCTGAAGGGGGGAGAGAACTTCTACTTTGATTATGGCCTTGTCTAAATAAGGTCAGAGTTTGTGAACTCAAGAGGCTCCCATATAGCCTTTGAAGCTCATGACAAGAGCCTCGAGTGATCACTGATGTCATAAATAAGAGTGTCAATTGTTAAATCAACAACAGGAGTCACTGTGCGCTTACTCCCCGTGTAGGATCTCTATCCTTAATGTGTTGTACTATGCGAATTAATGGTAAAACTAGTATTCAAACAGTACTTTATACTTTGTGTGTTTGTGTGGGTGCAAACAGTTCAAATATTTACTTAGTATATACTAAATTGATCTTCTGCATATAAAGATAATTAAAAATAAATCTTAATGAAGAAGGGGATGGGAGAGGGAGTAGGAGATAGGATGGTTTGTGGGTGGGAGGGTGGTTGTGGTGGGAAAGTCACTATAATACAAAAATTGTACTTTCAAAATTTATGTTTATTAAATAAAAGTTTTCTAAAAAAAATAAAGTCTCTTTTAAAAGGACACTAATCCCATCTACAAGGGCTCTTCCATCACAATTTCATTATATCCCAAATCCCCATTTCCTGAAATAATGCATTAATTCCTATGTATGAATTTGGTATGGAGACACAAACATTCAGTCTAAAGAACTCCCCGTATCTCCACCTCTTCCCCCAATCACATGTATACCTCACCTTGCTTAGTGTAACAGCCTTGAATCTGATGGTTGTTTTTCCCACTTACATTTCTAGAGAGATTCTCAGGCTTAAATAATCCTAAATCAATGACCATTCACTTGGTTTAAATCTTCCATGCAGCTGGTGCCTCTGCTCAATAGGCTAATCCTCCACCTGCGGCACCAGCACCCTGGGTTCTAGTCCCGGTCAGGGCACCGGATTCTGTCCCTGTTGCCCCTCTTCCAGGCCAGCTCTCTGCTGTGGCCTGGGAGTGCAGTGGGAGACCAGGAGAAGCACCTGGCTCCTGGCTTCAGATCAGCATGATGCGCTGGCCACAGCGCGCTGGCCACAGCGGCCATTGGAGGTTGAACCAACGGCAAAAGGAAGACCTTTCTCTCTGTCTCTCTCTCTCACTGTCCACTCTGCCTGCCAAAAAATAAAATAAATAAATAAATAAATAAATCTTCCATGCCCAATTTGTTGCAAAATGGAGATAACAGCTTGGTTGTCCTTAAGGGTGAGTATGATAGAACATCATTCCAATATTAATCATAGTAGGAACTAGAAGGAAAGCCGTTGCATATTTTCAAATTGCACATCTACATTTCTCTCTCTCTCTTCCTCTCTCTCTCTCTCTCTCTCTGTGTGTGTGTGTGTCTGTGTCTCATATTCCTTTCTATCTTGTTTGTTTTCCCATTCCTTATCCTATCCTTTTGTGTGCATTTTTATATTTTTTGCTTTGTTCTTTATAGTGACTCAAACATAGAAATCTCCTTAAAAAAAGAGAAACTAAACACTTCCCAACTCTGCACATGTAAATTATTTAAGCATTTTACCCCTGTTTTGTTATTTAACTAACACATTATTATCAACATTCATTTCTAATTATTATATATGCAATAATTAATTGCACGATTTTCTGAGTCCTGGGGATATTGTGTTTGGAAACTTTCTGGACATTGGCTGTAGGGAATGAGATCCATGTTAGCCTAAAAGATTTTTCTATAAAACAAGATCATGCTGAGGTTTAAGAAGAGAGAGGGGGAAGAAAGAAGCTCCATCCAGGTCTTGCATGAGGGTGGCAAGAATCAAATCGATCCATTATTGCTGCCTCCCAGGTTCTGCCTTAGCAGAAAGGTGGAATCAGGAGTTGGATGGAGATGGTGTTGACCGCACGTACTCTGACGTGAGACTCAGACACCCTAACCAGTGTCTTAATCAATGTCTTAACTGCTAGACTAAATGTCTGTCCCAAAATTCTGTGTTGTTTTTTCTTCCTGTAACTTATCTGCAAGCATGACATTGTATATAATTTAGTGTCTAGCATATTCTGAAGTACATATGTGGCCCATATCTCAAGATTCTGGTTAAGAAAAGTTCCATATGGACTTAAGGACTTCTCTTCAGCTGTTTCCTTAATGTGTTCTTTATCACCCTACACCAACTGCATTTTATATTAAAAAGAAATCCTGGGCTGGCGCCGTGGCTCAATAGGCTAATCCTCCACCTGCGGCGCCGGCACCCTGGGTTCTAGTCCCAGTTGAGGCACCGGATTCTGTCCCGGTTGCCCCTCTTCCAGTCCAGCTCTCTGCTGTGGCCCAGGAGTGCAGTGGAGGATGGCCCAAGTGCTTGGGCCCTGCACCTGCATGGGAGACCAGGAGGAAGCACCTGGCTCCTGGCTTCGGATCAGCGCGGTACGCCGGCCACAGCAGCCATTGGAGGGTGAACCAACACTAAAGGAAGACCTTTCTCCCTGTCTCTCTCTCTCACTGTCCACTCGGCCTATCAAAAAAAGAAAAAAAAAAAAAAAAAAAAAAGAAAAGAAATCCTGAAGCTGTATGCTTTATGTGGTAGAATTTTCACATGGAAGTTCTCCTCACCTATAAACAGAGAAAAGTAAAGAAACCTGTATTTCTCCATGACTTCTGGGATAATTTGGCCTCACATATACTTGTTCTGGTATATATGATAATCCTTTGCTTTCTTGTTTTTAAAACAGGACATTTTGTGAAAGAAATACACTGGAGGAGGTATTAGGTGTGTTATATGAACTGAGACATGGTGGGTACCACATCCAGGGTGTGTACTCAGTATGTGTCCTTTGATTTCCCATTGGTTAAATTTGGAGAACACATAATAGGGCAGAAAAGGAAGAGATTTTGGCAGCAAAAAAATTGTAGTAGATGATAAAATCTAAAAGATTAAAATCTGCAAGTGCCCCTGTCTCCACTAGACTCCAAGAATATCGTAGATTATGCCCTGTGGCAATGTATTTGCTAAACAAAAGAGCAAAGAAATTAGTTAATACAACCGGGATTAAATTTTGGCTTCCATTTACCAAATGTTCACCTAAGAACTAGGTTTTCCTATTTCAGATGTTTCATCATTGAAAGAAGACTTGCATTATCTGTTTTCCTGAATTTTTGCCATGTTACAGAAAAGTGCCTGGCAGATTTTCCAAACCACACCAGATAATTTAAAAAGATGTTTATGAAATGCATTGTCAAATGTGAGGATGGATGAATGGATGAATGAATTGGGACAACTTAAACAGGAAGTAAATGATAAGCTGTATGAGGTTATAGGCATAGTTTAACCTATGTTATACATTAGCCTAAACAATAAGTTTTTGAATGATAGGAAAGTTATTATCTCTAAACTGGTGTAATTCCAAAGTTATTAGTAGAACTCCATGCAACCTTAGATAAGCAGTTTAAATGACAGTCTTCTATAATATCACCCCATGCTCTTCACTCACTCATTGCTGGTTGCATACATACTGGAAAAAGAAAAAAGGATTGATAGAAGCATTGAGTTATGCCTCTTACCTGCACCACCTTTGTTCTCTTTTTCCATTTAATACTTGACACATTTGTCGAAAAAGAAATAGGAAGCACATACAACAAAACAACTGTTCAATATGAAATGATATCCCATTCTCATAAATTAACCTTTTATTCTTCATTCAGATTTTCTAAGTTGTGGAAAAAAATCATTTTTCCATTATATCAACCTCTCTCTTTCTGTCTTTCTGCCTGTCAAATAAATAAATAAATCCTTTTAAAATGATAAACTTCTGGATTTATTCTCAGATTTAAAAATCCCTACTTGTTAGTGTTTTTCTTCTGATGTTTATATTTAATATCAAGCTTAGAATATGCTACCAATTTGGTTATCCTCTTTAACATTATATTGGGTTTTTCTCTACTTAGACTTATGTATACATAAAGTTGATTTTTATGCAATTATTAATTATTTTGCTTTAGTGGGCAGGGTTATATTCAAATGTATGCATACATTTTCGTGTATGTGCATGAGTGTAGAGGTGGGTGCACACACAGTTGAAAGAAGCTATTTCCTTTTAAAAAGACTAAACATTCTAAACATTACCCATCTTATGTTTCAGACTTTAGACCGAATTACTTATTTGCTAAGTTCATTAGCATTTCAGTAATGCAACACTTTAATTGTGCTATGAAATTGCTTTAATCTTCTTCTGCTCAGTAATGAGAAATACTTCACCCTACTGTAAAACTTTTGAAGTACGGGGCACTCTTCTGGATCTCTGTGACCTCTTCAAGCAGGATCCCTGGGAAGGGAAAACTTGCCCATCTTTGATGTATAGCTCCCAGTTCCTTCATCATCCTGATTCCAGCCTACCTTCTTAGCTCAGCTCATCACTCCCCCTTCATCATGTCTCATATCTAACTCTCTGAGGTGTTCCACCATTCCCAGGTATGCATACAATTTATTTTCTGATAGGTACACATTAGACCTTTTTTAAAAAAAATTTATTTGACCAGTAGAGTTACAGAGAGTGTGAGAGAGAGACAGAGAGAAAGGTCTTCCTTCTGTTGGATCACTTCCCAAATGGCCACTATGGCCAGCGCTGCGCCGATCCGAAGCCTGGAGCCAAGTGTTTCTTCCTGGTCTCCCATGCGGGTGCAGGGCCCAAGCACTTGGGCCATCCTCCACTGCCTTCCCGGGCCACAGCAGAGAGCTGGACTGGAAGAGGAGCAACCGGGACTAGAACGAGGAGCTCATATGGGATGCCTGTGCCACAGGCAGAAGATTAACCAAGTGAGCCATGGTGCCAGCCCCACATTAGACCTTTTTTTTTTTATCTTTTATTTAATGAATATAAATTTCCAAAGTACAGCTTATGGATTACAATGGCTTCCCCCCCATAACGTCCCTCCCACCCACAACCCTCCCCTTTCCCACACCCTCTCCCCTTCCATTCACATCAAGATTCATTTTCGATTATCTTAATATACAGAAGATCAGCTTAGTATACATTAAGTAAGGATTTCAACAGTTTGCTCCCACACAGAAACATAAAGTGAAAAATAATAGATGATTTTTTTTAAATGATGATGAAATCAGATCAGACCTATTGTCATGTTTAATCCCAGTGAGAGTCAAGTTGGGAATTGATAATTTCTTTCTTTTTTCTTTTTTCTTTTTTTTTTTTTTTACAGAAGATCAGTTTAGTATACATTAAGTAAAGATTTCAACCGTTTGCACCCCCATAGAAACACAAAGTGAAATATACTGTTTGAGTACTCGTTATAGCATTAAGCCTCAATGTACAGCACATTAAGGATAGAGATCCTACATGAGGAGTAAGTGCACCGTGACTCCTGTTGTTGACTTTACAAATTGACACTCCTGTTTATGGCATCAGTAATCTCCCTATGCACCAGTCATGAGTTTCCAAGGCTATGGAAGCCCTCTCAGTTCTCCGACTCTTATCTTGTTTAGACAAGGTCATAGTCAAAGTGGAGGTTCTCTCCTCCCTTCAGAGAAAGGTACCTCCTTCTTTGAAGACCTGCTCTTTCCACTGGGATCTCACTCACAGAGATCTTTTTGCCAGAGTGTCTTGGCTTTCCATGCCTGAAATACTCTCATGGGCTTTTCAGCCAGATCCGAGTGCCTTTAGGGCTGATTCTGAGGCCAGAGTGCTATTTAGGACATCTGCCATTCTATGAGTCTGCTGAGTATCTCACTTCCCATGTTGGATCACTCTCCCCTTTATTTATTCTATCGGTTAGTGTTAGCAGGTACTAGACTTGTTTATGTGCTCCCTTTGACTCTTAGTCCTTTCATTATGATCAATTGTGAACTGAAATTGATCACTTGGAATAGTGAGATGGCATTGGTACATGCCACCTTGATGGGATTGAATTGGAATCCCCTGGTATGTTTCTAACTCAAATTATACATCTCTTCCCTCTCTTATTCCCACTCTTATGTTTAACAGGGATCACATTTCAGTTAATTTTCAACACTTAAGAATAACTGTGTGATAATTACAGAATTAAACCAGTCATATTAAGTAGAACAGACAAAAAAAAATACTAAGAGGGATAATGTATTAAGTTGTTCATCAACAGTCAGGGCTATGCTGATCAAGTCACCATTTCTCATAGTGTCCATTTCACTTCAGGAGGTTTCCTTTTTGGTGTTCAGTCAGTTGTCACCGATCAGGGAGAACATATGGTATTTGTCCCTTTGGGACTGGCTTACTTCACGCAGCATCATGTGTTGCAGATTCCTCCATTTTGTTGCAAATGACTGGATTTCGTTGTTTCTTACTGCAGTATAGTATTCTAACGAGTACATATCCCATAATTTCTTTATCCAGTCTACCGTTGATGGGCATTTAGGTTGGTTCCAGGTCTTGGCTATTGTGAATTGTGCTGCAATAAACATTAGGGTGCAGACCGCTTTTTTGTTTGCCAATTTAAACTCCTTTGGGTAAATTCCAAGGAGTGGGATGGCTCGGTCAAACGGTAGGGTTATATTCAGGTTTCTGAGGAATCTCCAGACTGACTTCCATAGTGGCTTGACCAGTTTGCATTCCCACCAACAGTGGGTTAGTGTCCCTTTTTCCCCACATCCTCGCCAGCATCTGTTGTTGGTAGATTTCTGTATGTGAGCCATTCTAACCAGGGTGAGGTGAAACCTCATTGTGGTTTTGATTTGCATTTCCCTGATTGCTAGCGACCTTGAACATTTTTTCATGTGCCTGTTGGCCATTTGGATTTCCTCTTTTGAAAAATGTCTATTGAAGTCCTTGGCCCATCTCTTAAGTGGGTTGTTGGTTTTGTTTTTGTGGAGTTTCTTGATCTCTTTGTAGATTCTGGTTATTAACCCTTTATCTGTTGCATAGTTTGCAAATATTTTTTCCCATTCTGTCGGTTGTCTCTTCACTCTCCTGACTGTTTCTTTTGCAGTACAGAAACTTCTCAATTTGATGCAATCCCAATAGTTGATTTTGGCTTTGACTGCCTGTGCCTCCCGGGTCTTTTCCAGAAATTCTTTGCCTGTGCCAATATCTTGAAGGGTTTCTCCAATGTTCTATAATAACTTAATGGTGTCAGGACGTAGATTTAGGTCTTTAATCCACGTTGAGTGGATTTTTGTGTAAGGTGTAAGGTAGGGGTCTTGCTTCATGCTTCTGCACGTGGAAATCCAGTTTTCCCAGCACCATTTATTGAATAGACTGTCCTTGCTCCAGGAATTGGTTTTAGATCCTTGGTCAAATATAAGTTGGCTGTAGATGTTTGGGTTGATTTCTGGTGTTTCAATTCTGTTCCACTGGTCTATCCATCTGTTTCTGTACCAGTACCATGCTGTTTTGATTACAACTGCCCTGTAGTATATCCTGAAATCTGGTATTGTGATGCCTCCGGCTTTGTTTTTGTTGTACAAGATTGCTTTAGCTATTCGAGGTCTCTTGTGCCTCCATATGAATTTCAGCATCATTTTTTCTAGATCTGAGAAGTATGTCTTTGGTATCTTGATTGGGATTGCATTGAATCTATAAATTGCTTTTGGGAGAATGGACATTTTGATGATGTTGATTCTTCCAATCCATGAGCATGGAAGATTTTTCTATTTTTTGGTATCCTCTTCTATTTCTTTCTTTAAGATTTTGTAATTCTCATCGTAGAGATCTTTAACATCCTTGGTTAAGTTTATTCCAAGGTATTTGATTGTTTTTATAGCTATTGTGAATGGGATTGATCTTAGCAGTTCTTTCTCAGCTATGGCATTGCTTGTGTATACAAAGGCTGTTGATTTTTGTGCATTGATTTTATATCCTGCCACTTTGCCAAACTCCTCTATGAGTTCCAATAGTCTCTTAGTAGAGTTCTTTGGATCCTCTAAGTACAGAATCATATCGTCTGCAAAGAGGGATAGTTTGACTTCTTCCTTCTTGATTTGTATTCCTTTGATTTCTTTTTCTTGTCTGATGGCTCTGGCTAAAACTTCCAGAACTATGTTAAATAGCAGTGGTGAGAGTGGGCATCCCTGCCTGGTGCCAGATTTCAGTGGAAATGCTTCCAACGTTTCCCCATTCAATAGGATGCTGGCTGTGGGTTTTTTATAAATTGCTTTGATTATATTGAGGAATGTTCCTTCTATACCCAATTTGCTTAGAGTTTTCATCATGAAAGGGTGTTGAATTTTATCAAATGCTTTCTCTGCATCAATTGAGATAATCATATGGTTTTTCTTTTGCAGTCTGTTAATGTGGTGAATCACATTGATTGATTTGCGAATGTTGAACCATCCCTGCATACCAGGGATGAATCCCACTTGGTCTGGGTGGATGATTTTCCTGATGTGTTGTTGTACTCTATTGGCCAGAATTTTATTGAGGATTTTTGCGTCTATGTTCATCAGGGATATTGGTCTGTAATTTTCTTTCAGTGTTGCATCTTTCTCTGGCTTAGGGATTAAGGTGATGCTGGCTTCATAGAAAGAATTTGGGAGGATTCCCTCTTTTTCGATTGTTCTGAATAGTTTGAGAAGAAATGGGATTAGTTCTTCTTTAAATGTCTGGTAGAATTCAGCAGTGAATCCATCTGGTCCTGAACTTTTCTTTGTTGGGAGGGCCTTAATTACTGTTTCAATTTCTGTTTCAGTTATGGGTCTATTTAGGTTTTCTATGTCTTCCTGGTTCAATTTTGGTAGATTGCATGTGTCCAGGAATCTATCCATTTCTGATAGGTTTCCCTGTTTGCTGGCATACAGGTCCTTGTAGTAATTTCTGATGATTCTTTTTATTTCTGTGGTGTCTGTTGTTACGATTCCTTTTTCATCTCTGATTTTATTGATTTGGGTTTTTCTCTTCTTTTTTTAGTTCGTTGGGCCAGTGGGGTGTCAATTTTGTTTATTTTTTCAAAAAGCCAGCTTCTCGCTTGGCTGATTTTTTGTAGTGTTTTTTTGGATTCAATCCTGTTAATTTCTTCTCTGGTTTTAATTATTTCTCTTCTCCTACTAGATTTGGGTTTGGTTTGCTGCAGTTTTTCTAGGTCCTTGAGATGCGCTGAAAGCTCATTTATTTGGTACCTTTCCAATTTCTTGATATAGGCACCTATTGCTATAAATTTGCCTCTCAATACTGCTTTTGCTGTATCCCATAAGTTTTGATATGTTGTGTTGTTGTCTTCATTTACTTCCAGAAAGTTTTTTATTTCTCTTTTGATTTCTTGAATGACCCAGTGTTCATTCAGGAGCATGTTGTTCAGTCTCCATGTGTTTGCATACTTTCTGGGGTTTCCTGAGTTGCTAATTTCCAGCTTCATCCCGCTGTGGTCTGAGAAGCTGCATGGTATGATTCTAATTCTTTTAAATTTGCTGAGACTTGCTTTATGGCCTAGTATGTGATCAATCCTAGAGAAGGTTCCATGCACTGCTGAGAAGAATGTGAAGTCTGTAGATGTAGGGTTGAAAGTTCTGTAGATATCTGTTAGATCCATTTGGGCAATAGTGTCAATTAAATCTGCTGTTTCCTTGTTGATCTTCTGTCCGGATGATCTGTCTATTTCTGAGAGTGGAGTATTGAAGTCCCCCAGTACTATTGTATTGGAATCTAAATCTCCCTTTAAGTCCCTTAACATATCTTTTAAATAGACCGGTGCCCTGTAATTAGGTGCATATACATTTATAATAGTTACATCTTCCTGTTGAATTGAACCCTTAATCATTATATAGTGTCCCTCTTTGTCTCTCTTAACAGTTTTTGTATTAAAGTTTATTTTGTCTGATATTAATATGGCTACACCTGCTTTTTTTTGGTTTCTGTTGGCATGGAATATCTTTTTCCAACCTTTCACTTTCAGTCTGCATGCCTCTTTGTTAGAGAGATGTGTTTCTTGTAGGCAACAAATAGTTGGGTTGTGTTCTGTGAGCCAGTCAGCCAAACGGTGTCTTTTAACTGAAGAATTCAGACCATTAATGTTCAATGTGACTATTGATACGTAGTGACTTTGCCCTGCCATTTTCCCGGAAATATTTTCTAGTATATGCTTTGAGCTTCCCATGCTCTTTTACTGGTAGGTGTTCTTCCTTTCCCTTCTTTCATATTGATGGCCGTGTTTCTGTGTTTCTGAGTGTAGCACATCTTTAAGTATCTTTTGCAGGGCCGGACGAGTGGCCACAAAGTCTTTCAATTTCTGTTTGCTATGAAAGGTCTTTATTTCACCTTCATTCACAAATGAGAGCTTGGCAGGATATAATATTCTGGGCTAGCAATTTTTCTCTCTTAGCACCTGTGCTATGTCTCGCCATTCCCTCCTAGCCTGTAGTGTTTCTGATGAGAAGTCTGCTGTGAGTCTGATTGGAGATCCTCTGAGAGTAATCTGACGTTTCTCTCTTGCACATTTTAGGATCTTTTCTTTATGTTTCACTGTGGTAAGTTTAATTACCACGTGTCGTGGTGAGGATCTCTTTTGGTCATGTTTACTGGGGGTTCTATGAGCTTCCTGTACTAGGATGTCTCTGTCCTTCTCCAAACCTGGAAATTTCTCCGCTAGTATCTCACTAAAAAGGCCTTCTAATCCTTTCTCTCTCTCCATGCCTTCAGGAACTCCTAGAACTCGAATGTTGGTTTTTTTAATAGTATCCTGTAGATTCCCAACAATATTTTTTAGATTTCTAATTTCCTCTTCTTTTCTTTGGTTTGACTGTATGTTTTCCTGTGCTCTATCTTCTAAGTCCGATATTCTCTCTTCTGCTTCACCCATTCTGTTTTTAAGGCTTTCTAATGTGTTTGTCATTTGATCTATTGAGCTCTTCATTTCATTTTGATTTCTCTTCACTATCACACTTTCCTGTTCTACTAGTTTCTGCGTTTCATTTTGACTCTTCCTTAAAATTTCATTTTCATGAGAGAGATTTTCAATCTTGTCCAATAAGGATTTCTGTAGTTCAAGGATTTGCTTTTGAAAACTTCTAAATGTTCTTATCATAAATTTTTTGAAATCCGTATCTTGCATTTCTTCTATCTCATCTCTTCATAATCTTGGTTTGGGGTGTTTTGTTTATTTGGAGGCATCATAGTGTCATCGTTGATCTTGTTCCCTCGATTTCTGTGTTTGTTACTTGGCATAGTTAATTCTTCTTGCATCACTGTGCGTTTTTTTTTTTTTTTTTATTTTATACTATGTCCGTGTTAAGTGGACTACCTGCTGTTGGAGGAGCCTTGGAGGCCTGAGATGGGTGCGGGCTGAGAGCTCTGCTTGGTTCTTCCTGGTTAAGGGTGTGCAAAGGTGACACCCTCAGGTTATGCGTGGTAAATCTCTCTCTTTTTATTTATTTATTTATTTTATTTATTCAGGGGGTAAGTAACACCGCATGGCACGGCTGTGCAGAATTGATGGTATTTAGCTTCCAGTCTCTGGCTTCTACCCCCAGAGTCCATTTAGGCTCCTCTGGACTCCCACTGGGTTGCCTAGGCTACTGAATTGTAGTGACTCAGTTCCTTAGCTCTCCCCCATTGATATGTAAATCCAGAGAGGGGGCCTGCTCTTTGTCTCTTGGGAATTCTTCAAGCCTTGCAGCCTTGCAACCTTTGCAAGGTTAGGGGGAAGAGAAACCCTGAAGCTTTTTTTTTCCTTCTTTCTGGTAGTGAGTTTGCTGCACTTTCCGGCCCCCCTCTAGATTCTGACCCCCGTTTCCCCACCAATGTCTCGGGTTATTGAGCTCACCTCCCCTTCCAGCGCCGATGTGTGGACTCGGAGCCCTGGACGTCCCAAGTCTCCCCGCTGTTGTCTGTGTGGCACGCACTCCCCTTAGAGCACTGACGCGCAGACCCTGCGGCTTCCATGGCTCGGTCCCGCGGCTTCGCTTCCGTGCGGTGGGAGACCTTGTTCTCCCAGTAGGTCCTCCGATTCACAGCCACTCGATCCAGAAGAGTTTCCTCTGCAATATTTTCCTGGTTCTTTTTTCTGAGGCTACCGTAACTCCCCTTTTATTAAACTAAATTTTCCCGGACTATCGCTGCGCGCCCTCACTATTCCGCCATCTTGGCTCCGCCCCCCCCCCACATTAGACCTTTTAATAACACTTTATTATGGATTCATGCTCATGGACTTGTTTATTTGACCAATATCTGTCTCATTCACTAAAATTGAAAGAGTTGTAAACCAAGGATCATTTTTGTGTCTCCTAAATATTGTAATATCAGTGTCTGGTACTCTCAGTCCATGTTGAAGTGAATAAATAAGAGGAATATTCAATTAAACATCAATTGTGTATAAAAAATATAAGAACTCCTAATTAGTGAAGAGTAGCTAATTTGACCATCTGAATTTAATAGACTCCAGTCTGAAGGAACATATGCAGTGGTTCCATTACAGTAAGACAGTGGATGTGGGTGAGTATATATATTGGCTGGTTAAATATGATGGAGGGGCTGGTGCTGATTATGATTGTGATCAGAGTATGAAATACCCATTTATCTGTACAATTATGTGCAGTTCTTGATATGTAAACTATATATTTCAATAAAACCTTTAAAATAAATGTGCACATATTAACTTAGTAAAAAATAAATATGATGGATCTTCAAAAGTCTCATGAGAAATTATTATAAAATAATACATGAAAAAACTCTTCTTGTATTTTAATGCTTTGCACTAATATACTTATGTTTTAATTTCATGTCTCATAAACTTTTTGATAAACTTTTTGAAGTACCCCCATATGAATTCATTAAAATTATTAAATTGGTGATGCCTAATAGATTTTTAAAAGTCTCAAGAAGCAAGTCAAATTCCCTTGTCTCTTCTGATTCTTTATTTTACAAGGGAAGAACTTAAGGGAGAAGTCAAGTTTACAGTGAACAATCAAAGAATCTAATGATTTATGCAGATACCTGCTGACTACCAGGAGATTCTTATACTGCTGGGCACAGTCATGTCTTTCTTCATCATCAAGCCTTTCTCCTTCCTAACCACCTTTCCATTTGTGCGGCTATCAGATAGCAATAATATTCCGCATGGGCTGCTATCATTGGTGGATATTTTGTTATTTATGGTTCTAGATCCCACCTGTGAATTTTATCTTACTTACAGGTTAATCTGGGATGTTTCCATGGAATACTTTTCTATACTGATTTCAAAACTAAATATTTATGTGTCTTATCAGTTTACTTCTCTGCGCCTTAATTGTCTCAATTGATAGATAGGGACAATGATTTCTAATTGTCCAATAATGTGCTTAGGGTGAAATTGAAAATGAAATGTGATTCATGAAATAGAAAGTAAACAATGTCCTCTATTTTGAGAAGTATTTTTTTTTAAATATTTTCAATCTAATAAAAAAATAATGAGGGGGGCAACAGGAAAATAAATTGAGAAGAAAATTTAATAAAAAGGTAAATCTATACTATGTGTATAGCCACATCAAGCATATACCATAATGGCTAAACATGTCAATTAAATGATATTTGATGAAGAAAAGGGCAAATTTTGTCTTTTATTTTGGAGGGAGGAAGGTTGGTACTAGCCATCTGTGATTGAAAATTCTGTCTTCTCATTCTAGAAAAAGCTCTTGAAATACATGATTTGCACATTCATTTAATATACTTACAAGAAAAAGTAGCTAATAAATAATTTATTGAATGAATTTTATTCATCTTAAGACAGTGACCTTTCTCTGCAAAGATAACTGCAATTGCCTGCAGCTATGTGAATCACTTGATTTTTTTTTCCCCTATCATTAGTGAACATAGTTTTGGCAACTCTATTCTCAAAATGAGATGTCATCCAAATGCTCAAATATTTACGAATTGACATTTTGTGTCGTTTAAATATTCAGTCTTTCTAGGTGCTTCCAACCTCCTTAGTGTATAGCTATTAAGTGGCAAGCAAAAAAAAAAAAAAGTCAAAGAAATAAAAAGGAGGTTTTATAACATATGACTTCAAATCTTAATGTTCTTCCTCAGATCAATCAAACCAATGAGCCCAATGAGCATCAAAGTTCAGTTTCAGCATCCGTATTTTTATGTTATTTTTTTTCCCTTTTCTCCCCTATTTTCTCTTGTGGCTGGGTTATGGAAGGCTGCAGGTAATGTTTGTGTTGTAAAATTGAGGCCAGTAATTTAATCCCCCCATAAAACTCACTCACAATTACAATAGCATTGAAATGGTACATAAATGAGTTCTTCATAAAGCAGAAAAGAAAAATGGTGCAACAGTTAAGCTTTTTAATGATGGGCACTAAAGCAATGCTGCTGATTAGATTCTTTGCTAATTACCTTCTGTTACTTAGATTGGATGTATTTCAGCAGAAGAGAAGCATGTATTCATAAATAGTTGTTTTCTTGGTAGCAATATGAAAACATTTGATTCTAAAGTTGAAAAGTACCTCTTGGGGTTGTATCTTCTGTTCCTCAGAAGACAAATGGAGTTGTGCACCATCAGAAGCACTGCTCCAATAACTGCCATTCAGTTGGAGTAGATCTGCTTTACATAAGGTGTAGATGATGGCCGCCGCAGTAATATTTGGGCAGAAACTTGAAAACTGAAAGGTCTGACTAAATGGCTTACCCAAAAAGGGGAACAGAGTGTAGCTGAAGGACTAGGACAGCGATGAGCTGGGGTTATAAATAAAGAGGAAATTAGTACACACTGAATTTAGGGAGGCACCATAGGCCAGGCCAAGATATTGAGATATTTTATTGAAAAATAAAAGGACGATTAAAAGGCTTAGATGATTTAATCAGATGATAACTGTCATTCAGATTGGGTCTTAAAATCACTTGTGTGCCAAAGGAACACTGGGTAAAAGTGGAAGTAGGGAGCTACATTAAAGGCCTCTTAGATTCTGACTATGTAACCTCATGCCCCAAATATATATGAAAGCTGTATTGTGCAGTATGACTACACTTTGAGATAAGTCCTTTTAAGAGAAAACTGTTTGAATGAGAGCGTAATGGCAGGGGCCTAATGTGGGGAGCAACCCGGACTAGACTAAGTTACTCGAATTAAGACTTATTCTATGCATCTGCTCTCCCACAATATGGCGCTGGGAGAGGAGAAAACAGCTTCTACCCAGCTGCCTCCAGTTCAACCAATAAACAGCAGGACCTGCTCCTGATTGGAGGAGAGCAGCGTGCTCGGCGTGTGGGCAGCCGAGTTGGGATTGGCAGAGGAGGACTATAAAGGAGGAGAGAGACGGCATGCACCAGGAACATCTAAGGGGAACACCTGTGCAGCCCCCGAGAGAGCCGGCCGGTGGTGTGCCGCTCCCCTGCGGAAGTGGGGAATGTGGCCAGGGGGAACTGCCCTTCCACGGAGGTGGAAGGACAGTAGCCAACCCGGGAAGAACCAGCAGCAAACCCGGGGAGGGCCGAGCAGACCAAAGAACAGCGCAGGGTCCTGTGTCGTTCCTCCACGAAGAGGGGGAGCGACATAATGGTGCCGTGACTCGGATATGAAGCCTAGGCAGGGTTCAGTGTCGTTCCTCCATGAAGAGGGGGAGCGACAGCCTAATCCAACAGACCTGGCTTCCTTAAAAGACGAGAAAGAGCCACCAAAGTCGGGTCACACAACATAGAGCAAAGACAATATTAGAATGAGGGCACAAGTACAAGATAGCTTTCTTTGAGCCAGGAAAAATGGCCTCAGCAGAAACTTTTTTAGGTTCCCTTGATTGTGGACATGCAGCTTTCAGAACTGTGGAAACGCTAGTTTCCTTTTTAAAAACCAACTCAGCCTGTGGGAATCTGTTATGGTAAGCATAACTGACTAATATAAAGGATATTGGGTAAACTTGGTAAGTGATAGAGCTGGCTTAAATTATCTTGATTAAAATCCAAATGGAGAGATGTAAAGAGACATAAGCCCTATTTTAAAAGTAGAGCTTTCTACCTGTTAATGAACTGTCTGTAGGATAGGGGAAAGAAAAGTGGCAATAATGGACATACAGGGACATAGGAGTTCCATTTTTTTAATCAGAGACAGAAGGAAAAGGAGCATTTTGTGGGATGATTGGAATAGTTGGCTCTTTTTTTAATATACTAGTTTTGAGATCCTATTGGAAATATAAAGACATTGAATACATGATGACTAATCAGGAAGATATATATTTAGAAGTCAGTGTCATCTCCTATGAAACCAGCGGTATTCTACTTGTTAGTTTCTAGTTTCCCAGGATTTGTTACTTTCTGGATGAACTCAAATAAGCATGCACATGTGTTTCTCTTTCTCTCTTTCTCTGTGACTCATGTACACACGCAGAAGCACACACACACATGCTTGCCAAATTTCAACCAAGGTTTATTAAATGGCTACCAGGTTCTAGGAATACATTATTTCATTTTGAAATAAAGGACCTATCGTCTATTGAAACCTTGCCCTCTAGAGGGGATATGGATTGAATATGTGTGTGTGTGTGTGTGTGTAATATATACAAGGAATAAAATTAAGTAGAATATAATACATGCATGCATTATATATATATATGGGAATAAGACTTCATTGTAGGGGTGAAGTGTCAAGTAGAATAAATGTCCCTGACAAAGGCCCACATGCTAATCCTTGGAACCTATACATAGGTGACACTACAGGACAAAGGGAATTAAGGTACTGACAATGAAAACTGCTCATCAGCCAGTCTTCAAATGGAGAGTACACCCTGGATTAGTCAGATGAACCTAATCTAATCTATGGTTCCCTAAAAGTGGAAGAGTAAGAGGGAGGAGAGAAGAACAGACACGACATGACCAATTGATATCTCCAAAGACATAACTAGATGGACCTATGAGCTGAAGAATGTGAGTGGCATTTGGCAGCTGGAAAAATATCAAAGGGACTGATTCTTTCTCAGGACATAAAGGAAAGACATGGTCCTGTGGATACCTTTATTTTAGCCCCATGAGAATCATATCAGATTTCTGGCCTATAGAACACTAACAAACTTGCAGAGCTTTAAGCCATTGTAGGTTTTTTTTTTTTTTTTTTTTTTTTTTTTTTTTGTAATTTGTTACAATGTCTATAACAAAATTCATATAAGTGGGGCTGGCACTGTGGTGCAGCAGGTTAAGCCATGGCCTGCAATGCTGACACCCCTTATGGGCGCTGGTTCAAGTCCTGGCTGCTCCAATTCTGATCCAGCTCCATGCTAATATGCCTGGGAAGGTAGCAGAAGATGGCCCAAGTCCCTGAGCCCCTGCACCCATGTGGGAGAACTGGAAGAAGCTCCTACCTTCTAGCTTTGGTCTGACATAACCCTGGCTGTTGAGGTCATTTGGAGAATGAACCAGTGGATGCAAGACATTCTGTCTGTCCTTTCCTCTCTCTGTATCTCTCTTTTTTTAAAGATTTATTTATTTCTTTGAAAGGTAGAGGCAGAGAGAGAGAGAGAGAAAGAGAAAGAGAGAGGTTTTCCATCTGCTGGTTCACTCCCCCAGAAGGTGGCAACGGCTAAAGCTGCACTGATCCGTAGCCAGGAACCAGGAGACTCCTCTGGGTCTCCCATGCACTTGCAGGGCCCCAAAGACTTGGGCCATCTTCTACTGCTTTCCCAGACCATAACAGAGAGTTGGATCAGAAGTAGAGCAGCTGGGACTCCAACTGGCACCCTTATGGGATACCAGCACTGCAGTTGGCAGCTTTACCCATTACACCACAGTGCTGGCACCTAAATCAATCTTTTAAAAATATTCATGCAAGTACCACATGCAGACTTGAGGGTCAAGGAGAGATTAGGAAACAACAATAAACAGAAATTACCATTTGTAAAACTTGGCATGAGAGAACCAAAAGTCAGTCCAAACAGAAAGCATAGCAAGGACCAAGATCCAAATCCAAGAGAAAATCCACATTTACAATATTACTTAGCAAGTTCTTTAATGTTGGATGTTTATTACAAATACAGCAGTCATGAGGTTAAATCAAATAAAGAAAAATCTAATTTAATTTGAATAACTATTTTCTAGATTAGTTCTAGTCTTAGGTATCTATGTGAATCTATAAAAATAATGAGCCCATCTATGTCAAAGATTATTGAAATCTACCTCCTCCACCCATGTATTAAAAAACTGGAAGAAGTTTACTGTTTTGTCTGAAGATAATCACTTAGTGGATGGTTTATGGAGTAACTAGAAGTGTTCAAGAAGTAATCTGGAAGAAACAAAACATTTAGTACATGAAACTGAAATTAAAAAGTAGGGTTAAGGAAGGTTGATAGCTTTGTAATTAAACATAAAATAAATCCTCTAGTACAATAAAATTCAATTATAACACATTTATTCATTTCAGAACAAATTTCACCTTTATTTTATTGCCAAAAAAATAAAAATTGTACAATTTGAAATGCAACTCCACTCAATTAAAGATAAGTTGGCCTAAACAGAGGGTCTTCTCAACTCATGCCAGCAGTATAAAGTGACTCATTGTTGATGTCAGTGTTCAGAGCAAAGTCTGATATAGTTAGTCTAATAAAATACTTAGTAATTGCCAATAACTTAGCAACTCACCAGCATGATAAGCATAGAAAATATTAAAATGAGTGTTTAGACTAGGGTTGTAATAGAGACCAGTTATTGTGCTGTATCTTAATGAGGGTTTCTCACTTTCCTGTGAGGTTCTCAAGAAGGGAGGGAGATGACAAATAACAGATGTTTACAAAACCCTAGTTTCAATCTCAGAATAATCCTCATCCTACGTGGAAATCATGGATGCTCATATCAAAGATTTTTCTCCTAGTAGTGAAAACAATTTATATTTTTAAACATAGGCTCCTTAAATATACTGGAATGAAGCTGGTTTTCATATATTGCAATTCTTTATTTTTCAATGTGTTTATCAGTATTTATTTTATTTTTTTATTTTTTTAACTTATATTTAATAAATATAAATTTTCAAAGTACAGCTTATGGATTACAATGGCTTCCCCCCATAACGTCCCTCCCACCCGCAACCCTCCCCTTTCTCACTCCCTCTCCCCTTCCATTCACATCAAGATTCATTTTCGATTCTCTTTATATACAGAAGATCAGTTTAGCATACATTAAGTAAAGATTTCAACAGTTTGCTCCCACACAGAAACATAAAGTGAAAAATACTGTTTGAGTACTAGTTATAGCATTAAATCTTAATGTACAGCACACTAAGGACAGAGATCCTTCATGAGGAGTAAGTGCACAGTGACTCCTGTTGTTGACTTAACAAATTGACACTCTTGTTTATGGCATCAGTAATCACCCTAGGCTCTAGTCATGAGCTGCCAAGGCTATGGAAGCCCCCTGAGTTCACCGACTCTGATCATATTTAGACAAGGCCATGGTCAAAGTGGAAGTTCTCTCCTCCCTTCAGAGAAAGGTACCTCCTTCTTTGATGACCTGTTCTTTCCACCGGGATCTCACTCGTGGAGATCTTTCATTTAGGTTTTTTTTTTTTCCCCCCAGAGTGTCTTGGCTTTCCATGCCTGAAATACTCTCATGGGCTTTTCAGCCAGATCCGCATGCCTTAAGGGCTGATTCTGAGGCCAGAGTGCTGTTTAGGACATCTGCCATTCTATGGGTCTGCTGTGTATCCCACTTCCCATGTTGGATCATTCTCTCCCTTTTTGATTCTATCAGCTAGTATTTGCAGACACTATTCATGTTTATGTGATCCCTTTGGTTCTTAGTCCTATCATTATGATCAATTATGAACTGAAATTGATCACTGGGACTAGTGAGATGGCATTGGTACATGCCACCTTGATGGGATTGAATTGGAATCCCCTGGTATGTTTCTTTTTTTTTTTTTTTTTGACAGGCGGAGTGGACAGTGAGAGAGAGAGACAGAGAGAAAGGTCTTCCTTTTGCCGATGGTTCACCCTCCAATGGCCGCCGTGGCCGGCGCGCTGCGGCCGGCGCACCGCGCTGATCCGATGGCAGGAGCCAGGAGCCAGGTGCTTTTCCTGGTCTCCCATGGGGTGCAGGGCCCAAGCACCTGGGCCATCCTCCACTGCACTCCCTGGCCACAGCAGAGGGCTGGCCTGGAAGAGGGGCAACCGGGACAGAATCCGGCGCCCCGACCGGGACTAGAACCCGGTGTGCCGGCGCCGCTAGGCGGAGGATTAGCCTAGTGAGCCGCGGCGCCGGCCTGGTATGTTTCTAACTCTACTTTTGGGGTAAGTCAGCTTGAGCATGTCCCAAATTGCACATCTCTTCCCTCTCTTATTCCCACTCTTATATTTAACAACGATCACTTTTCAGTTAAGTTTCAGCACTTAAGAAGAATTGTGCATTGATTACAGTATTCAACCAAAAGTATTAAGTAGAACAAACAAACGAAAATGATAAGAGGGATAACATATTAAGTTGCTCATCAACAGTGAGGGCAAGGGCTGATCAAGTCACTGTTTCTCATAGTGTCCATTTAATTTCAACGAGTTTCCTTTTTGGTGCTTAGTTAGTTGTCACCTATCAGGGAAAACAAGTGGTATTTGTCCCTTTGGGATTGGCTTATTTCACTCAGCATAATGTTTTCCAAATTCCTAACAGGGATCACTTTTCAGTTAAAATTTAAATACCTAAGAATAATTGTGTATTAATTACAGAGTTCAACCAATGGTACTAGAACAAAAAAAATACTAAAATGGATAAAGTATTTTATTGTACATCAACCGTCAGGACAAGAGCTGAAAGTAACTGCTTCTGTGTGTGTACAAAAGAAAACCCTTTGTCTATTAAAAATACCCTCAGACTCAGAATATTGTGAAGCACATAATTCTATCTCTGATGTTTGTACCAATTAATTACCAAGTGCTTCAATTCCTGGTTTTTTGGTTTCCTCAGCTAGTTATGTGGGTGGAATTATCATAAGTCAGTGCCATTTCAGATGCCTTAAACAGCACTCTGGCCTCAGAATCAGCCTTTAAGGTATTCGGATCAGGCTAAAAAGCCAATGAGAGCATCTCAGGCATGGAAAGCCAAGACACTGTGGCAAAAAATGACCTACGTGAAAGCTCTCTTTGAGTGAGTTCCCAGTGGAAAAAACAAGCCATCAAAGAAGGAGACCTTTCTCTGAAGGGAGGAGGGAACTTCCACTTTTATTATGGTCTTATCTAAGTAATGTTGGAGTTTGTGGACTCAAGAGGCTTCCAAAGCCTTGGAAGCTCATGACAAGAGCCTCGAGTGATCACTGATGTCATAAATGAGAGTGTCAATTGTTAAATCAACAACAGGAGTCACTGTGCACTTATTCCCCATGTTGGATCTCTGTCCTTAATGTGTTGTATTATGCGAATTAACATTAAAACTAGTATTCAAACAGTACTTTATACTTTGTGTGTCTATGTGGGTGCAATCTGTTGAAATCTTGGTGTATACTAAGTTGGTCTTCTGTATATAAAGATAATTAAAAATGAATCTTAATGAATAATGGGATGGGAGAGGGTGTATTAGATGGGTGTTTTGTAGGTGGGAGGGTGTTTATGGGGATAAAAACAGCTATAATCCAAAAGTTGTACTTTCAAAATTTATATTTATTAAATGAAAGTTTTTTAAGAAAGAAACAAAGAAAGAAAACACTTGCATTCATGAAAAAATAAGTCAGTGCCATTTGCCATTCTTTTTACCAAATTGAGGTAACCTAAGGGAATCTGAGAGTTCCAGTTGGATACCACTTTTAATGCATACAGATCTATATTATCACCTTCTTTTTTTAAAATTCACAAGTAATATGAAACAATGACTGGTATTTACTAGATGAATGTTAGAAACATAAAAACAAAATGACCTGAATTGTAGAAAAATAATCAATTTTGAGCAAAGCAAAATGAAATAAAAATACTCAAAAACTACAAAGTAAGTCAACCTACAGGGTTTAAATGTGACTAGACACCAACTTCTCAAAAATAGGGCATTTGCCTTTATATAAAAATATACAATATTTTCCAAATTAGAATTTAAATATTATTTAAAGTGAATAACAGGGTTATATTCTGGATGTCTTAGTTAAGACATGCAAAATATTGGAAGAGGAAAAGTGAATAAAGGAGCATGAATGCAAGGATACTAGGACAGCAGGGATTAACTATTCTGAGTTGTATTTCAATAGTTCTCATGTTTATAAGGAGTAGCGGAGAGTTAAGTATGAATGTAAACTTTATTTAAATTTATTTAAACAATGAGTATTTTTCCAAAGACACCTTAAATTGTTAATATTGTTTCCTTTGGAAATATATTAAATATACATTAAACACTGATGTGTTAAGAAACTTCATCAAATTATTAGAAGTTGTTATCAGTATTATTAATAGTGCATATAATTTAAAGGCAGTTAATACCTCACCAAGCTTATAACTTGTTGAAACTTTATGTTCAGATAAGAATGTAATGTGATGTAAATGAGTCATAATGATTTTCCTCCTTTCTCCCCTCCCTGGTTTCCTTCTGTTTTCCTCCTCAGACTTTTGATTAGTCACCAATAAGATACACATATTATTATAAAATCAGGGCTGGCACTGTAGCATTGTGGGTAAAACTGCCACCTGCTTGCCAGTATCCCATATGGGCGCAGGTTCAAGACCCAGATGCTCTACCTCTGATCCAGCTCCATGCCATGACCTGGGAAAGCAGTAGAAGATGGCCCAAGTGCTTGGGCCCCTGCACCTGTGTGGGAGACCATGGAAGAGGCTCCTGGTTCCTGGCTCCTGGCTTTGGATCGGTCCAACTCCAGCTGATCACCCTCACTATTGACTCTTAGTCTTGGTAACCTTGAGGAAGCAAGAGAATATTTTTGATGAGGCCTATGTGGCTTGATAAACTGAGGTCTGAAAGTTCAAGAGCAACTAAGGATGATCACTGGCCAGCAGCCAGCCAGAAACATCAAGCTGCAAGACACTGAATCCTGCCAACAGCTGTGCAAGCTTGGATACAGAGCCTTCGTTGGCCAACATTTCAGACAACAGCCCAACTTTAGCCAAAGCATCCTATCAGGCTCATGAGACATCCTGAAAGCAGAGAATACAGCCAAGCATGGCCTTGATTCCTGGAGAAATGAAGTGGAAATAGTGACTGTTAGGTTAGGGTGCTAGTTTTAAGTTAGTATTGGTCTGTCATAAGAGTAAATATGGCTGAGTGTACTGAAACTTACAGAAGTGGAATAAAGAAAGAATGAGCCAAATTTTAGAAAGAATGGTCAACTGACTTGGTTTGCATTTTTACAAGATCACTTTGGTCACTGAATGATGAAAATAGTGCTTCTTTTTTTTATTATTTTTATTTTTTGATAGGCAGAGTGGACCATGAGAGAGAGAGACAGAGAGAAAGGTCTTTCCTTTTCTGTTGGTTCTCCCCACAGTGGCCGCTCAGGCGGTGCACTGAGGCTGGCACACCTCGCTGATCCAAAGCCAGGAGCCAGGTGCTTCTCCTGGTCTCCCATGGGGTACAGGGCCCAAGCACTGGGCCATCCTCCACTGCACTCCCGGGCCACAGCAGAGACTGGACTGGAAGAGGGGCAACCGGGACAGAATCTGGCACCCTAACCGGGACTAGAACCTGGGGTGCCGCTGCTGCAGGCAGAGGATTAGCCTGGTGAGCTGCGGCGCTGGCGAAAATATTGTTTCTAATTAGAGATAGATGAAGCCATGAAAACTGCCAGTTCATTGGGTGTATATGTTTGGGGAGATGACAGGGGGCAATTATACTTGAGCTCCAGTAGACTAATGTGACTTTGCAGAGGAAGAGTTGAAGTAATCTTGGAAAATTGTGTAGCATATGGATGAATTAAAGACAAGTGAGTGAAGACTGATAGAAAAGAAAATCTGACTTGTTAGGGATATGGGAATGAATGAGCCTTACATAAAAGGAGTGGTTATGTTCTGATTGCAGCAGGGAGACCACACTGAGAAGTAAACGTGATCTGGATTCAGATGTAATTGACTTTCACCATCATATCAGGAAAAAGCAACAATATCAGAATTGAAGAGTTTGAGACTGAGGCCGAAACATTTGTAGGTTTGTAATGAGCCTCCTGGAGAGGTTCCTTATGGAAGCTCTTCCAACAGTTGCAATGTGATCAAGGTAAACACTTTCATCATTCACACACAGAGAGAAAATACTGCATCTATTAAAGGAATGATTTGTTGTGAAAATAGATAATTGCATCATTTGATGAAATATCCATATGGAGTGAATTACATCAGAACCAAAGGGACTTTAATATAAGTAAGCGATACAAGATAAAAGTATAATATTGTTTAATTTGCAAACATTTCAATGAGTTGGGAATCACACTGTAGGCATTTTATTTCCAGTCTGAGTGCAGAAATAGAAGGATTTGGAAACTCCCTGCAGTTGACAATTGAGTACATGAATGAAGGAACACCTCACAAAGCATGTCACCATGTTTTCTGAAGACAAAAAAAATAAGCAAATAAAAATTGGATTTCAGGTTTTATATGATTGCCTACCATGTTTGTATTATTCTTCATGAAGAGGAAAAGCCATCCCTTGGGCTTACCCTTTGCTTGAACAGAAAGCTAAAACCATTCAAACCTTACCTCAGGATCTGAGAAATAATGTCTTTAAAACATCTCTTGAAACTGAAAAAGGCCAGGTATTTGGTAGCCTCTACTCTTAGGAAAGGCAGGTAGAGGCATAAAAGGTAGCTTGTAAAATCCCCTGATTTTTAATGCTGAGCCATTCTACACATCTGATAGTGCTATGTGGTGCCTAAACTATATGCAAGATAAAAAAATTGTTGGTAAACCAACATACAGAATTAAAAAAATAAGTTTATTTTGGTACACATTTTTTTTCATACTATACATTATTCATTAACTTTTTGTGCTTCAGAGTTTGTATTCCAATGAATAGTTTTTAGTTCACACACTGAGTTCATTTTTACTCTCGTTTAATAAAAATTTAATGAAAGATACTTTGAACCAATAAACTAGGATTCCCATTATGCTCTAGATTCCTTCCAACTTGGAAACTTCGGCCAAGAACTTCAAATCCACACATTGAGTTTCTATGAACAGAAGACAATCATCCCTTCTCTTAGAGTTATAATGATGATAAATAGGAGTGTACACTTCAATATTTTTTCTTTCACAAACTATTTTGGGTAATTATCACTTATTTTACATGATATATAATATTTTCACTATCTCTGTAATTCAAATATCTGCACTTATTTTTTAGGTGAGGAAGCGATTTAATATCTGAAAACTTGTATCTATTAAAATTTAATCTTATTTTTTATACTTTGTTTTATATAATCTATGTACACAAAAATTAAAATGCAAAATATAGATAAGGAAACAGTGTAGCCATAATCTACCATTGAGAGACCACTGTCATTCATACCCTGGTACATGTGACATAAAATTCACATCCAGATGCATATCTAGAATTATATATGGCTGTGATATTTATTGCTTTAACTTGTTCTTTTAGTTTAAGCATATTTTATGTATCTTGTCATGTAAACTTGAACATGCTTTTATTATCAATTTTGTTGTTCATTGATGTACTCCAAACACCCAATATAGAACTACTTAGTACTGAACACACAGTATTTGTTCTTTTAATAAAATAATTAACATTTCTGTTCCTTTCCTTGAATTTTCCACAGATTATTTAATAAAATGTATTTGTTAAGCTTGAAGTAAAACAGCAAATATGATATCTTCCCTAAAATGTCTCCATTTATAAGGGCATATTTGCTCAAGTTGGATTAAGAGCAAAGAACTGTTTATTTAAAGAACTATTTATTCTTCCCATCACTCTATAATGTTGCCATCTTAGCCAAATTTTGTAACATGTAATAATGAGTACTTTCATTGTCAATGTAGAAAATTTTATTTATTAGCTCCATTTTAGGATTATTATTAGTAGTAGTAGGTGAAAGCCAGATGACAATAAACATGGGGCATAAAATGAAGAATAGTCATTAAGTTATGTTTTATACAAAAATATCATGACATTCAAATTCAGTTTACTGGGTTGATATTGCAAAATAGCCGTTAAGCTGCTGCTTGGGCCATCAGAATACCATGTTGTAGTGCCTGAGTCAAACCTCGCCTCTGCTTACAGCAGATTTATCCATAAAAGCTGATTCAGAGCCAGCACTATGGTATAGTAGGCTAAGCCTCTGCCTGCAATGCCTGCATCCCATATGGGTGCTTGTTCATGTCCCAGCTTCCCCTCTCTGATCCAGCTTGCTGCTAATGGCCTGGGAAAACAGCCGAAGACGGCCCAAGCGCTTGGATCTCTGCACCCGTATGGGAGACCCAGAAGAAGCTCCTTGATCCTGGCTTCAGACGGGTCCAACTCCAGCCATTGCAGCCATTTGGGGGAAAAAAAAAAAAAAAACAGTGGATGGAAGACCTTTCTCTCTGGCTCTCCTTCTCTCTGTAACTCTACCTCTAAAATAAATATATAAAATCTTTGAAAAAAGCTAAAATTTGGAAAAAATACAGTTGTTCACAAATTTTAAATTAAATAAACAGAATGTGATATGTCCAAATACTGGAATATTATTCAACCATACAAAAGAATGAAGTATTAATTCATTCTACAACTTGTATGATCTTAAAAATGTTATGCTGAAATGAAAAAAAAAAATCAATGCACAAAAGACCACATGTGTTATGGCTCTACATGTGTTATGGCTCCATTTAAAAGCAAGTTTTTTGTTTGTTTGTTTGTGGTTTTTTTTTTTTTTTTTTTTTTTTTTTTTACTTGAGGGGCAGATTGACAGAGAGAGTACTTACATCTGCTGGTTCTGTCCCCAAAATGCCTACAGTAACCACACTGGGCCAAACTGGAGCTGGGTGTAAGAACATAGTCTTGGTCTCCCATGTGGCTGTCAAGAACTCAACTACTGCAACTGTCACCTACTGTCCTCCTGGGTCTAATACATTAGTAGGAAACTGGAGTTAAGAGTTGAAGTCAGGAATTAAACCCAGGCACCCTGCTGTGGGATGCAGGGGCTTTAACTGCTACTCTAAACTCCATGATTTCATTTTTAAGTCTCTACAACAAATGATGCTGGAAAAATTGAATCTCTGCATGCAGAAGTATGAAACAAGAACCCTACCTTAAATCTTGTACAAAAATCAACTCAAAATGGATCAAGGATCTACATCTATGACCTGATACCATCAAATTACTGGAAGAGAATATGGGGAAACATTGCAAGCATTGGCGTAGGCAAAGACCTTGTGGAAAAGACTCCAGAAGCACAGGCAATCAAAGCTGAAATAGACAAATGGAATTACATCAAGCTGAGAAGCTTCTGCACTGCAAAGGAAACACTCAACATTGCACCCACACAGACATACAAAGTATAAAGTATTGTTTGAAGACTAGTGTTACCATTAATTCTCATAGTACAACACATTAAGGACAGAGATCCTACATGGGGAGTAAGTGCACAGTGACTCCTGTTGTTGATTTAACAATTGACACTCTCATTTATGACATCAGCGATCACTTGAGGCTGTTGTCATGAGCTGCCAAGGCTTTGGAAGCCTCCTGAGTCCACAAACTCCGACATTATTTAGACCAGGTCATAATAAAAGTGGATGTTCTCTCCTCCCTTCAGAGAAAGGTCTCCTTTGATGGCTTGTTTTTTCCCCTAGGATCTCACTCACAGAGATCTTTCATGTAGGTCATTTTTGTATTGCCAGAGTGTCTTGGCTTTCCATGCCTGAAATGCTCTTATGGGCTTTTTAGCCAGATCTGAACACCTTAAGAGCTGATTCTCAGGCCAGAGTGCTGTTTAGGGTATTTTTCATTCTATGAGTCTGCTGTGTGGGCTGATTCCCATATTGGATTGTTTTCTCCTTTTTAATTCTACCAGTTGTTATTAACAGACACTTGGTCTTATTTATGTGATCCCTTTGACACTTAATCCTATTTTTATGATCAGTTATGAACTTAAACTGATCACTTTAACTAATAAATGGTATTGGTCCCTGCCACCTTCATGGGATTTGGAGTTCCATGGCAAGTTTTACATTTTGTTAAGAGTACTGCACTTGTCAGTGGCCTATGCAATCATAGAGAGAAGGTGCTTCTTTTGTTTTACTCACTAGAACATTCCTAGACCCTAGCATAGTTTTTGGAACCTGATAAACATTCCATAAATATTGATGATGATATAAAAACATTTAACGTTTGTAATGGAAGTATATATTTATTTGATTATTTGGATTGTTGACCAGTGTCCAAGTCGACCTTGTAGTGTATGCCAGCAGATAAGGGTCAGGATAATTTATTTTAGTCACCTAAATAAGTTTCAGATAACAAACACAAGTCATTTTCTCACATATGACCTTTTCCAATGCATTATTAATCTTTCAATAATTGAGCTTTATTAGTACACATGTCAAGTCAACTCTTTGAGAAATGTCAGACATCTCAAATAAACAGGCACCATCCCAATGGTGTGACAATTTCAAAGAAGGAGGCAAATGAGAAGACAGGCATGTCCTAAGGAAGAAAATATAAATTAACAATGACTTTATCAAGATTCCACAAGGAAAACAGATTTAATAATCACCTTCAGCCATTTCTCTCTGTACAGAAACACTATCTCTTACTGGTATCTATTTAATTAAATAGTCTTTACACAAAATCAATAATTAGTTACTCTGAAGACAGTTGAGGGATTTAAGGTCAGCAGAAGTCATAAACAGTCATCTTTATCATGTCAAGCCAAATAACTGAATGAATTAAAAGAAACAGACTTGGCAGGGCTCTGTATGGAAGTAAAAGATGCTTCTATTTTTGTGGTTCATTCTCAGGCAAATTTACCAATCCAAACTCTGCTTCCTTAAGGAAGAATACAATGAAGATAAACAAACCAATAGCATTCAAAATGTTGCGACTTGACTTTTTTCCTTTGTGAAAATGTCTAAGGATAATGGTAGCAACTATTTTACCTATCTTCATAGGCACTTTTAATATATAATTTCTAGTATAACAAAATTGACATCAGATGTCATAACCCCACACTTTAGAAAGAAGTAAAATGATGATAACAGGGGGGTATTTTATCACCAATGCCATACTTCTCTTAATTGGCAGAACTATAATTCAAATCTAAGTGTATTTGACTGAAAAGACAAATGTTTCCTTCCCAGGAATAAGAACAAATGAATTTAAGAAGAAATGAGCTAAAGAATTACTGGATGAGTTCTTTTATCAATTTTTCATTGCTTAAATATGGTGTGTTAATCATTTTGTTTCAATCATTCTTTAAATTATTATTCTAGAAATTTCAAACACTACATATTTTAATAGCTATCATCCAGCATCAGTTATGATGAGCTCATAGATCACTGTTTCATTCATATTCATACTCATTATATTTATGCTATCTAAATTATTTTGAGGCAAATTCTAGATACATTATTTCATCCTTCAATGTTTCAGCATCATCTCCAGAATTTAAGGACCCAGATTTCTAAACATTCACAATATCACTGCCATCCATTAAATAATAATTTTTATTATCATTATCAAATATCTAATCAGCACCCAAATTTCCCTTTATCTCATTGTTATTGTAGTCTCTTATAGTTTGGTTTTTACATCATAATCCATAAAAAGAAGTCATGTGTTTGGCCTGAGTGATCTAAAATCTTACTATTCTTTGGATTGTTTTTGTCATCTCTCTCTCTTTCTTTCCCCCCACTTTTTCTCTCTTTTCCTCTCTTGTCCTCCAACTTTCTTTTTTTTAATCTTTTTTTAAATATTTATCTTTATTTGAAAAAGAGTTACAAGGAGAGGTAGAGACAGAGAGAGAGAAAGAGAGGGAGAGGTCTTCCATCCACTGGTTCACTCCCCAAATGACTCCAAAGGCCAGAACTGAACTGATCCAAAGTCAAGAGCCAGGAGCCTCCTCTCAGTCTCCCACTTGGGAGCAAGGGCCCAAGGACTTGGGCCAACTTCTACTGCTTTCTCAGGCCATAGGAGAGAGCTGGATTGGAAGTGCAGCAGCCAGTACTAGAACTGGCTCCCATAAGGGATGCTGGCACTTCAGTGCCGGGGCTTTAGCCCACTGCACCACAGCACCGGCTTCGTCCCCCAGCTTTCTTTCTTTGAAGTTTTTTGTTGAAGTGCTAGTTTATTTGTTCTGTAGTTTCTCAGATTTTTCTCACTACATCTGTGTTATCATTAAACCCTTTGTAGTCTGTATGTTTTGTAAAATAATTTTTTATTTAGCTGTCAACCTTAGCATTTTTTCGAAGTTAATTATTGGTTCTTTTTTTTTTTTTGAAAAGTAGAGAAACAGAGGACTCTCCCATCTGCATGTTCACCCCTGAATCTTCACAACAGCTGGAAATGGACTAGGGCTAATGCTGGGAGTCAGTAATGCAATCCCGGGCTCTCACACAGGTGGCAGGAATCCAACTAGTTGAGCCATCACCACTGCATCCCAGGACCTGCACTGATAGGAAACTGGAGTTAGGAACCATAGTAAGGAATCAAATCCATCCACTCTGATGTACAACATAAACATATTCATCTCTAGGCAAAATTTCTGCTACCATTAACTTACTCAGATAGTTCTTTGACTTGGGGTTTCCTGTGCATTATAGGTAACTAAGCAATAACCTTGTTCTCTACCCAAGAGATGTCACTTGCACTTCCTCAATTGTGATAATTAAAAAGAAACCTCCAGGTTTTTCTAAACATTTTCTGGAAGCAAAATTGCACCTTTTTGGGAACCACTGATTTAGATCTGGATTTTCTCTTTGTAGTTCTTGATTTATTTACTATGATTATAGTTTAGACCTATTCATAGGAAATGTGTTATTGCACCAATTCTATCTTTCCATCACAGTGGCAACCATGGCTGAATATTTTCCCTGTCTATAGAATTATTAATGGTTTTGAAATGATGACTTTACAGATCAATCAACCCTTCTGTATTTTTATTTAAGCTAAGATAGTTCAAGAAAACATTTTTCTCATTGATTATTTGGTTAATCTGAGAAATATTTTGAATAATAAAAATAATAAAGTCAGAATAAGACCTGATATTTTTCTGTTACCAGTTGAAAAGAGTAAGTCCTTCTCTTCTTCAAAAATAACTGTAACAAAGTGATTTGTATTTTGTTTTCATCATAATGAACTTCTGCATATAATTATATTAAGTAAATTTGAGTCCATTAAATTATCATCCCTACTGAGAATGAAGTTAGTTATCTTTGGCCAATACAGTCTCTGACTCCTGATTCCTTTAGTTTTGCCATGAATTTCTTCATCTTTGACTACTTTCTTGATGTTTTATGTAAAGAGATATTCTAGGTTCAATCTGTTTTATTTTAATCACTCATCTCACTGAAGAGCTGTTGCTCCTTTTATTAAAATCTGTCAGTACTTAACTGGCAATGATTACATTTTATTTCCTTGAATCACTACAGAATATTGTCCATACCACTTAGTTAGGATATTAAGAAAATGAAGGGAGGACAAGCTTTGCAATTAGAGGCTAAGGTGCCCCTCGGAGTACTCCATGCTACCACAGGAGTGCTCGGGTTGGAGTCCTGGCCCTGCTTTTGATTCCAGATTCCTGATCATCTGCATCCTGGGAGGCAGCAGGTGACAGCTCAGGTAGTTGGGTCACTGCCACCTTACATGTTAGGCCCTGATGGAGTTCCCTGATCCCCATTCTGGCTTGACCCAGTCTCAGCAGTTGCAGGTGTTTAGAGAGTGAACAAGCAGACAAAAGAGCTTTCTCTGTCTCTGTCACTCTCTGCCTAAGAAAGAGAGAGAGAGAGAAGAAAGAAATAAGGGAAGGAAGGAAGAAAGGAAAGAAGGAAGGAAGGAAGGAAGGAGGGAAGGAAACATTTTTTTTTGAATAAGGTTAGTTTCTGCAAGTCTTATTTTAACTTTGCACTGCTTATAAACTGTAAAGATACTGAACACAGAGTTCATGTTATTCATCCTTATATGATCTGCAGCTAACAGAGTATTTTGTGAATGGCTGGTATCTCAAAAACGATTGTTATGCAAAGGAATAAATGTTTTCTAGTTGAGCGTTATTAGTGACATTAACATCTGTGCTATCTGAAAGAGCAAATGGACTTATTTTCACAAACTTCCTTTTCTCTTCTGCAACTCTCAATTTTGGATGCAAAGGAAGCCACCATTTTTAGAAGAATATAGATCTCTTTGTTAAAGGAACCAAAATACATTAAGCAGAATAGCTACGATTTTAAGTTAAAAGTAGTTATTTGTCCACATTAAAAAGAATAAGAGTCAAAGAAAATCGCATTAATTTGCACTACCTGTAGAACAAATTAGCAAATGTTGTGACCATCTGTGAAAGACACCAGGGCCACATAAGACATGGAATTATTTAATGTGTTAAATCCATTTAAAATGTTTGTAGCCTGTTAGTTCTAACATAATTACTATGTTAATTTCTGTGTGTTTTGCATATTAAACGGAGCACACTCTGGGAAGCTAATGGCCGCTATGTCAGCTTTTTATTAAATCACAAAATAAACATGCACAATCCTGCTTCCAAACATAATTAGTTTACTATTTCTGCCAGAGTTTAAATATTGGGTATGCTTTGAAGATTTGACTTCCATTTGGAGTGGCAGTGGCTGTGTGGTAGCTTCTTGATTCTTCAAATCATCCTCAAAGAGGGAGAACAAATTCAAAAATTTTGTTTTTATTTTTCACCCTTAATTTTTAGCACTGCAGTTAGAAAGATCATAGCTCTATATAAAACTCCACTAGATAGTAAAGGATGGGGCAGAGAAATATAAAACCTACTTCCCTGCTGCAAAACATTTAAATCAATTTAGAAGATAAGATGCAAAACAAATGCAGATTATACTGCTTGTAAGCAGAAACCACAAAGAGGCCACCAAGAAGCCATGGCCTGTTCCTGTTCCAAACATTATATATAAGTCTGTTAGATGATGAAGCAAATGCATCCAATGTAAACATCAAAAATAAAAACCAAGTCTGGGCAGCAGTAGGTTCTCCATGATGAGTTTCATGTGTTTTTCCCTTCAGCCTTGTAACCAACCTGATGCTCACAGAACAGCTACAAAACTTGGTACTACACGCAGTGCAGTCGCCGAAGTGCAGATCATGGCTTTAGCGCTATGGAGCATGTAGCCTGTGTTTTTTCACTTGTTTGTCATACATACGAATTATAATTTGGGAATGTATTTTTGTGTAGTGAATAAGGGCTCTGAGTAACTTACCAAAAGCTCATATTCATTAAATTTCTTTCTCAATCTCTCTTTCTCAAAAAAAAAATAACTAAAGCATAACAATGGAGATAGTAATATTTTTGTTTTAACATTTTTATTTAAATGATATAAAGTATTTGTTTCATTTGTCATCTGCTGTAAAACTTTAATTTCAAATACATTTTACATATATTTTTCATTTGATCTCAAATAAAAGCCCCGTATGTGAGGACAAGTATTGACATTAATTAAATGATCTATATCATTAATTCTTGAAAGGCTGAGCAAAGCTAGTAGATGGCAAAGTCAGGACCACATCTCAAATGTCTTTGCAGCTTGTTCAAGACATGTTTAACAATACAGATGGTGATCTTCCCAAATACAGCTCAGAATTAAGCACTTTTCTGATTATAAACTTATTCCCTCTAATTCCTCCTTCATTCTTTCTTTATTTTTTGGTGGGGTGAGGGGTGGCACTGCTTTTACTTGAAAAAGCTCCAAAACGTGGCAGGTGAAGGGAAAACTTTCAGGGTGATTTGCATATTGAATGCCTTTAATGAAGTTAAACTTTTAAGGCTTAGCATAAAATTTGTACATAAAATTATCTTAAAGCCTTTGCATTCCTAAAAAATACTTATTAATTTCTGTTGACTCAGGATCATTATCATTTTCATCAATGATTACCCTCAGCTATAATAAAGTGGTGCCCTAGGCAGCAGTCCCCAAAGTGCATTCTGAAGATGCATGATGAAGCTTTCCTGGATGACTGCATGCAAGATTAACCACTCCTTTCACTGTGTTTTCAGAGTATTAGTTCATACCCCTAGCAATTTTCATAATATCATTTTTATACAAGCTTTTCTATTTAAATTTTGTGACAGCATTAATTAATTGTATGACTCTTGGCCAAGTCAACCAATATTCTTAACACTCAGTCTCCTGGTCTGTGAAATGGAGAAAAACAATATCTGTTTTATTACATCTGTTGAAAGATGTAGCAGATTAACTATGCAACACATACGGCACAAGGCCTGGCACCTAGAAAGTCTTACACATGTGAGTATCCTTCACCTCTGTGTGCCAGATTAATTTTTAATCTTGTGTCAAAAAATTGAAAGGGTAGGAGTCAGAGTGTGGCACAGGGGTTAAGCTGACACCTGCAGTGATGGCATCCCATATGGGTGCTGGATTGAGTCCCAGCTGCTCACTTCCTATGCAGCTTTCTGCTAACGTGCCTGAGAACACAGCAGAAGATGACCCAAGTACTTGGGCCCCTGCAGCAAAGTAAAAGACCTGCAAGAAGATCCTGGCTCCTGGCTCCTGGCTCCTGGCTTCAGCCTGGCATAGCCCTGGTCATTGCAGCCATTTGGGGAGTGAACAAGCAGATGAAAGATCTACCTGTCTTTCTCTGCCTCTCCCTCTCTCTGTATAACACTGCCTTTCAAATAAATAAATATTTTTAAAACATGAATGAATGAATAATTTTTGTTTATTGTTCTTTAAAAATTATGAGGTAAGTAAATTTCTAAAAATATACTGGCTGTATTATTCTAATTAATAATTCTTGAATACATCAGCATAGTAGTAAATCATATCACAAGATACATTTTTTCTGCATCTTTGGCCAATTGCTTTAGAGATCTTAAATTTGCCTTCTCTTCCTCCCCACATTCTTTCACCAAATTCCTTTTCCTCCCCTAGAACTGATCTTTTTTATGCTCCCCAAGGAGTAATAGAGGTGTTCTCTCTCCAAAGTAGAGGATTAAAGGATAGGTCAGTCTTAGCAGACTCTCAGATCTCATATTTGCTCCTCCTCCACTACCCTGGAGCCATATGTTAAAAATAAATTATATACTTTTATTTTTTTAAAGATTTATTTATGTATTTTGAAAGTCAGCTGCAGAGAAAGAGAGAGAGTCAGAGGCAGAGAGAGATCTTTTATCCATTGATTCATTCCTCAGATGACTACAATGGCCAGCCCTGGGCCAAGCCAGATCCAGGAGCCAGCTGCTTTATCCAGGTCTTCCAGTTGGGTGACAGGAACCCAAACACTCGGGCCATCATCTACTGCTTTTCCAGGCCATTCTCAGGGAGCCGGATTGGAAGAGGAGCAGCCAGGACACAAACTGGCACCTATATGAGATGCAAGCATCTCAGATAGTGGCTTTACATAGTATGCCACAATGTTGGCCACAGGAATAAATTACCTTTTTAAAGATTTATTTATTTATTTGAAAGGCAGAATTACAGAGAGGAAGAGGGAGAGAGGGAGAGAGAGAGAGAGAGAGAGAGAGGTATTCCATTCGCTTATTCACTTCCCAAATGGCCACAACAGCTGGAGCTGGACCAATCTGAAGCCAGGAGCCTGGAGCTTCTTCTGAGTCTTCTACGTGGGTGTTGGACCACAGAGTCTTGGGCTATCTTCTGACTTCCCAGACCATAGCAGAGAGCTGGATGGAAGTGGAGAAGCTAGGATTTGAATCAGCTCCCATTTGGCATGCCGGCACTGCAGGGAGTGGCTTGACCTTCTGTGCCATAGCACTGGCTCCTACATTATTTTGACCTCTATAAACATTATTTTGCAACAGATTTTGATACCTAGCACAAATAAACACCAGGCAAATCTTCCTTACTGGTAGCCCAGACAGCACGGGAAACAAAGCAAATGAAGTTTAGGTTTAAGCTGGGAGCATTCTCTAAAAGTCTCCCCATTTTTTACAGGTGAAGCTCAGTGCTCAAAATACAATGTGCTCAATAACTAGTAGTTAACGAGTTGTCCTGCTTACTTTGGACTGTAAAGGGAACCTCTTGTGACGTGGGGCTTTCATTGCTGGAAGTAGGAAATTCTGGGGCAAATGGAAACAAATTGGTTGCCCTATCATGGAAATGGCCATAAAGTAAATAGTTTTAATGTATCCTCTAATGAATTATCTGATTATTGACTGGCTCTTATCACGTCTTTTCCAGGATATAAACTCATTGAGGATGAAGGTTTTGTTTTTGTCACTTACAAGTTGCGTTAGTTACATGGCAGACTCTCAAAAATTGGTTACCAAAGGAAGGAAAAAGGAGAAAAATAGAGGGAGGAAAGGAAAGAAGACAGAAGGAAAAGTAGCAAGAAAAAAGAAAGAAGGAAATATCTCTTTGAACAGCTTTGGCACAATTGATGCATATAACGAGAACTCTCTAAACCTTAAGATGTTTATAGACTATAGACTATGAATGACTCCCTGAGCTCTAAAGCATTGGTAACCAAGACTTGCCTGAAAACCACAGATAACACAATTGCAAAAACTGTGGGCTGTTAAAAATTTCTAAAAGGCATAATTCATTGTTTGAAAATGTCATAGGTGATAAAAATCAGATTCATCTATATCAGCTGTCTTATAAGTCTCAAAACTCAACCTGATGTGTAATCATTACTAATGTTTCTGTTCAATCCCATACTGCTTAACTCTGTCATGTTATATTCTGCTAGCTGAAATATTCAATCCTGCATTATATTTGCTTCTGTCCATTTACTCTAAGTACTTGACAGTGCTTTAGGTGATTCAGGGTAATTCTAAAAAGAAACGACTCTGGGGGGATCCAATGGCAGATGACATTATCGTTCAAATTCAGTGGCCTGGCATCCGTGGACCTTCAAAACTGGGAGATGAATGACCCTTCAATCTCCTAGGATTCTTCTTGGTAGAAGGGCCAAATTGCAACCACATGGAACTCCTCTCTTCCCATTCATGACTTACTCTTACTTGCTTTGGCAAAGGATATGACATCTGCATAATGTCTTTGGTCTCTTCCACACATAAAAAGTTATTTGCAGCATATTTTCTTTGGAGTTATCAGTCACAAAAGTAGTTAGTTTTGTCAAATTCACTGTAGTACTTAATAAATTAAATTAGAATTCTTACTCACTGACCATGACCTCTCTGAGGATAGGTATGTTCAGGTAAATCGTTAAATTCTTGATACCTAGCACAGTGCCTGGTGCAGGAGTAAGCACATACCCATTAAGTAAATAGCAACAGCAATGTTGCACAAGGCTCTACAAAAAAATTAAGTCGACTGAGACATTATTCATTATAAGGTATAAAAATAATACTACAGATCTTTGTAAGTGCTTACTTTTTTATCTTACTTTTCCTTTCAAGATATTTTATAAATAGTTATTAATTCAATCACTTGATTAATAGTATTATTACAGTTCTAGTAATTACTAAATAGGCAACTGAGTAGCTGAAATCATATTTTCATGTTAATTTATTTATGTTTTACTGAAGTCCTTTGAAGAGTTTTTATAATATAGATCCAGATATGTGGGGAGCAACTCGGACTAGACTAAGTTACTGGAATTAAGACTTATTCTATGCATCTGCTCTCCCACAATATGGCACTGGGAGAGGAGTAAACAACTTTTACACAGCTGCCTCCAGTTCGACCAATAACCTGCAGGAGCTGATCCTGCTCCTGATTGGAGGAGAGCAGCGTACTCGGCGTGTGGGTAGCAGAGTTGGGATTGGTGGAAGAGGACTATAAAGGAGGAGAGAGACAACATGCACCGGGAACATCTAAGGGGAACATCCGAATAACATCTGAGCAGCCCCCAAGAGAGCCGGCCGGCGGTGTGCCACTCCCCCCCGGAAGTAGGGAAAGTGGCAGGGGGAGCCGCCCTTCCACGGAGGTGGAAGGACGACAACCAACCCGGGAAGAACCAGCAGCAAACCCGGGGAGGGCCGAGCAGACAAAAGAACAGCGCAGGGTCCTGTGTCGTTCCTCTGCGAAGAGGGGGAGCGACACAGATACACATGAGGAAACTTGCACTGTAGATTTATAATTTTATTTCTGAGAAACTCCCTGTATAAGGAAAGGTTTTCAAAGCATTTTTCCTGAGGTTTCCTGGTGAAACAACCTGCCACAAGAGCTAGACATTGTAAACATTGCAATCTCCTTTCACTATTGACTCTTTAAATTTATAGCAGTAACATAACAATTTTGGACATCAGCCTCACTTTTCTGGACGTTTAAACAAGCAAGGTTTTATGTGAAGATGTAGTGCTAGGGGTCAACAAAAGTGTTAGTGGCAATAAGCCATGTTTTAACATAAGACTTATAAATTTCCTATATCTCCTTAAGATTCCAAACTGGCTCAGTCACAAATTAACAATATGACTCTGGGTAATTCAGTAGAATTAATCAAATATCAGTTTATTCACCCATAAACTACAAATAATACCTCTACTGCAAGGTTTTCTGGAAATAAACAGAAAAGTATAAATTTATCACAGAGTGTTGTGGGATGATGAGGGTGATCTTGGTTCTTGTCTCACGCTGAAGAAGAATTTCCACAAAGACAAGCACAGTGAGAAAAGTTTATTGAAAGCAAGAAATCTCCTGTTGCAGGAATCAGGAAAACTCTAAGGGAAGAGAAGCCTCAGAAGTTTTCAGGTGCTGGCTCTTTTATACACAAAGTGGCTCTCTCTGATTGGCTCCTTTCTGAGAGGTGAGTACATATTTAACCAATTGGAAAGGGGGTATAATAGTAACCAATCCAGAAGCAGGATAACAACCAATCAGGGAGAAGAAAGTATATGCTAATAGTCATACTTTATGAACCAATCAGGGAACTGAAAGTGTATGCTAATGAGACATGTTACATGAACCAATCAGGGAAATGCCACTGGAGTAGACTGTTCTGCACAGAAGTGTGCAGAATGCTCAATCAGGTTTGTTCAGCAGACTCAACTTCTCTGAAGGGTACATTGTATGTTTTTCCAATCTCCTGTCTCCCCCTTCCTCAGGGCTTCTGAAAAGTTGTATCATGTGCTTTTTCTTGCCTATGTTTTTCTTTCTTTTCCAGGGAAGCCTAGCATCCCTATTAAGAGTACATGTTCCCACTTCTTTCTTCCATTTGTTCACGGAATTCAGTAGCTCTTCCTTTCCCATGTAAGCTATTTCTCATATTTTCTCTGCCTAAAATTTTCTGTCTCCTACCTACTATTCCAAAGGCAACCCTTAGTTAATTTCCTTTGTCACCTGATGGAAACCTGGACTTACTTTTTGGTAATGAGTACATTAGCAAGCTTGCTGTAGATAAGATATTTGAAAACATTTCTGCTAATATTCTATTCCCTTCCTTTTCTATGTTGTATTGATTAATCTTAACTGTTTCACAACATACAGATACTGTAAGAGAGGCAATAAATGCTATTTATTTAAATATTTTTTTTCTTTTTGATAAATTATTTAAGATGGGAGGGTGTTGTGTCTTAGTGGGTAAAACCTCCTCCTGCAGTGCCAGCATCCCATATGGGCACCAGATTGAGTCCCAGCTGCTCCACTTCCAATCCCGCTCTCTGCTATGGCCTAGGAAAGCAGTTGAAGATGGTCCAAGTCCTGGGGCCCCTGCACCCACATGGGAGACCTGGAGGAAGTGCCTGGCTCCTGGCTTCCAGTTGACACAGCTCATCATTGAGGCCAACTGGGGAGTGAACCAGCAGTTGAAAGATCTTTCTCTCCTCTCTCTCTCTCTCTCTCTCTCTCCCCCCTTCCTCTCTTTCTCTCTCTCTCCCTCTCTCTATCTCTCTCTCCTTCTCTCTCTGTGTAACTCTGACTTTCAAATAAATAAATAAATCTTAAAAAAAAGATGGAGAGGAAAAGAAAGAGAGAGAATACTCATCTGATGGTTGACTTCCCAAACGTCCATATTGACGATGCTTGGTCCAGTGCTGAAGCCTGGGATCCAGAACTCAGTCCAGTTGTCCCATGTGGGTTATTGGAATCAAATTTTTGAGCCGAAATGACTGCCTCCCAAGGTCTTCATTAGCAGGAAGCCAGAGCCAGACCCGGGTCTCTAATCCAAGCACTCTGATGCAGGATGTGTGCGCTTTAATGGGTGTCTTCACAGCTAGGCTAAATGTCCATACCACTTCAAATTTTTATTTTTTATATCCTTACCTGGTCTGCATACCCATGGAATGGCAAATTTTCCTTGTGAACATATCGGACTTGTTCTGTGCTGCACTACTTTAAAGTTTTCAATATTTTATTTTTGAAGTTGGACTACTTACTGTGAAAATAACCATGACCACACATACACACACACCACTCTGTGTTCACATTAAATATGGCCTGAGGAATGGAATGTAGAGAAATCTCATCCTATTAAATACATTAACTGGTAAACTCTACCTCCTTGTTACAGTTAGCAAGTCATAGTGTTTTAGAATTATGAAGGCCCACACAGATTATCGAAACTGAAGCTTTAAATTGACCAGGGACATAGAAATATCTTATTAACTGATTGAAATAAAATAGTTACTACCATTAGTGCATTTGGCTTTATCTTTAGGCCTGCAAAATTCTGGAAGATGTGAACTTCAGAGACAGAGAAGAGGTGATCCAAATATAATCAGCAGAATTGGATTTTCCATCTCTCACTTCTCAATCCAGTGTCAAGACTAAAATCACTGCTGACCTCTTTTTCCACCTCTGTTTAGAGAAGAAATTTGTGGATAAACTTGTTTATGTGAATCCCACATTTATTGATGCTCCAGATGCAACCTCAGAGTGACTTATCCTGTTGATAATTTGCCACCACTTGGTGCTCTCTGTATCTGTGATAGTGCAAGCTATAGAATGGAATGCTTTTTCAGTTATCTTCCAAACACTGCTGTCTTCCCAGTGCATTTACATGCAGCTCATTTAGCTAGAATTCATCACTAATGAGGCCGGTTGTAAATTCAATTCGTGTACAGGGCACTTAGCTTTTTATTCTGTTCTGGACAACTGATTACAACCCCATTAGTTCTCCCTAGGTCAGCAACTCAGCCTGCCTTCTCGCTATTAAACCTCCCCCTCCACCAACACAAGTTTCTGTGATGGGACCCACGTTGAGGAGGTGATCAACAAACAGTTTCCTCATCACTTTCTTTCCTTTTTTTTTTTCTTGTTTACAAAAAAATAACTTGAAGAGCATTGATTCATGATGCATTATATCTTAAGATCTTCGAGCTATTTCTTTTTAAATGTGTTTGTTATTTTTCATTTATTTTAAAGACATAAAGACATATTTGCTTGAAAAACTGCCTTTCCAAGGTTTTGTAGGACTGAAGACGATCACTTATATGATGTTACCTTCGTTTTCTTCCCTTTATATCTGCTCTTACCCAAACATTTAGGTCTGGGGCTCATTACTATTCCCATCCTTTCATGCTCTGATCTACATGCGTTTAAAGAAAGATTCTAATGCCAAGTTGTTGGTGAGTCTGCCTCCTTCAACAAAAGTACAATGACAGGTTATTATCTGACCGTATCCCTGCTTCTACAGCAGCTGTCATTCTCTGCTTTGTGCCAGATTTGTATATGTCTTTTCTCTTCTGACAGTCTAAGCTCCAAACTCTCCTCACACTTTCTAGAGAATCTACCTCACAGAGAAAGAAGAAAGTTCTATTCGGGTGCAAATAGAACTAGGTTCAATTTCTCTTTTCTACTTCTTTCATTTAAAGGAAATATAGGGTCAGGCTTAGGCACAGTGAGACACAAGTATCCTAACTTGAAGTGCCTAGGTTTGGAGTACTGGGTAAGCTTCTTTTATTATTTTTTAAGATTTTATTTATTTATTTGTCAGGCAGAGTTACAGACAGTGAGTAAGAGAGAGAGAGAAAGGTATTCCTTCCATTGGTTCACTCCCCAAGTGGCCGAAACGGCCAGAACTGCGCCGATCCAAAGCCAGGAGCCAGGTGCTTCTTCACAGTCTCCCAGGCGGGTGCAGGGGCCCAAGCAGTTGGGCCATCCTCCACTGCTTTCCCAGGCCACAGCAGAGAGCTGGACTGAAAGAGGAGCAACCAGGACTAGAACCCAGCCCCCATATGGGATGATGGCGCTGCAGGTGGAGGATTAACCTAGTGTGCCACGGCGCCGGCCCCAGCTTATTTTTTTTTTTAAAGTTTTGTTTATGGATTTATTTGAGAGACAGAATCTTTCCACAGAGCAGGGATAACTATAGTGGTCTCTCATAAGGGTGGCAGGGGCCCAAGCACTAGGGCCATCTTCTGCTGCCTTGCCAGGTGAATTAGCTGGAAGGTGGATCAGAAGTGGAGTAGCCAGGACTTGAATTGGCCCTTTGATAACAGGATACCAGTATCACTAGAGGCAGCTTAACCAACACCACAACACTGGCCCCTGGCCCTGCTTCTGACTCCAGATTTCTGCTGCTGTGCATTCTGGGAGATAGTAGGTGATGGCTCAAGTATCTGAATCCCTTCCATCCATGTAGGAGACCTGGACTGAGTTCCAGGTACACGGCTTCAGTCTGGTCCAGCCCTGGCTGTTGCAGACATTTGAGCAGTGGACCAGCAGTTAGAAGTTATCTCTCTGGCTCTCTCCCTGTTTCCCTTTTCAAATAAAAATAGTTAAAAATATATATGTATGTATTATATATGTATATGTATGTGTATATATGTATATGTATGTATATGTATGTATAGATGTGTGTATTTTAATCCCAGATTTCTGTAATAATTCATAGCTTATAGGCTCATCATATGTACTAAATTAGGTAAAGAAGATAAAGAGAATATTTTGTAGAATTCTAGTTCTGCCACTTATTAGCCATTAATTAGAAAAATTATTTAACCTTTTAAAGGCAACATCTTTATGTATAATATGTAAAAAAGACTTACACTCAATTAAATGAGAAAAGGAATATAAAAGACCTGACATAAATAATTCTCTTCACATACTAATAGTTCAATAAATGCAGTGTATTTATTTATTTATTCCTGTTTTGGCAACTCTTTTTCAATAGTTATTTATTTGAAATCAGGGGCCACTGCTGTGGCACAGGTGGTTAAGCCACTGTCTGCAGTGCTGGCACCCCATGAGGGTACTGGTTTGAGTCCCAGCTGCTCCACTTCCCACCCAGCTCCCTGCTGGTGGGACTGGGAAGGCAGTGGAGCATGGCCCAAGTCCTTGGGCCCCTGCATCCACATCGGAGAGCTGGTGGAGGCTCCTGGCTTCAACCTGGCCCATTCCCAACTGTGGCAGCCATTTGAGGAGTAAACCAGTAGATGGAAGATCTCTCTCTCTCTCTCTTTCCTTCTCCCTCTCTATAACTTTGCCTTTCAAATAAATAAATAAAATCTTAAAAATGTAAAAAGAAGGCTGGTGCCGCGGTTCAGTAGGCTAATTCTCTGCGTGCGACGCCAGCACACCAGGTTCTAGTCCCAGTAGGGGCGCCGGATTCTGTCCCGGTTGTTCCTCTTGCTGTCCAGCTCTCTGCTGTGACCCGGGAGTGCAGTGGAGGATGGCCCAAGTGCTTGGGCCCTGCACCCACATGGGAGACCAGGAGAAGCACCTGGCTCCTGGCTTTGGATCAGCGCAATGCGCTGGCTGCAGCACGCCAGCCGCAGCAGCCATTGCGGGGGTGAACCAATGGAAAATAGGAAGACCTTCTCCCTGTCTCTCTTTCTCACTGCCCACTCTGCCTGTAAAAAAAAATGTAAAAAGAAAAAAAAAAGAAAAGCACAGTGAAACAGACATGCACACACACATACAGAGAGAGAGAGGGGGGAGAGAGAGAATCTTCCATCTACTGGTCACTCCCCAAATGTCCACACAGAATAGGCTAGGCCAGGCTGAAGCCAGGAACCAAGAGATCCTTCTTGATCTCTCTGCAGAATAACAGGGACTCAATTCTTGGGCTGAAATCTACTGTTTTCAGGTTCAATAGCTGGAATCTGGATCAGAATTGGAATAGCTGGATGGAGTAGCTGGAATTGGAGTAGCTGGGAATCCTGTATGAATTGCAAGTATCCCAAGAGTATGCTTAATCCACTGGGTAACAACACCAGCTTCTGCTGTTATTCTTATATGTCAATCATAGTGGCTGGTACATAGTAAGAACTCAACAAATCTATGTATTGAGTGTTGTCCTTAATATTAAAACATTTATTTTTTGCTTAGAAAATGTGCTAAATCTTCTGGTGACATTTGCAATAATACATAAGTGAACACAGAACTTGTATTTGCTACCAAATTAAGTTTATGGATTATCCCAAAATATACATTAAACATAATTTATCCTTGCATATAAAATATATTCAATACATAGAGTTGCATACATCTGAGGTTTTATTGATCAATGAGAAATGTTGAGAAGTCAGAGTTCCCTGTGCAGATTCAGAATCAGAACTGCAGCCCTGCTGCAAGAACGCATTCCTCATTTCTGTTTAAGAAACCCAAGTTTTGATGAAATATAAAATTGGGAAACCCAGATAGTTTTTACATCTGGCTCAAAAAACAATAAATTCAAAGAATGTGAAAACACATTTACTGAACAAAACTCTCTCTAAGAACCAAACAGAATGGAAGAAGGAGCGTTTCTGGCGGTTTTCCCCCCATTTTTTATTGCTTATACAAACTGCTTTTACAAGATGTACTTTGGACAACTGAATTATGAGCCTTAACTTTAGCATCATTCATCAATTTATCTTCTCTGACCCAACAGGATCTGACCGGGAGCCAAAGTCATAATTCAGTTGTCCTAAACACATAATATCAAGGGAGAAAAAAGTATCCTACAAATGAAAACTTGGAAAGCACAATTCTGTGGAGGCATTTTCTTTTCTCTTCTTACCTTTACAAAGAGGGTTTTAAGACTTTCTGGTCTGAAGTTTCATGCCACTGGAGGGAAATGAATTCAAGAAAGACAAACAGCACCTATCTTCTACTTCCTGGATATTGTTTTAGATCAATCTTCAAAACACCTTTCTTTCCAAGTTGAGATTTATTTTACCCTCAACAGAAGACATAATTAATCATTACTCTACGGATGATATCTGGTTAAGGTTTTGATCCTCTCAGAAATCTTTTATACAATCATGTGATTCAATTTGACTTTATTTTGTGAACAAAGGTCAGACTGTGCATATGTGTTTTGCACATTTACATGAATGGGAGCCATTTTAAACCAGCGAGATCATCAGCATATACCAATCCAATAAAACAGGAAAAAAAAACAATGAATGCTTTTATGGCAACATTAGTAAAAATACGCATTTACATGTAAAATTAATGGTATGTTCTTAGTAAATTGTGTTTCTGCCATATATTACTTAGATAGGTTTTTGAGCAACGAATGTATGAGAAAAAGAGAAACAGAGAAGACAGTAAACATGCCCATCATGTCAGCAACAAATGTCGTCTGCTGTATTTTACTCCAGTTTCTTTCATTTCTTTTCCTTTTAATGTTGTCTTTGACTGTTGTTTAAACCTGTTTATATTCTACCGCATATATGCTTTTTATACGTACTAGTTCAATTTAATGCAATAAGCTTGCTCTCCTAGTATTCCTGAAAAACTAGATCACATGATATTTCTGTAAACACAATGTCCCCGATTGTCTCATATGGGAAGATAGAGCTAACAAGAGAGAGTTCCTGGAAATTAATTGGAGCTCAGTTGGAGTTAAAAACTGAAGACTCTAAATTGCTCCATGTTCTTCCACCCCCGCTCATGAATGGAGCTGGAATGCATTTCCTGATATCACATTCTGAGTAGTCACTCCTACTTTGTATACATGGTAATTTGCTTCACATACCACCTGGAAAGTACACATTAAACTGGCTTCTTTTGAACTTACTTGTGGCTTTGCCTATCTTTTCTACTGAATTGTAAGCTATACCAGGCTGAATGGTGATCTGTGAGCAAATGCCTAGTTTTGAACACAGTATCTAAAGTGTTTGGGATTTAATCAATAAGAAACATTTAAAATTAAAATACGATTTATTCAAACATAATAGATTATCCATATTTGAGGCAACGGTACAGAATGTTTAAGTGTATTTGATAATATTACTGATATTTTCAGATTTTTCAGAAAAGGTAAGGCATATGCGCCTACATTTGTCTGTGAGTGAGAAAAGTAACTAGGAGAAACAGACAATAGCTCAGTAGGCCTACGATTTCATTTTTTAAAAGATTATTCCGTAATATGTTATTACAATAGTTATATTGAGTAATTTTTCAAATATATTAACACTTTTGACTTTGAAAACAATGGCTTACTTTTCTAAACATATAAGTGCTCAGGACAACAAATGTAAGAATAAAGAATATGACACAGAGCATAAATAATGAACTGCTTAAAACAGAAGAGACTAAAACAATTTTCGAAAACCAACCTGTCATGCAATTTAAGATTAAAGAAATCATTTTATGATTGAGTTCTATTTGTTCACTTAAAGGAAAGGGAAAGTATTTCCACATCCAAAAAGAAAGTGAAAAACACTGAATTAAAAATTTCTTCCTTCGCTAACAATTGGTGTCAGTAATAAAGTAGTCATTAATTGGGCACATTACTCATGGAGTCTGAAAGGGTAAACACAATTTTACTAGCACACTGACATGATAAAATGAATAATGGGGGAGGGCTTTTTGCATAGCAGTAAGGGTGCTGGTTGAGACAATCACACCTGGCATTGGAGCGCTCCTGTTCTACACCCAGCTCAGGCTCCTGATTCCAGTGTCTGCTAATGCAGATCCTAGGAGGTAAAGGTGATAGCTCAAATAATTGGATTACTGCCACCCAAATAAAGACCTGGGCTGAAATACTGGTTCTTGGCTTCTGTAGGGCCAGTCTGGGCTGTTGTGGAAGTTTAGGGAGTGAACCAGCGGAGAGGAGCGCTGGCTCACGTGTTCTCTCTTTCTCTCTCTCTCTAAACAAAAAATAGCTTTAAAAAACAATTATTTTGAAAATAACACTTCAGATCATAAGATAGCATCCGAAACACTTTCACATACTCAAATTTAGTAAGAATACCTAAAATTTGATGAGAGTTGACTGTAAGTACATTCCCAGCATACAAAAGATGGAAACTTTGGGTGATGATGGGTGTATAACTAATCTGTGATAATTATTAGATAATGTACATGTATAGCAAATCATCAGATTATATACCTTAAATATACACAATATCGATTTGTCAACCAAATATTTTAAATAAAAACTAAACAAAACCTCAAAACAATAATAATATGTGTATACATTGTGCATTGTTTACTGTCTGTTGGGCATAAAACATTTTGGTAGATTATGTTATTGAACTCATCAGTGTCATATGTTTGCAATTTAGATTATTATCCAAGTTAACTGATGGGAAAAACTGTAACTCAGAGTGTTAGTTTGCCAAAGGTTACATAGTGGTTGTGAAATTCTATACACAAGGGCAATCTAATGTGCCCTTTTCCATACTATAGTACACTATCTCCTTTAAAATAACGTCGCGAGAAACACTTGGCCTGGAAACAAATATTTAATGAATGCCTACTATCTATTGAACTTTGAGTTTGTAAGATGGTATTTTATCTTCATAAAAGCAATATAGTATTATCTTCACTGTGTGGATGACAAAACTAGGACTCACTGCTATAATAATTCACTTAAAAACAGATATAGTATAGTCAGTTTCCTGTCATTTAACTTTGGATCCCAGGGCCTTTCCACCGGGGTTTCTGGTTGGACATAAATGAGATTTTAAATGTAGGCAAGGAACAATGAAGTCCCCCTAACATGGAGGATGCTTCCACAAAGGAAAAGTCTTAGGGAACTTCTATCTGGAAAACACTAGGTCATTCATTGGAGCTCTTGGATCCAAGAAGGAAAGTATTTAAATTTATCACTCTCTACTCGAGTTTTAGCAAATGCACCATAAATAGATTTGAAATGACAGGCTTTTATGCTGTTTATTTCAAAGTGTGCAATGCAGAATTATATTGTTAATTAAATGTAACCCATTGACTGAATGAGACAAACACATAACATATATTAAAGGAGAAAAGTTGATTTTGCCACAAATCTCTCAGGTTTGTTTTAGATATTAGGAATTGGAGATTAGGAATTGGAGATTGTTTAGAAATTAGCAAGATCTCTCCCTATAGATGAAAAGCATCAAGATTCAATCTTGCTTGCAGTCAGTTTTAATTCTGCTATGTATACTTTCACTTTATTCTAAACCCGTCAGGCCTATTCTTTTTGGTGTGGTCTAGCTTCCTAGATTTTTACTTTAGTTGGCTTCTAAGATTTTTTTGTTTTTGTTAGTACAGTAGACATAGCTAGAATCTACAAATAGTTTAAGCTCAGAGCAATCTAGGAAAATGATCTATTTAACTTTCTCCTCCTTTTTGAAGTTGAGTATGAGTGTCTGTCATAGTTAATGGAACAGGTCAATTGAAGAGTGTGTCTGAAAGAGATCAATATCCAAATCAAGGAACTTTATGTGAGCACTTTGTTCTCCATAACGTGGGTGGGCTTCATCTAATCAGTTAAAAGCCTGAAAAGCACAGAAACACTGACCTCTCCAAGCCTGGGGGATTCCTCCATTGAGAGCCTTCAGTCTGTGTCTGCATCATCAATATTCCTCCATCTCCACCTGTTAGCATCTAAACTGGAGCTATACATTCAACTCTCTGAAATCTCAACCCTGCAAGCTGTCATTACAGATCTGAATGTGCTAATTTCCATAATCATACAAGCTATTCCTTTTAGCAAATCCTATTTTTATAGATGTGTATCCGGTTGCTTCAGTTTCTTTAGAGAATCTTGACTAATACAGAATGTGATGTTTTTGTCAATGAAGTGAGAGTTGGAGTAGCATTCACTCTGAGTGGAGTTTTTAAGAGTGAAGACACAATTCATCAAGTTATCTCTGTCACTGTGATGAATATGGAAGCACATGATAAAGTGTTGGTTGGTTTGGGTCTGGGGGGTTCCAATCAATGTAATCCTTATTTTCCTCCACAAAGTGTTTATTGTGATAATAACTGAGATATAGGACTTGTTATTTAGGCTAAACCCAACCTACAATTTGATTCAGACTAATTTACTCTGAAACTGCCTTTGGTAACGGGTAGGGAAACTTCCACAACTCTATTTGGATTTGTCCACCCCAATCCTTAACATGTATAAATTCAAGGGCTGGCACATGGAGTAGTAAGTTAATCCTCTGGCTGAAGTGCCAGCATCCCACTGGCTGCTCCACTTCCATTCCATCTTCCTGCTAAAGGCTTGGGAAAGCAGTGGAAGATGGCCCAAGTGCTTGGTTCCTGGCACCCACATGAGAGACTGGGAAGAAGCTCCTGGCTCCTGATTTCAGACTGGCTCAGCTCCAGCCTTTGCAACCATTTGGGGAGTGAACCAGTATATTGATGATCTCTCTCTTCCTCTTTGTAACTCTGTCGCTCAAATAAATCAATTAATTAAAAAAAGAAAGAAAAGAAATCTTTTTAAAAATGTGTAGATTCAGAATACGTTGAATGTATTTGTTAATTTCTCCAAGTTATAAAGTCTTCCAAGCTGAACATTTTTTTTCAGCTTAGAATGGATTCACATTCAGGATCATTTCCAATGTTTCAATATTAAAACCTCCTCAAATACCCAATTGCTTTACTCTTGCTTTTATGATGGAGCGGCAGATATCTTCCTCTTAAAATTCCATATTGAAAAAAAATACTCAAGGCATAATATATTTTCCATAAATTGAATGTGATAATCATTTGTATTGTTCAAGTATAGCATCAAAATCAACCTATTAAAACCAATAGACCATTCAAATTTCACTATCCAAAAACAAAAGCTAGATATTATAGATCCTCATAATATTTTTTACATCAACTAGCAATTTAAAACATTCTGATGTGTTAAGTATAAATGAACCTGACATTTGCTTATTGAATGCATACACAAGAGAACAGGCATCTGGTCCAATGTTTAAGACACTGATTGAGACACCTGACTCCCATATTAGAATGCCTGGGTTCAAGTCCTGGCCCCATACTTAGCTTCCTACTAAGGTGAACCCTGGGAAGAGAGGGTGATGGCTTGAGTATTTGGAAGACTCAACTGAATTACTGGATCACAATTTTGGCCTGGCCCAGCCTCAATTGTTGTATATATTTGAGGAGAGAACCAATGGATCAGAGCCCTCTCTTTCTGTCTGTTTGTCTCTTTTTCCATCTCTCTGTCTCTCTGCATGTGAAGCAAAATAAAAGGAAAATTCAAGGAACAGAAAAGTAAAGAGATATATTTGTATTTTGCTTCATAGAGAACATTTGGAAATTTGCCTGACCTCTTATTTTTATTTATTTAAATTAACAGCAGCAGCATTCATTGCCATCTGGCCCCTAGGCACAGTCAGCTAATTAAAAAAAAGGAAATTCAAAATATCATTTAAACCATTTTAAATAATTCAGCCAACACAAGTGTTGAGAAAGCATCATTTGGATTGGCAAACCAGAAAAATAAGGCCCCAGGGATCAGTAAATCTGGAGTTAGCCAGTGCTATGTGTTGAGAAAATGTTGAACAGGCCTTCCCCAGGAGTAAACATATTTTCCCAAGGAAGAATTTGGGACAGAATAGAGCCTGGGCAGGCTCAATGCTCAATTCAGCTGTTTAGAAGAGTTCTTATTCTTTTGTCTCCCCAGCTCAGATGACAAAGTTTGTTAGCATTTTCAGCTTTGGGTCTTTGAGACTCTGCACACTAATCCAAATTGAAATCTTATTCCACATTGAAATACATACCGGCAAAGCATCAGAATCCTGTATTCATTGCCCATTCTCTGAGAAGTCATTGAAAGATTTTCATTTAGTTTGAAACGTCTTGAAGTCCTCATGAAAGGTGATGCTAAAAGAATAATTTTAATAAGTCATCTCATCTTCTCTCAGTCTGCACATACTCTTGGCAACACAGGAATATTGTTTCCTGCCATCTGTGCACAACAGAATTTGGATTTTTGTTCAGGGTCAGTTAGGATGTGCTTTAGACCAAATGTGGATCTAGGCTTTGATTCTTGCTTTAAATTCTTATTATGTGTTGTTTGGAATTTTAAGTGGTTTCTTCTGTCTTCTGTAGCTAATGTATTATACTAAGAAAGTTGAAAACACATTCTTTTCAGTGTTAGTGTGTTCTTTTGTTTCAATTGTAATCTGAATCTAATGGCATCTAATTCAGTTCATTTTGAAGATAGATTTTAAGAGGAATAATTCCAGAATTAGTGAAAATGATCATTTACACTAAATTACAAACACAGAATGTGACCAAAGTACTTACATGAACACCCCCCAAAAAAATTTTTCAAAGTATCCACTGAGGCAGATGCTTTCAACTCCATCTGTAGGTTAGTAAACTGAGATTCAAAAATTATACACAATTTATAAAGTTATGGTAGATTATTAACTTAGATCAAGATGGTGCCAATGCATATGTTCTTTGCATTAATGAAATGTGTTCTGTGTTGGTGTTTTGGCACAGCAGGTTAAGCCTGTCAGAAACTGCTAGCACCCCACTATGGGCAATGGTTCAAGTCCCAGTTGCTCTACTTCCAATCCAGTTCCCTGCTAATATGCTTATGAAAGCAGCAGAAGATGGCCCAAGTTACTGTCCCACACATGGGACATTCTGATGGAGTTTCATGCTCCTTGCTTCATGCTGGCCCAGCCCTGGTTGTTACCTCCATTTGGGTAGTGAATCAGCAGATGGAAGAATGAACTGTCTCTCATCTCTCTTTCTGTGTGTGTGTGTGTGTGTGTGTGCACACAAGTGTTTTTCTCTCTGTAGCTTTGCCTTAAAAATAATAATCTTTAAGTAAAAGAAACATATTCTAACAGTGTTCTCCTATTTTGAGTAGAGATGCATAAATTCCTATTATATGCTGGTTTCCTTAGATAGATAATGCTAAGTTTCTTGGAAAGAAAGCAATTGAAGATAAGAAATTTCATTTTGTCAGAATTTTTAAGTCAACATTAGAAGGTGACACATCTAAGAAACTATTTTTATAGTACCATGATGCTGATTTTGTGAACAAAGTTTAATACATACCTCTTTGTTGAAACAGCTTTGGTGTCTCCCTACATCCCTAAGGCCTAAGTTACTTGGCAAGGCATTCATTGATCTATCAATTTCTCCATCATCCCTTCCAAAATGCTAATGTCATTATGACTTATGTTCCAAACTGCTAATTTTCAGAATGTGAATTTTTTCCATTTTCCTAAAATTTTGCTCAGTTCTAATTTCTGTACCTTAGATTTTCTCCCATAAGTTTATGGGTAAGCATTGACTTATTTACCTGGAATCAATTGGAATACTACCTCCTCATGAATTCTGCTCTTTTTCATCTCCTTGATCCTCATTCATGCATCAGTGATGTACCTATGACAGCTCTATGTATCCATACTTTCTTCCTGGATAGATTCAATGTGACCGCTTCATATTCAGAGCATATGGTAGAATAAAACTCATTATGCTTTTTGTTGAAATGTAAAAAACATAGAGAACAAGAAGAAAGGATTGGTGAAATGGAAGAAAAAATGTATATGGTGCTAGTGAATTAAGTAAATTTTAATTGCTCTGGTCCCCCAAAATAACTGCATGACATGACAAATAAGTCAATCTGCTTCACTAAAGTAACCATTTTAGTATCTATATGTATCCTATAACTTTATGTTGTAAACTTCAAAAATTCATGAGAAAATTTATTTAAAAAAATAAATAAAAGTATTGTAAGGGACCATCCCATTGTGCTTATCCTTGGCCATGCTCATGGAGGGAATTGGCAAAGACTCCTTGATTTGCGATTATAGAGAAACATCAGGCAGACAAATGTTGATGAGTACACTAGGAAGACTCAGAACAGCTACTCTGCAGAGATGTGTTACTTTCCCAACATCTCTCATCATCCCCCACCCCTGTTTCATTCTTTCGAGCAGTCATCTTAGAGAATGTAAACTCAGGGAATTAGATTCTGAGTGCTACAGAGCTCTTGGGATAATGCTTGGTTGAGTGAAGAAGAAAGAATACCTCATGTCAGATGTGTCTGTTTAAGAAGGATTAAGTGTGGGTGTGTGAGTGGGTAGAAAGAGTTGACTACTAGATCATGGCCAATGTTGTTTTAAGGAAACCCTAGAACTGGCACCAGACATATAGGTGTACATCCAGGCATTGCCAAGTCTGAAGTGGATGAACTTAGGCTGCCTATGTCCATAGCCTCATCTCTGGCCACTTTTCCATAGTTGCCAACATTCCACTCTCATGGGCCTGCTTCTGACGCATTGAGTCTTTCTCACTACTGTCCTTTGCTTTGGTCTGAAACGCTACCCCAGCCTGTTCAACAGATATCTGATATGAGACACAAATGCCAAGTCCCAGGTGTAAATATAAATTTTCTAATAGCCATATTCAAAAATTAAACTACAAGGACTTGTGCTGTGGTACAGTATAGGCTGCCACTTGCTCGACCAGTGTCTCCTATTGGAGAGCTGCTTCAAATCACAGCTACTCTGCTTCCATCCACCTTCCTGATGTTGTACCTGGGAAGGCAGTGGAGGCTGGTCCAGGTGATTAGGATCCTGTCACACATATGAGAGATCAGGATTCTGTTCCTGGCACTTGGCTTCAGCCTAGCTCAGCCCTTGCTGTTCTGGGCATTTCGGGAGTGAAATAGCAAATGGAAGATCTCTCTCTCTCCCTCTCTTTCTCTCTCTTTCTCCTCTCTCTTTCTTTTCTCTGTAATTCTGCCTTTCAAATAAATAAATACTTGAAAATTAAATTATGAAGTTAATTTTAGTGTCTTATTTAACCCAGTAAGTCCAGACCATCACTATCTTAACATATAAATTATACAATAATTAAAGTACTAAAAATGAACTTCATGTTCTTTTTATGTTTTCATAATCGCACTTCGGAGTATGTGTTTAATTTGCACGTACATCACAACCCAGTGTTCACTAGACACATTTCAATCCTGCGTTCCGGCCTCTGGCTCCAGACCTTGCTTGCCTTTCCTTGCCTCCATTTTTCCTTGGGAAGCGGTTCTAATCTACTTGTAACATCTTGGAGAAAGGCTGCCTTTCTTACCGGATTTTACTCTTTGACAGCAGTTTCATGCTAATGAATTACTCTTGATGCTGTCAGGGTAAAAGCTGTCATCTAAATTAGATGAAATCCAGGATCATTTCTTTTATTTGTGCACTTGAATCCTCTTTGCTCACATAATGCTTAGCCACAGGAGACATTCAATTAACGCCTACTGAATAGCCACTAGTTAGTACCTTTGAACCTTTGTCCTCGGTAAGATGAGAACAAAAATATCTCCTACCTCAGATTTGTGACAATCAAGGGAGTTTGGAGGGACATACGTGTATGTATATTTAGAACAATGGTTGACATATTTTAAATATTACATAGAATTAGCTCTTGCTAACAGTTTGTAGCAGTTCTTCAACACCTAATTTTTAAGATTGCTTATCTATCTATCTACCTATTTATTTATTTATTTGAATGGCAGAGTAACACAGAGAGAGGGAGAGGCAGTAATCTCCTATCTACTACTTCATTCCCCAAAGGGCTGCAACAGCCAAGACTGGGACAGTTTAAAGCAAAGATCCAGGGAATCCCTCTTGGTCTGCCACTTGAGTGACAGTGGTTCAGGTGGGCCACCCTGTGCCTTCTCAGATACATTAGCAGGAGGCTGGATCAGAAGCCGAACAGCAGGGCTCTTGAACTGGCAGTCCAGTATGGGATCCCAGAGTCGCAAACAGCCAGGTGGCTGTTACACCTGTTACACCATAACATCCGCCCCACCTAATTTTATGAGAATTAAAGGAGGCAGTGTACAGAAGAAGATACACGGCTCTGGATAAGTGCTATTTTTGTTTTTTATAGTCTACTATTTGATATATATTATATAATATATTGTACTAATTAAACCTCTCAGTATTACTTTGTAGTGCCTGTTTTGGAGTTGAAACATTCTGAAGAGCTCCAGGAAAATAAACAGTACACCTCATTTAGCAACAGTCTGCATACTTAATTAGTACATAGGTCTGCATACCTAATTTAGTACAAAAACAGCTAAAGAAGGGCATTCATTAGGGCCCACATGAGACCATTGGTGAGTGTGGTAAGAGGTAAGACCACTTATCTATAAACCAGAACATTTAGATTTTAATCTTTGCCTTTCTATTAATAGCTTACATGATTTGTAAGTGCATTTAAATTATTGTGTTTTTATTTGTCAAATGAGAAATATTCTCAGTGACTCCTTATTGCTGAAATTTGTTTTAACCAAGAAAGCTTTCCCCCACAGTTAGTTTTCTTCCTAGCCACTCTGCAGAGACACACATTGCTGTTCAGATCATTTGACTTTCTCAGTCTTTCCATTGCCCTGATACCTTTAATTTCAAATAGCACTACATGAGCCGGCGCCGTGGCTCAATAGGCTAATCCTCCACCTTGCGGCGCCGGCACACCGGGTTCTAGTCCCGGTTGGGGCGCCGGATTCTGTCCCGGTTGCCCCTCTTCCAGGCCAGCTCTCTGCTATGGCCAGGGAGTGCAGTGGAGGATGGCCCAGGTGCTTGGGCCCTGCACCCCATGGGAGACCAGGAAAAGCACCTGGCTCCTGGCTCCTGCCAGGATCAGCGCGGTGCGCCGGCTGCAGCGGCGGCCATTGGAGGGTGAACCAACGGCAAAAGGAAGACCTTTCTCTCTCTGTCTCTCTCTCTCACTGTCCACTCTGCCTGTCAAAAAAAAAAAAAAAAAAAAACAAATAGCACTACAACAAAATCAAGTCGCCTTGCCAGCTACAGTGGACTTGGAAATACTGGGCTACAGCATGAAAAGCTCTCTGCTTTGCAAACGCTGACAATCTATAACAAATATTCAACCCATGTAAATTGAATGTAGAAATAAAATTGGACAAAATGATTATATAAGGGTCCTTCAACAAACTTGTGGAAAAAATGGGATTAAAGAATAAATATAGGGGCTGGCCCTGTGGCGCAGTAGGTTAATCCTCCACCTGCAGCGCTGGCATCCCATAGGGTTCTAGTCCCGGCTGCACCTCAAGACCTTTCTCTCCCTCTCACTGTCTGTAACTCTACCTGTCAAATAATTAAATAAAATATTTTTAAAAAGAATAAATATATTTAGGTCTAATTTTTAATGCATGCATAATTTTGTCATGAAACACATTTTTATGAATTTTTTGAAGAGTGTGCATGGATTGCAAACATTTTTGTACCAAAATAAACTTGCGTTTTAATTCTATTTTTCACCAACTTTTTGAAGTGTTCTTGACTATACAAGCTTATGCCCAGAAAAGAATTGAAAAATCATTTTTAAAAAGGTGATTACTACAAAGGAAGTGCTTTGTGCTAACTGGTATTTTAAAAAGTAACATCAACATAGTAATTCTTTATTCTAAACAGAAATTTGTTATATTCACTGATTTCTACTATGAAAAGTTGCTTGTGTAGTAGAATTAGGCTGGTTGCCCGCATTGAGGTTTAGCGCATTCAGAATGGCCACTAGAGTGTAGAGAGCACTGGGTCACAGGTAATTGTGTAAACTCTTCCAAATTGCAGTTGAAAGTATCACTTAATGGGAACTTGTGGTTTCATAAAAAAACAAAGTCGATAGAAAATCGGGTTTCAAAGTGAGGGACATAAGAAATGATAGAGGGGGAGAAAGGAAGGCAAGTAGGTGGAGAGTGATCATTGCTTGCATTTGGTAGTCAGGGCCTCTGCATATGAGTAACAGGAGGACTAATCATGCATTAGGAGAGGGTGAGGAATGAGATGCAGTCCATTGTGAGACTGAATTCCAAAGCCACTGTAAAATAATTCTGTGACTTTGCCTACTCACGTAAGGTTGATATGCTTGCATTTGGAGAAACGCTATGTTAAATATTTGGTTTTATTTTTCAGTTTATTTTTGCTGTGCTTATTTGATTTGTATTATTCCATGGCAAAGAATAGATAAAAACAATGCAATTTCTCTTTTCTATCTCTTTCTTTGCTTCATCTTCTTGACATCATGCTTGTACGATTCTGTATTTAATTTAATCTTCTGTAGATTTCACACTGCACACTTTAGAAATCAACTTCAAAAAGATGATGTGACAAATTGGCAATGCTGTGTTTGCAGGTATGCATGTATTGTGAAAGTTAAAGGCACTGATTAAAAGTATCCATTTCTTGGAATAATTTCTGGATTGATTCTATAGACTTTTAGATATGCTTAAGATCTTTCAACACTTGGGAATAGAAGATTGATTTGTGTCTATCAATGATCATTTGAAGATAGAAAGAAAGATAAGTCATTGCTGCTGCAAAATACACTAATAATGGGTTCACCATTATGGTGCAGCAGTTTAAGCCACAGCTTGCAATGCCAGCATTCTATACAGGAGCATCAGTTTTGAGAGCTGGCTGCTTCACTCCTGATCTGGCTCCCTGGAATGTGCCTGGGAAAATAGCAGATGATGGTCTATGTGCTTGGGCCCCTGCCACCCACATAGGAGACTCAGATGGAGTTCCAGGCTCCTGGTTTCAGCCTGGCATAGCCCTGACTGTTGTGACCATTCTGGGAGTGAAACAACAGATGGCAGCTCAATCTCTCATTCTCCATCCCCACCCCATCAGTGTGCCTTTCAAATAAATACATAAATTAATAATTTGAAGAATAATTTTTTTGTGGAAAAAGCATTTTTCTATTTCTGAAGTTGTAAGTCCTCAAATACTGAGAAAGGATATACCCTACACCTAAATAATTGAAAAAGAGTGTCTGTATTAGTCTTCTAAGGTTGCCATAACAAAATACCAAACTACTGCAGGCTGGGTGGCTTAAACAATAGTCTTACATCATTATCATCATCATCAAGGGTCAGAAAGAAAGAGAAAAAGTGAGACAGAGGGAGAGGGGTAGAAAAGGAGAGAGAGAGAGAGAAGGTATGCCTCAATGCTGGTTCACTCCCCAAATGCTCAAAACAACCTGGGCTAAGCAGCTGAAACCAGGAGTCAGGAATTCAATCCAAGTCTCTCTCACATCCGTGTCAGGAACCCATCAAACATGAACCATTACCTGTTGTCTTCCAAGGTATACAAGAAATTGGTATGAGAGAAAGATTGGGACTTCAACATATGCATTCCAGAGTGGAGTGCAAATGCCCCAAATAGAAGCTTCACAGCTCAGTCAAATGCCTGCCTCATATGATAGACCTCTATTTTCTCATGTTTCTGGATGCTAAAGTCAGTGACAAAGGTGTTGGTAAGTTCAGTTTCTGACGAGAGCTTTACTGATTTGTAGATGGCCATCTTATTTCTGGATCCTTGCATGCCTGCTTCTCTGCATGTATGGGAGAGAAAGAGAGAGAGAGAAAGAGGAAGAGGTAGAGAGAAAGAGGAAGAGGAAGAGAAAGAGAGAGAGAGAAAGAGGAAGAGGAAGAAGAAGAGAGGGAGAGGAAGAGAGGGAGAGGGAAAGGATGAGGTTTTGAGTCTTATCCTTTTCTTCTCAGGATACCTGCCCTATCATTCTATAGACTCATCATTATGACTTAAGTTAACATTTTAAAACTATTTTTAAGCTCTAACTCCAAATATAGTTAAGCTGTGTGTTACAGATACAGTATATAGACTTAGCAGTGACAGAATTTACTCCATAATATCTCATCCCTGCATCCAAAATCATCCCTTTCTTGCATGTAAGATACCTCACTACATTAATAAAACAAAATATCTGAATTCATTTTAGTAATAACTTTAAAATTCAATGTTTCATCCAAATGCCATATTTATTAGATATGGTTGGGCCCTGAGGTATGGTCACCCTAAGGTAAAACTTCTGTTTGGCTGTCAATCTGTGGAGCCAGGTAAGTCATATGCTTGCAAACTACAGTATTGTAACAGGTTTAGCTAGCCATTCTCACTCCTGAAGGAAGAAATAGGGAATAAGAAAGGGCTGATGGTTCCTAAGCAAATATAAAACTTAGTAAGGTAAATGTCACTAGGTGCCATAACCCTCTTTGAATCCTATTTCTGTGCCCAAATATACAATAATGTCAACTCTGCTGTCCTCAGCAACCTTCCTACCTCATAGGGTCTGCAGAGATGACCTATCCTTAAGGTTTCATCTACTCAGGTAACTGTTTCTTAAAACATGTTTTACATTCATAAATCATGTTTGTGTATTGAGTAGCATCTACATTTCAGCTGCAGTAGGTACCTGAAGTTTACTCTAATTTCGTTTAAGTGTGTTTAGGTCAGGCATTTGACCTGGCAGCTACAGTATCAGTAGTCACACCTGCATCTGTTACCGCAGTGTCTGGTTTCCAGACCTGGATGCATTCCTGATTCTAGTTTCCTGCTAATCCACAGCCAGGGAAGTAGCAGCTGGTGGATCAAATAATTGAGTCCCTGTTACCCATGTAGGATACATGGATTAGATTCCTGGATCCCAGCTTTGGTTCCCCCCACCCCTCTCTCTGTCTTTCTCTCTCTCTCGGTGAGTAGAGTAGAGAAGGAGATAATAAACCTTTGAGGAGAGTAGAGAAATCTGAAAACAGTCATGAAATATGAGAAAGCAGTAAGACATAAGGAAAATGAACCAAGCAACACTATTAGGTTATTGAAGACCCATTTGATATTGGCAAAAATAAATTTGTAATTAGATCAATTAGTTGCTGGATTCTTGACTTCTATGAAGTCTGTCAGTACAATTTCAGTAAATGAGCATCAACACATTGTATAGAATGTTTTTCCCTATGGGGATTAGTAGTGTATCAGAGTTTAGCCCTTCAGTTCCAAGATGGTAACTAAGGGATAGCTGAATTCGAGTTGTGCTGTCTACTAAGAACCATGTCAAATGCTTCTAACTTCAGAGATTTTTTTCCTAAATTTGTTACAGAAACTCTATACTATGGGTTAATATTTCCCAAATGTTACTGATCATAAAAACCAAGACTCATTATAGTTAAGCAACTTCCCTATAATCATAACTGCCAAGAGGCAAGACTAGAATGAGATTAGCCCACATCTCCAGTTTATGCAGTATTCTTCACTATATTATCTCTCCTCAAGGGGCATGCTTTACATTATTCTAAAATCTGGATGTGCACATTTCCTGGAAGAGGGTAACAACATATTAGTTAGTGTACAGGTCTGCATTTTTTCAAAGATATCTGCTCATATATGGTTGCATTGCATGGTTGCAGGTGCCTGCAGTGTTGTTCATGACGTTTGAGAAAGGTGACCTTGGAATGGGAGGTTTTGGAAATAGGCATATTCCAACATTTGCCTCTGTGCTGAAAGCCCACTGAACAGCCCTTTAGAGCACCAGATTTTAAGCATACAACATTTTGATAGATCTGCCAGGATACATTAGCTACAAAACACTTTTTCGGTATTGACCTACTGACCTGATTAGTGACTTGGCTCAGTATTATCCATCTGGAAGCTGAAGCATGTCTGCCAAACACAATGGTCAGAGTCTTGGCAGGGCTGAAACTGAACTGTTCTCTCTAATGGTGCCTTGCAAACAGGTTCATTTTCTTCCTAGGACAACTACTTGAATGTTATAGTAATGTCATGCTTGGTGGGGTGGAAAATACATAGACTTTGAAGCTAAACACACTAGAGTTGGAAGTGATTTCACCACTTAATAGTTTGTCAATTACAGTGCCACGTTAAGCTCAGGGTTTTCTGTTTGCTTGTTTTTGTTTTTTTAATCTATGAAATGGGGACAATGATTTGCCTCTCACAGAGCTGTTTTGAACATTAGAGATTGTACCCTGTGATACAAGTAGGGAACATCTACTGGATTTTCATTCTTGCTCAGAATTACAAGTGATTTACAAAGATTATCTGATTTCCTTAGGAAAAGATCACTTTACCCAGTGCCATTAGTACTCCAAATGTTAAGATAAAGAAATAAGAGTTAGAGAGAGAGCATTCCTTGCCTTGGATGACATTCTAACACGCATTGGGAGTGGAACCTGATATTAGGAAACTGACCTGAGAATTTCTATTATTCACCACTAGATAAAAATGCCTTCTCTTGCCACTCTTTTTTTTTTTTTTTTTTTGACAGGTAGAGTGGACAGTGAGAGAGAGACAGAGAGAAAGGTCTTCCTTCCGTTGGTTCACCCCCCAAATGGCCGCTACAGCCGGCGTGCTGCACCGATCCGAAGCCAGGAGCAAGGTGCTTCCTTCTAGTCTCCCATGCCGGTGCAGGGCCCAAGCACTTGGGCCATCCTCCACTGCCCTCCCAGGCCACAGCAGAGAGCTGGCCTGGAAGAGGAGCAACCGGGACAGAATCCGGCGCCCTAGCCGGGACTAGAACCTGGGGTACTGGCACTGCAGGCGGAGGATTAGCCTAGTGAGCTGTGGCGCCAGCAGGTCTTCATTTTTTAAAAGCATTATTATGTACAGAAGCAATGCGCATTCAGTGAAAACCATACTTCAAATTTTAAATCTTGACCTTTTCACAGGCTAATGAAAAGATGGACAGAGGTAACCAGCTGCAGTTTCTAGTTAGCCGTGGAATCACAGAGGTCAACAACTAAGTCTCTACAGTGCACTGTGTGCTAATCTGCGGTGGCCAGGAGGTTGAATGTATTGATCGAAAGTTCATATAACGATATTTTCAACTTATAAGGATGCTATTGGAACACAATCTTATTGCACATCAAGAGCTATCTCTATTTAATAAATTTTACTATTATTGCCTTCAAAGTCTTGCTCTTCATACTTCTACAATTTTAAAATTCTAAACCTAGGACCCCAGAAATCTTGAGGGAAAATCACTTAGGTTCCCTGAGCCTTGCTTCCAACAGAACTATAATAGGGAAATTAGATACAGATTGTAAAAGAAATTTCAACCCCTCTTATGCACTGTTAATGGCCTTCTGAAACATTCTGTTGAAAATATTTATAAGGCTGTGTGAAGATTATGTGGAAAAATGTTGCTATTAATACATTTGCCAAGATACAGGAATGCCATATATGTTCCATCCTGGAGGAAATGATTGATAATACTTTCTCAAGAATTAAAATCCTCATTGTGGTTTTGATTTGCATTTCCCTGATTGCTAGAGATCTTGAACATTTTTTCATGTGTCTGTTGGCCATTTGGATTTCCTCTTTTGAAAAATGTCTATTGAGGTCCTTGGCCCATCTACCAACAATAGATGCTAGAGAGGATGTGGGGAAAAAGGGACACTAACCCACTGTTGGTGGGAATGCAAACTGGTCAAGCCACTATGGAAGTCAGTCTGGAGATTCCTCAGAAACCTGAATATAACCCTACCATACAACCCAGCCATACTGTCGCTCCCCCATTCGCGGAGGAACGACACTAGACCCTGCGCTGTTCTTTTGTCTGCTCGGCCCTTCCTGGGTTTGCTGCTGGTCCTTCCCGGGTTGGCTGCCAATCCCTCCACCTCCGTGGAGGGGCGGTTCCCCCTGCCACTTTCCCCACTTCCGCGGGGGAGCTGCACACCACCGGCCGGCTCTCTCGAGGGCTGCTCAGATGTTATCCGGATGTTCCTGGTGCATGTTGTCTCTCTCCTCCATTATAGTCCTCTTCCACCAATCCCAACTCTGCTACCCACACGCCGAGCATGCTGCTCTCCTCCAATCAGGAGCAAGATCAGCTCCTATAGCTCATCAGTCAAATTGGCGAGAGGCAGCTGTGTAGAAGTTGTTTACTCCTCTCCCAGTGCCATATTGTGGGAGAGCAGATGCATAGAATAAGTCTTAATTCCAGTAACTTAGTCTAATCCGAGTTGCTCCCCACACCATACCACTTGTTGGAATTTACCCAAAGGAAATGAAATTGGCAAACAAAAAAGTGGTCTGCACCCTAATGTTTATTGCAGCTCAATTCACAATAGCTAACATCTGGAACCAACCCAAATGCCCACCAACAGTAGACTGGATAAAGAAATTATGGGACATGTACTCTATAGAATACTATACAGCAGTCAAAAACAACGAAATCCAGTCATTTGCAACAAAATGGAGGAATATGGGAAACATTCTGCTGAGTGAACTAAGCTAGTCCCAAAGGAACAAATATCATATGTTTTCCCTGATCGGCAACAACTAACTGAGCACCAAAGGGGAAACCTGTTGAAGTGAAATGGACACTATGAGAAACAGTGACTTGATCAGCTCTTGTCCTGACTGTTGATGTACAATGTAATACTTTATCCATTTTAGTATTTCTCCTTTGTTTTGTTCTAATACTATTGGTTGAACTCTGTAATTAACACACAAATACTCTTAGGTGTTTAAATTTGACTGAAAAGTGATCCCTGTTAAATATAAGAGTGGGAATAAGAGAGGGAGGAGATGTACAATTTGGGACATGCTCAATCGGACTTGTCCCAAATGGTGGAGTCAGAAACATGCCAGGGGATTCCAATACAATTCCATCAAGGTGGCATGTACCAATGTCATCTCACTAGTCCAAGTGATCAATTTCAGTTCACAATTGATCACACTGATAGGTCTAAGAGTCAAAGGGATCACACAAACAAGACTAGTGTCTGGCCGGCGCCACGGCTCAACAGGCTAATCCTCCGCCTAGTGGCACTGGCACACCATGTTCTAGTCCCGTTCAGGGCGCCGGATTCTGTCCCAGTTGCCCCTCTTCCAGGCCAGCTCTCTGCTGTGGCCAGGGAGTGCAGTGGAGGATGGCCCAAGTGCTTGGGTCCTGTACCCCATGGGAGACCAGGATAAGTACCTGGCTCCTGCCTTCGGATCAGCGTGGTGCGCTGGCCCTGCAGCCATTGGAGGGTGAACCAACGGCAAAGGAAGACCTTTCTCTCTGTCTCTCTCTCTCTCTCTCACTGCCCACTCTGTCTGTCAAAAAAAAAAAAAAGACTAGTGTCTGCTAATACTAACTGATAGAATAAAAAAGGGAGAGAACGATCCATCATGGGAAGCGGGATACACAGCAGACTAACAGAATGGAAGATGTCCTAAATAGCACTCTGGCCTCAGAATCAGCCCTTAAGGCATCCGGATATGGCTGCAGAGCCCATGAGAGTATTTTAGGAATGGAAAGCCAAGACACCCTGGAAAAAAAAAAAAAAAAAAAAAAAAAAAAAAAACAACACCTAAATGAAAGATCTCTGTGAGATCCCAGTGGAAAGAATGGGGCCATCAAAGAAGGAGGTATCTTTCTCTGAAGGGAGGAGAGAACTTCCACTTGGCTATGACCCTGTCAGAATAAGATCGAAGTTGGCGAACTCAAAAGGCTTCCATAGCCTTGGTAACTCATGACTAGAGCCTAGGGAGATTACTGACACCATAAACAAGATTGTCAAATTGTTAAGTCAACAACAGGAGTCACTGTGTACTTACTTCTCATGTGGGATCTGTCCTTAGTGTGCTGTCCAATGTGAAGTAATGCTATGACTAGTACTGAAACAGTATTTTACACTTTATGTTTCTGTGTGGGTGCAAACTGATGAAATCTTTATGTAATATATACTAAATTGATATTCTGTATATAAAGATAATTGAAAATGAATCTTGATGTGAATGGAATGGGAAAGGAAGTGGGAGATGGGAGGGTTATGAGTGGGAGGGAAATTATGGGGGGAAGCCATTGTAATCCATTAACTGTACTTTGGAAATTTATATTTACTAAATAAAAAAATAAATTAAAAAAATAAAAAAATTTCAAGACATCCCTAGAAATTTCAAAAAAAATGAATTAAAATCTAAGATTAGGGAATTTGTTGAAACTTGCATGGTAAATTAAGTTTCAGTGAAAAATTATGTGTTCCCTTAGTTCTATTGCTATGACAAGATGATGTCATAAATAGGCTTTAAATGAAACACAAATGACATGCTGAGATCTGAGCTTGGGATAGAGAGAAATAGAAATGTGGAGAACACACTCTGTCTTCATAGCAGAAATTGCTATGTGTTGAAGATTAATTAACAGGCAACAGACTTTGACAGAAGCCTGAGCCCCAATGCGCCTGCAATGCCTCTGAATAACTTTGTGCTCACCGAGGGCACATTTACAAACACGTTCCATCAATGGTATGATTACTGACGGAATTTAGATGTAATGAGCATTTCTATGTGCCTGACAAAGGATTAAATTCAACAAATAAATTCACCGTAAATCATGAATTCAGTAATAATGTGATTTCCATTTAACATATTTATCATCTAAAGTTTCGAAAGGTCAAGTAGTGTCTCTGAGGTCACACAGTATATTCTGGAGCAATAACTTGCAAGATCAGCTTGGCAACAAGTCTGTTGCTTTTACATGCAATATAAAATTTCCTCTTACAAAAGTGGAATGGATGGGTTGTTAATGAAAGGGTGTGATGGAAAACTGCTCATTCAGGCTGAAAGAACAGTCATTCCTCTGATAATCTGGTACCTCAAAGAAAAATGAAACAGAACAACAAATCTCAAATATCACCAAAACTGTATCAAGAAATTTATTTTAAGTAAATAAAATAAGCTGAAAAGGAGTTCAGAGCAATCTAAACAAATCTCTTGGTTTTACATTTGGGAAAAACAAGAACAAAACAGTCCCAGGTCCAGAATCAGAATAAAATTTTCAGAAGTAACCAAAAGTTAACCAATGACCAAACCAGGAAATTGGCTTATTCCCTGAACTCCTTAAATTTTACCATGTTAAGGTGGTGCATTGATAATTTTATTTCTTTTTTTTTTAATTTTTTTAATTTTTTTTATTTTTTGACAGGCAGAGTGGACAGTGAGAGAGAGAGAGACAGAGAGAAAGGTCTTCCTTTGCCGTTGGTTCACCCTCCAATGGCCGCCGCGGCCGGCGTGCTGCGGCTGGCGCACCGCGCTGATCCGATGGCAGGAGCCAGGTGCTTCTCCTGGTCTCCCATGGGGTACAGGGCCCAAGCACTTGGGCCATCCTCCACTGCACTCCCTGGCCACAGCAGAGAGCTGGTTTTACTTTGTAGAGTTCTAAAGTGATTAAAATGATGATCTTTCTTTATCAACCTACTATGTAGTCATGGGATTGAGGCTTTGCTAATTCTGCATGTAGGGTGTTGAAGCTCCAAAAGAAGAAAGGAGAGGAGAAAATCAAGGGCAAGTGATAAAGATGCTGAAAAGAAGCAGCACATTTATTAATGTATTGTAAAGTGGTCATTCCTAGCTGTTGCTCTCAGAAAATTACACTTAGTACAATGTCTCTGCATTCGAGGGTTTAATTATAATCTGTTTTTGAAACAGTGTATGAAATGAATTTATGTTTAAATAAGGATCTCAAATAATAAGTAATCATCCAAGAAATTGAATTTTCCATGATAAAATAAAAACGATCATTTCTTTTATAGTCTGAACCTTAGATCTGGATTAAACTTAGAGAGGCAATTGTCTTTCAGCCTCATCATTTCACAATGAAATATCTGCAGCATAGAGAAGGGGAAGGACTCATTTAAGGTCATATAACTACTTGATGGGATTAGAAATTTATACTCCTGGTTTTCTAAATCCATTTTTCCATCATGTACCATTAAATTTATCAAGATCATCAGTGTTTTTTTACTTACCCAAATGAGCTGTTTTTTAATCTTTCTGTATTTCCCTAGCTCACTTGACTAATTATTCAGAAACCATCCTGTCAATGTCTCCTTTACTGAGGATTTCTCTCCCTCTTATTTCAGCAATATTAACAACACTGAAACAGGATTACCTAATATCTCTTTTCCCTTCAATCCAGTGGAGGCAGCTATAGCACTAGTGATAGAGTGGCTTTCTAATGAAAAATGGAACACTTCTCCAAGAATATGGTAAAATCAATCTCAGTCAGGAAAAGAACAATATTTGAAACTATAACATATCTGCAAAATCAATTTTTTCTGACAAGTAACTCTAATCATATAATTTGCCTGCCCCAAAACTTTCAACATCTTCTAATTGCCAAATAAATTACCATAATTCATCATTCTGCTATTCAAGAACTCTACAACATTGATTGGTGTATCTTTTGAAAAATTTTATTTATTTGTTCATTTGAGGAGAGAGAGAGAGAGAGAGAGAGAGAGAGATCATTTCCCAAATGCTACAACATTTAAGACTGGACCAGGTCAAAGCCAGGAAGTAGGAATTAAATTCTGGCCTCTTATGTGTATGGCAGGGTCCCAACCACTTGAACTCTTACTGCTGCCTTCCAGAATATGCATTAGTAGGAAACTTAAATCTGGTGTAGGGCTGTGATACAAACCTAAGCGCTTCGATATGGATTCAGGTATCCAAGCAAGAGTTTTAAACACTAGGCCAAATAGTTGACCTTGATCCATTTTTTCAAGCTTTGCTGTAGCACTAGAATCTATACTGTGACTTAAACTGAATGGTATTCAAGTTCGCTATCCATAATGTCCACCTTTACCATCTGAACACTTTAAGTAATCCATACATATGTAGTAAAATAAATGGAAGACTAGAGTTAATGATTCAGCCACATTTTACATTGTACTATAAATTAAGGCAGAAATGTTTTAGTTTGCTAGAGAATTTTCAGAGTTTGCCCAAGGATGGGTTGTATCTTTTTGAATAATTAGTGGTTCTCTGTTTCCAGAACTGAGAAACATGACCTTCCTAAAATTTAATCATTTATCTGTGAGAGAGAGAAGATCTTCTGTTCCCACCCCCTGCCAATACCCACAACAGCTTAGAGGATCAAGTCAGGAGCTTGGAACTCAATCCAGGTTTCCCTTGTGGGTGGCAGGAACTCAATTACTTGAGCCATTGCTACCATCTTTCAGGGGCTGCATCAGCAGGAAGACTGAATCAGAAGATAGATACAGGAATCAAACTCAAGTACTCTGAAGCACTCTGGCATCTTAATGGGTATCTTAATTGCTAGGCCAAATGCCCATCTCACACCATGATCCAGAGCACAGGTTGCATCATTAATGTACAAGCATTCATCAGTGATAGCTGTCATTCACATTTGCATGCCAGCATGCCAGCTTGCTCTCAGTAGGTACACAGGGCATTATGGATATTTAAGGTAGTCAGTGCTACGTACTTTAAAACTGAAGATAAAGGTTAAAGTGCAGACAATAGGCATGTAGTGTTTAAAATGAAACCTCTTTAGAGGAAATTCTCCACATCTGAAGACTGTAAGGTTGGACACAATTGCCTTTATGGTTTAATTAACTGAATAATCCTAATACAAGGTTTGTGACCTAAAAATGACATCCAATCTCAGAAACATTCTATAAGTGGAAAGCATTACTGGGGGAGGACACTGGAAAGTGTGAAGTTGAGCTTTCTGTTAATAACCACATTGATGTAAGGAATGTGCAGATTGAAATTCGTTTGTTTCTTGGGTCAGACCAGCTTGGTTTAGATGGCATAACAATGACAAAATTTCCTGATAAAATTGCTAAGATGAAGTTAGAAGACATGGATAAAAAACAGCTGACATGCAGTAGACATAGGGCTTCCATCTCTTTTCTCCTTTCCTTTTTCTCTCTGTGAAGAGACAGTTGTATTCCCTGTTTGTATGTTAAGGATAATCTGCTATATATGATTAAAGAAGTAGTTTCCTGATGCAAGTGTAAAGAACCCACATGATGCAGATATGAAAAATGTCAAATGTGAAATATGCTTGATAACCATAATCCTTTCCAATGTATGTTGACATAGACATTTATCATTAAGAATAATAGTACAAGAGACATTCTAAGCAAACTATTAGTGCCTGTTGAAGGTTTTCTACCTTCAAAGGCTGCATGGAACACAGTTTTAAAGAAGCATACATGTATAGGCACACATTTTCAATCTTATCACTAATTTGATTTTCTTTTGGAACATGTGCTCCATTCTCAAAATCTTCTGATTGTCACACTAGGTGGCCAAATGAAAAATATTTATCTTGTAAGAGTAGATACAAATGGAAAATATTCCCAGGGGAACGTGGGCAGGAGATTCTGATATGGGGGTGGTGAAGAGGAGGATATCAGTTCTTGGTAAAAAACAAATCATTCATCTCTAAGCAACAGCACATGGCAAAACAGTAGTTCACTAAGAAAGAGGTAAGACTAACTCAATCAATATTTCCTAAGATAACTGTCCACCTATTTTTCCAACTTAGGATACTAAGGAGACAGTGTGCTATATTGCCAAGTGATCCTCACCATCAGAGAATGCTGGGTTTCAATTTTTACTCTGTCATTGACAACAGTTTGTCTTTGGACAATTCTGAGATTTAAGTTCCTCCTTTGGAAATGGCTACTCATAGAGTTTCTTTTCTTGAAGAATGGTCATGTAACTCTATGAATATACTAAAAACCAGTGAATTACATGGTTTTAATGTGAGAATTTCATGATATATGAGTTATACTTCAACAAAGCTACCTCAAAAAATAAAAAAGAAAGGAAGGAATGGATATTTGGTCTGGCTGTTAAGACACTGGTTGGGACCCTCACATTCCATTTCAGAGCACCTGGGTTAATTTCTGGTCCAATACAACTTCCTACTACTGTGCACTCTGAGGGATATCAGGTGATGGCTCAAGTAGTCACCTTCCTGTTACCATGTGGGAAATCCAGTTTGAGCTCCCCCAGCTCCCAGCTTCAGCCTGGCTCAGCCGCTGGCTCTGTGGGGCATTTAGGAAGTGAATCAGAGGATGGGATCTCTTTGAGTTTGTCTGTGCCTCACTCTCACTCTCAGTCTCCTGACTCTCAAATAAATATTTTTTTTTCAAAATAAGAAAGCATTATATCAAAACCTTATCATTAAGATGTCAAATTATATATGCCAGGGCCAGCGCCATGGAGCACTAGGTTAATCCTCTGCCTGTGGCGCCAGCATCCCATATAGGCGCCAGGTTCTAGTCCCGGTTGCCCCTCTTCCAGTCCAGCTCTCTGCTGTGGCCCGGGAAGGCAGTGGAGGATGGCCTAGGTGCGTGGGCACCTGCACCTGCATGGAAGACCAGGAGGAGGCACCTGGCTCCTGGCTTCAGATCGGTATAACTCAGGCCATTTCGGCCATTTGGGGAGTGAACCAATGGAAGGAAGACCTTTATCTTTGTCTCTCTCTCTCACTGTCTGTAACTCTACCTGTCAAATAAATAAATAAATAAAATTATATATGCCACTACAATTTACTGATTGTGTTTTTAATAAATTTTAAATTTAGAATAGTTGTAGAATGCAGAATATTTGTGAAGATCATTTAGGAAACTCCCAGATAATTCATACTTTTTTCCACTGTAATTGACATTTTATATTAGTGTGGTATATTTCTTAGAATGAAGGAACCAATACTGATACATTTTCATTAACTAAAGTTTATTTAGTAATCTGCAGCTTTTATCTAATGTTCTCTTTCTATGTCAGGATATAAATTACATGTAGTCAAGGATTCTTATGTTCATCTTAGTTATGACAATTGCATATACTTATCTTGTTTTTGATGACCTTGACAATTTTGAGGAGTACTACTCAAGCATTTTGTAAATTGTACCTAAATTCAGCTTTGTTTGACATTTTTCTCAAGGTTATAGTAATGCTATGTGCTTTGGGGAGGAAGATCAAAGAGTAAAAGTGCAATTTTATCACACCATATCAGGAGAGCATACTATGAATATGACATCACTCCTGTTGTTAACCTTGATACCTGTCTGAAGCCATGTTTTTCATGTTTCTACAGTGTAAATGTAGTCTTTATTGGCATTGGTGTACTGTACTCTTTGGAAAGAAGTCAATATACAGAGTGTGCATTTATGGAGTACAGAGTTACATTTCACTTCCTTGATGGTAAAGTTTGCTTCATAAGCTATCTGGAACTAGGCTTGCAAGCCTGGTCGGGGCCAGTGCTATGGCGAGAGGGAGAGGCCGCTGCCTGCAGTGCTGACATCCCATATGGGCGCTGGTTCAAGTCCCAGCTGTTCCATTTCTGATCCCGCTCTCCTCTGTGGCCCAGGAGGCAGTGAAGGATGGCCCAAGTCCTTGGGCCCCTGCACCCACGTAGGAGACCCGGAGGAATATCCTGGCTTCTGCCTTCGGATCAGTGCTGTTCTCACCCTGTAGGCCAACTAGGAAGTAAACCAGGGGATGAAGGACCTCTCTCTCTCTCTCTTTCTGCCCCTCCTTCTCAATCTGTGTAACTCTGACTTTCAAATCAATTAATACATCTTAAAAAAAAAGCCTTGTCTATGCTTTCTCCACCATTTTAAAATTCATTTTATCATTTTATTTATATTGTTATGTATTGAGGATACTTATTTTATACTTTAGGCTATAATCCAATTCAATTTTACTTATATTTTTTGTTGCCCAAATTGTTCCATTGAGAGCTTTTTCCATTGAGGTCTATGTACTGTTGACATGTTTTCATCACTGTGGGTTCTTAAAGGTACTATTTTACTTTCTGTATTACAAAATATCCAAGGCTTCTTTTGTACATATCTTACCCTTTTTTAGAATCAATTAATTCTGAAGAAGGCTGGTTCCTTTTATTGGAAAAGGGCATTAGAGAACAAGATCTAAATACTGGGAGTTAAATGGCTACTGAGGTATTGATGCTTCCAGATTCTCTGAGAGATCAGGAAACATTTGGATAGTTATTAACCCATATATATATACACACACTTCTACAAATATTCATTGCTATAACCATTTCCATCTATATTAAGCTAAGCATGAGTTTACACTGATGCTGGCAACTGTAATTCCTCACCACACACATCAACTAGACTTCTTCCGTATCTGTAAATTCCTACTCTAGTAGTGAGAAATTTGATTTTGCCATTTTTTCATTGTGCAACTTTTCATCTACATTTGCTTCATTGTGTAACTCTAGGATATACCTATAGCCACACCATAATTGTAAACCAGTGCTACTTACTTTATGAAATAATTTTACCAACAAATGTAAGGTATCTACTCACAGTTTCTTCTTCCTTTAGTGTTAAAATCCATGGTTTCCAAACATAGGTCAACATTTTTCTCCACCCTATTTACTGAAAATTTTCTTTTACTCTGCTTATATATTAAGTTCCACAATACTTGTCTTTCTGGGTCTGAATAATTTCACTTAGCATAATGATATTCAGTCCACTTATTTTGTTGCAAATATCAAGATTTTTTATGGATGTGTAATATTCCATCTTATATACATGCATGTTATATATATATATACCTTCCATCATATATATATGGAATATACGCCAAACACAAGTATTTATGTAATAATTAGTTGATATGCAACTAGATTGATTTTATATCTTTGTCCTTGTGAATTGAGCTGCTATAAACATGGGAATGCAGGTATCTCTTCATATGCTGATTTCATTCCCTTTGAATATATTCCCAGGAGTGGGAGACTGGAGCCATTTGGTACATTTATTTTAGTTTTCTGAAGAATCTCCATACTATTTTCTATAATGGCTGTATATATTTATATTGTTAACACATTTAATACAGAAAGATTTGTTTGTCCAATTCTACATTCATTCTTGGACCCACTCACTCTTTCTATGTGTTTGTGTGTGTGTGTGTGTGTGTACGTATGTGTGTATACAATTTGAATACAACACATTTCAGGGTTTTATGCTATAAAGTTCTATGGCTTTTGCCAAATGCATGGTGTCACATACCCATCACTGAAGGGTCACACAGGATCAGGATACTTCATCATCTTGAAAAAACACCCTTGTGCTTCAATTATTTTATCCTCTTCACCTCTCCCCTTCACTATGTAGACAACTGATCTGATCAGCTCTAAGCTTTGTATTTTGAATAATATCATATATTTAGAACTTTTTGGTAGCTACTTTTTTCAAGTGTCCTTTCATTTATTGTGAGCATATAATTCTTCTTTGTATCTCTTCATGATTATCTTATTTATTTTTGTTGTTGAATGATCTATTGGATAGATGCACCATAGATTATTAAACAATTCACCTGTCAAAAGACATCTTGTTGCTCAGTTTTTGTCTGTTATGAAAAAATCTCTACAAACCTTTACTTGCAGATTTTTATGTAGATATAGCTTTCAAATCAGTTGAAAAATACTCAGGAATTCGATTTCTGGATTCTATGCTAAGACTGTTTCAAGCTTTATAAGAAACTACCATCCTGTCTTCCAAAGTAACGTTGCCAATTGTATTTTCTCAATGACTGACAGTTCATCCTGATTCGTGTACTCACTAGCAAGTGATATTGTCTGTTTTGTATGATTGTTTTTCAATTTTTAGTCATGGTATTATGTGTAGAATAATTTATTGTTATTGCTTTTAAGTACTGTCTTATAAAATGATGTACCTTTTCACATATGTTTGCCATCTGTATATCTTCTTTGTAGACTTTCCTGTTTAGATATTTTGCTCATTTTTAATTGAGTTGTTTTCTTATAGCTAATTTTCATTATATGTGGAGAAATATAGCTGTGAGTATTTAAAAGGCCACACAGCGAGGTTATAAATGTAGAATCATCAAATCATGCCAATCAACCAATCCAACATTTCACGTATTTAAAACTGTCAATGATGAGAACATTGGAAATCAAAGACTATACTTTCAGGGATCATTCCTATAGTTCGTTACATTGGAAATCCACCCTCCCAGCATTGAAAGGTGTAGAACTCAACTCTTAACTACACTCACCAAGCTGTGAAACAGATCTCAAAATAAAAGAAAGAAAAAAATATATATTCCTCCTATTCAGCTAACTATATCTTTATACCTTTTAATTATCATCTTCACATTCCTTTCACCTTCTAGCTACTGGTAACCACTATTTTACTTTTCTGTGTTTGGGACAACAAAGGAAGCAATTAATGAGGTGAGGAGACAATTTATAAAGTGGTATAAGATATTTACAAGCTAAAGACCTGACAATAAATTAATACTCAGATTAGTTGAAGAGCTCAATTCTTTCTTTATTCCTCTTTTTGACCTGTTCTTCTACGGGTAGCTGTTCTCAAAAAAGAATCTGCATAATTTCAGTTGTAACTCACTGTTATTATAGTGAAGCTTTGTGGGCATGGTAGGACATTATGGAGGAGGGGAAGCATTCAATCACATTACAAAATGTCAGTTTTTACTAGACCTGTGTTCCTGAGCTATGACATTCACAGTTGTTTCTCAGCTTTTTCTAGCCCTTTAGGTGAGACAGAGGTTTAAAGAAGTCTGGGGTTCAATGCCATGTCTGAGAAAGAAATTTTAAGATCAATCCCATTCACAATAGCTACAAAAGAATTAAATACTTTGGAATAAATTTAATCAAGGATGTAAAAGATCTCTATGATGAACAGTATAAAACATTAAAGAAAGAAGTAAAAAAAGACACAAAAAATAGGAAAATCTTCCATGTTCATGAAATGGAAGAATCAACATCATCAAAATGTCCATAGTACCAAAATCAATTTACAGATTCAATGTGATCCCAGTCAAAACACCAAAGACATTCTTCACAGATCTAGAAAAAATTATGCTAAAATTTGCATGGAAACATAAGAGACCCTGAATAGCTAAAGCAATCATATACAACAACAAAAATAAAAAAACTGTAGGCATCACAATACCTGATTTCAAGACATACTACAGGGCAGTTATAATCAAAACAGCAAAGTACCAGCACACACACACACACACACATACACAAGAGGGGTAGAACAATGGAACAGAATAGATATTCCAGAAATCAATCCACATATCTACAACCAATTTATCTTTGACAAAGGAGCTAAAATCAATCAGTGGAGCAAGGACGGTCTCTTCAAACACATAGTTCTGGGAAAACTGGATCTCCATGTGCAAAAGTATGAAACTAAACCCCTACATTACACCTTACACCAAATTCACTCAAAATGGATCAAAGACCTAACTGTATGACCTTATGCCATCAAATTACTAGAGGATAATATTGGAGAAACTTTGCAAGACATTGGCAAAAGCAAAGAATTCTTGGAAAAGACCCCAGAAGCACAGGCATTCAAAGCCAAAATAGACTAATGGGATTACATCAAGCTGAGAAGCTTCTGCACTGCAAAAGAAACACTCAGTGAAGTGATGAGGCAATCAACAGAACGGGAGAAAATATTTGCAAACTACACAACTGATAAAGAGTTAGCATGCAGAATCTATAAAGAATTCAAGAAATCCAACAACAACAAAACAAATGATCCAGTTAACAATGGGCAAAGGACTGGAACGGGCATTTTTCAAGAGAGGAAATTCAAATGGCCAACAGACACTAGAGAAAATGCTAGGGATCACTAGCCATCAGGGAAATACAAATCAAAACCACAATGAGGTTTCATCTCACTCCAGTTAAAATGGCTCTCATACAGAAAGCAACAACCAACAAATGCTGGTGAGGAAGTGGCAGTGGGGATAGGTACACTAATCCACTCTTAGTAGGAATGTAAACAGGTGCAACCCCTGTGGAAGACAGTATGGACATACCTCAGAAATCTGAATAATGACCTACCATATGATCCAGCTATCCCACTCTTGGGAATTTACCCAAACCAAAAGAAATCAGCATATGAAAGTGTTATCTGTACGCCTATATTCATTGCAGCATGATTCACAATAGCTAAGATATGAAATCAACCCAGATGTCCATCAACTGTTTACTGGATAAAGAAATTATGGAATATATAGACTATGGAGTACTACTCAGTTGTTTGAGTGCTACTCACCTTTTTGAGTACTACTCAGCAGTAAAAAAATGAATGAATAAATGAAATCCTGCCTTTGGCAACAAAATGGATGCAACTAGAAACCATTATACTTAGTGAAATAAGCCAGTCCCCCCAAAACAGATGCCATATATTTCCCCTGTTCTGAGGTAACAAACAAAGTATCTGAAATACAGTGTATTGGAGTGAAATGGACATTTTGAGATTTGATGACTGTTTATAGCCCTTTTCTCTTCCATTAAGGAACAATGTTTTTTCTTTCATACTCTTTATTGAACTCTTTTACTTATTGTAGGGTTAACTACACTATCATTAAGTAAACTGAAAGAAAGTCTTTGTACAAATTGAAAGTGGGAATTGGAGAGGGAGAAGGGAGAAGGGTTGGAGTGTGGGTGGGAGGGAGAGTAGGGTGGGAAGTATCACTATGTTCCTAAATCTGTATATGCAAAATACATAAAACTTACATAACATAAGTAAAATTTAAAAATAAGAAGTCTGAAGTTGAGCAATTTCCCTTCCCTCACACTACATAAAGTTCTTGCAAAGACTTATCTTGAGGATTAAGGCTTTGTTATAAAGAATACTCTAGTGTAATTTAATACAGACTACTCCTTCACTTGCCAGAGCCAAGAGAAGATATGTCTCACATCTCTACCTTGGGAATCTGGTGAGGGTTCTGAAGATAAATCTCTCAAAGTATGGGAATCACTCTGAGACTGGTACAAATGAAGGAATTTCTCATCCTTGCATCAACCACATGGACCCTCCAGCAACTTATCAAAATTGCCTATATATCTATATCTATATCTATATCATCTATATCTATATCTATATCTATATCTATATCTATATCTATATCTATATCTATATCTATCTACCAGCTTACTGCTCTGTGTCTTCTGCTCCATATAAGCAGATCTTGACTATGACTCTGTACTCAGCTGCCTCTCCAGAGTTTGAAGAGACAGTAAACCATGTGAACTCAGTTCTCTGATGATTCTAAGCAAAGTTTTTGATTTTTACATTTCTTCAATTCTTTCTTACTTGGGGGATAAAATTGACAACTTCTAGGATATTTATATATCAATACTGAAACCAAGAGTCCATATATTTTATATACATAATTTTTTTATTTTGTGTATGTAAATTTTGATTTTTAGTTACATGGCATGTATAGATATTTAGTATCTTTGTCAAATGTGCAAGTATAAATTAAAGCAAATTCTTTTATTGAATTCCTATTCTAGTAAGTGACAAGATAGTAAACACACTTAGATCACAAATTGCATTTCTCTTTGTTGAGAGTTCTGTTTGAGTTCCCAGGAAACTGCATGTTAGTCTGCTCTCAGTGGGGAAGTACTTGAATCACTTGGGTAGTGATTGTCACATACCCTGTGGAACTTACTGTTGCATCCTACTTCTTGCAAGTCTGCTTATTGGCTTATTCAGATAATGTCTGCTTCTATTTAGTATCAGTGGCATGGCCTTATCAGGTTTGGTATTTGTCTCTGCTAAGCATGGTCTTGACTAAAACACATAAGAACATAATGCTGTTTCTTATTTTGTACACATAATCTACACAAGGGAACATCAGATCCATCTGTTGGTCAACTCTCCAAATGGCTGCAATGGCCAGAGCCAAGACAAGGCAGGAGCTAGGAGCTCTATTCAGGTCTCCTATGAGGGTGTAGTGGCCCAACCACTTGAGCCATTTTCTGCAGTCCTCCCAGGCACATTAGCAAGGAGCTGGATTGGAAATGAAACAGCCAGGACTCATACTGGTACCCATATAGGATGCTGGCATTGCAGGGAGCAGATTAATTCATTACACCACAATACCAACCCTTGTACTATACTATTTCTATGTCTTAATCTAGAAGCTTAGGTTCACTACTGAGCCATTACAAGCAAACATGTACTGCTCTGTTGTGTGAGATATCAACTTTAATTAATTATAGGAGTAGGAGAAGGCATAAGTATTATAGCTGGAATTTTTAGATTGTATGCAATTTAATCTCAGAACCTCTGGAACTTACAAAGTCTTGCTATTTAAGACTAAGGGATGAAGTTTGCCTCGTATCTGTCCTCTCTAACAATTCAGTAACTAGGCAAGAATGACTTGTCTTTCTGGTGTTAGAAAAAAAGAAAGACACGAGACACAGAAAGAATTGAAGACTAAGCAGTTGATTTATGCTAAGTGCAAAGTGAGAAAGAAAAAACTCATGGATGAGAGTATATTAGGAAATCAGAGCATATTATTTCATTTCAAGTACCTTAGTCCTTAGTATTCAAAACTGAACCAAATTTAAACATAAACTTACAAAAGAATAAAAATATAAATATTTCTATAAGTCAAGCCAAATTCTGCACATGAATAATTGAGTTAATACTGTAATTCTATCATGTTTTTCCTACTAATATATTATTAATTTTTTTTCATTTGAACAATCAGTAGTCTTCAGGAGACTTTTGGTCTTTCATCAGTGCATAGACAGGGCTCACTAGAATTTTTTTTTTATTTTGAGAAGTAAAGCTGCTAGCCAAGAATTCAGTACAGTGCTTAAGATGCCACTGGAGGGGCCGGCACTGTGGCATAGCAGGTAAAGCTGCCGCCTACAGTGCCGGCATCCCATATAGGTGCCGGTTCGAGTCCCAGCTGCTCCACTTCCAATCCAACTCTCTGCTGTGACCTAGAAAAGCAGTAGAAGATGGCCCATGTCCTAGGGCCCCTGCACCCATGTGGGAGACCTGGAAGAAGCTCCTGGATCCTGGCTTTGGATTGGTGCAGCTCTGGCCATCACAGCCATTTGGAGAGTGAACCAGTAGATGGAAGACCTCTCTCTCTCTCTCTCTCTCTGCCTCTGCCTTTCTACTCTCTATAACTCTGCAAATGAATAAATCTTAGAAAAAAAAAAAAAGACGCCAGTGGAGACATCTATATCACATTTCAGAAAGCCTGGATTTCAGTCTAAACTCCATCCCAACCCAGCTTCTTCTTGATGTGTACTTTGGGAGGCAGCAAGTGATGCCTCAAATAGCTGGGTCTCTACTGCCCACATGGGGAGACCTGGATTGATATCCGAGCACCTATGTCAGCTCCAGCTACTGCAGACATTTGAGTAGTGAACCAATGGGTGAGGGATTTCTCCTTTTCTCTCTCTGTCCACTCTCCCACTTTCCCTTTGAAAAAAAAAAGTAAATATTGTTTTAAAAGAACAAAAGTTGTAGTCAGCTTATTTTAGATATGTTACTGTAAATGGGTTATTTTCTTCATGTCATTGCTCTAGGTTGGAAAGGCACACAATTAGTGGGAGAGAAGAATCTGTGCAGTAGGCTTTTTCACACTTTACAAATGGTTACAAAGTGATAATTAACAATGTGCTAAATGCTAGGTGATAATGCTCAACAGAATAAGGTGAAAATTAATTGCTAGAGATAGGATATCAGTGGAATGGTTCATTTCCTTTAAAGCAATTGAAGCAGACTAAAATTGACAGTCTTTAGCTTTGAGGTACATAATACACAATCATCAACTCAATTGAATTGAACCATTTCTACTCATTACCATCATCTTTCATTCATGCTTCTGTTCACTCAACAAACATTTATTGAATATCAATGATGTGTCTGGCATTGTGATAGATGCTGAGGATAAAGCCACAAACAATAGATACATGGTCTTGGTCCTCATGGGAATTTTGCTCTATCAATTGTTGTGACCATCAACATCATTATTATTTTCAATATCACTATCATCATCATAATGCTGTCATAATCCTATCATCATCATTATTGTCACCATCACAATTGACTCCTGGAACAAATCTATATCATTAGGCGAAGTAAGAGATGGTGAAAGAATAGGAGGCTGTCATAGCTAATAGGACATCCTTACCTCTTTCATCTCATGCTCATTCTTACGTTTACAGTGTAAGTTTTACAGATAAAGATGTTCTTACCACTCCTTTTAAAATATCCCACACCCAGAATCACTCTCTATCATTTGAGTTGCAGCATGGTGAATGTTTAAATCACACTTTCAAAATGAATAGATAAAGTAAAGGAGATGTTTGATCTCATGCCATGTTTTTAATGATGACTGTAACACACTCAGTCAGAAACAGTTTCCACTGGACCCAGTCAGAATCTCAGGAATTACTCCAGTGTTATGGCTTCTTATGGCTTCAAGCAACTGTTTCTCTCATTACTATCCCTATCCACAAATCACTGAAAAGAATCTCAACATTATCAGCCCCTTCAGTTTATAATTTGGTAAATTGAATCCCCTCTCCCTATTTGAGGTTATTTCACTCTGATGTTGCTTTTCCTTCTAATATTAATTCTGCACTGTTATTCACCCGTTTATTAGAGGCAATGATCCACCTGGACAGTTCTGAGCCAACACATCTGATGCAGGAAAATGGATAGTACGATTCATAAAATTGATGAGAATGATGAAGATTTAAACTAGCATAACAGGGGGACAGCGCTGAGGCTCACTTGGTTAATTCTCTGTCTGTGGCGCCGGCATCCCATATGGTCGCCGGGTTCTAGTCCCAGTTGCTCCTCTTCCAGTCCAGCTCTCTGTTGTGGCCTGGAATAGCAGTGGAGGAAGGCCCAAGTGCTTGGGCTCCTGCAGCCACATGGGAGACCAGGAAGAAGCACCTGGCTCCTGGCTTTGGATCGGCGTAGCTCTGTATGTAATGGCAATTTGGGGAGTGAACCAACGGAAGGAAGACCTTTCTCTCTGTCTCTCTCTGTCTAACTCTATCTGTCAAATAAAAAAAAAAAGTATCACAATAGTAGGAACTAGAACAGGGAGATAATGAAAACAACTAAAAGAAAATTGCAATTTATTGAAAGATAAGACCTGAAAATGACGCAGGCATTCTACAACAAACAGATCCATGAATGGTGTTGTCATTCACTCTAATCAGGAAATCAAGAGGAAAAGCAGAAGAAAATGAAATAATTAGTAGAAATGATGTCATTGTAGATATGGTGATAACATTACCACTGGTTGAAAAAGTAAAAATGAGAATAGAGATCTGAAAGCGATACAGAGGTATCAAACAGAACATGCTGAGAAGTGCTGCTATCAATCATTGAAATTGAGAAAAAAAAAAAAAGGATTCTTGAGGTTGAATCATCAAGCAAGTAGAGATCAATCTTAGTCCTTTGTAATAATCCAGTAGAGTCTTCAAGGAATTCATAGAACATTTAGCTCCATTTTCTATAAACTCTGAAGCCTGCTCACATATTTCTTTTTTATTTTAAAGATTTATTTATTTATTGAAGGCAGAGTTACACAGAGAGAAGGAGAGGCAGAGAAAGAAAGAGAGAGTGGCCTTCCATTGCTGGTTCAGTCCTCAGATGGCCACAACGGCTGGAGCTGTACTGATCCGAAGCCAGGAGCCAGGAGCTGCTTCTGGGTCTCCCTGTGGATGCAGGGGCTCAAGGATTTGGGCCAACTTCTACTGCTTTACCAGGCCACAGCAGAGAGCTGGACTGGAAGAGGAGCAACCAGGACAGAATCCAGCACCCCAACTGGGACTAGAACCTGGCGTACCAGCGCCACAGGCAGAAGATTAGCCTAGTGAGCCATGGCACTTTTTTTTTTTTTTAATTTTAATTTTTATTTTTTATTTTTGACCCTGCTCACATATTTCTGATAAATCATATAGAGGAGAGAAGAAAAAGAAGCTGATAATGTAAAGCAAGAAAAAATACATCTAAAAGAGAAGAGTTCAGGGATGGAATCTTGTGAAACACTAAAGTAGGAGTTAGGAAAACACTGAAAACCAGGAGAAAAGTAATGAAAATACTGGAAGATATGGATTCAACAGGGAAGATGAGGGGAAATAGTGCAAATGTGTAAGATAGATTAGAAAAACAGAGGTACATTAAATCTTTTTATTTTGAATTATGATATTTCTGGTGACTTGAGTCCACAGTCAAGGGTTATCTTTAGGGTTGAAAGAGGACAGCAGAAGTTTTGCAAGCACAGATGAAGACCGTAGAGTTTCATGAAATCTAACATATACCTTCTGAAACTGACTTGCTTGGGATCTTAAAATTGTTTTGTTCCAATGGTCTTAAAAATCCTCCTCCCAGGTAACTGCCAATTCAAGTCTCTGCTTACTTGTCACCTCCTCAGTTAGGGCTTCCTCGACTACCTGTGCTTTTATCTTCTGCTTTGCTCACTAGCTTCAATTTCTGCCCTTTTCTGTCCTGTTCTTTGTCCTGACAGGTTAAGTAATGTCTCCTGCATTGAAGAACTTACTTAACTTTTCATTTCTGATAGGGTTATCTAACTGGGGCACCAAGGAGACACCTAACAGAGGAAGGTGTGTTAGTGTGAGGTACTTCATTCTCTGTTTCTTTTTGTTTGTTTGTTTTTGTGGAAGTCACCATTAAAGACCACAGTTCTTTGTGGCTCTTTCTGTACTCCATGATGGATTGCTTCGCTTCCAGGGGTGGAATCATTACTATATACAATCATTACTATAGCTAGGAAAACATCCTTCAGCATTGCCTCACACTTAGTCCTTAGTTTCCCAAATAGTCTTTTTGTTAAATTATCCCCATTTTAATATGTCATTTGGTTCCTGTAAAAACCCTAATGAAGGGGCCAGTGACATGGCATAGCGAGTTATGGCACTGCCTGCAGCACCTGCATCCCACATGGTGCTGGTTACAGTCATGGCTGCTCCACTTATGATCCGACTCCCTGCTAATGTGCCTGGGAATGTAGCACAAAATAGCCCTAGTGGTGGGCCCCTGCACCCACGTGGGAGACCCAGAAGATGTTCTTGGATCCTGCCTTCAGCTTACCCAGCCCTGGCTAGCCTTTGTAACCACTTGTAGAGTGAACAAGCAGATGAAAGATCTCTCTCTCCCTCTCTCTTTCTCTCTCTCTGTAACTCTACCGTTCAAATAAATAAGTCTTTAAAAAAGAACACTAACTGATAGAATATCCTACATAAAACAGAAGCCACAAAATTGCTTTATATTCCTTCTATAGCTTGCTCACTACTATTTAACCACTATGAGTCAATGGATTTTGTCTATTATGTTTACTATTGTGTACCATCTTCAAGAACAATTCCTGGTCTAACACCTGTTTTCTATATGTGTATGTATTTTATATGTGTATAAATATATATATATATATATTTGATTACTATACCTACAATGATAAATGAGATTTATCAGAGTATTATGCTAATATTTATTTTGTCTCTTCCTCTGATACTTAGAATAAAATTATATTTTATATTATCCTGACACTATTGTCTCAGTAATATATAATATGACCCTAAGTGTTTAAAACACAAAGAATTTTAAAAGTTTCAAATCTCAGAAACAATTACATGTATAACTTATTAAAATGCAATAATTGTGTGTGATGGATATGTCAAAATTATTTCATGCATTTTTAAGGACATGACATCTACTTACCTGTCAATATGTCCAAGTTTTGAAATTAACTGAGTGAATTAATTTGAGAGGGAGAATGTATATTCCTAGAAGAAACTGGAGGAGAGGTTATAATAAAAGAGGAAAAAAAATACCCATCTGTACTTTTATTTAATAGAACCTTGTTAAAATTACTGTTTGAAACCATTTTACAGTCAGCAACGATTATTCAGAGATTGCCAAAAGAGATAATTGCATCTTTTAAAATTTTAAGCAGTGTGATGTGTTTAACTGGGAGCTATTTTTGAGTATTTAGGCCTCACGTATACATTTTTAATTTTGATTGCTCCAGTGAGCCGTGTGGTTATTTACTTGGAATATACTTTAGAAAAGAGCTACCAACACAGTTAACTCACTACTGACACTGGCCTGCTACATAATTACCTGTTAAGTAGCTTTCAACAAATCTTTCTCTTAAAAAATAGTATATGATGGAATAATTCCAAGTATGTGAAATAGATTCATGTAACCTCCATAATGTATCTAAAAAAACTGTGACATTTCTTTTAAGTTCTTATAAGTGTAAATGTTTTATATGGAATTGTCTCATTTCATTCATACAATGAATTTATAGGTAATATTATTCTCTAATATCAAAAACAAAAATGAGTAATGAAACATCTGAGGGAATTGTTTGAGATCATCAAGGGAGTGGATTGCTAAGGCAAAAGCTAAAGTCTTTCATAAATTTCTACCAAGTGAGAATATATTTGTATCCTATCCTATGTCTGTGACTCTGAGAAGATTTACATATTTTAATTCTCAGTGTTTTAGTTGTGGAATTATGAGTGATAATATCTAAGAGACAATTTGGTGATTAAATTAAATTGCATGTAATTAGTTTGAAAACTGCTAAATTATTATGAGAACAGCATTGGAATTAGTAAAAGCAGACCAAGAATAATTGTATTTTGTTATTATTTTCTTATTATTTTGATTCCATTTCTAAAAGTTTTCAACAGATATACAAAAATCATATTTAGTCATGAAGCACTAAGTGGTATTGTGTTCAGTCATGGAAAAAAAATATATATATATATCTTTTTCTAAAGCATTTAAAATTTCTTCTTTGTGGCAAAATAATAATTTTTAACTTTTATTTAATAAATATAATTTCCAAAGTACAACTTTTGGAATATAGTGGCTCTTTCCCACCATAAACTCCCTCCTACCCGCAACCATCCCATTTCCTGCACCCTCTCCCATCCCATTCACATCAAGATTCATTTTCTGTCAGTGCAGCGGCTCACTAGGCTAATCCTCTACCTGCGGCGCCGGCACCCTGGGTTCTAGTCCTGGTGGGGCACTGGATTCTGTCCCGACTGCTCCTCTTCCGGTCCAGCTTTCTGCTATGGCCCGGAGTGCAGTGGAGGATGGCCCAAGTGCTTGGGCCCTGCACCAGCACGGGATACCAGGAAGAAGCACCTGGCTCCTGGCTTTGGATCAGCTCAGCTCGCCGGCTGCAACACACCGGCCACTTGAGGAGTGAACCAACAGAAAAAGGAAGATCTTTCTGTCTCTCTCTCTCACTGTCTAACTCTGCCTGTCCAAAAATAAATAAATAAATAAATAACTAAATAATTCATTTTCAATTTCTTTTATATACAGAAGATGAATTTAGTATATACTAAGTAAAGATTTCAACAGTTTGCACCCACACAGGAACACAGAGTATGAAGTACTGTTTGAGTACTAGTTATACCATTAATTCACATAGTACAACACATTAAGGACAGAAATCCTACATGGCGAGTAAGTGCACAGTGACTCCTGTTGTTGATTGAACAATTCACATACTTATTTATGTCATCAGTAATCACCAAGGCTCTTGTCATGAGTTGCTAAGGCTATGGAATCCTCGTGATTTTGCCAAATCCAATCTTATTTAGACAAGGTCACAATGAAAGTGGAAGTTCTCTCCTCCCTTCAGAGAAAGGTACCTCCTTCTTTGATGGCCCATTCTTTCCGCTGGTATCTCACTCACAGAGATCTTTCATTTAGGTCATTTTGTTTTGTTTTGTTTTGGCCAGAGTGTCTTGGCTTTCCACGCTTGAAATACTCTCATGGGCTTTTTAGCTGGATCCGAATACCTTAAGGGCTGATTCTGAGGCCAGAGTGCTGTTTAGGACATCTGCCATTCTATGAGGCTGCTGTGTATCCTGCTTCCCATGTTGGATTGGATCGTTCTCTCCTTTTTAATTCTATCAGTTAGTGTTAGCAGACACTAGTCTTGTGTATGTGATCCCTTTGACTCTTTTTTTTTTTTTTTTTTGACAGGCAGAGTGGACAGTGAGAGAGAGAGACAGAGAGAAAGGTCTTCCTTTGCCGTTGGTTCACCCTCCAATGGCCACCACGGCTGGCGCTCTGCAGCCAGTGCACCGCGGTAATCCGATGGCAGGAGCCAGGTGCTTCTCCTGGTCTCCCATGGGGTACAGGACCCAAGCACTTGGGCCATCCTCCACTGCACTCCCTGGCCACAGCAGAGAGCTGGCCTGGAAGAGGGGCAACTGGGACAGAATCCGGCGCCCTGATCAGGACTAGAACCCGGTGTGCCGGTGCCGTAAGGTGGAGGATTAGCCTATTGAGCCAAGGCGCCAGCCTGATCCCTTTGACTCTTAACCCTATCATTATGATCAATTATGAACTGAAACTGATCACTTTGACTAGTGAGATGGCATTGGCACATGCCACCTTGATGGGATTGAATTGGAATCGCCTGGCACGTTTCTAACTCTCCCATTAGGACTAAGTCCGATTGAGCACATGACGAACTGTACGTCTCCTCCCTCTCTTATTCCCACTCCTATATTTAACAGGGGTCACTTTGCAGTTAAATTTAAACACCTAAGAAACCTGTTGAACTGAAATGGACACTATGAGAAACAATGACTTGATCAGCCCTTGTCCTGACCTTCGAGGAACAACTTACTACTTTATTCCTTTTAGTACTTTTCTTTTGTTCTACTTAATACTATTGGCTGAACTCTTTAAAATAATAATTCAAAATTTTGTTTATTTATATAAAAGGCAGAGAGACAGAGAAACAGGGAGAGAGAACTTCTATCTGCTGATCACCCCCTCAAATGGTTGCAACAGTCAGGACTGCGTTGAAACAAATCTAAAAGCTGGGAACTCAATCAAGATCTCCCATGTGAGTGGTATGGACCCATCTACATAGCCCATCATCACTTCTGCCTTTCAGAAAGTGTCTGCATTTACAGAAAACTGAAATCAGAAGGTAGAGTCAGGTATTGAACCCCAGTAATTTAATGTGGATTACAGTCATCCTAACTAGCAGCTTAACTATAAGATTAAATGTCTATTGTTCTGGATTCTGTGATTTGGTTTGAGTTACAGATTTGTGTGTTGTTTGTTGATCATTGTGTTTCTCCTTCATAGATCTGAATGCTTTTCTAAATTTTCTTGGAAATTGGGACAAGCATTTGGTGTAGCAGTTAAGGCAAAATTCTTAAAAATCAAAAAGCTCAAGACTTCTTGGAAATAAAGTATTTGCTATTAATAGAGCTATAGAGAGAATCAAATATTTCTGCATGTTGGCTGGTAGTTTTCAGTACACTGAAATGAGATTATCACATTGCTTTATCCATTACAGAGTCAATGGAGCTGAACCATTGGTCCCACTCGATAAGTGACAATGCATTGCCTTTAGCTCAGAAAACATTCAGTTTCAAATCTTATTTTTCCACCCACTTTCTCATTGCTTTCAGTAAAATCATGTAACTTCCTAGCAGCTCAATTTCTGAATTCATAAAATTTGCACAATACTAGGTGTTCTTATCTACCTACAAGAGAATTGATGATTTAATGTCTGTCTCAGTAAGAACAGCCTGGTTTTTATTTGATCTCCAAGTAACTGCAAGTGTCAGTGGTGTATCATAACAAATGGTTTCCTCATGCAACATTAATTGTTGGTCTTTTTGATTCTCCAGACCAGCTGTCCTCTATGTGTTATCTCAGTGTTCCTGGCTGCTTCTACCTGGCGGTGTGCTTCCAAAGATGTTGTTTCTGGGGATACATGGTATGGAGGTTTGTTCACCCAGAAGCTTATTTTAAATTTAATCCCCTTCATGAAATGCTCAGAGGTGGGACCTTTAAGATATTATTAGGTTTTTCCCCTGATGAATGGATTTATTCCATTCATGAGATTTACAGATAAATGGGTTATCTCAGAAAGCAGGTCTACTCAAAACGCCAGTGTAGTTAGGTTTCTCTCATGCTCCCTGTCTACTCCTCATGTGAATGAGTGCAGCTGCCTCATGATTCTATCAGCATCAAGTGCATCATTAAATAGCGTACAGGTGCCAATGCCATGGTTTTGGGCTGTGAGAACTGTAAGCTAAATAAAAATCTTTTCTTTGTAAATTGCACAGTATATGATACTGTTAGAGCCAATGAAAAAATCTAAATCAATTAAATGGTTTCACCTGAATCTTATGTGCGTAATTAGTGCATACAGTATTGTTCAAAAGCAACTCATGTGGTCATATATGTGACTTTAAAAGATAAGAAAGCGACCTCTTTCTACGGACTTAGAAGTACATGAAAACTATAGATTCATAAACAGTATTACCTACCACAATTTAAATTACAATTCCCAATAAAAGTCTTGAATAATGTTAAACCACAAAATTCCAAAGATGCAGGTCAGAAGACAGTTGTCTCTGTATGAGTAAGATATGACTTTAAGTCAAATAAGTTCCCTGTTTTAACAGTTTATTCTTAACCAAGAAAATATTGACATTTCACTTGCTATAAGAAAGAAATAGAAAATCCCTTCAGTGTCATAAAAGTCACTCTGAGAGCTGGGAAGACTACAGAGGCCGACCTTCGAATTAGAGAGATTCACTATGTATTTACCCGAAAGCCATAGTGATCATTTTTTTGTTTGAACTGAAGGACAGAAAGCATAGATCCCAAAACTTAAGTTTGCCTGGGTATATGTAGAACATATAGCATAGATTATAGATGAAGTCGCCAAACTTAATGTGAGAACATTTAACAAAGGCAGTAAACAAGAGAGAGATTTCTGAAGCTGGCAATTTATACCCTATGTAGTTTTAAATTTAAATAATTTCATCAATAGTTTTCATCAGTCATTATCAATTATTTTTCTTAAGTTCATGAAGCCTAGAGATATGATAACTATGTAAATTCCTATGCTTCCGAATGCTTTAGACCTGAGTGAGGCAGACACTATTGGCTCCCTAACCTGATGCACTTTATTAAGATACTACTCCCATATGCCAGCTGCTTTTGCGGTTGACTACTAATGGCTAAAACTTTCCCCCTTCCTTCTCCATATCGTTGTCCTTGACTAATAGGAGTGAACTTGCTCAGAGACATCTGGGATATCAGGAAGTTACACTCCCCATTCGAAGGCAGCCCATAGCCAGTGACTGATGTAATACACAATATTGCCTTCCTGCCTCTAGGTGGGGCCTTCTGTGACACAAATTTTTTACTCCAACTATGAGGTTGTGGTTGTTCTCTGGGAGCTGCATCTCTGTCTAACTCGCTCTCCTACACATACCTCTCTTTTCCTCCCCTGCAGATCGCTCCTGTGAGCACTCTTTCAACAAATCACTTTCACAAGAAATCCTGTCTGAGGCTCTGTTTCTAAGCTGACCTAAGACATTGAGTATACTCAACCTAATTAGTGCAGTCAATATTCCAGTGCCTATAAACACCTAAGAGCTGCACTAACAGAAAACAATCTTTAGAAAGGTTATTCCAGTATGGGTTGCCTATGCGTTGAACAAACAAGCAAGCCTATAAGGGCTTAGAGCAATATCCTCATCCCTTGGGGCTCTGAATTGAACCACAGAATATTGATTCAAGCTGTATTAACAGACGGTTTTGAATCAGCCTCCTAGACCAAGTAATGCTACTATATTCACTTTGCATGCAAATTTTATTTAAATTGCACTGTGCTTTGGTAGGTAAACAATAAAATTCAAAATCTTGTGATAATATGAGCATTGCTAACCTCTTAGATTACTGGGACAGGAACTCTGAAAAATGCCCTGTGGAGTTTATGAGAACACAGTGAGTACATAGTCCTGCAATATTATGTTTGTTAAATCACATTTGCAATATAGCAAGCTCTAGACATCCACATTCTTAGGGACGTCAAAGCAATCCCATGTCTAGGGAAAAGGGTTAAATTCTGGGGGTACGTGATGTAAACAGGTATCCCATAAAGAACCACAGAGTTATGGACACATCCTGAGCATCCCCCACTATGACTAATTAAGATTGCACCTAATAGCTATGTCATGAACTTGCACTTAAGAAAGGTATTGACTTCTGAGTCTTAAAAATTAACTTCTCTGAAGATAAATTTCCTCATTAAATGTAAGTGGGGATTTGTGTTTAAATCAATTAATATTTCACAAAACATTTGATTGCTAATAATGCCTTTTTAAAATCATATTGCTTTTGAAAATTTTAAACAAGTGGTAGAATGTTGCATATTGCGTGGTGAGTTAAGCTGCTAGTTAGGACTCCAACACCCCATATCAGAGTGTTGGGATGGAGTCTGAGCCCTGCCTCTGCTTCCCATCCAGCTTCCTGAAGTACCTGTGAGGCCACAGATGATGCTCCAATTATGCGGGTTTCTGCCACCCACATGGAAAACAGATAGAGTTCCCAGTTTCTGGTTTCAGCCTAGCCTAGCCCTGACCATTGCACATATTTGGGGAGTGATGCAGCAGATGTAAGATTCTCTCTCTCTCTCTCTCAATCCTCAACATCTCTGTCAGTCTGTCTTTTGAATAAAGGAACAAGTAAATGAATAAATTTATATTTAAAGAAATAAAATTTAAAATAAATGGGAGAATCTTGACTAGCATTGGATTTACTATTAAAGAGACTTTTCTCCAATGAAATATTTATTAGGAAGATACAATATGAAAAATTATACAATTAAGTGGAAAATTTAAAAAAAAAAAACAACTTTTGGTTGAGAAACTAGAATTGTCAACAAGTGCCTAAAGATTGAAGACCAGCCAATGCTATGATGATGGTATACGAGACACTAGGAATCACTCCCGCCTTCAGTGTCATCCAGAGATCAAAATCTGTTTCAGGCCACTCTCATAATGTAACCCAACGTACCCATATGCCTAAAGGGTTCCAAACCTGACCGAGACAACCAGAGTCAAAGCCTCAGGCATCCAGATGCTTTTTATGCATGTTAACGTTCAAAAACCCTGTAATTATCTCTAAACCCAAACTGACTCTAGAGACACAGATAAATTCCTAAAGTTCATGGAAAATAGAATTAAAAGTGGGGGCTGGCATTGTGGCATAGCAGGTAAAGCCACTGCTTGAAAGGCTGGCATTCCACATGGGCACTGGTTCTTGTCCTGGCCGCTCCAGTTTCAACAGAGCTTTTTGCTAACGCTGTGGGAAAAGCAGCGGAAGAGGGCCCATGTGTTAGGGGCCCCTGCCACCCGCATGGGCAATCTGGATGAAACTCCTGGCTCCTGACTTAGTCCTGGCCAGCCCTGGCCAGCCCTGGCCATTGCAGCTATCGGGAAAGTGAACCAGTGGTTGGCAGATCTCTCACTCTCTTCCCCTCTGTATATAAAACTCACTTTCAGGTAAATAAATAAATCTTTTTTTTTAAAAGAGATAAATTAAAAGATAAGTTCATTTGGGTGCAATAAATTTTGGAATCCGTGCATTTGAGATGTTTCCAAAAGTTCATGAGTATGCATATGTGCAAAAACTATGTATGGATTTCAATTGTCAATGCATCGAAATATAGTTATCTTCTAATTCTCCCTTTTCATAAACTTTCCTGTCTTCAGGGTAGAGCAATAGTGAGGCACAATTAATACATCATCATTTTTACCTGGAATATATAAAACATTCCTTTCACCCCACCCTCTGCCACCATCCCTCTGCCACCACCCTGATCTGGAAGATGCAAAGTGGATTACAAATATTTGAAAATCAAAAATGCAATGGTATTACCAAGCTGGTGATTTACAGAGTTTGCATTTAGCCATGGGAAAGAGTCTGCACCAATCCAAGCAGTTGGAACATGTTGGAATGTAAAGTCAAAGACTTTCCACCTGATCAAATCCTGGAGCAGGCAGTGCCAGGTGAAAAGCTTTGGAGCCCAACACACCTGTGTTTGAGACCTGGCTCTGCTGTTTTCAGTTTGATCATTGGTGAGTAATTTGGCTTCACTAAACCTAAAAACATGTTTGATAATTTCAGAATTATACTCAATTCTGTGCAGGGCTGACGTGAAGATTTAGTGAGAGGAAAATAATAGCTAATGTAGTTTGAATTCTGATGGTGTGCCAGCCCCTACACTAATAGCTTTTATGTTTCTGAGTATTCAAAGTGTTTATGGAAAATTTGAAGTACTTTTTTAAAAGATGCATTTTAATTATTTGAAAGAGTTACAGAGAGAGGTAGAGACAGAGAGAGGTCTTCCATCCACTGGTTCACTCCGCAAATGGCTACAATGGCCAGAGCTGAGCCTATCTGAAGTCAGGAGGCCAGGAGCTTCTTCCAAGTCTCCCATGTGAGTACAGGGGAGCCAAGGAGTTGGGCCTTACTCCACTCCTTGCCCCAGGCCATTGGCAGGGAGTTGGACTGGAAGTGGAGCAGCCCGGACTTGAACTGGCGCCCATATGGGATGCCAACAACACTGCATCATAGAGCTGGCCCCTGAAGTATGCTTAAATTAATTTTCCTGAAATTTTTAAATATCCACATAAATGATTGCATTGCAAGAACCCATGTGATTGATATATTCATTGTTGCTTGCAAGTTCACTTGCCCCATCATAAAGTTCTGCTTCTACAAAGGGACTCCTGTCCTATGTCCTGGTTCCAATCCTTGGTAATCTAATTACAATCTAATTACAATCTAATTACAGAAAAGTTCGGATATTGTATTTCACTCATTCTTCTCAGGGTTATTTGGATTAATGAGTTTCAATACCTCATAAGCAAAAAGGAAAGAGAGGAAAGAGAGGAAGGAGGGAGGGAAGGAAGGAAGGAAGGAAAGGAGGGAGGGAGGGAGGGGGGGGGAGGAAATGTGTGTGTGTGTATGTATATATATTTATACTATCTAGCTTTTTGGCACAAACTGAACTACCAATAACACAAAAATTTTGTTAGTTTATACTTGCAACACCAATTTTGAATTTTTATTCTAAATGATTCTGTAAAAGTGAGAGTGTGCACTTCACTTCCATGAAGTGTTATTCAAGCAATGCAGTAAACCAATGACTTCCTAACATGTAAACATCATGTATGTAATTTCTTAGGAGTATAATAAACCTGGAATACACGGAAGAGCCGCTCTGTTTCAGCAGTACAGATTTAAATACCAGTGAAACTTTGCATTTTAGTTAGCTCCACAAATGGAAGTATAAAAATATTAAAGATGGATAGACAATCACTGAAGTACTATAAGCTTAAAATTTAAGATTTCAAGTGCATTTTATATTTCATTTTTATATCCAAGGCACTGCTGATCCAGCATTTGTTATGCCATTTGACTATCCAGAGACCCATGACGGAGATTATGTGAAGCACTTGACAATTCAAGTAAAAGATAATCTCATTTTTTCCCAAACTAGTCAATAATAAATGAGTTTTAAAATTTAAATCAAAACAATGGATTTCTCACAGTACATTATTGATAAGGCACAGTTATTCTAACAGCATTTTCAGAGGACGATGCATTATTTACTGCTAAACTAATAAAAACTCTAACAAAAATAAAAATATTACACTAAAAAATAATACGGGCCTGAGCATGTGAAACTTTTGGCAGGGTAGTTTATCAGGAATTTAAGCAGAGAAAGTATGTAACACGATTTCTTTCTCATATTTCAGAGAAAGGTTTTTTTTTTTTTTTTACACTGGTAAGTAAAATGTGTTTCTTATAATGGCTGTAGTTCTATTGCAAAAACAACAAAATGCACAATAACTCTTCCATGTGAGTTCCTGTACAGACTGTTGATATGAATAATGTACATGAGAAGAGACAAGTTACTCTTCATCGTAATAAAATTATTCGAGGTCAGAATACTATTTTAAAGGCTTATTTTAGAATTTAAAATTTTCTATGATTTTTCCCAAAAACTGTCTTGCTGCCATTTTAAATTCCTCATCTAAAATATTGCAAGAGTCATAAAAGTGTGCTGAATGAAATTGTTGATTGAATGAATATGCAAACATATACACAGTAATATAAAAGGACAAATACAATGGAGCAAGGCAGAGAGGTTTCTGGTTAACTTAAAACTCGTAAATAAATGTAAGAATTTGACATACTTGTAGTAAGCCTTTTTCAGTCTTTGCCATATGGTGAATGATTTGATTAAAATATCTGTTCTAAAAATGATTATTTGGGAGCAGTGTTGTGGCATATGGGTTAAGCCACAGGCTGTGACATGAGCATCCCATAATGGAGCGCCATTTCAAGTCCTAGTTACTCTGCTTCTCATACGACTCCCTGCTATATATGTCTGGGAAAGCAGAGAAAGGTGGCCCAATACTTCAACTCCTGCCATCCATGTGGGAGACCAGAATGGAGTTCCAGCTTCCTGACTTTCGTCTGGTCCAGTGCCAGTCTTTGACCATTTGCAGAGTGAACCAGAGGATAGAAGACCTCACTGTCCCCCGCTCCTCTCTGTCATTCTGGCTTCCAAATAAATAAAATAAATCTTTTAAAAATGTTAGTTTAAGTTGAAATTTGTATTTCTGTAATTGTAGATTTACGTACAGTTGTAAGAAAGACTGGGAAGAAATCTGTTGCACACTATATCCAGTTCTAATGGTAAGATTTTTTTCATACTTAGTGTGCAATATCGCATTCAGGATATCAGCATTGGAACAAACCAATCATCTTGTTTTTCTTTCTCTTAAATTTATTTTTTATTTAAATACTGTACATATTAGTGGGGTACCACATGATGTTTTAATACATGTATACATTGTGAAATGTCCAATCAGAGTAAATATATCTATCTCCTCAAACATTTAGCATTTCCTTCTGGTAGAAACATCCAAAATATTATCTTTTTTTAAGATTTACTTATTTATTTGAAAGTCAGAGTTACACAGAGAGAGAAGGAGAGGCAGAAAGAGAGAGAGGCCTTCCATCCGCTGGTTCACTCCCCAGTTGGCCGCAACAGCCAGAGCTGCACCAATCTGAAGCCAGGATTCAGGATCCTCCTCCAGGTTTCCCACATGGGTGCAGGGGCACAGGGACTTGGGCCATCCTTCACTGCTTTCCCAGGCCATAGCAGAGAGCTGGGTTGGAAGTGAAGCAGCCAGGACTCACGCCAGCACCCAGATGGGATGCCGGTGCCGCAGGCGTTGACTTTACCTGGTATGCCTCAGTGCCGGCCTCCAAAATATTATCTTCTAGGTGCTTTTTTTCCTTCTCTAATCACAACACTCAGGAACATGAAGCAACTTAAGTGTACCTTGACTTATGAATGAATAAAGAAAACATGACACTTATATACACAATGAAATACTACTATTGTCATTCGCACCAATATGGATGCAACTGGAATAATTATGTTAAGCAAAATAACTAAGTACAGAGAAACAAGGCTCAATAGGCTAATCCTCCGCCTGCAGCACTGGCACACCAGGTTCTAGTCCTGGTCGGGGCACCAGATTCTGTCCCGGTTGCCCCTCTTCCAGACCAGCTCTCTGCTATGGCCTGGGAGTGCAGTGGAGGATGGCCCAAGTACTTGGGCCCTGCACCACATGGGAGACCAGGAGAAGCACCTAGCTCCTGCCTTATGGATCAGCGTGGTGTGCCTGCCGCAGTGCGCCAGCCATGGCGGTCATTGGAGGGTGAAACAATGGCAAAGGAAGACCTTTCTCTCTGTCTCTCTCTCTCTCACTGTCCACTCTGCCTGAAAAAAAAAAAAAAAAAAGTAAGTTAAAAGTATAATGACCAGACCCTGGGTGGGAGGAGGGTCTTAGGGGGAGGAAAGAATGGAGAAACACTGATTACCAGGCACCATTTAGAGCTAAATAGGAGCAAGGAATTCTAGAGTTACATATCAAAGTAATGTGACAACATAGATAATGTCAGTGTTCTGTATGTGCATTTCTCAATCCACTCATCTTTTTCAGACAATCTCCTTTACTATCTGTGTATGGAATCTCATATGGCTTTGTTAGTTTGAAGATCTACTGCTCCAATGGAAATAATGAACAAGGTGGTCACGAAATCCATCCCTTGTGTTGTTACTGACACTCATCTCATTCCACCAATACTGTGTTGATGTCCTCACCAAACTTAGAAAGTTTTCAGTGATTTTATTTTTTAAATACACGGTCAGTCCAGCTCGTTCTCCTCTCCTTTTGATATTACCAATAACAGGAATATGTAAATGATTTTGTATTATTGTTCCCTATGCCTCTCAGGCTCCGTTCAATATTTCATTTCAGGATATTTTCTTTCTGTTGTTCAGATTGGATAAATTGTATTGATCTGCCCTCAAGTTCACTGATTTTTTTTAATATGTCATCTCCACACTATTATTGAGTTCAATCAACAAACTTACTTGTTATTGCTCTTATTATATTTTTCAGTTCTATAATTTCCATTTGATTCTTTTTTACGTAACTTTTATTTCTTTGCTGTCACTTTCCATGATTTGATTTATTTCAAGAAAATTAGTAATTGACTATTGAAACACTTTTGTGATGGTAGTTTAAAATTCTTGTCAGAAAATTCCAACACTTGATTCACTTGGGTGTCAGTATTCATTTATTATCTGTTATAAAATGATTTCCTTTGTGCTTGGCAGGGTTGGGTGATTGTCTATTGTATCCCTGACATTTTGTCTATTTTGTTTAGAGACTGCGGGTTGCATTTAAGTATTTAACTTTAGCAGGCAGTTGCCCTGTTCAGGTTTGGCATGCAAGTCTTGGCCTGCATTTCTGGGCTGTGGGTCCAATGACAGTTCAGTTTTCAGAGTTTTTGTGGTGTTATTATGGGATGCCTAGTTTATCTTATACACAGAGGACCTCCTGTTGCTCTCTACTGGTATTGCGTATGGAAACAGAAGAGGTGTCCCCACTCTCGGTTGCCAGGAGTCTCCCTGTGAGATTAGAAATTGGTGGGACCCACTGGCATCCCCACCCTACCCGCAGTTTTTGTTTCTGGAAAGACAAGGAGTCTCGAGCCCTTTGAGTCAATGATATTCAATTTTCTTGATGCTATTGGGTCCTTCTTGTTATTTCTACCCAAGCATTCTGGGTTCTCTGGAAAGGGGCAGAGTTTCCCAGGCCAAGCTGCTTACCGTGGCTGAGTTCCTCACCTTACTAGTGTTGAAGCAGGGTGAGGAAGGAGAGACTTAGGACTGTAGCGACAAAGAGACTCCCAAATGCAATTGCTTGTGGTAAATGGGTCCCTTCTGCTCACTCCTCCCCACTGCCCTCGTAAATTTTACTAGCTAAGAGGGGCCTCAGGCCTGTCAGGCAAAAGAACACTTTCCCTGGACACCCATAATGAGCAGAGCTCCTGTTGGGTCAGTGCTGATTTCACCTGTCCCATCTATGGAGGGAGGAAGCCACCCGGGTCCCCTTCTGTGGCCAGGCTGAAGGCTGGGAAATGCTGGGTCTGGGTGGCTTCTGCTGTGGGGTGCAAGGACTTACAAGCCCTGCTGCTAGGCTATGTCTCCATTCCTGGGCTCCCTCGGCTGGCTACCTCCTATTTGCCACCTTCTCAGAGTTTTCTTTTTGTTGTTCTCCGCGTCATTTCCAGGATTTATGCTGTGGTCAGCAGGAAGGAACAGGGAGAAAGGGGTTTGTGCCTTGCTGTACAAATTGGAATCTTCATTTTCACTCTTAAGAAATTACTTTTTTTTCCCATTCACCAATGGGAAGAACTAAGGTAGAGAATCCTGGGTCATTTTTTCAAGGTCATGAAGTGAGCAAGTGGCAGCACAGATATCAAACTGATCTTTCAATGCCAAAGGACACATTTCCATCTAATTCCCCTCTTTTTATTCTTGCATGTGGAATCAATCTAATAAATACCAAAACACCAAAATCAAATAAAGGATAAGTTATTGGAAGCTAATCTTTATCTGATATTATTTATCTGTGGGGAAAAATCATATACATGTTCATTAAATCGTGTCAGAGATAACAGAAGCATGGACGCTAAAGGTGAAAGAAACACTTTTTGGGAAGTGACAGGCAAAGGCAGTGAGGACAGCTGTGGAGAGCACAGGATGTTCTCATTAAAGGAAAGCAGCATTTTGAAGGGCAGGTGCTGTTCTGGCAAAATGACTGGCTCAATTCTGTTGCTGGCTTCTTAGACCCCCTGCCCAAATCTGATTTCAGAAGGACTAGCACCAAAAACAGGAGAGGCACATTTGGCCTGGAAGTTTGCCAGAAAGCAAAGACAGCTGAGATGATTTTATTCTGTCTTCCCCGTGTGGGTACAGTAAAAATGGCTAACTCCTTCTCTCTGTCTCTCTCCGCAAGATATTTCAGAGGCAGGCAGGAGGGCAGTCTGCAAGTGACAACACCAGCAGTAATTACTGAGAAGACATTCTGCAAGGCTAGGCTTTGTTTTGTTTTGTTGTCTTCAAATACCAAAGGCAAATAATGAAGTGTTTAGGAGAAGTGAAAGATCATCCCTCACTCCTTTTCATGTTGATGAATTCCTGCATAAGTAAAGGAGATAATCCCAGCTATCAAGTTAATATGAAAGAGTTCCAAACACAGATCTCAGAGACAGAGGTGGGGGTGAGCAGGAGGGGAGGCAAGGACAGAGCTACGGTGGGCCAGTAGGCATGGGAGGAGGCAGGTGCAGATCTTTCTCTTGCCTTGGCGTATGAGAGGTAAAATGTAAAAGCATTTTTTTCTCTAGGTATGTGTTTTGTTTTGTTTTGTTTTGTTTTACTTAATGAAATGAGAGTTTTATAACATAACATGGAGGTATTGATTTGCAGCTTTTTTTTTTTTTAATCTTGGTAGCTTCCAAGAATGGGATGGGTGCCTGCCAGTGAGACAGAAAGTGCTTAGCAATTCCTTCCCTCCTGAAACCAGGATTTGACATGAACTCTGTTCACACAAGGCAAATGCATCTAACAGACAGTGCTCTTGCTCCAAGGCAATTATCTGTCTGGTAAAACAGATAACATGAATTCTGTAGGAGGAAGAGGAGAAGAATATCTAATTTTTATTGAACACTTACTGTGTACTAGACACTGCTTAAAGTACTGAATAGACTGTTCCCCTCAGTTGATACTGCTAAAGAATCATTCAATTACCAGATGAACACATATCAGCTCAGGCAGTTTAAATAATTCCCCAAAGTCCCATAGCATAGCCAGTAAGTGGTAAAGCTGAGATTTGAATCTAGAATTTTTTCCCTCTAATATATCAGTCAGGTAACTAGATATTATTTTGCTTTGCTTCCTTCTTTTATTGTCTGCCTCTTCAACATGTTTCCTTTTTAGAGAGAGAAGAGAGAGAGAGAGAGAGAGAGGAGAAGAGATACACACAGAGAGGAGAGAGCCTACTAGTTTCATTCCTTGGATGTTCCTAATAGCCAGAGCTGAACTGAGCCTGATCCAGGACACAGGAACTGAATCTAGGTCATCCACATGGGTGACAGGGACTCCTATACCTTGAATCATCACCTCCTGCTTCCTGTGATCTGTATCAGCAGGAAGCTGGAGTCAGGTGCTGGAGCTCAGTTATCCAACCCAGATTCTCCAATGTGGGATGCTTCCACCTTAACTCCTAGGCAAAATGCCCACCCCAATTAGCAATTTTTTTCTTGAAATATCTCCTTGTAATTCTGCCAACATTCGGTGTGAGCTTGGTTTGTTGCACTGTGCTGGCACGAAGATATGCCCCCTGTTAGCTTACAGACACTCTCCAGTGCTGCAGTGAACACAAATAAGACATAGTTCTGATAGTCACCTCCAAGCAGGTTACAGTCTAGGTGATGAATAATTTATTCTTGGAAGCTTACTTTATATCCATCAAACCAAGTGGAGTCACTTGGACATTTTCAAAGTCTTGTGTGTCTGTGTCAGAGTTGGACAAACTTGTTTTGATAAGGAGAGTCTACCTTTTGGATATGACAACAGCCCAATAAAAGGAGAAGATTTGGTTGTGAAGTCACTCTGAGCCAACAGTCGAGGCAGAACTCAATGTTCCTCTGCTAGTATGTTTGATCTTCCTCTGAAGTGTTATTGTCTCTCAGGAAGAGGTTGTCTTATTAGATCAGGCTGAGCTGGGCACCAGGTCATGTGGTGTGTGAGATGTCATGGACTTAACAAGAGATTTAAGCCAAAACATACAGAAGAGGCTCCATTTAGAAGTTGTAGAGCTTATTTCAAAAAGTACCTACTTATGGGCTTTCCAGCCAGATTCGCATGCCTTAAGGGCTGATTCTGAGGCCAGAGTGCTATTAAGGACATCTGCCATTCTATGGGTCTGCTGTGTATCTCACTTCCCATGTTGGATCATTCTCTCCCTTTTTTATTCTATCAGCTAGTATTTGCAGACACTATTCTTGTTTATGTGATCCCTTTGGTTCTTAGTCCTATCATTATGATCAGTTGTGAACTGAAATTGATCACTGGGACTAGTGAGATGGCATTGGTACATGCCACCTTGATGGGATTGAATTGGAATCCCCTGGTATGTTTCTAACTCTACCGTTTGAGGTAAGTCAGCTTGAGCATGTCCCGAATTGCACATCTCTTCCCTCTCTTATTCCCACTCTTACATTTAACAGCGATCACTTTTCAGTTAAGTTTCAGCCCTTAAGAAGAATTGTGTATTGATTACAGTATTCAACCAAAAGTATTAAATAGAACAAACAAAAAAAATACTAAGAGGGATAACATATCAAGTTGCTCATCAACAGTCAGGGTGAGGGCTGATCAAGTCACCATTTCTCATAGTGTTCATTTCACTTTAACAGGTTTCCTTTTTGGTGCTCAGTTAGTTGTCACCTATCAAGGAGAACAAGTGGTATTTGTCCCTTTGGGATTGGCTTATTTCACTCAGCATAATGTTTTCCAAATTCCTAACAGGGATCACTTTTCAGTTAAAATTTAAACACCTAAGAATAATTGTGTGTTAATTACAGAGTTCAACCAATGGTACTAGAACTTCAACCCTTAAGGCATGCAGATCTGGCTGAAAAGCCCATGAGACTATTTCAGGCATGGAAAGCCAAGACACTCTTGGGGGGGGGGGGACCTAAATGAAAGATCTCTGCGAGTGAGATCCCAGTGGAAAGAATGGGTCATCAAAGAAGGAGGTACCTTTCTCTGAAGGGAGGAGAGAACTTCCACTTTGACAATGGCCTTGTCTAAATATGATCAGAGTCAGTGAACTCAGGGGGCTTCCATAGCCTTGGCAGCTCATGACAAGAGCCTAGGGTGATTACTGAGGCCATAAACAAGAGTGTCAATTTGTTAAGTCAACAACAGGAGTCACTGTGCACTTACTCCTCATGTAGGATCTTTGTCCTTAGTGTGCTGTACATTGAGATTTAATGCTATAACGAGTACTCAAACAGTATTTTTCACTTTATGTTTCCATGTGGGAGCAAACTGTTGAAATCTTTACTTAATGTATGCTAAACTGATCTTCTGTATATAAAGAGAATTGAAAATGAATCTTGATGTGAATGGAAGGGGAGAGGGAGTGGGAAAGGGGAGGGTTGCGGGTGGGAGGGACGTTATGGGGGGGAAGCCATTGTAATCCATAAGCTGTACTTTGGAAATTTATATTCATTAAATAAAGGTTTAAAAATTAAAAAAAAAAGTACCTACTTAATTAGCTCTTCCTGCATGTTCAAATTATATTGACCCTGAAGTTGGGAACTTGATCTAGGTCTTTGACGTAGGTGACAGAAACCCAACTACCTGGTCTATCACTGCCATCTGCCAGAGTCTGTGTCAGCAGGAAGCTGGAGCTGGAAGGTAGGGCCAGCAATCAAACCCAGGTACCCCCTTGCTGGTGCAGGCTTCTCAGTGCCAGGCTAAACAGCTGCTCCTCTTTAGGTGTATTTTTTAGACTAATAATCACAAATATTTTTCCAAATATTCAGAATAGAAGGATTTGAAGAAAAAAGTAGTGAAGGTTCTAATTTCTTTTTCATTTATTTTATTTTTGAAATGAGTTAAAATTACAGTTACATAGAGAAACAGTCAGGATACTGATAACTCATAAACTGTTGATCCTCAAGCAACTTATTTCTCCTCTATGTATCTCAGTATATCCATCTGACTTATCATTAGCATTTGCCTATTATGCAGTTAGTACGCAATACTCATCTATTAGCTTTATTTTCACAGGGAGAAGACAAACAAAAGTAATGTGCATCTGTTGACTAGGAATTCACCAAGATACGATGTAGCAGGTGTGGAAATAAACCTTACATACAAAATATTAATGTGATTTTTTGTCTGAAATATACTTAGTAGCCAATTATGTTTTGTATATGATCATTTTAGGTGCTATAGAAGTACATATATGATTTTGGTTTGGAGACTATCTTGATATTCATCAAGGTATTGACTTAGTTATAGCCTATAAGAGCAGAAAAGGATATTTTTCTACCTTTAGGTACTTAATTAAAAAATAGAACACATTACATTCAGAGAGATCTGCTAACTTGCTCAAGGCCAAACATTTTCAATGATCAAACAAAAAACAAATATTTTGACTCTATGTTCTATAAATCAGACTAAAATGAGTGGTACCATGACCTTTTAAAGTGGAATAATGAATAAAAAATAATAATTAGTAGCTAATATTTATTGAACACTAATCATAGACTAGGTGATTTATGTATAAAAGCTAATTTAACATTGAAACTTTATAAAATAGATATTATTTTGCTGGCGCCGCGGCTCAATAGGCTAATCCTCCGCCTGCGGCGCCAGCACACCAGGTTCTAGTCCCGGTCGGGGTGCCGGATTCTTTCCCGGTTGCCCCTCTTCCAGGCCAGCTCTCTGCTGTGGCCCGGGAGTGCAGTGGAGGATGGCCCAAGTACTTGGGCCCTGCACACCATGGGAGACCAGGATAAGTACCTGGCTCCTGCCTTCAGATCAGCGTGGTGCGCTGGCCGCAGTGCGCCAGCCATGGCGGCCATTGGAGGGTGAACCAATGGCAAAAGGAAGACCTTTCTCCCTCTCACTCTCTCTCACTATCCACTCTGCCTGTCAAAAAAAAAAATAGATATTATTTTGTTCTGATAATACTAGAGATCAAAGAATCTCATATTTTCTCATGAAATCTATTCAGTTGTTTCTAGGCTATAAATTGACATAATAATTTTTAATTTGGATAATATCTTAAGACAATACTGCTCTCATATAACAAAACAAAAATCAGTAATTAAATTTTTTACCTTTTCAAATAAAAATCCAATCACTTTTGGTCAACTATTATAAACACATTTTCTACTAGTAGATTTCTAATTTATTTGTTTCTAATTACATGATAATCCACAACATTTGTTGTTATGTTCTGTGAGTCTTGGCCAAATGGATTTTCTTAAATATAGACAAACAAATGAGAGAAATGGGAGCTCTTGCCATTTTATTATTGAGCTCTGAAAATAATTTCAGCATGCTGAACAGAGTTCCTTTGGAAAATTAATTTTAAATGAGAAAAACATTCTGCTTTGTTACATGCTTGATTATTTTAAAATGTATATGGCATTGCTGCCATTCCCAATAATTACATGTCAAAGATTTCTGCTTTACTCTGTATTCCATTTTTGTCATCAAAATGTACCCATTTCTATTTTTAACATAATATGCCCATTTGTGTATATGTATACTAGACATGCCATCAGTAAATATTGCATTGGCTAAAGAGCTCTGTAAATGGACATATTTATCTGTGTTAATATCAAATCATGTCACATTTTATTTACAGGGATAATAGGACATGGATGGATGCCTGTTTCAGTAAAACGTACATTATATTTCAATGTGTTTATTGGTGGTGAAGATGTTAATGGGTAATGTAACAAGGGGAATTTTACATGACTTGGAAAATCTACGTGACATGAGGAAAAGTTAATTTCAGCCTTGCCTCATTAATCAGATCTGCCGCCAGCTAAAAATTGTCACCTCGGTATATTGTACTTTCGGCTGTGCAGTACTGATGAAGACACTGACATACCAAGCAGAAGTAATTGGTGTTGATGCTGGGGAGGGGGAAGTAGAATGTACAGAAGTGACCTTTTGGAAGAATTGCCTAAGGTACCCTGGGATGGTACCTGTCATTGCTAATGGAGACTGTGGACTCACGAATATTTAAACAATCTTGCGCTTGAGCTGCTGGGAACTGAAGTTAATGCTAATAGTTCGTACATGCAGGATTCCTCATTGAAGCATATAAGAAAGAACACAAGGCAAGGACTGGAACCTATGGAAAAGCGAATGCTGGGTTGTACTAAAGAAGTATGGAACAGGTAGATACATGATCACTTCACAGTCTTTGTAGGCATAAAGTTACCAGAGTCTTGACTATAGTTCTAGAGGGGAAAAGATGCTGTGCAATGATGGATTCATTTACATAGAATACTCTGAGTGTATAATTTCCTTTGTCCCTACCTCAAAATGGGTATATACATGTTATTTACAATTTGTTAATGAGATACAGATTTTTTAAAGATTTATTTTATTATTTGAAAGGCAGACTGACAGAGAGAGACAGAGAGATCTTCCACCTGCTGGTTCACTTCCTAAATGGCTGCAACAGCCAGGACTCATCAGGCCAAAGCCAGGAGCCCAGAACTCCATCTGAATCTCTCATACAGTGGCAGGGTCCTAAGGGATTGGATCATCTTCCACTGTTTTCAAGGTGCATTATCAGAAGGTGGATTGGCAATTGGAGCAGCAGGTACTGGGAATGAGCATAGATGAGGGATGCCAGTGTCTTAGGTGCTTCCTTAACCCACTGCGACACAATGCCAGAGGCAAGGTACAGATTCGAGAGCCCATAAGTTAATATCCCTTACATCACCTAGCTTGCATTAGCATAAAATGAATTATGACTTTCATTTATATTATTATATTGGTAAACAGAATGATCAGCAAACCCAAGAAACTGGGGTCTGGCTTTTGACACAATTAAGATGTTGCTTGGGACACCCATATTTCATAATGTAGACCATGAGTTCAAATTCCAGGTCTATTACTGATTTCATCTGCCTTCTAATGTGCACTCTGCAATGCAACAGGTCATAGCTCATTCAAGTGGATCCTCGTGAGTCATATGGGAAAGCTAAATTTGAATTCCTGGTTCCTGGCTTCTGCCTGCCCAGTTCTAGCTTCTGTAGGCATTTAAGGAATGAGCCAGTGAATGGGAGGCTTTTGCTCTCTCCCTCTCCCCCTCTCTTTATTCCATGGTTTTCAAATTAAAAAATGATTTTAAAAATAAGAAATAAGAAACAAACCAAGTACTTGAGTTTCATAAGGTCTTTGGACCCCAAATAGCTTGTAGTTTTTAATGGACACTTTTCTAATACCTCTGTGGAGTTGTAATTTTTATGTTAAATTTTACACAATGATAATATATATTCCAGTGAGTTTTGCCAAACATATGCATAATTTAACCACCATTACAACCAACATATGGAATAATTCCATCAACTGAACAGGCTTTCTTAAGTTTTCTTTTTTTGTCTTTTTTTCCTTATACTATTTGTTGAATTCTTTACTTAACATAGAATTAATCATATGTGTATAAAGTCAATTGAAAATATATCTCAGTAAAAAATAAGAGTGGGAATAGAGAGGGAGGAGGAAGTTTATATGTAAAGCTGTATAGTTTTGCACTTATTCCTACAGACTTACTTCTAAGGGTACAGTTTAAAAATTTGTCATGAGACTCCAAATCCCATTAAAATTGGTGATAAAAATGCCATCTTAATTGTTGAAGTTATCATATTAAAGGTTAAAGTGATCATATATATATATATATATATATATATATATGATTAAGTGTTAAAGAGTTCATATAAATAGGATGAAGTGCCTGGCAATAATAATAGATAGAATTAAAGAGGAGAGAATGTCCAACATGCAAATCAGTCCACATAGTACTCATAGAATGATAATCACACACACACACACACACACACAAACTGAGAACTGGTTTTACAGTTAACTCTAAATACAACTAATTGAAGACAGAGGTTCTGCAATGGGGAGTTAGTGTGCAGTGACGTTTGTTGTTAACAACACTCTTATGTATGACGTCAGTGACCACCTGAGGCTCTTGAAATGAGCTGCCTAGGTGATGGAAGACTTTTGAGACCATAAACTCTGTCAGTATTTGGACAAGGCCATAAGCAAAGTGGAAGTTCTCTCCTCCCTTTAGAGAAAAGTACATCTTTCTTTGATAGCCACTTATTTTCACTGGGGCCTCTTTAATAGAGATCCTTCATGTAGAATATTTTTGCCACATTGCCTTGGCTTTCCATGCCTGAAATGCTCTCATGGGCCTTTCAGCCAGACCAGGAAGCCTTGAGGGCTGATTCTGAGGTGAAAGTGTTACTTAAAGCGATTGTCATTTTCTTTCTTTTCTCCCTCCCTCCCTTTCTCTCCCCGCCCCCTCCTCTCTTTCAGAGAGTGACAGAGACAGAGAAAGCTCTTTTGTCTGCTTGTTCACTCCCTAAACACCTGCAACTGCTGAAACTGGGTCAAGCCAGAATGGGGATCAGGGAACACCATCAGGGCGTAACATGTACGGTGGCAGTGACCCAACTACCTGAGCTATCACCAGCTGCCTCCCAGGATGCAGATGATCAGGAATCTGGAATCAAAGCAGGGCCAGGACTCCAACCCGAGCACTCCTGTGGTAGCATGGAGTACTCCGAGTGGCACCTTAGCCTCTAATTGCAAAGTTTGTCCTCCCTCCCTTTTCTTAATATCCCAACTAAGTGGTATGGACAATATTCTGTAGTGATTCAAGGAAATAAAATGTAATCATTGCCAGTTAAGTACTGACAGATTTTAATAAAAGGAGCAACAGCTCTTCAGTGAGATGAGTGATTAAAATAAAACAGATTGAACCTGGAATATCTCTTTACATAAAACATCAAGAAAGTAGTCAAAGATGAAGAAATTCATGGCAAAACTAAAGGAATCAGGGGTCAGACTGAAGAGACTGTATTGGCCAAAGATAACTAACTTCATTCTCAGTAGGGATGATAATTTAATGGACTCAAATTTACTTAATATAATTATATGTGGAAGCTCATTATGTTGAAAACAAAACACAAATCAGTTTGTTATAGTTACGGTAAATAAAATAAGTCTTAAAAAAAGTTGTAGTACAAAGAGATGGCCGGTATTGTGGTGTACCAGGTTGGGCCACTCGGCAGGCATCCCATATGGGTGCTGGTTTGAGACTTCACTGCTCCTTCTGATTCAGATCCCTGCTGATGCACTTGAGAAGGTAGTGGAGAATGGCCCAAGTGTTTAGGTCCCTGCACCCATGTGTGGAAGACCCAGATGAGGGTCTAGGCTCATGGCTTCAGCCTGCAGTTCTAGCTGTTGTGGCCATTTGGGGAGTAGTCCAGCAGATGGAAGATCTCTCCCTCCCTCTCTCTCTCATTGTCTGTGTGTGTGTGTGTGTCTCCTTCGATCTGCTACTCTGCCTTCTAAATAAATAAAAAAATAAATTTAGAGGCCAGAGCTTTGGCATAGTGGGCTATGCCTCTGTCTGCAGTGCCGGCACCCCATATGGGTGCCGGTTCAAGTCCCTGTTGTTCCACTTGTGATCCAGCTCTCTGCTATGCCCTGAAAAAGTATCAAAAAGTAACCAAACCCTTGGATTCCTGCACCCACATGGAAGACCCAGAAGAAGCTACTGGCTCCTTGTTTTGGATTGTCCCAGCTCCAGCCATTGTGGCAATTTAGGGAGTGAATCAGCGAATGGAAACCTTTCTCTCTGTCTCGCCTTCTCTCTGTCTGAAACTCAACCACTGAAATAAATGAATAAAATCTCTAAAAAAATAAAATTAATCAATTAAAAAATAAATTTTGTTATGGTAAGGTACACTTTGAGGATTGTTATTTTATATATGTATCATATACTATAATATACATTTTTATTATTATTGATGAATTGACCACTTATTATTATGAATAATTTCTCTTTATACCAAGTACCTTACAAATTATCTGTTCTAATTCTTTCATTTTTTTTTTGACAGGCAGAGTGGATAGTGAGAGAGAGAGAGACAGAGAGAAAGGTCTTCCTTTGCCATTGGTTCACCCTCCAATGGCCGCTGCAGCCAGCACACTGCGGCCGGCACACCACGCTGATCCGAAGGCAGGAGCCAGGTACTTATCCTGGTCTCCCATGGGGTGCAGGGCCCAAGTACTTGGGCCATCCTCCACTGCACTCCCTGGCCACAGCAGAGAGCTGGCCTGGAAGAGGGGCAACCGGGACAGAATCCGGCACCCCGACTGGGACTAAAACCCGGTGTGCCGGCGCCGCAAGGTGGAGGATTAGCCTAGTGAGCCACGGCGCCAGCTAATTCTTTCATTTGAAGTTTAATTTTTCTGATAGCCATCTCAGCTTTCCTAAAATTAGTGTTTTCATGGATTATCTTGCCCCATACTTTTACATTTAACTTAGTTACTTTTAATAGATCTGTGTTTTTATATCTAGCTCATGGCATGTAGATAGCATATATTTGGATTCTACATTATTATCTAATTATCTAATTACAAGATCTCTGTCTCTTAATATGGGGTTGAGCATTTTACTGTTAGCAATTTGTGTCTATTTAAATGTAAATTAACTGAAATTAATTAAGATTAAAAATTCTGAACATAACAGAAGTATAGAAGAAAATCTAGGTGACCTTGGGCTGTGTAATGTGTATGTAAATATCACATCTAAAGCAAAGTACATGGAAGAAAATAACAAAAAGTTAGATTTTAAAATTATAATCACCTGCTCTATGAAAAACACTGGTAAGACAATGAAAAGATAAGCCACAGACAGAGAAAATATCTGTAGAATTTTGTATGATAAAACACTTTTATTGAAAAATATAAATATATAGATAATCTTAAACCTCAATCTCATTAAAAGCTGAGCAAACAATCTAACCAGATGCTTCAACAGTAGGGATGCTTGGGTCCTAGAGCTGGAGCCCACATGAATGGATTGATGCCTCTCTGATGTGGAGTCAGTTCTTGCTGTCCTGGGACTGTATTAGGTAACGTGAGGATAAATTTCTATAAAGCAAGGTCATCCTGTCTCTCTCTAGTAAGTGCTTACCCTTGAGTTGATGAACACAGGTTCCTCATCAGAAGCTGACCCAGCTAGCCAATTTTGGACTTCTCAGCCTTCAAGATTGTAAGCTAAAATAAAACCCTTTTCTTTATAAATTACCCAGACTTATGTATCCTTTAAATGGGTAGAAAGCAGACCAAGACCCAATTAGACACTTACTAGAACAGCTAAAATCTAATACTAAATGCTGACAAGGATGTGGAGCAACAGGAACGTTGGTTTGTTGTAGTTGGGAACATAAATAGATGCAGCCACTCTGCAAGGCAGTTTGTCAATTTCTTACAAAGCTGAACAAGATCTTACAAACTGGCTCTCGAACTCCAAAAACGGTTAAAAACTCAGGAACACACACACAAAATAATCTTTACACAAATGTTTCTCACAGCTTTATTTATAATTGACAAATATTAGAGGCCACCAAAATATTCTATAACAGAAAAATGAATAAACAATGGTGTATTCATATAATGGAAATCATTCAGAAATAAATAAGCCTCCAAGCCATCAAAATGCATAGACAAATCTTAAATTCCATTTGTTTATAAAAGAAGCCAGTTTGAAAGGACTACATATGGTATGATTTGAAATATATGACATCTTAGAATGAAAACACTATAAAGTCAATCAAAATAACAGTGCTTACCAGGAAATGGGGTGGAGTGTGTGTCTGTTGGGGAGGTAGTCAGTGGAGGGAGGGATGAATGCATGGAACATGGGATTTTTTTAAGATCTATTTGTTTATTTGAAAGTCAGAGTTAGACACAGAGAGGAGAGGCAGAGAGAGAGAGAGAGAGAGAGAGAGAGAGATCTTCCATCCGTTGGTTCACTCCCTAATTTGCAGCAACAGCCAGAGCTATGCAGATCCGAAGCCAAGAGCCAGGAGCTTCTTCCAGATCTCCCACGTGGTGTAGGGGCCCAGGGACTTGGGCTATCTTCTACTGCTTTCCCAGGCCATAGCAGAGAGCTGGATCGGAAGTGGAGCAGCTGGGACTCCAACTGGAGCCCATATGGGATGCTGGCACTGCAGGTGGCGGATTTATTCGCTAAGCCCCAGCGCTGGCCTTTGGAATATGAGATTTTTAGAACAAACTGTTCTGCATGATATCGGAAGAGGAGATATATGACAGTGCACAATTGACAAAATGCTTATAATTGTATTAAAGAAAGTGAACCTTAATGTAAAGTTTGGCCTTTCATTAAAAGTGTTACTGTGTTCTGAATGTTATGGATTACCTCAGAATCCATTTGTTGGAGCCCTTTCCAATGTGATAGTGTTAAGAGAGGGGTCCTGTGGGATCTGGCTATGTTGTGAGACTCCCTACTTGTGAAGGGGATTAGAACTCTGCAAGGAGAGGCTTCAGGACACTTCCTTGCCCACTCCTTCATTTAAAGACACAGAAGGCATCAACTCTGGGTGATAGACCCTCACCAGACACCAAGTCTCTGGGAGTCTTGAACTTGGATTTGCAATCCTCCAGAAACTATGAACCAAAAATTTCTGTTGTTTGTAAATTATCCAGACTAAGGTATTTTGTTAGAGTATCCTGAACATACTAACATCTGTGTCTATATTGGTTAATCAAAGATGGGAAATGTATCACACCAATACGATGATAATAAGAAAACTGAGCACAAATGGAGAAAAAAATGTAAGGGAATTTTCTCCTTCCTCTGTTCCATCTTTTTGTTGTAAACAGATCCTTTAAAAAGTAAAATCTCCCCAGCCACATTTTGAGCAGTCAATATTCACACTGTATTAGATACTGCAAATGCAGAACATTGAACACTCTCAGAAGTATCCCTGGAGGGCAGGCATAAGATGCTGCTTGGGTTGATACACCAATTCTGAGCCCAGATTCAAGATATGGCTCCAGCCCTGGCTCCTTCTCCTGCCTCAAGATTCTTGCCAATGCAGAACTTGGGAGGCAGCAGTGATGGCTCAAGAAATTGGATTCCTGTCTCAGGTGGAAGAGCTGGATTGAGTTCTCAGCTCCTGGCTTGAGTCTGGCACAGGCTTGACTCTTGCAGGCATTTGAGCAGTTAATCAGTAAATGGGAGCTTTCTCTATCTCTTTTTCTCTCAAATAAATAAATGAATAAAAATAAAGAAGAAAGTTCCTCTAGGAAGTAGTTTGATCATCTGCATTAAAAGTACTTATCAATACTGTGGACTTTAATCTACCGGTTTGCTCTTTCTGTATTTTGTTTCTTTTTTTCTCTTTCTTTGCTTGTTTCTGTTTAATCAAGCATATTTTCTTTCATTTGATTTCCATTATTAATTAGCTATTAATTTTGTGCTACCGTAAGTGACCTCCATACAGTTTACTTATGTCTTTAATTTTTCAGACTATTTCCAGATAATATGTATAAGTATACTATTTAATAAATATACTATTTAAAATAAATATCAGTATACTATTTAACATATAGTGTACTATTTACAGAAATATAAGTAGCATCCAACAATATTAAAAACAATATAATGTACAGCTTACAACATACTTCTATTATACTCAATTCCATTTGTGTTATTACTATCATAGATTTTATTTTTATAGGTTACAGCCTTTTTTAAAATTTATTTAATTTATTTTAAAAGCAGAGTTATGGAGAGAGATCTTCCATTCACTGGTTCATTCCCCAAATGGCCACAATGGCCTGGGCTGGGCCAGGATGAAACCAGGAACCTGGAGCTTCATCTGAGTCTTGCTCCTGTGTTCAGGATCCCAAGCACTTGTGTCATCCTCCACTGCTTTCCCAAATGCATCAGCAGGAAGCTGTATCAGGAGTGGGGCAACTGGCACTGATAGAGAATGCTGCTGTTGCAGGTGGCAGCTTAACCCACTATGACACAACCCCAGCCCCAGTTACAGACATTATAGTACATTCTTATTAGGTTGGCTTTTAGCAAGATTTACATTTTTCCAGTAATATTACTTTATTTCTTGATTACTCTCCAAGGAAGGAGTACAATTACAAAATGCATTTGTTTCCTAGGTAGCAAGGACTATGTGAATTTTCTCAGTTTTTTCCTGGAACACAGTCTTAGGTATCTTTGCGTCCCAGCATAATACATGGGGATTATATAGTGGTGGTGCTTGCACAACTTTGTGAATATATTAAAAACTACCACATTGTACATTTTAATAGGGGTAAAATTTATGTGAATTAGATCTGAATATTTCATAAAAGCACTTCTGCTGGGGTCAGCACTGTTGCTCAGTGAGTAAAACTGCTGCCTGCAGTGCCAGCAAACCATATGGGCGCTGGTTTGAGTCCTGGTTGCTCCACTTCTCATCCAGCTCTCCATTATGGCCTGCAAAAGCAGTGGAAGATAACCCAAGTCCTTGGGCCCCTGAACCCATGTGGGGCACCTGAAAGAAGCCCCTGGCTCCTGGTTTCCAATCGGCCCAGCTCTGGCCATTGCGGCCATTTGGGGAGTGAACTAGCGGATGGAAGACCTCTCTTTCTCTCTGCCTCTGTGTAACTCTGCCTTTCAGATAAATAAATAAATCTTTTTAAAAAACCACTTCTGCTATATTATATACCAAAGTTATATTTTTTATTCATTTGATAGGTAGAGTTATAGACAGTGAGAGAGAGAGACAGAGGGAAAGGTCGTCCTTCCATTGGTTCACTCCCAAAATGGCTGCGATGGCCAAAGCTATGCTGATCTGAAGCCAGGAGTTTCTTCCTGGTCTCCCATGCTGGTGCAGGGGCCCAAGCACTTGGGCCATCCTCCACTGCTATCCCAGGCCACAGCAGAGAGCTGGACTGGAAGAGGAGCAACCAGGACCAGAACCCGGCGCCCATATGGGATGCCAGCGCTGCAGTCGGAGGATTAACCTAGTGTGCCACGGCGCCGGCCCCCAAAGTTACATTTTAAAGAAAATTTTAATGAGAAGAATAATTGTATATTTGTCAAAATCCATCTCTACTGATCGTTGTTTCTATTTCCATCTCCAGTATTCTTTCTGGGTTACTTTTGCATATTCTATAATATTCTGATGTCATTCCTTTGCCTGTTAAAACTATCTCTTGATTTCAAAATTCTTCTTGTTTTTCTATCTGAAATCCGTTTTGCTTTAAATTTTATTTTGTTAAGATTATTTATGTATTTGAAAGTCAGAGTACAGAGAGAGAGAGAGAGAGAGAGAGAGAGAGAGAATCTCCTGCCTCTGGTTCACTATCCAGAGGCAGCAATGGCTGGGGCTGAGCCAAGAACAAGCTGAGAGCCAGGAAGAAGGAAGGAAGAGGAATGGATGGATGGAGGGAAGCAACCATCATTATATTGTTAGAATTGTATCTATGAACTGCATTAAAATTGTTCTCTTTATAAATATTAAAAAGCAGTTACCTTTTGTCCATTATGCAAGTAATATTGTGCAATATGTTGATTGATTGTGGGAGGGGTTTTAAGCCAACAATACATTAGTGAAGAAATCTTACTTGGTTATGGCATATAGTTGTTTTACGTGTGGCTAGATTTGTACTGCTAGTATTTGCATGGAATACTGTCCTTATATGGAATATTGGCCCATAGCTATCTTTACTTGTTATTTGTCTGATTCTGATATCATGATAATGCAAGGTCAATGCTACGAATTTTTAAAAATAAATAAATAAGTAGATTTCTTTTATGGATATATCTTAATATTAATTGATTGTATTGTAATGGTCTGTTAAATCCATTTAAAGAATTTTTGTCTCATATGTCATGTCTTTTATCTCTAGTTTTTAAACTATATTCACAAATACTATGAAACAGCCTAATTGGGCCAGCGCCGCGGCTCACTAGGCTAATCCTCCACCTAGCGGCGCCAGCACACCGGGTTCTAGTCCCGGTTGGGGCGCCGGATCCTGTCCCGGTTGCCCCTCTTCCAGGCCAGCTCTCTGCTGTGGCCAGGGAGTGCAGTGGGGGATGGCCCAGGTGCTTGGGCCCTGCACCCCATGGGAGACCAGGAGAAGCACCTGGCTCCTGGCTCCTGCCATCGGATCGGCGCGGTGCGCCGGCCGCAGCGCACCAGCCACTGCGGCCATTGGAGGGTGAACCAACGGCAAAGGAAGACCTTTCTCTCTGTCTCTCTCTCTCACTGTCCACTCTGCCTGTCAAAAAAAAAAAAAAAAAAAAAAAGAAAAAAAAAAAGAAACAGCCTAATATATAAGTTGAATGAACTGTCAACCTCTATAATTTTACTCGCTATTTTGTCTGAATACTGTTTGGTCTCTTCCTTATATAACAACAAATTTTTGATAGCTTTAGTGAGATACAACTTATTTATTAGACCCATTTAATGTATACACTGCAATAGTTTTTGTTGTGTTTGTACAGTTATGCAACCAGCCCACATAATCACTTTTAGAACATTTTTGTTATTCCACATTGAAATCCAGGCCCTTGGCATTTGTCATATATAACTCACATTCCCACCCCCAACACTATGACTTTATCTATTCCAAACATTTCATGTAAGTTGGAATCATACAAAATGCAGTCTTTTCTCACTAGCTTATTTTGAGCAGTATAATAGTTTCAAGATTCATCCATGTGGTGGCATGTATCCATACTCCACTCCTTTTTGTTGAGTAATATTTCATTGTGTTATTATGCAATGTTCTATTTATACATTTTTCAGATGATAGACGTTTGGACTGTTTCCACTTTTGGCTAGCATGCATGGTGCTATTTTTACTATTCATGTACACGTTGTGAAGACATATGTTTTTTACTTCTCTTGGGTATACACCTTGATGTTGAATTCCTGGGCCATATGGTAACTGTATGTTTCACTTTTTAAAGAGGCTGCAATGCTGTTTTCCAAAACTGCTGTACCATTTCACATTTCTACAGTGTATGAAACTTCCAATTTCTTCATGTTCTCCGAGCTTGTGATTTTGTCTCTTTTGGTTACAGTAATCTTGGTAGGTGAAGAGTGGTCTCTCATCATGGTTTTTATTTACATTTCCCTAATGATTAATGATGCTGACGATATTTTCATGAGCTTGTTGATCCTTTATGTATCTGGAGCTATGTCAGCTCAGTTAACAAAATTTCTATATATATTTTTATATAAAAAGAATAAACTTCATCAAGTATCTCCTCAAGCATGTTTGATCAATTTTTAAGTTTATATTTGGAATTCATAAAACATAAAACTTCAAACACAAATCTTCTCCATATAAAACTGCTACATATTTGTACTTTATAAATTCAAGTGCTCTGAAAAATTATATTCTCAGTGATTTGTATGAAATTATCTATCTATTCATCCACCCACCAAACTATCCAGTATCTGTTATTCTATCTATTTATTTATTTTATGTGCTGAGTAACTGCTGTATTCCTGATTGGAAGGAGTTTCCATTTAACTAGGCATTGATGAGAACTGAATTTGTACTTACAATTTACATTATGATGTTTTGAATAATTAAACATTCCATAAGCTAGCTTGTGGGTGCACATACTTCAACTCTTTCTGCCTCACCCTCCATGACTACTTATTTTCTGAGTCCCAGGTTTCATAAGATACATTCACATTAGGAAATGACATCTGTGCTGTACCTCTGTTCTATGATATTGGACTAATCATCAAAGGCTGGGTTAGGAGTATTCCTGGAGGCTGCTTCTATAATATAAAGCCAAACTAATCTAATTCTATTTAGACATGATGGTAAATTGTGTAGCTGTATTTTTTAAATATAAGGTAAACATATTCTTATTTCAATTTTCTATTAATTATTATAATTGTACCACACTCTGTCACTTGACATTACATAAAGTGTGGTGCTGAACAAGTCAAAGAAGAAAAAGAAAATAATTTGCATAATTACAATCCAAATAATTTCAGTCAAATTTGTTTTTCAAAATCATAATACTGTATGATAATGTTAACCAGATATACTACACAGATATATCCATATGTCCTATTTCTGGAGAGTGAGGGAGAAATTTGATCCACATGTAGAACTTACTAAAAATCAGAATTATTTTACACCCAAACTCAGCAATGAACAGTTACTACAATAGGATAGATGCCCCAAAAAATGAGTTTGGCTAGTTGTATGCTTTGATTAAAAGAGCTCAAAGGTAAGATCCTACTGATGGCAGAGAGCTGAAAAGAAGCAATAAAGGTATTCAATATTTTTCTATTATCATTGACAGGAAAAACATGCAAAGAAATTACTTTACATTGAACATTTACTAGGTGCCAACCTAATTATTAGATATTTTTACACACAAGTTATTTTGAATGTACAATTTTGTGAATACTGCTATGGTTGTTTTATTGTCATTTTCATCATCATCATCATTATCATCATCATCTTACCATTAAATTACGTTGTGAGGAAAACTGTGGGCAAAGAACATTTGCCAAATGTTTAATTAGCTCACCATGTTGAAGGAACGTGAACACCACTAATTCAAAAGCCCATACCCCAAAGATACAGTGAAAATTACTTTTCTCCTTCTTTAATGGCAAATGTAATTAAAAATAAATACATGCACATGTACTTCAACAAATTATAATGACAAATTCCACTAACTCTTACTTGAATTAAGAACTAGGTTATTGCTAGTATCATGAAGTCCCCATTTATTCTTACATGAAAATAGCCTCATCTTTTTCCTATAAAAGTAAAACCCATTATGACTAATTGATTATCATATCTTTATTTTTGCATAGTAATTTTGACCAAAAGTGTACAAATCTTATTGGATCTATATTATCTATTAAAGAAATATACTGGGGGCAGGCCTATGGTTACATGGGCAGCGAATTATTAAGTCTCCACTTGGGGCCGGCGCCGCAGCTCAACAGGCTAATCCTCCGCCTGCAGCGCCGGCACACCGGGTTCTAGTTCCGGTTGGCCCTCTTCCAGGCCAGCTCTCTGCTGTGGCCCAGGATTGCAGTGGAGGATGGCCCAAGTGCTTGGCCCTGCACCCCATGGGAGACCAGGAGAAGCACCTGGCTCCTGGCTTCAGATCAGCGTGGTGTGCCTGCCGCAGCGGCCTTGGAAGGTGAACCAATGGCAAAGGAAGACCTTTTTCTCTGTCTCTCTCTCTCTCTCACTGTCCACTCTACCTGTCAAAAAAAAAAAAAAAAAAAGTCTCCACTTGGGATGCCTGTTTCCCACATCAGAATGCCTGGATCTAGTTCCCACATTGTCCACTTCCAATACAGCTTCCTGCTAATGCATATCACGGTAAGAAGCAGATCATGACTCAAGTATTGGGGTCCCTGCCATCTACGTGGGAGTTCCGGATCGAATTATGGGCCTCTGCCTTTAGTGCAGCTCAGCTCAGTCCTGGATGTTGTGGACATCCAAAGAGTGAACCAATGGATGGAAGATCTCTCTGTCTCTCTGTTTCTTTGCATTTCAAATCAAATGAAAATAAACAAACATTTAAAAAATAACAGCTTAGGGGCCGGCGCTGTGGCTTAGCGAGTAAAACTGGCACCTGTAGTGGCAGCATCCCCTAGGGGCACCAGTTCGAGTCCCTGCTGCTCCACTTGCGATCCATTTTGCTGCTATGACCTGGGAAAGCAGTAGAAGATGGCCCAAGTGCTTGGGCCCCTGCACCCATGTGGGAGATCTGGAAGAAGCTCCTGGCTCCTGGCTTTGGATCGGCGCAGCTCCGGCCAATGCGGTCCTCTGAGTCGTGAACCAGAGGATGGAAGACCTCTCTCTTTCTCTCTGCCTCTCTGTAACTCTGCCTTTCAAATAAATAAATAAATCTTTAAAAAAGCATATAGCAGCTTAAGGGCTTATGAGGCCTTCCTTCTTTTATTTAAAATAAATACATACAATACATTGATCTTAGTAATACACTATCATTTTTCCTATTTTGAACTTTATGTCAGTTGGATCAATAGAATTAATCTTTATACCCTCCTTCTTTTATGAAGCCTTTCCTTGGTTATAGGTAGCTGCACTTACTCGGTTTTAATGTTACATAATCATAGCAACATCTATTCTTATAAAAAGGTGTGTCAAGTACTACGTGCTGAATAATGTTTATTTCCCTCTCCACCTTCTTATCCTTCTCTTCTCCCCATTTTAACTATTACTGTCATTGCCTTTGTTGTTGTTATACTCTCATTTTAAACTGTTGAAGTCCTTCTATCACTTAAAGTATAGATTCCAATCCCTTTATATATGACCTTGAATTATGACATCTGACTCATTTCCTCTAGTCAAATCTTTCTCTTTTCCACTTCATAGTTTACATTAAACTGCCTCACACTAATATTAAATCTTGAAACCCTTTGTTGCTCCATTTATATATATCTTTGCTAAAGCTGGCTCTCTCCCACTCCTTTTGCTCTCCATTCTACTGCACATTGGCTATTTTTTTTATTAAATCCCCAAAGGGGGAAAAAAATCCCACCTTCAGTTTTGCTAAGTATGTATCAAATGTAAAATTATAAAAATGGATGTATTATAATACATGATATTTGTTGACTTCAATGTCATTTCTGACAGTAGATTCCAAACCCATGAAAGAGAAGGACTTGGTCTCTATTTGCTTGTTCAGCATCTGGCACTTCAGATCTTCAGATGCACTAGCTCACACAATGCTTGTTGAACTGAAAAATGCTCAATTAAGAAAAACAGTTCCACAAAAATGTGGACATCATTAGAATAGATCCCTCACAGAGAATCCGTGATTTCTATTTTTTAGTCTGTAGCCAAATGAGTCATCTCATTTTCTATCTAGATATAGTTGCTTTAAAAATATTAGAACTCTTTAAAATTATTACACTAATTTATTTGTTTACATTGCTCAGAATTGACTACTTTTATTTGCTTGTTTTATTTTAATTCTCCTTATTTCTAAGTTACTTAAGGAGTAGGAGACATTCTTATTCATGTCCCCTGTTTCTAGGCCAGGCTTGGCCCATAGTCAACATTCAATGAGTGTGTTTGTAGAATTTAAAATTGAGTAGCAGTACAACTTGTCAAGCACAGACTGAACAATTTGTCAAGGAAACCTTGGAAATTAATTCAGCAATTATTATATGCATTTCAAGCCAAGGACTTCACTTTCAGTGCAAGCTAGAATCACCCTATTGAGTCCTAGCACCAGAGTGAAAGATCACTCTGAAGTTTGTTATTACCAGACATGCCAAACCATTTCCACCTTCAGTGAATTTCTCTTTGGCCAATTACAGGACTCATCTGTTCTCTTTGCCATTTCGTTATTGAGCTTTTCTTGGCCAGGCAGACAACCAGGGCCAGCCCAAGCACTAAGCTGACTGACTGGCCTTCAGTAGCTGTGTCTAATCCATTCCCCCAGAAATCACCCTCAGGCCATAAAATGCATCTGTGTGTTGTTTTTATTAGGTCATCTGATGGAGCAGATGCTGATGGCTGGAGAAAAGGAGTGCTGCCCCCTACCAGCCTAAATTTGTTCTGTTTAAGTTGCAGATGGAGTCCTTCACTCATGCTATTTTGGTGTTTTAATGTGCCATTTCAAACTGCATAGTTATAGTTATTTCCATGTTAGGAAACCTTCACCGTGTGGGACACTTCCTGAGAGTCATCGATGATTCTTCTTTAACATGTACCAGTTAAGAGATTCTGCACACCACAGTGATATCCTCAGTCCTGTGCAACATTACCCTGTCCATTCTAGACCCTTCCCAAGTGAGAACACATACATGTTATCATTCAGTCACAATGGGCCTTCTTCATCAAGTGGTTCTCTCTAACACAGGTTGGCTTAGGATTTCTGCTAGCAAGAAATCACTCTACATGTGGAATCCTGTAAGTGCAGACTGAGGGAAGAACAGAGACTGTTTTCATCATCGCTCTCTTATGATGCTTAAACTCCCTCTAGTATTTCCCAAACATGGACGTTTAATCTCTCTGGAATGACGCCATTGCTGTTTACTTTTAAAAAGCTATTTAGTCTCTTGACAGTTGACAGGTGTCAAGCAGAGATAATGAATTTTCAGAATTCATATATATATGTATATATATAGATATACTTATATATGTGTACGTGTCTGCCTCCTTTTACCTGTCACTTTTCACATTTCAGAACACCCATACCATTTTCCTTCAAGTAATGATAGCTAGCCTCATCCAAAATTTTATCCATCCCCTTTTTAAAGTTATTTCCTAGTTACTTTGTCCCCAGAAATGGTGATTAAACTATTCAAAGTCCCATAGAGACATGGGAAATTCCATTTAGGAGTGATATCTTGCCTCAGTGAAGCAGTAGCTACAACTAAGAATACAGTGTAGGTTAGCATAATGGAGATTAATTCAAAGAAGCTGTGGGATACTTTCTGTTATTGACAGCAAGTCGAAAGATGAGAATGCTACCATTATTCCCATTTGTGCCAGCCTCTTTCTCTAAAAATCATACTGTGTTACGAGTCTTGGGGCTTATTTTTCACTCTATTTCCCTTTGCGTAAGTTCATCAGAAACAGGAAAGAGATGGCTGATATTCAAAAGGAAACCAAGGGAGCAGAAGGGAAGAATAGAAAAGGAGCCAGCCCCACACGGCCCCTTCTATTTCATCCTTGCAGGGAGGGTCAATGGCCCCAGATATTATAACCAGCTGGCTGATTCTAGAGGATAAAATGTTCCTCAGGATGGAGGCCTTCACAGAGCTATGTTAATTATATCAGGCCACTCATTCTTGCACTGCATTAGTGCTTTGTTAATTAGTATCCTAGTGGCTTGAAAAAGTCACATAAAGCCAGGAAAATCTGTGTGCAGGCAGCACGCCTAGAAAAAAAGATTCAATGTGGCATGCATGGCTCAAAGCCCCAGAGGATCAATAGGAGTCATCTGGGCAGAGATTTTATTGTATTTATATTACACACCTTGCCTCATTCAAGCTGTTGCCTGGTTTTCTTGATCTGACATGTGGGAGTGAGGACAAAGCCAAGGTCAAAAACCAGGAGGTAAGATGAAGGCCAGAGGCATTTTTGCATCCTGTGACTTGCATAGCCAAGCCTCAGGAAGTGTCTCAGATGGTACCGAGTCATTGACTCAATTCCAATACTATCCAGCAAGAGAAAAATGCTATTTTTATCAAGGTTCTAAGGCAGTATATCTAGCACAAAACATAGTGACTTTATATATCATAGTTTTATTTTATTACTTTGGACTGCAATATTACTTTCCATAATCAGGTAAAATCAATTCATATTGGTTTTGAATTTCCTCTCCAAACTCTTATAGGATGTGACAGACAATGACTATGGGTAAGAGAAAAATAAAAAGTGTGAAAAGTGACTGTACTAAAAAAGAAAGACAGACTTTCCATGCAATAAATTACATACAGAAAAATAGATAGGAATAACATACAAAAATTACAGGGACACAATAGGCAGGAAGAGCTAAGTCTTGCAATTTAAGTTCATGACAGAAATCAGCCTCAAATTTACAGACCTTTTTAATATTTTTTATGTTTTTCAGATTGTTTAATGATTATCACTTTCTCAGACTGGTGTAGTGTTTGGTTGTGTTGCAAAAGATAGCTAAATGCCTGTTCAAGCAATCAGAAAAGATTAATGGCACTAGTTAGGTAAGAATAGCACATGTTTTTGTCTCCTCTCAAAAGCCTCATCCTCTTGGATTTGTTTCCTGCTCCAGGTCTTGCAGTGATTTCCATTTGCTTAGGACTGTGCTATCCAATAGAGTAGTCACTAGCTGCGTGTGGCTAATGAGCACAGGAAATATAGTAAGTGTGAATGAAGAGCTGAATTTGGCATCTGTATTTACATGATCTCGCAGTGTAAAATGAATACTGGATGAAAGATAATGTAAAAAATAATGTAAATATCACAATGAAAATAAATCAGACACATTACAAGTTGAAATGGCAATATTCTGGATATACTGCATCCTATAAAATATTATTCAAATTAATTTTGCCTACATTTTCTTTCTAAATTCAATATGGGGTTTGCATTATAGTTTCATTGTGTGGTGCTACTCTGCAGCACATATGAAAGTTTAAACTTTCATATGACCTTTTAAAGAAAGACTCCTAAGGGAGTAGATGTTTCGCCCAGCAGTAAAGATGCCATTTAGGATGTCTCCATCCTGTATCAGAGTGCCTGGAGTAAGGTACCACTTTCCCTTTGAATTCCAAATTCCAGTTCCCTGCTAATGCACATCCAGGGCAGGAGTGGGAAATGACTTAAGTACTTGGGTGCCTGTTACACATGTAGGAGAGCTGGATTTATTCTGGGCTCCTGAGTTCAGTTAGCCCAGCCTTAACTGTTGCTGGCATGTTGGTTGTGAACCAGCGAATGAAAGATCATGCATTTTCCTATGTCTCTTTCTACATTTCTAATAAATAAATAAAGCCTTCCAAGGCTATGTAAATATTTAATCTAATGTTTATTCTTTCATTCACAAAACAATTAAATGAGCACTTGCTCCATTCTAGATCCTGAGATAATTTCTGGTATCTGGAGAAGAAATGGAGACTGGAGTACAAATTTTGGATCTATCAGTTTACATAATCAAAACCATGGCAATGGAGTACAATGCCCAGGGCAAGTAAATAGCAAAAGAAAGAGAGATTACAATTCTAAAATCTGTAAGATAGTTGAAATTTAAAAAGACAAAGAGGAACAGGTATCTCTGTGAGACTTAAGATGGAATGACAAGATTTATAGAACAAGAAGAGACCAATGCAAAATCTGAAAGTCAAGCTGTTTAAACCATTTGGTAAAGAGATCAGTAGTTAAATAAGAGGGTGGAATGTCCTATGATCTCAATCAATATTTAGCATGAAACTCATGATGATGATGCCATCTTGAAAAAATTGATATTACTTGGAAAAATTCTAACTTAATGAGCTTTATTGAATTAATCTCTGGTAACAAAATTTGAGACATAGATTCATTAACAGACAAAACTTCAGTGTAAGATATTCTAGTTTGACCATGAAGATATATCTGCACTGAAACAACTATAGCAAGAGTGACGATGGGAGTCACCAAGAAAAGAATAAAACTAGACAAAGGGAAACTCCATCCCTGGAAACTAAGAGAAGTTGTCTTAGTTACCTATGGTGCAAGCCTTGAAGAATGACCATGATTTCAATGGATGGAGATGTAAGCACAGAACTCTTCTAATCCATGAAATATCAGGAGGCATGAGAATTTGGGTCGTGGCCTGACAATTAATCTAGCAGTCTTACTTACCTTGCAACGGGGATTTGATCAGAACTTGGTATGCAGAATAATCTAAGAAGGTAGGAAAATGAAACTTAAAATGTAGTGAAATAATATTTGCTAATCTTTTCATGACCACTGAGAGAAACAGAAACATGGCAAACATTAAAGATCAAAATCAACTGTCACGGGGGAAATAAGAATAAGAGAGCAAGTGTTTGGTAGATGTTCAAAATCTATTCTATTAGATGAGCATATTGTGCAAATGGTCCATTGAATGAAGGAAACCAAAGCTTACTAATAGGCAGAGACATGTATTAGAAACAGAGATTGTTCTTTGAGGAAGTAAAATGAGTATGAAATTCCTCTTAGCAGCCTGATTTCATCTCCATGAGGACTGATTTACCAATCTGTACAATGAGCCTTTAGGGAAAGAAGCAAGTGTTTAAGAGCCCTTAATGAAAATGTAAAGGCTATGATTATTAGGAAGTGTTAAAAGCAGTGACTGGCCACTTAGATATACAAAAGTCAGAGCCACCACAAATAACCAGGGGAAGAAACTGGCATTTGCTGGCATTCTGAGAGATATAAAGTCTATAGAAAATGGAAGTCTTGACATTGACTCTGCAGGTAGCTTAGCAGTTACCTCAGTGCTAAAAATAGGGCACACAGGTGAGGGTCAGCATAATTCACCGAGCTTTTCCTGTATGCCTGGCTTTTTCAAGCAAGTTCACTCATTTAATCACATGAAGTAGGTTTATCAACGTATTATTCACATCAGGAAACTGACTGCCAAGGCTATAGACATAGAAAAAAGTTGAACTTAACCCTGAACTGGCTCCCACACCCTTGGACCCAGAATATGTCAATGTCAATTCATTTTTATTTTCTTGGGAAGAGATGGAAAGCAGGAGGGAAAGATATATTTACAAACTTTTCAAGCACCAATTCAATGCAAGGTATTGGAGCTAGTTTTCCAAATATATCCGATATACTTAATTTGAACAACTGACATACATGCAAATTGGTTTGCCCAATCCTGTCCTTCTATCTGATGAATTTTGGAAATCAGATAGAATGTATTCAAGAATGAAGGAGTTAATCAAAAATTTTCTCAGCTTCTTTTGGATGTTTTATTATAAAAGCAGTCTCGGAAGTAGACTAATGTTCTACTTTAAAAAGATTTTAAACCCCTGCTGCACATTAAAATCACCTGGGGTGCTTTTTAAATAGCTCTCATGCTAGGACCCCACCCCTGCAGATTTTGGTTTTACTGGCCTGGATGGGGAAGGCACATTGATATTATTCAAAATCTTGCCCAGTGGTTATGGGATGCCAGCAGAATAACTGCACAATGTCAGAGTTATTCTTTTTCAAAAAGTAGGGGTGGTTAGAATTACCCTAAAAGCAGAAACATACATTTCTTATATGGAAATGGAATGCATTATCTGCAGATCAAAAAAGAAATATTCATTCTGTCGAGGTTGCTCCCTTCCTAAGAATTTAAAGAAGAATATGACCACAAGTGTGGGTGGGCTGAGCTTTGATTACACGTGTGGTTTCCAGATCTGTTCTACCATGCAGAACCATCCTCTTCAATGTCTCAGATATCGGGGTGGAGAAAATGCTCTATATCGTTTTGGTAAAGCTGGAAATGGCAGGTGTACTTAGGAGAAAATGGCAGAATTGGTGGGAGATGATTGAGGAGAGAGTGAGAGCGTTAGAAGATAGGAAGTGATCCATATTGAAAACCTTCAGTACGGAATGGCATAGTGGTATAGTGGGTTAAGCCCCAGCCTTTGTGGCAGGCATCCCTTATGAGCACTGGTTTGTATCCTGGCTGCTCCACTTCTGATCCAGCACCTGGGAAAGCAGCAGATGATGGCCCAAGTGCCTGGGCTCCTGCCACCCAAGTGGTAGACTCAAATGGGATTACAGGCCCCTGGTTTGGCCTGGCCTGAATAGTAAAGAGGAATCAATGGAATTTCAGATGCACAAAAATAGTTACTTTAATTATATTTTTGGCTATGAAAACATTTTAGTTCTCTCTTTAGCAGAACTACTTGACTTAATATATTTATAGTGAATAAGTCTCCACAACCAAATATTCACTCATTCTTAATTAGTTTTCAGATGCACACACACACACATATACAACTAGACCATTGTGGCCATTTGGGGAGTGGACCAGCAGATGGAAGATCATTTCTCTCTCATTCTCTCTGTTACTCTGCCTTATAAATAAATTAATTAATCTTTAAAAGAATAAAGACAAAGAAAACTTCCAGGAGTTCTAAAATATGAGATGCGATCCCTTCCTTCACTTTTCTTGAGTGACACGAGGGATAAATTGAGTTAGATTCAAGAGCTCCAATTTTTTTCTTTTTAAATAACATGTATAGATTTGGACATACTTCAGATACTCTCAGTACAAGGATACATCATAAATTGTTATGGAAAATAATGTATGTTTTACGTGGGGTCCTGTTCATGGAAGTTTTGTGAAAAGTCGCATTCAACTTCCTGATCACTGAGCTTAATTCATCACCTTTTCATTGCTCTAATGAAATATTTGAAGTGAACTACTTATAAGGAAAGAAATTTTTTGTCTCACAATAATTTTGTGTGCTGAAAGTTCAAACATAGCACAGGATCTCGCAAGGGCCCAGTGGCAGATGGTAGAAATGCATTCAGGAAGAAATGCTCATATCTAGAAAAACAAGAAACCAGAGAGAAACTAGGGGCCAGATGCAGGCTTTTATAGCAATCATCTCATGAGAACTAACCAGAGAGAAATTCCTTAATCCTGTTTCAAGGCATGTCCGCAGCTGACCTAGAACCTCCCACTAGGGGTCTCCTCTTAATGATTCTACATCACCTCCCAATATGGCCACCCTGGAGACCAGGCTCCCAATAAATGGACCTTTGGAGGACATCCAAGATATAAACCATAAAAATGCTCTAACTTCACTAATACCTGTAGATGTCAAGCTGAATCTGAAGCTCATGCTGTGAGGCAATTTCTGTGATCTTTTTCCATCACACGATGATAAGTGCCCCTCTCTTAAAAACATGACAGTGCTGTCGCTATTGTGTACCTCTATGTAGTGAAGCTCAGAATCATCATCAAACAGTTGCTCCAGTTACTCCTCTTAAGTGACTTAAGCTGGGACTCAAATTCAAGTCAGTCCAGGGTCTGATAACACTTTAGGACCACAAAGTGATTCTCTCTTATTCCTTATATCACTGTGATTACAGTGAATTAGCCAGGGTTCTCCAGGGAAACAGAACCAATGGAGAGTGTGTGTGTGTGTGTGTGTGTGTGTGTGTGTATATATATACACAAATATAAAAGAAGGGATTTATTAGGTTATTAACTCAAAAAATTATGGGGGCTGAAAATTTCCACAATTAACCTGTTGCAAAATGGAGAATCATAAACACCTATAGCATGGCTCAGTTTAACATCTGGAAACTTTCAGAACCAAGAAGGCAACTCCCAGATCAAGTAGGATAACTCGAGTTCCTAGAAGGTTGTTGGTGCAAGTCCCAAAGTCCAAAGACCAAAGAACCTGAAGCTTGATGTCCAAGGACAGCAGCAAAAACTGCCCCACTCTGGAAGGCAGATCTGCAAAGACAGTCCACCTTCTTCTGCCTTCCTGTTCCATTTAAGCCTCCAGTGACTGGATGGGGCCTGCCAATATGGGGGGGGGGTCTTCCTACTCAGTTTGCTGACTCACTCTCCAGTATTCTCTGAGAACATGCACAGATACACGCAAGTGATACTGCATCAGTCCACTAGACATTCTTCAATGCAGCCAAGTTGAAATAAAAAAATAATCATCACAACAAAAAGCAGGCATAGTCTTCTTTTGTCTGAAATTCCTCCTTCATGTACACTCAAAATCAAATATCCAGTAGCAGTGAGGAGAGGGAGGGAGGATGCCTGCACAGAGCAAGCAGACCCACAATATTATTTTCTACTGAATAAAGGAGATAAAAGAAGCAAGATGTTTGCATTCTTTGCTTTGCTGCCAGCAGGGCATGTCATTCTGGAGAAGATGAACGGATGTCTCCTCCTCATTTCCCCTATATTTCTGCTGTTCTTTATACCCACAGTTAGTTCTCAAACTTTAGTAGATTTAAGAAGAATGTGGAGAGCACAGTAGAAAACAAAGCAGGCTGCTGGGCCTCACCCCTCAAATTTAGATGCAAACATTCTGGAGTAGAAAACTAGAAAAATATATTTCCTACAAGTTCTCATGTGCAGCACTTGACTTGAGAATGGTTACTCTGGGTCTCATTAGAGATCTCAAATTTGGTTGAACCACATCATCTCTTGGCAATATTTGAAAATTGTGAACATTCAGTCCAACTGAATTGTGATCTCTGGACTGAACAATCTATGGGACTCTTTCCACTTATTCATTCTGCGAGGTTCTCAACAAAATAACAGTAATGAGAGTGCAGGCATGTTTTCCACCAGTCAAACCCTTATGTCTTTTTGTCTTAATTTTCTTGATGCTTGTACTATGTAACTATCACCAAATGACTAATCTTTTAATAATGTTCTACATTTTGATGGAATTTTCATGCCATGGTAGAAAAAGCAAGTTTTTGAAATCAAGCAGATCTGAGTATAATTTCCAGATCTCCCATTTACATGTGTGTGAACTGAAGATAACATAATTATTTTATTTAATTATATGATAATTATATATCCCTTTCATGTAATGTCTGCAATGTATCTAAATTTAATATTCTTACTGTAAATATCAATCATTTAGTGGCCAGCATTTTGGCATAGCAGGTAAAGATGCTTCCCCCAATGCCCACATCCCATATGGATACCGGCTCAAGTTCCAGCTGCTCCACTTCCAATCCAGCTCCCTGCTAATAGCCTGGGAAAAGCAGCAGAAGATAGCCCAAGTACTTAGGACCCTGCTACCAACATGGGAGACTTGAAACAAGCTCCTTTCTCCTGGCTTCAGCCTGGCCCAACTCTGGCTGTGGCAGCCATCTGGGGGGTGGACAAGTGGATGGAAGATATCTTGCATGTATGAATGCGTGCTCTTGTTCTCTTGCTCTCTCTGCAACTATGCCTTTCAAATAATAACAAAAGAAAAATCATTCCTTTAAAAAAGTTTATTTGTTTCATTTATTAGGAAGAGAGAGAGAGGGAGAGAGAAACTGTCCACATTGGTTCACTTTTCAAATGCTATTAATAGCCAGGGTAGGCTGGGCAGAAACCAGAAGCCAGTAACCCCTTCTGGGTCTCCCACATGGGTGGCAGGGGTCTGAGGACTTGAGCCATCATCTGTTGCCTCCCAGATTCATTAGCAGAAACTTGGATGGAAAGCAGAGGTACCAGGTCTCAAATCAACACTCCAGTATGTGAGAGCATCCTACAAGGCAGGTTAAACTGCTGCACTGCAACACCCTCCTCCCAGCACTATCATTCTGTATTCATGTGATCCATAAACATCAGTAATTTTATTCTCTGACACATATAAAACAATATCACAATTATCTGTGGCATATCATATTCTAGATTTGGGGAAGAGATGTCTTTATAAAACTGAAACACAATAATTACTGGAAAAATAAGGTACCATTAATTGCAATGTTATGAGTGATGAAAATCTGCAATTACAAAGGCTCACTGACTTCATTCTCTTGTTGATGATTTCAACAGAAAAGTAGGAAACCAGGACGAAAGCATTTTAACGTGAATTCCAGATCCAAAGAGGCTTTGAACAAACAACCGAGGGTTAGTATTCCCTAAAGTTAAGAGTTTATGGGGCAGGATCAGATGAAGAGGCACTCCAAGAGCTGCACACCGGTCTAGGGCAAAAGCTGCAGCTCCTGTTTATTTACAAATCAAGCAGTTGATGAAACAAAACTTCTACTAGTTGACTGGTGATGGGGCATGCATCAACCAGCATCATGCAGGCCCACTGCCATTGTCAAGGAAGTGACAGAGTATGCCTGCAAAGCTGGGGTGCAGGGCCAAGTGGTGGCCTGACCTGGTTTGGCCGTGCTGAGCAGCAGTTGCCTTTCACACCCAGCTGGGAGCTGTGGATTCACAGCAGAACTAGAAAGTTTTTTCTGAGCAGCACTGATCTAAAGAAAATGCTGCTTTTGCAGATTGAATACCAAAAACATGTCTTTAAACAAGCGGGTGAGAGTAGTCTGTGTCCAGCTCTTCAGGGAGCAGAAGCAGAACTATGAAGGGTAACAACAGCAGGGCACTGAAATCTCACCATGTGCTTTGCAAACTAATTTCACTTCAGTTATTCAACTAACTACTGTATACACATTTTAAATATGCTATTTTATTTTATATGATAATTTTATATAGGAGAACTCTGAGGCTTCAAGAGGTAGAATAATATGAATAGATAAGCCAAAGAGGGGTTGTGTAGGGGTTCATGTTTGAAACTGTCTGATGGGGACCGGCACTGTGGTCTAGTAGGTTAAGCAGATGCACGCAATGCTGCCATCCCATATGGGTGCTGATTCAAATCTCGTCCACTTCACTTACAATCTAGCTCCCTTCTAATGGCCTGGGAAAACCAGTGAAAGATGGCCCAAGTGCTTGGGCCCTGGCCACTCCTGTGGGAGACCTGGAAGAAGCACCTGGCTCCTGGATTGGGCCCAGCCCAGCCCTGACCATTGCAGCCTTTTGGAGAGTGAACCAGCAGATGAAAGATCTCTCTTTCTCTCTCTCTCTCTCTCTCTCTCTCTCTCTGCCTTTCAAATAAGTAAATAAAATATTTTTTTAAAAAACTATATAGTGGTCAAGACATTTAAAAATATATATTTGTTTTATTCATTAGAAAGGCAGAGAGAGAGAGAGAGAGAGAGAGAGACAGTTAGATCTCTTATCCACTGGTTCACTCTTCATGTTGATGCAATGACTGGGGCTGGTCCCTGGCCAGATCCAGAAACTGGAAGCCCAATTCAGGTCCACTATTTCGGTGCCAATAACCCAGATACTTGAGTTATCATTTACTACCTTGCAGGGTGATAATAAACAGGACTGTTGAGTCAGGAGCAAAGCAGAGACTCAAATGCGAACACCACAATATGGTTTGTGGGCGTTGCAAGGGGCATCCGAGCTGCTAAACCAAATGCCAATCCCTAAGACTTTTTCTTAACTACTTTATTGTGTTCTGCAAACTTCAATCATTCGTGTACCACCTGTGCTATAACTGAATTATGTGTTTTGATCAATTTTTACTATAAAATAATTTTATCTCTTGCTAAACACTATTATCTATTAAATTATAGGGCTGATGCTTTACTTATTTTGTTGTTTTCCTTCAAACACAATAGAATGTAAAAAGAGTCAGTTGTCTCACTTGCAAATTATTGTCATGACATATCAGGGAAACACTGACTCAGCATGCAGCCCCTCAAGTATCTTCTTCCCACCTCCTCCTCCTTTCTTTTTCTGTCCCTGCTTCTGTCTTCCTTCCCCCGGTCCTCAGGAATCCAGAGAATTCTCTTTGGGTCTTAATTCACCTCCCACCATCTCCACAAGCATTTCAGAGTTTCTTTCTCTAATGCTGGGTTGTAAATTAGGTCACTGCCTCTCCAGATCTCTACTTCATTACCTCCAGTTTCTCAAGAATCTCTTTAAAGAAACAGAATGGGGATATGGGGAGAAAAAAAAAAAAGCCGTACAGAAGAATGACAGCAATAGTGAAAATTATAGATCTATTACTATTACCGACTCCAGGTTCTTTTTCTTAACTGCAAGTAGAAAACAACAATAGGCCAAGGAGAAAACTAGACAAGGATTTTTGGGGGGTTATCATTGAACATTAGGGAGACAACAAAACAAGAAGAGGTTCAGCTAATGGGATCCCCACTGGAAACTGAACAGGTGCTTTCATGGGTTTGTGGGGGTGTGGTGGACCCCTCTGTTGACTTCAGTTTGCAACCAGCCTCCAGGTCTGGTTCATCCTTTCAGCACACAAGACTTCATTTTATACATTATGGGGTAGTTCTGCTCAGGTGTTATTGATTTTTTTTTTTTTTGCACATTTCAAGCTCAAAATGACAGTGCTGTGCACTATGGCCTCCCCACGAAATTTCAAATTGGTCACATTTTGTTCTTCTTTTTTAAAAGATTTATTTATTTATTTGAAAGTCAATTGCACAGAGGGAGAAGTAGAGGCAGAGAGAGAGGTCTCCCATCCGCTGGTTCACTCCCCAACTGGCCACAATGGCCAGAACTGCGATGATCCAAAGCCAGGAGCCTGGAGTTTCTTCTGGGTCTCCCACATGGGGGCAGGGGACCAAGCACTTGGGCCATCTTTTACTGCTTGGCCAGGCCATAGCAGAGAGCTGGATCGGAAGTGGAGCAGCTGGGACTAGAACCGGCACCCATATGGGATGCCAGCATTGCAGGCTGCAGCTTTACCAGCTATGCCACAGCGCTGGCCCCACATTTGGCTTTTCTGAGCATGCATGCAGAATGGGAAAGTTTTCACACAGCAGCAGGAGGTGTTTTGCAGTTAGGGCCTGGGTGCTCCCTGCTCCTGATTGGTTTGGAGGTGTATACTTGTTAGATTGGTAGGAGCTTCAACGGTTAAGTGCTGTTTCTACCTTCGTTTATTACTACATGCCAGATTTTGGTGGAAGCTCTTGTCACACTCTTTTAAACCTCACTACAATGTTATGTGATGATGATACATCAGTTGATTTTAAAGACAAGGGAACAGAAACTGAAAAAGTTGTCTCTTGCTGAAAGTCACCTGTTGTGAAGTAAGAAAGAGGATTTGCACCCAGACTGTCATTCGACAGCTCACAAGTTTAACTTACGTTCTAATTTTGATTTTTTAATAAAAATTCTCTCTTATGAATGCTTGATATTTCTTTCATCAGTTTTTTATAGATTTTTGTTGAAAACTCAACAAATGCCCAATATTGTCTTTTTTGAGACTTGTTGCTTTTACTTTTGAAAGGAAAACACATGAGTGTCCCAATATTTGTCATCTTTTCCATTATGAAACCCCATCAAAGTATCTAGTCTACAAAAGAACATTCATTCCCAAACATAGTATAGAGCATGTTTTCTATTTATAGGAATTTAAACAATATTCATTTCAAATTTTAAGTCCACAGCTAAGACTGTATGGATACCATAACGTTCAACATTCTGGTGTGGTTCATGATCCAAGATGCTGAATCTAAATGACTATAAATTGGAGTTCCTAACTCTTGAATTTCTAGAAAATCAATCATGTAAGCAAGAAGCCAAATTTTGACAAATTATATCTTTAAAAAATAAGTGAAAACAATTCAACAAAAAAAAATTGTTTTGGATCTTACATCTGAAGGAAAGGCTTATAAGCTGCTATAAACACGGCTTTTGGGATTAGGAGAATTTCGGTTAACACCTGGCTGTGGAATGTAACATTACTTAGCCTCATTTCCTTATCTAAAAATGGGCTTAAGGGTCTAAGAGGGATTTGGGAAGAACAACTGTGTGGGAGTTCCTTTAGCAATTCCATGCGTGGAAGGAGTTCAATGCTACCCACATCCAGTTTCTCTTTTCCATCAATAACACAACCAGAGCCTCTAGAATCCACATCCCTAAACTCCAAGGCTTAACTAAAAATCTACATCATCCTTGAAGTATTTAACTTTTCCTCCGACATATGTTCCTTCTTCAAGTTTGAAAATAACCATAGCAACTTCTTGTGAGATTCTTATTTTGTGAATCCTGAATCTAGAAACTTCAATGTCAACTACAGCACAGTTCATCAGAACAATCCAATCCTTCCCTAGAAAGGTGCAGATAATGATGATGAAGTAAATGAATTCCAGCCACATGTGTTTCCTCTTTGTGCCTATATTCACCTGTTGTCTTTTATTCCTTTATGTTGTCCCTTTGTCTACCTATCTCCTACACTTTCTCCCATCCTCTTGACATGCTCTGTAATTCAGTTTAGCTTCTGTTTTCCTTCTCTCTCTCCCCTAAACTCTAAACAACCTACTTTCTTCCTGCCATTTTCCTATTGTCACTGATTTTCTCAGAATTTCATCTGGCAGAGATTGGGGGAGGCATGAAGGCAATGGCTATATTCTGTTGCATTGATTATAAATAGTGTTAAGGAGTAAAAAATGAGAGCTTATGGGCAGGCATTTGACACAGCAGTTAAGATGCTGCTTAGGATGCTTACATCTTACTTGGAGGACCCTGTGTTTGAGTCCCAGCTGTATGTCTGATCCAGCTTCCTGATAATGTGCAGCCTGGGATGCAGCAGCTTATGGCTCCTGTAGTAGAGTCTCTGCCTTCCACATGGGAGACCAGATTGAGTTCCTGGCTTGGCTCCTGGCTCAGCCCTAGCTCTTGCAAGCTTATGGGGGGAATAAACAGCAAATTGGAAGAGTCTGTGTCTGTCTTCCAATTAAATTAATTTTTTTAAAAAGAAAAGATTTTACCTATTGATACATTTGTGCATTTCATATGTAAGTTTGATCCATGCTATCCCACCCTTTACTCTGTTATTTCTCACAAAACTTATATTAACTGGACCTCTATGCTTAACAACATTTGGCCCGAAATGCTAAGCATTTCTGCCCCAATACAGCATGCCAATACTAAGTTACCAATTGTAACTCAGACGACCCTACCCCACCCACTGACAGCCTGAGGAGATTCTCCCAAGCAGAGTTCATGTTCCATCCATCATGTTCCTTCTCCTAGGTGTTTGGAATTCAGCCTCATTATATTCAGTCAGGCTCTGTTTTGAAATCAGAGATGATGACAAGCTGAGTCTATGGCAGCTACATTTGGCCATGTGTTGGCAGATACAGAAAAAAATAGAGGAAATTATGGAAAGAGATGACAAGAGAGGAAGAGGGAGATCAGGCTAGAGTTCAAAATGAGAGAAAATGTTGTCCTCAAAAGTGTATAGCTGCCTTTCATCCAGTGGTTCTACACACAAGGGAGGCCAACTTTCCTCTGCACTTGGGTCCCCTAAGAAGCCCTGTACTTTGCTTAAGCTACTCTGTAAGAATTACATCCCATATTCCCAGCAATTTCTAAAATACATGAAATTTAACATGGTGATGACAAATTTATAGATCTGGCTCACATGAATTTCTATCCCCAAAGAATCATGTTGGGAAAATATGTTACTATTTTATCAAAGGATGTTTTGAGGCACTGGCGGTAAGCTTTGTGAAATATTTAGGCTTGTATGTCAGCAATTCTCAAACTAAGACTAAATTGAACTCCTCAGTAATTTAGTAACCAGAGTTTGATACCTTAATTCATGAAATGAAAAAAAAAAAAAAGATGAATAAATGGGATAGAATCTGAGTGGCAAAGAACCATATGTGGATGTGTGCTATTAACAAGTCCCAGCTCCATCACTTACTACTGAGATTTGGGACAAATTTTTTAATTGGCAAGAGGACTCAGTTTCCATTTCTGCTAAACTGGCATTAATGCCACCAAGTCTGTTTCTACTTCAGTAAAATTGACATAACCTTATATGTCTTCATGTGAGAATTATGAAAGATAAGAAGAAGGGAGGAATAGCATAAGGGAAAAAGTTTAGTTGGACAATAAAAAAAGATAAACTTCCATTTTAATTGCTTGTCTTATCAACTTATGCTAAAGGACTTACAGACTGATGTGTAGACATAGAGCCATTTAATTCATATAACTTTTCAAGGAATAGATATAATTCATAACCTTCACCAATAATTCTTTGAGTGTATTCCTAAATGAATTCTTTTCCCTTCATTAGTTTTATTTTTTTCATAGGAGTCTCATTTTTCTCTGCATTTTAATGGCATAGAAATAGATCGATCGTACTAATCATTGATCAAGACTCAATGACTCTATTTGAGTGTTTTGGATACTATGATTTTTATTTCAAATTTAAAAATAAGTATGTAATTTATTGATAAATTCTGGACAGATTACCTTGGATTCAACCACTGAATTATTTAGCAAACTCATTAAATACCTCCTAACAGATTTGTAATTTTATCTTCTATTTATTAGATTTGCTGTCACATTTCCAGGTAAAGGGAGTCCCTAGAACTCCAGATTGTGTTTTATTTGTTACATGAATATATGTTTTATGCAACATAAAAGAGAAGGACATATTAAGAGCAGACGATCTCTGGGGGAAATTTTAACATGATGTGAATCCAGATTTGATGCTCGAATGTTGCAGGCTGATTTGTTTTCAGTTACATTATTACATTGGCTCTAATTATAGCTATTATCCTCTCTGTCACCTTAAACCAACTTTCTCCATCACATTTTCCTGCTCTACATCATGGAAAATAATTTAATCTCCAGTTTTTATTGCATAAAAATGTGAGTAGCTCTGAATTGAGAATCTAAGTATCAGTGCATACTCTAATTCTGAAATTCATTAGCAAGAATTTAAATAATCTTTTCAACCCTACTGTTTCTCAGGTTCCTTTTGTTTCCTCATGTGTGCTTTTTTTCCATCCATGGCATGAACCTCAGAGCACCTATTTCATTGGGTTTATCTGGGATGCAGCTGAATAGAACATTTTGTATTATTAAAATAAGAAATGTTAGTGTTGAGTCTCAGTTTATTGCCATTATCAGAATTATGATAGAAATTTTTTGCTAATGATGATTTTTCTGGTTATCTATATTTATTCTATTTTTTTTGTTAATTCTACCTACTATGACATGGAGTGTTTTCTAGAACACACTATTAAAGGAGTTATATGACCTTGAAAATATTCCAGGGAATGTCCATAAGTCCTCCTTGCTTTCACCCTCTGCCTCCTTATTATCCATGTAGGAGTGTGATAATCATTTTGATAGTGTGACTTCTAAAGAAAAGTGTAAATGTAGAAATGACTGAGGCTTGGTAATGAGGAATATCAGAACTTCGCCTTATCCACACCTTCATAGCATTGCCAAAGTCCTCCATCACTTTAGACCGTGTGTTTGAGAAGTGTGATATTGATTGCCATATTGCAGAAGCCAGCCTAGCAGTCTGCATCCTCAGGAGAATTGCTGATCGTGGAAGCACATGATGGATGCCTGACAGCCAGCACCCAATTCTTTTTTTTTTCCTGACAAAGCTTTCACTTCACGTTAATTCTCCATCTCGTCTTGTACGAGCTGCTTCGAATTTCCAACCTAATACCCAACTGCCAGTCAGTTACTGGTTATTTTTAATTAAGACCACTCAGAAATTTACCACACACAACTTGCATGGAAAGAAGGGAAATCCTTTTTATTCATAATCGAATTTCAAGTGTAAATTGCCTTCATCACACTTGTCTGACAGCCCTGTAATATGCCAGGAAAAAGCAGCACTTGTTCCTGTTCGGTCATGCATGGTCTCCACACCTTGCTTCTAGGGTACACAGTCACAATTATCTGTTTTTATTTGTGTCTCATTAAATCTGCAGCAGCTGGGTATTGCCTGTCCCAACTCTTGCCCTCTGTTGCCCAGGAATGGATAACACTAGCTTCATTTTGGCCAGACGGACCCACAGCAACTGCTTACAAGGAATTGTTCTGGGGTGGGAGATGATGATTCTCTGACAATGTAAAATCCCCTCATCATGAATGGCCTGACAAGGATCAGGACCCCTTCGTTGGTACACAGTCAAGGCTCACTTGAACACAAGAAATAAAGTAACTTAAATACGTAGAACATAAACTAAGTTAAGCCCTTTGGATTCAGACAGTTTCTTCTGTATTTTTTTAAGAAATTTTGTACAAGAAACTTGAAAGCTACACATAAAAATGAGGGGAAATTATCTTTTAAAAACTGTATGGGAAAATAGCGTCTGAACCTTGTGTGGTTTTAAATTGATGTACTCTAGGCCATGTACTCATTAAAATTAGAAATTACTTCCAAATTTCGTTCTGGGCTTGAAGTCCAAAACCCACTTTGGGGTTGTTATGTCCACACCTGGAGAAGGATGAAGTGTGGGAGGTCCTTTCAGTCTTGAATCACAAAATAGGTCTTTAAACACTCACGGCTCTGGAAATTCCATATAATGGAAAGAGGGAAACTCTGCCAGGCATCCAATCATGCCAACCAAAGGCGACTACAGCAACTTTTTCCAGTGCTGATGAGTTCTGCCTGTGCATGTTGTAGTTGTCCCTAGAAGGTATTTTTCTTACTTCTTAAATGTAAACTCTGGCCATGGCACTCTTGTGCTAAAAGTCTTCTAGTGGAATCTGTCATTTAACCTGTTAAAGTTCTCATTTCCTGGCAGAGTCTAAATAACCCCATTGAATTCACTCTCACTCCCATCTTCTACTCTCTGCCCCTTTAATTTTGACTCACATCAGAGAGTATTCAGTATGCACGGCACTCTTCCATGTGCTTTATGTGTATTATGTCATTTAATTCTCACAACATATGTGTTTGCAGGTGCATAAACTGAACCTTAAAGAGGTGCTATAATTTGCCTAATGTCATAGTAACTAATACCAATGTTGTATCCTGGAAACACTGCATGTGCTCTTGAGGATTTTGCCGTAACTCTGAAGTTCAATCATAATGGATTTCTCACAAAAACACTGAACACTAACACAAAATATGACTTTAAAGATTGTGTATGACACAGTTCACTCACCATATAGTTTTGTCATTGTTCATGTTTCTTTCCCTCATAATCTGCTAAAAGACTACATACACTTTATTTTTGCATATCTAGTATCCAGATGGAGTATATTTTACCTCGCTTTTGTTCTGAGCTGGCCTGTGACTGCCTGACAAATAACATAACAGAAGCATCATTACATCAGCTTTTTTTCTTGTTCTGAAGAACACTCACAGCTTCCTCTTGTTGTCTTGCAGCCGCACAAGAAAATTGGAGAAAAATCTCACTGCTCGGAGGCTGCCATGTTGTGAGAAATCCCAAGTAAATTACACAGAAGACCATATAGAAGAGTGGGAGAGAGGCAGGAGACAGACCAAGAGACTGAGACACAGAGAGACAGAGACAGAAATGGCGATGCCAGGTGTACTCCATCATTTCAGCTTCTGTAAGTCCTCAGATATCATGGAGCACAGACAAATGGTCCCTGATGTGCCCTGACCCAAAGAACATTGAGATCTTGTTATAAAATAATGACGACTGAAGCTACCAAATTTTGGTGTAGTTTGTTATAGTATACTATATAACCATAACACAGTTCATTTTTTCTCACTCCTAGGGTCAAAAGAAATGAAGAATAGTCAGGAGATCTTTCCTTCTGTTCTTTCTTCCTTATCTCTTTCCCACACTGTGCTTTTTGACCTGGCAATGCAAGGCCATTTGTACTAAAGTAGCACGCCTGTCAGTAGAGTACAAGGAAAGTCTAGCTGTTAATGGGGTCATAGTTATCATAGGGTTGGCAAGACGAAGAGGAGCATCATACTAAAATGTGAAACTGAAAGGATAATAAAGTGTTCACACAAATACTTCCTTTCGATCATTTGGCAAACTATCCCAACATCCATGAGTCTCTTTATCAGTGGCACACACTCCTATAGTCTCATATAAAATAGCCTAGAGGTGAAACTTTGAGAACTTAAAATCTGAAGAAAGAAAAGATCTAGAGAGCCTTAGATTCCATTTGGTATTTTTAAATATTTTTTTTTAGTCTTTGCCAGTGAGAATTTCAATGATTAATAAAATCTTCTGAAGACCAACCCTGATTTTTGCAAAAAAAAGTTTTGGCATAATTCACTTCATATTGATGATATATTTTAAAACAAATGTTAAGTAAATGCAACAAATCTTCATCTTTTTCAGATATTAATATTCAAATTGCTGGTGTGTATTTTATATTGTCTTCATTTTCTATCCCAGATCAATATTGGAAGTGATATAATGGTTGATTCCATAGCTTTGCAATTATGAATAGTGTTACAAACACAGGAGTACAGATATCTCTTCAGTATACTGACTTCATGAATGAAAAAAGAAAATGTGAAACATTTTCAGCCACAAAATGATGAAATTCTACCATTTGCAACAACATGAATGAACCTGGGGAACATACATTAAGTGAAATAAGTCAGACACAGAAAGCCAAACATTACTTTTATCATATGTAGAAAGATAAAAAAAAAAAAAAAAAGTTGATCTGAATATAGAAAGTGATTCCTGGAGGTTTGGGAAAAGCCAAGGAGACAAGTGACAGGCGATCAAGGGAAGGTGGATAATGCATACCACCCACACACACATTTTGATAACAGGATATTCTGGCATTGTATACCATAGTGGGGTGACTACAGCCTGCAGTAACATTTTAGGTATTTTGTGTAGAACTGAAAGACAGGATTCACCAAACATAAAGAAATGATAAGGAGATGGAAATGCTAATTCCCATGATTTGAACAGCATATGCTTCTATAAATGTCTTAAATTACCACACTGTGCCCCATAAATACAATTACTATGTGTTAATTAAAACATATAAATTCTTGGGGCCAGCACTGTGTCACAGCAGGTAAAGCTGCCGGCTGCTCCACTTTTAATCCAGCTCTCAGCTATGGCCTGGGAAAGCAGAAGACGGCCCATGTTCTTGGGCTCCTACACCCATATGGGAGACCTGAAGAATCTTCTGGATCCTGGCTTCGGATCTGCACAGCTCCGGCCATTGTGGCTGTTTGGGGAGTGAACCAGCAAATGGTAGACCTCTTTCTCTCTCTGCTTTTCCTTCTCTCTCTGTGTAACTATGACTTTCAAATAAATGAATAAATCTTTAAAAAAAACATAAATTCTGTAAGTATATGAAAGAAATAAAATTATTTTTCAGGGTTGTCATTGTGGCATAGGGAGAAAAGCCACCACCTGCTATGACAACATTCCATATGGGTACCAGTTCAAGTCCTGGCTGCTCCACATTTGATCCAGTTCGCTGTTAAAGGCCTGGGGAAAACAGTGGGGGAAGACCCAACTACTTGGGTGCCTGCATCCATGTGGGAGACCTAGAGGAAGCCCTGACTTTGGCCTGGCCCAGCCTTGGCCCTTGCGGCCATCTGGGGAGCAAACCAGCAGATGGAAGATCTCTCTGTTTCTTCCTCTCTCTCTCACTCTAACTCTGATTTCAAAGCAATAAATAAATCTTTAAAAAATTTATTTTTCAAAAGCCTTAAAAATTTTGAAGAACATGAATAATTTTTAAAAATAATTCTACTACACAAGACATGGGATGTAACTCAGTGATAAATGGGCCCAACCTCTATTAGATGAGCCAATAAGGTACTGAGACTACCAACAATAATCTCTAATGCCTGAAGGGCACTGAACAAAATAATGGCACTGACTAAGGAACAGCTTCTTAACCTCACCACTGGCAAGATTAATCTTTTTTTTTAACTTTTATTTAATGAATATAAATTTCCAAAGTACGACTTATGGATTACAATGGCTTCCCCCCCATACCGTCCTTCCCACCCACAACCCTCCCCTTTCCCACTCCCTCTCCCCTTCCATTCACATCAAGATTCATTTTCGATTATCTTAATATACAGAAGATCAGCTTAGTATACATCAAGTATGGATTTCAACAATTTGCTCCCACACAGAAACATAAAGTGAAAAATAATAGATGATTTTTTTTAAATGATGATGAAATCAGAGCAGACCTATTGTCATGTTTAATCCCAGTGAGAGTCAAGTTGGGGGTTGATAATTTCTTTTTTTTTTTTTTTTTTTTTTTACAGAGGATCAGTTTAGTATGCATTAAGTAAGGATTTCAACAGTTTGCACCCCCATAGAAACACAAAGTGAAATGTATTGTTTGAGTACTCGTTATAGCATTAAATCTCAATGTACAGCACATTAAGGATAGAGATCCTACATGAGGAGTAAGTGCACAGTGACTCCTGTTGTTGACTTTACAAATTGACACTCCTGTTTATGGCATCAGTAATCTCCCTATGCTCCAATCATGAGTTTCCAAGGCTATGGAAGCCCTCTGAATTCTCCGACTCTTATCTTGTTTAGACAAGGTCATAGTCAAAGTGGAGGTTCTCTCCTCCCTTCAGAGAAAGGTACCTCCTTCTTTGATGACCTGTTCTTTCCACTGGGATCTCACTCACAGAGATCTTTTGCCAGAGTGTCTTGGCTTTCCATGCCTGAAATACTCTCATGGGCTTTTCAGCCAGATCCGAGTGCCTTTAGGGCTGATTCTGAGGCCAGAGTGCTATTTAGGACATCCGCCATTCTATGAGTCTGCTGAGTATCTCACTTCCCATGTTGGATCACTCTCCCCTTTATTTACTCCATCGGTTAGCGTTAGCAGGTACTAGACTTGTCTATGTGCTCCCTTTGACTCCCAGTCCCTCCACCATGACCAACTGTGAACTGAAACTGATCACCTGGAACAGTGAGATGGCATTGGTACATGCCACCTCGATGGGATTGAATTGGAATCCCCTGGTATGCTTCCAACTCCACCACTTGGGGCAAGTCAGCCTGAGCATGTCCCAAATTATACATCTCTTCCCTCTCCCATTCCCACTCCCATGTTCAACAGGGATCACATTTCAGTTAATTTTCAACACTTAAGAATAACTGTGCATCAATTACAGAACTAAACCAGTCATATTAAGTAGAACAGATAAAAAAACTACTAAGAGGGATAATGTATTAAGTTGTTCATTAACAGTCAGGGCTATGCTGATCAAGCCACCGTTTCCCATAGTGTCCACCTCACTCCAACAGGTTTCCCTCTTGGTGTTCAGTCAGTCGTCACCGATCAGGGAGAACATATGGTATTTGTCCCTTTGGGACTGGCTTATTTCACTCAGCATGATGTGTTCCAGATTCCTCCATTTTGTTGCAAATGACTGGATTTCGTTGTTTCTTACTGCGGTATAGTATTCTAAAGAGTACATATCCCATAATTTCTTTATCCAGTCTATCGTTGATGGGCATTTAGGTTGGTTCCAGGTCTTAGCTATTGTGAATTGAGCTGCAATAAACATTAGGGTGCAGACCTCTTTTTTGTTTGCCAATTTAAATTCCTTTGGATAAATTCCAAGGAGTGGGATGGCTGGGTCGAACGGTAGGGTTATCTTCAGGTTTCTGAGGAATCTCCAGACTGACTTCCATAGTGGCTTGACCAGTTTGCATTCCCACCAACAGTGGGTTAGTGTCCCTTTTTCCCCACATCCTCGCCAGCATCTGTTGTTGGTAGATTTCTGAATGTGAGCCATTCTAACCGGGGTGAGGTGAAACCTCATTGTGGTTTTGATTTGCATTTCCCTGATTGCTAATGACCTTGAACATTTTTTCATGTGCCTGTTGGCCATTTGGATTTCCTCTTTTGAAAAATGTCTATTGAGGTCCTTGGCCCATTGGTTGGATTTGTGCTGTGCATTTTAGTATGTTTATCAGCAGCCCTGGCCTCTACTCAATGGATAACAGTAGAATTTCCCCTTGTGACAAACAGCAGTATCTCTTGACTTTGTTAAATATCCTCTGGATGCTGAACTAGAAAAATAATAAAATTCTATCACTTTCAACAACCTGAATAAAACTGGAGAATATTCTGTTAGGTGAACTAGCCAGGGACAGAAAGACAAAAATCGCACCTGGTTAAAGTACCTGTTCTGGAAGATCTAGTAAATGAATTCTACCTTCCCTTTTCTTTTTGATTTTTTTTATCCTTATAGCCCAACCTGGGATTAGTATGCTACCAACACAAACAAATTACAACACTTTCTTTGCACAGGAGCCAGAGTGTGATTGATAGGTTCAACGAACAATGCACCCTTGAATGATGCTAACTGTTGAGTCTAAGTCAGTCAGAGACCAACTTTTCTTCTCCATCAAGATGTGATGAAAAGGTCCTGGTTAGAGCCTCTTGCTATAACAGCTTGCTGGGCAATCTATGAAGTCTGATACTTCAAGGACTGTTTTCCAAACAGGCAGAGAACATCAATCACTATTCTAATCACAATGACAGGAAAAATAGTTCTTTAAACACAAAGATATTCTCTTCATTGGATTCAGATATGGTCCCAATTTAACTGGCTCTCTCTAGCTGTGACTTGAAGTTTATGTGAGGTCTTGATTTCTCTATTGCGGAAATGTGTGTTGTTTGATTTAAGGTCCTCACAGTCACAAAACAAAGTGGCTCCTTAAAGAAACTTGTCCACTGACAATTCATACACCCATTCATTCAATAACTCAGTCTGTAACAGATACTCAGTAGCAGTGTGTTTAGGTGGTTAGAAGATGCCATAGTGAAATAGTGAAGGAAAACATGCTGGTTTCCTCTTAAAAGAATTATGGAATCCATGAAAATCATGAGAACTAAACTGGTATAATTAGAGTCTACCATACTGATTGTTACGATGGATGTCACTACAAGGTGTTAAGTCTTATATGTGAAAAGAGACCCATGAATAACATGAAGTATGACTGGCACATAAAGTAATAAGTTATTTTCAAGGCTAAAAGGCTAAAGGAACCTGGTGCACACAGGTAAATAGGTGTTAGAGCATCTGTCTTCAATTAAATGGCTAGGAGATATGTAGATGATAGTATGATAAACTCTGGAACAGGGAATTATTCGGAAAACAGCCAACAAAAATGTTTTGGTCCAGGTAGATAAGATTTTATTTCTATATCAATAAGAACTCGTACTTTCTCATGGGCCAATAAGAAGTCAATAGAGGCTTTAACAGAATGTGAAATGACAAGGTTTGGGATTTATAAAAGTCATTCTCAGGCTATACAAAGAAATATGAGGGAAAAAGCTATAATAATATACTCAGAATGAGATGATAAAAATCTGAAGTAGAGAGCAACTAGTAGATGTAGAAAGAAGAGTAAAAGGGAAAGGAAAATGAAGTCAGGACATGAGAACTCTTCGTATAAAAGGGAAAAATGAACTGATGGACTGTGGATACTATTTTAGATATGAAGATGAAGTAGAAAGAGAGGTCACAGAATAAACGATATTTAGGACTGAAGAAAAATTCACTCAGTTTGCTCATACTGACTTTGAAGTACTCATGTGATTGGTTGCTCCATGTACAAATCAGACTAAAAGGCTAAAATAGATGGGAGAAGTATGATCTGGGGGTAAAGTCTTAACTACCATTGGCAGATATACAAGAATTAAAGAATGCCCCAGAGGAGTGGAGCAAAAAACAGTAGATGGCTATGCACTAGCGACTGAAAAGTCAACAACTTCCCATGTAAAGAAGTTTCTTTCCCTCTGAAGATGCAGAATTCCCACTTCAGTGACTCTGCACCCTTGTACTTTCTCTGCCTGGTACCTCCTCCAGTCAAAGCTTTGATTCTTTTTCTCAGCATACAGTTTTTTAATGTTGCTCCACATATTAGTAGGTCCCTCATGCTTTTTTGTCATTGCACCTATTTTGATTCTTCTTAAGAGTGAACACATTGAGGAATTACAGGATGAATCATTTCATTACTTGATCATTGTATTCTCCGACAGAACTCAAGCTCCTTCAAAGCATGGGGCATAACAGTTTAATTTACAAATTCAAGTCTATCATGTTGCATTGTGATTCAGTTAAGTAGGAAATCAAGTATTTGGTGAGTAAATAAATGAATATTTGGTATATGGATTATTGTCAAGGCTGAAGCATTTTGGAGCTTGGGATAAGAGGATTGATATTTACACTTTGATAAAAATAGCAGTCCTAAGACTGCAAAATTTTGTCTCTGAGTCAAAAATTAATACTTATTGGTCCTTTCTTCCCTTCTCAGGAACTGTTATATACTCTCCCAATAATCCAGCAAATAACCTGGAACTCAGCCACTTCTTTGGTCTGCTGCTCAATCACAAGGATGGAATTGAGTTGCAGTACAGATTGGAGAAGACATTTACCTTAAATATGACAATTGTGCAACAAATCTCTCTGATGAAAAAGGGATCCCAACCATATCAAGGATTAGGGAACATGGAATTATTCTTTTTTAAAAAAATTATGCAGATACAATCAACTGACACCGCAGCCTATCTATAAGTATCATAGTGTGCTGCAGTACAAAATATGCCATTCTGGGCTGTTTAAGACATTAGAGGTTTTAAGAAATCAGAAGATGGCCGGAGCCTCGGCTCACTAGACTAATCCTCCACCTTGCGGCGCCGGCACACTGGGTTCTAGTCCCGGTCGGGGCGCCAGATTCTGTCCCGGTTGCCCCTCTTCCAGCCCAGCTCTCTGCTGTGGCCTGGGAAGGCAGTGGAGGATGGCCCAAGTGCTTGGGCCCTGCACCCCATGGGAGACCAGGAGAAGCACCTGGCTCCTGCCATCGGATCAGCGCCGTGCGCCGGCCGCAGTTTGCCAGCCGTGGCGGCCATTGGAGGGTGAACCAATGGCAAAAGGAAGACTTTTCTCTCTGTCTCTCTCTCTCACTGTCCACTCTGCCTGTCAAAAAAAAAAAAAAAAAAAAAGTAAGAAAAAAGAAAGAAATCAGAAGAGGGAAGATCTTCTTAATCTAGGCCACTGTCATATCAATCTATTCACTAGATGCTTTCCCCAGGATTTACTGAGCTGTAAAATTTCATGAGGTGGATACCCCACTTCCTATGGATGCATCTCTCCCTCCCCACTGCCAAAAGAATTCCTGATGCTCAATACTCACTTTCCCCTGCCTTCATCATATCCAGTGTAGTGCCTGTACCAGTTACATCTTCATCCTCCTTGTCCTGATAATGATATTCTGGTTTATTTAGGCACATGAAGATCAGCTCAGCTCATACATAAAATGGTGAACACAAACTGAGCCCTAAAACCATAACTTTGTTTTCCTTATCTGTTAAATGGAAATAATATTGCTTATATCTCATAGATAGTCACGTAGGTTCAGCAAAAGGCTTCAAGATAAGCTCTAGGACAGTAGGTTTTATTATAGATGATCGGTAAGCGTGAAGTTTTCTTCCTCATATTAATTCATACAGTTTGTGTCTAGGCTCTCCAGTTTGCAATGATGTTTAAAACATTGCTTCTAGTGTGGAGCATAGTGCATAGTGGGCTTTTTTTTTTTTTTTTTTTTTGACAGGCAGAGGCAGAGTGGACAGTGAGAGAGAGAGACAGAGAGAAAGGTCTTCCTTTGCCGTTGGTTCACCCTCCAGTGGCTGCTGCGGCCGGCGCACCGCACTGATCTGATGGCAGGAGCCAGGTACTTCTCCTGGTCTCCCATGGGGTGCAGGGCCCAAGCACTTGGGCCATCCTCCACTGCACTCCCTGGCCACAGCAGAGAGCTGGCCTGGAAGAGGGGCAACCGGGAGAGAATCTGGAGCCCCGACCGGGACTAGAACCCGGTGTGCTGGCGCCGCAAGGTGGAGGATTAGCCTAGTGAGCTGCGGCGTTGGCCCCACAGTGGGCTCTTACACAGTCACTAAATATCCAATAGTTACCAATTCAATCGACCACATTTGTACAAGGATGTTTTTCATGAATCCAACTGATTGTGTGAAATTTCACCAACTGTTTCCCTTCCCTTCTTTACCTGTGACATTAAAGGCATGAGTAGTCTGGTGAAGACCCTGGTGGTTGTATTTCAGATAAACATCCACAAATCCCTCACAGACGTACCTATTCTGTGATTGTGAAGTAAATTGATTAAAAATATGTCATTGTAGGGGCCGGCACTGTGGCTCACTTGGTTAATCCTCCGCCTGCAGCGCCAACATCCCTTACATGTACCAGGTTCTAGTCTTGTTTGCACCTCTTCCAGTCCAGCTCTCTGCTGTGGCCTGGGAGGGCAATCGAGGATGGCCCAAGTGCTTGGGCCCTTGCACCCACATGGGAGACCAGGAGGAGGCACCTGGCTCCTGGCTTCGGATCGGCACAGCACCTGCCATTGCAGCCATTTGAGGAGTGAACTCACTGAAGGAAGACCTTCCTTTTTGTCTTTCTCTCTCTCTCCCTGTCTATGACTCTACCTGTGAAATAAATTTTAAAAAGTCATTGTGAAAATTAAAAGAAAAATAAGAAAGAATCAGAAGGTTGGGAGTGAAGGAGAGAGAGAGAGTGGGAAGCATCATTATGCTGTTGAAATTGTATATAAGAGATACATGAAATTTGTTCTCTTTATATAAATAAAATAGTAAAACAAAATAAAAAAAAACTATAGTCATGTAATACACATTTTCTCAAATGTTATTATGCTTTGGACTGGGCTAAGTGATTAAGATAAAGGATAATTCAGATAAAATTCTTATACACCAAGGCAAGGCGAATGAATACAAGGAGGCTATATTAAAACCACCATTTTTTTCTTTATAATTTCCTTTCTAAATGAAGCACATTTATAGCCAATTTTATATAAGGAAACTGGCTCAGAGAATTTAAGAGACATACCAAGTTTGCACAGACAAAAGTCAAATACAGAAAATAGAACATTTTTGTTCTAATTCCAAGGACAAAATGAACCAAAGTTTTACACTGACAACAGGGACAGGAATTGAAATTTTCTTAGCTAGAAAGCAATAAAGTAAAAGACATTTTGATTACTCCAAGTTAATAAAAACCTAAAGTTCACCACGAAAGGTGAAGAAAGTTTATAGGAATGTTTTATTTATTCATATTTTAATTAATCTATTAGCAAGTGGAGGTAATGCACTTAAAGGGGACCTTGGGAGGACAGGCACATTTTAAACAATAAGAAACCAGGGAAACATTGAACACAGCTATTATTTTTGGCAGGAGTCTTTTCTTACATATTTCTTTTCCTTTTTGTTTCTCCTCTCTGTTAACAAAAAGGGGGAAAAGTTTAAATGAGAGAAGATTGCACAAAATTGGGGATTAACATACTTAATTTACATAATGTCAGAGTGTTAAAGACTATGTAGGTGCAGTAGTATAAAATATTCTTAGTTAAAAGCAGCTCAAAATAGGAACTTCTTTTATTGTGCATATTCCACCTAGTTCACTGTGCGGCCACGTTAAAAAAGCACACCAGCTTCTCAGCAAAGGCAGCACAAGATGTGCATCGAGGTATATATTTAAGAAAAGTGGAGTTCTTCTCTTGACTCACTCCCCAGGTGATGTAATGGAGGCCTCATGGATGATACAAATTGACCCTCCTGGCCCATCAAACTGATGAAGTCCACATAGAAATGTGACATTGAATTGTTTATTTTAGCAATAGAAAGCCACTGATGCTGGAAAGTCGTGTGTGTGTGTATGGGGGGGGGGGGAGGGTTGTGTGCGTGTGTTAAGTAGAATCATCAGAATCTCCCTCTGTGAAAGGCACGGCGGGCTGCATAGTACCTCTGCCTCCTGGATGCTGTTAATGCTGCCCAGCAGCTTTTACTCAAAAAGGGCTTTTGTAGAAAGACCACAGTGTATTCTTCTCTACCCAGCGTGCTTAGCTTAATGCCGGCATTGGAGTAGTGCTCCTGGAGTCTTATTTTGTAAGTGCTGCAACTCAAAAATGAACTACCCCCTTTCCAAAACTCAGCTCTCCTTCAGCCAGAAATCTCTGGCTTTGTTTTTATTTCAAAAGTTCTGTCCGGGAGTTGGGGAGGAAGAGAAGGAACACCAAGATCCGGTGCTTAGAGTGTAAGGACAATAGGGTGTAATGGGAATGAAATGGCATCCAGAGGAACAGACAGGTTCCAAAGACAGAGAGAGAAAGGGAAAGTGCTTCTCTCCCTTGCATTTAATTCCCTTTTAGGTATAGAGAACTCCAATGTATGATCCTTCTGGGAACTCCCCATGACTTATATTATGTATCTTGGGGAAGCTGGAGGGATAATCACACAGGCAAACTTGTGAAAAAATACAATGTTCAGCTTCACATTGCACTTCCTGTGATTGAATTCCAAATAGGCCCAGTCATGCTTCCAGCAATCTTCCCTAAGGGGAGTCCATTTATCTAATTCTGGTGTAAAGTAATAGGAAACCCATAGGCTACAAGACCCTAATGTTATAAACTTTGGTTTAATCCAGTCTTAATGAGACACTAAGATGTTTTTGGTCTTCCTATGAATTCTTTGTCTTATTTCAGATTATTCAAAATATAGGTTGGAAATGGGGTGCTATCTATAGCTTATTACCAGGGAGATAATGTTGATGCCTCATTAATGGCCTTAAGATTATTTTTAGCTGAAATGAAAACATGTAAATATAGAGGATCTGTGAAGGCCTATACAACTTTGCTTGGTAACACTTCTTGAAGGAAAAGTTACACTGTTGATCAAAAAAAAAAAAAAAATCACGGTGTCTGAAATCACCTTTCTAAGCAGGAATTACCCAAATGATTGTTTGTATAGATGAGTCTGGGCATGGCCTACCCTTCCTCAAAACCCTTTAATGGCTCTCATACATGAAGAAGATTAAGTTTAATGTCCCTGGCACGGTGAGGCTGACACTGAACCATCTCATCATTCTTTTGATTTTCCCACATCAGTCCCTCCCCTGACCTGTGTGTGCTTTCCAGGCAACTCCTGTTGACTCTTCTGTCTGAAACATCTCCACCCTTCCACACCACTGGATCATTTTACCTGAATCATCTTTCCAGGCCAAACTCACACACCCCTCTTTGTATGAATTCTCTTTGTTCTTCTCTCTGCATTCTCAGAACTCCTAGTATATATACATTCAATGCATTCGTCACATTGTAGCATTATTATTCATGCATTTATGTTTCTTCCTGTCAAAGCAATGATCCCAGGAGAATAGGGACCATGGATTTATCAATTCTGAATCTACAGAGTCTGAAAAATGCTACTATTAAATTAATGTATAGGGAATTGAATCCATAGTACTCACAAGTATTCTAATTTGGATTATAAAGTTTGAAAGAATAAAAAAAAATTAAAAAGGAAAACAAAATCATTTAAAACACAGATCATCAAACTCTTTACTTTGCCTTGATTTCCTCACTTTGCATTTATGAAGTTGTTAATTAGTTTCTTCTCTCTCTAGCTTTATGACTAGCCATTGAGATTTTATGTCTATAAACCAAATCATGCTGGTTCTCATGTGATCAAATTATATACAACTGATGACTGAATATTGTTGTAGGGCATTTATGACAGCTTTGTGAAACATAGGAACAATTTTTAGGAGAATTCCAATCAGGAAAAATACTCTTCCCCACAGACACTATCTGGGGAAAGTAATTAATATGTGGAGAGAATGCATTCATTGATGGAACATATCAAGTAATAACAGATAATTATTTAGGAACTTTATATGCCTAACACTTTTTAAGCAGTTTACACATATTAACACATTTTAATGCTGGGGATAGTGCTGTTGGATGTTTATAATTCCCCCACTTTGCAACTGAGAAAAATAAGGCTACATAGGCGGGAAGTATCTCAGTCAGTATTTGAACCTAGCTACCTGACTATGGGTCCGTCACTCCTAACAAACACCACAACTTTGGAAAGAAATTAAGCTTACACAGTCTCAAATTATCTCATGCATTTTACTTGTAGTTCTCAAACAGCATGAAGGTGCACAAGTTCTGAAGTCAATTTTCCCCCCTTCTATTGTTCTCACATATCACAGTGATTGTAGCATCATTCTCTCCATTTTCCCTGCACTGCAAGCACTTCCCAAACTGTGGTCATCATACCACTCTTCCTACTCTCAGTTCTCTCTGTTTGACCTATAATTCCATCACCAAAATTAACCTAGCAAGACATCACCCTCTGCACTTCAAATCCCACAGACTTAAGAAACTTTATGCTGGGGCTGTCCCTGTGGTGCACCAGGTTAACCTCTGCTTGGGACAGCAGTGTCTCAGAGTGGTGGTTCACACTCCAGCTGCTCCACTTTCCATTCAGCTTCCTGATAATGCATCTAGTAAAGAACCAGGTACTTGATCTCATGTCACCTTGTGGGAGGCCTACATGGAGTTTGTGGCTCCGGGCTTCAGTCTGACCCATCCCTGGTAGTTACAGGTATTTGGGAAGTGAATCAGTGAATGGAAATTTCTCTCCCTCTTTCTCTCTCTTTTTCTCTCTTCTTCTATCCCTATCTCTCGTCTCTCCCCCTTTCTCTCCATATATATTCTATCAATCTCTGTATCACCCTCCCTCTGTTACCTTCCCTTTCAATAAATAAATCTAATCTAATCTTAGGAAAAAAAGAAAGTTTCTCCCAACCAGCCACACAGAATGCCGCTCCAGGGTGGGGGACATCCAGCCCTTGGACTGCATGAGGCCTGTGAAATCATTCATTTTGGCACTGCCAAGGTAACCACAGGCAGAGCCTGAAATTCAATTAATCTATAGCAGAGTAATTTTTAAGTTGATAATGTTGCATGGCCTACAAACGACGTTATAAATATCCAAATGGCCCTTGTCAGGAAAAAAGTTTCCCCACTGCTGCATATCTCATAATCTGCTTTAAATCTATTAGCCCCAATTGACTTTATTAACTTACCAGTAATATAAAGCATGTATTGTCTGCATCCTCTCATTCCAGCTAATGTGCATTCCTTGAAACCAAGAGTACCAATTCAGTCACCACTCAGTCCTCTTGCTTAGCTCTTAATACTAAATTCAATGAGTCAAAGCACTATTGGCAGGGGCTTATAGAGAATGAAAGGAAAACCCAAAGTCTTTGTAGGGATACACTTTCTAGATCTGTGTAGGGATACACTTGAGGATCCGCACAATATACTACTTTAGTGTAAATGAATAGTACAAAATTGATTTTTTCCATAATTCCATATATATTAATATATGTAATTCAACATACACATTCAGTTGCTATATATATATATATATATATATATATATATGCATGTAAATACTGATAGAGCTCATTAACTCTTAATCCTCTAGGCAAGGAAATATAGGCCCTCATACATAGTAAAACATGTCAGAAATATATATATGGAGCTGCAGTTGAGACTCCACACAAAATGCAGTTACAGAATTATTTTCAGATTTTTGCTCCTTCTTCATGTCATGGGTAAAGAATAACTCTAGTTATATCATAGATATGCATAACACCTGAATCTAATAATATTAATATATGCATCATTCATTGTCTATCAATCATTGAGCTTAACATTCTACATACATTGGTTCTTCGGGTGTATCACAATGTTGCGAAAAAGACACTTTTATTGCCAATTAAATCTGGAGAAACTGAGGCTTGGAAAGTTTAAATGGCTCCCTGTTCAAGAAGCCAAAATTCCAATCTGGGTAAGACAGTTGCCAAAGTCTTCTGTTTTATAACCATGTCAATTAAGTATCTCAAAGAAGACAGTGCAGACCTGGCCAAATCTAGCAGTTAACAACCCACATTTCCCCATATATGCATCCCAGCTCTGTTCAGAATGGAGACTTAAAAGGAAATATTTATCTCTGTTTTAAAAATTGTCATTGTGAAGTCAGTGGAAAATGCTGTTGACTTCTTATGTTTTCCAAATCTGCCACTACACATACTGAATGCTTTTCGCATTCTTAGTCTTGGATGTCAAGAATCATTTTCATATCAACTAATAGTATGTCAGGGATATTTTGTTTACACTTATTTGCATCTGCCAGAAATAGGGGCTGCTCTTGTTCTACAGCATAATCTTGGGGCTGGAGTGCTTACATTATTTGGCAACTATATTCCCAGGAGCAAGGCAATGGATTCTAAAAGAAATTTAACATGAGAACAATACACCCTTGGCAACAGTAGTCAAGACACCACATTGTGTTTGTTCCTGCAAACTTATAAAGCTTTAGATGGGGTTCTTACCTTTTTTGTAGCCTTTTGGTGTCACTTAAATTGGCTTCTAGCATACAAATCTGTGTGAAAAGTTGGAAGGGTAACAATTAGAGAAGAAATGTTTCATTTCGTTATGTTTCATTTTGTTATGTTTCATTTCAGTTTTGACTGATGCATAATTTTACATAATTTTATTGAGTGCAATGTGATGTTTCAATACATGTATACATTGTAAAATGATGAAATCATGGTAATAGCATACTTGTCACCTTAAACATTTATCTTTTTTATGATAAGAACATTATAATTCTTTCTTATAGTTATATTATGTTAACTAAAGTCACCCTTATTGTATAACAGACACAACAATGATTCTATTGAATTGGAAGTTAAGACACTGCCACCCAGACACTTTGGGCTCTTCATACCTCTGAATCCCTAAGGAGAGACTGATGGTTTTGGTTGTATTGCTCCAGACTAACAAGGGGAAATTTAACTACTTCACAGTGGGGGAAAGCAAAAAAAAAAAAAAAAAAATGTCTGAAATAGAAGCCATTTTTGCATTACCATTCCCTATTGTTAAGGTCAATGGAAATGACAGCAACCTAACCCAGGCAAGACCATTAACATCCAGAACAAGAATGAAGGTTTGGATCACCCCAGCAAGTAAACTATAACCAGCTGAGCTGGTTATTGAAGTTAAAGGATGCGCAGAATGGATAGTGAAAGAAAATAGGCAGAGGGACTAGCATCTGATGCAGTTGGTTAAGACATCACTTGTGATCGCTGCTTCCCCCAACCAAGCACCAGCTATAGCACCAGCGACTCCTCTTCTGATCCAGCTCCCTGTTAATGTGCCTGGGAAATCAGTAGGTTTCCCCAAGTACTTGGGTGCCTGCCGCCCATGTGGTAGACTCGGGTGGTTGTTCCAGCTCTTGGTTGAAGCCCTGTCTATTTCAGCCATTTGAGGAATAAACCAGAGGATGGAAGATCTTTTCCTCTCTGTCCTCTCTCTGTCTTTGTCACTCTGCCTTTCAAGTAAATAATTTAAAAAAAAAAAAGTCATTATAAGTAAGTACTAGTGATGACCTGTTACAGAAATGAAGATTATAATTTTCATTAATATTTCTCCTTTATGTTATGAATGTATTTGCATGTCTAATACATACATTAAGCATGTGTCTTTGTTTTCCTTCCTCTAGGCTCTGGATTGGACATTGGTTTTCTCCTCAAAGTTCCATGTATTGGAAGCTACGTTTCCAGGGTGGCAATGAGGCAGTTGCTGTAAGCTCTAGGAGGTGGAGATTCTTAAGTCACTGGGGATGTTGCCCACAGAAGGAAAGACTGAGTGAGTTCTCGTGAAAGTGAGTTGTTAAAAAAACCTGAGCCTGCCCCTTGAGTCTGTTTGACTTCTTGTTTTTAGAGGTGATTCCTTCCTCCAGTGTGTGTTCCCACCACCTGCCATGGGGTTCTTTTGAGATCCTGCACCATGCTGTTTGGGCTTTCAGTCTCCAAAATAGTGAGGTAAATACAAAAACACTTTTTCTTCATGATGTTATCTTCTCTCAGTTATTTTGTTACAGTCACAAAAGTTGACAAATACAGAACACTGTTCTGTGGATGGAACTATTATTGAAACTATAGCTAAAATGTGAAGACATCTTGGTAACTTGACAATGGCAGATATTGGAATAGTTTAGAGAAGCAGAATAGAAAAATTCTATTATAAGAAGAGTAGTATGGCCAGCGCCGTGGCTCACTTGGCTAATCCTCTACCTGCGACGCCAGCACCCGGATTCTAGTCCCGGTTGGGGCACCAGATTCTGTCCCGGTTGCCCCTCTTCCATCCCAGCTCTCTGCTATGGCCCGGGAGTGCAGTGGAGGATGGTCCAAGTCCTTGGGCCCTGCACCCCATGGGAGACCAGGAGAAGCACCTGGCTCCTGCCTTCGGATCAGCGCAATGCGCTAGCCGCAACGCACCAGCCACAGCGGCCATTGGAGGGTGAACCAACAGCAAAAGGGAGACCTTTCTCTTTGTCTCTCTCTCACTGTCCACTCTGCCTGTCAAAATAAATAAATTAATTAATTAAAAGAAGAGTAGTATGGATAATTCTGGTGAGGACTCAGGATACAAGAAAAATGGGCAAGAACTGGGATATCCTGGATATTGGCTAACTGGTAATAACCTTGAAATTCTGATAGAAATGTGAAGATTAAAAGCCATACTGACAGAGTCTCAGTTACAAATGCATAATATTCTATTGTCCACCAGGAGGAAGGACTTGAACCATGTCCATCCCTTAGAACTTTTGTTCACCATTAAAAATGATGAACTTGGATACATGGTGAAGAAAATATCTTAAGAAAAACCATTTTCATTGCAACCAGTAGAATTTGGGAGCAATGACATGACAGAAAGTATAATAAAAATAGAGACTGAATGGACAAATTTGGAAAATGTGATGCCTGGCTGGTGAAGTAGTGAATAATAAGCACTAAGGAGTGAAGTTAGAAACCTCTTGCTAAGGACAGCCGTTTGGAGCCAGATGCTTGGCATTGGGACAACTGGAAAAATAGCCAGAAGCATCTCAGAAACCACTGAGACTGTGCCTCCCACCACAGGCCCAGAGAGCTTTCTGGATAAAGTGGTTTCATGTAACACCAGGGCTCTCTCTAAATGCTTGCTGCATGAACACAGGGCCATTTCAGAATCTGTCTTTCTTGGCAAAGCACCCTGCTTTGTTTAGGCACGCCCAGGAACAGCTGACACTGGTGGCAGTCACTGGCAATCTCACAGACTGATTTGGCAGGCACAGACGTGCAAGGATCACCAGGTCATGGTCGTTCCTACCAAGATTTCAAATGAAAGCCCGGGTGGCCATGTAGAAATTTTCTGCATAGTCAAAGGCCAGGCAGACAGCACACAATGAGGTGATTCCTAATGGAGTCATGGTGTGAAGCTGCAGAGGGAACCACAGAAAGGTAGGGAGAACACAATGTGCCATGCCAACCTTGGAAAATTACCAACATCAGTATATAACTTGAGAGACAAACATGTGACTGGCCAGGAAGGCAGAAGGGGCAAGACTGCCCAAGCCCATGTGAACCCAGCCCTCCTCAGAGTGTGCACAAGATGCTGCTCCTTTTATTAGGATTTCATGTCTGACCTGCTGAGCTTCAGTCTCGCTTTGGGCCAATTATTTTTCTTCTTACCAATTCTTTATTTTTGGAAAAAAAAAAGTGCCTCCTTAATAATTATGATAGTAACTTGTCCTTTTATTTTATAGGGACTCATAAGTGAAAGTGTTCACACTGAGTCTTGGACGAGACTTTGGACTTCGGATTTCTGAGTTAATGCTGAATGGAAGACTTTGAAGTTATTGTAGACAAATGACTATATTTTGCATATTTGATAAAGATATTAAACTTTGGGGGGCAGGAGGAAAATGTTGTGGTTTGCGTGTAGTTTGAATGGCCTCCAAAACTTCATATGATTAAATTAATCCCCAATGTGATATGTTAATAAGGTTGAAACTTAAGCCTTGTTTTCAGAGATGGACCTTTGGAAAGTGTTTAGGATCAGATAATGTCTTCAGGATTCAGCCTCTGTTTGAATCCTGGAAACTTCAGGAGCAGAGTGAGAGATATGCAGACAGACATGCACAGTTCCTAGCTCTTCCCATGTGCTGCTCTGTACTGCTGCAGGATTCTGCCAGCAAGATTACCACCAGATGTAGCCCCCAGACACTGTGTCTTCAAAAGTACGATCCAAAATAAGCCATTTTCTTTATAAAGTAGACTACTTGCTGCTTTTTTAAAATAATTATATGAAATGGAACAATATGTTCTCCTATTTCCTCATCACATAACATGAAATGTATTGACTCTATAACAGTAAGCATTGCTAATTTTACATCAGAGTATTAAGTTAAAGGATGTTAGAAGGAGAGGGAGCATCACTCTAAGAATGTAAATCCTCTGCTGGGGAAGGAGTTGGTGTGTTTTCACCAGGATGGAAACAGCTGCACACGGGATGGTGATATCATGCTAGACAGAATTATGACCTTGTTATTGTCTTTATTTAGATGTTAAACATGATTTGAGAGGACATGCTTGGGTTCCAAGTAATTGACAAGGAATAAACTTGTGGTAATTTGTTTTGTGTGCCCTTTTCTGGGCTAAGGAACAGAGAGACAGCTGGTAAATCACTGCTTCTGGGTGTGTCTGTGAGGATGCCTCAGAGAGATTAGCACTTAAGTTAGCCTAAAAGAAAGAAAGTGGCCCTGACCAATGCATCATCCCACCTGCTGAGGGGCTGATAAGCACAAAAAACACAGAGGAAGGTTGAATGCACTCTCTTTACCTGAGCTGACATCTCCTGTCTAAGAACATCAGAGCTACGCCCAGTTTTCTGAACCAGATCAAGACTCAAAAGCAGCCTCTTCCTATCTCAGGCCTTTAGATATGAGATCAATTATACCTATGGCTTCCCGGTTCTCCAACTTGCAGAGGGCATGTCATGGGACTTTTCACCCACATAACCTTGTGCACAAATTCCTACAGTAAATCACTTATATATCCCATCTATTTATCTATCTTTCTGTTATCTATCTATCTATCTATCCATTCATCCATCCTATTGGTTCTGCTTCTCAGGAATACCAGAATAAAAAGACTTTGGAGTCCTCAAAAATGAGGCAAATTTGAGCTATATCATACATTGAATATGTGGCTTCTTTTCAGTTTTCCCATCTAGACACAGGATGGTAATACGTTATACAATGTTATTATGAGGAGCAACTGAATTAAGCAGTATCAAAGCCCCAAATAGACTCCTAATATATGTTGATAACTTGTCCCTTGAGGGTATATTTCTATGTGATTCTCTGTATGAGTCACAGAGCTCTCAGGATTAATGACAATTGCAAAGCTTGTCTTGAAAAGTCATTGATAACCAAATGAGGAGCAATATATGAATCTTTGTACAGGTTAAAGATACATGGTTCAATAAGATAAACCACTTGCTAGCTCTTCTCATATTTGAAATGCGATGCAGATTTGTAGGAATCAGAAGTCAACATTTATCTGGATTATTACACTCCCCAGTGATTACTAGCTGATTGATCTTAACAAATTATGAGATATCTTAGCCTCCATCTTCACATCTGTATATTTAGTTCACTAACTCATAGGATTAAATGGGGAAAATCAATATTAATTTCCTAGGAAAGTAAATCACGATATAAGCATGATACAGTTTAGTTTTATTTTCATATTTACATATATTGAACTAAAACAAAACCAAAAACTGTTTTCCTAAAATATTGCCTTAGTGAAACAGAATTAACATGAGTTTCTGGTCTTCTATATTGTTTATATGCTTTTCTATACTTTCTCACTTTTCTTTTTTTTTTTTATTTTTATTTTTTTTATTTTTGACAGGTAGAGTGGACAGTGAGAGAGAGAGACAGAGAGAAAGGTCTTCCTTTGCCGTTGGTTCACCCTCCAATGGCCGCCGCTGCAGCCGGTGCACCGCGCTGATCCGATGGCAGGAGCCAGGATCCAGGTGCTTTTCCTGGTCTCCCATGGGGTGCAGGGCCCAAGCACCTGGGCCATCCTCCACTGCACTCCCTGGCCATAGCAGAGAGCTGGCCTGGAAGAGGGGCAACCGGGACAGAATCCGGCACCCCGACCGGGACTAGAACCCGGTGTGCCGGCGCCGCAAGGTGGAGGATTAGCCTATTGAGCCACGGCGCCGGCTCATATACTTTCTCACTTTTCAAAATGAGTATCTATTGATTTTTCCACAAATGTACATATTAAGATTTTTATTTATTTATTTAAGTTACACAAGTTTCATATATTTCATATATACAGATTTAGGAACATAGTGGGATTTATCCCCTACCCTCCCTGCCCCCCACACTCCAACCCTTCCTCTCCCTCTCCAATTCCCGTTCTTTAATTTTTACCATGATCTATTTTCAATATAGTTAGTGATCATATAGTTAACCCTACTTTAATAATGGAGTTCAACAAATAGTATGAAGAAAAAGAAAACAAAACAGAACAAAACTAAAAAAAAAAAAACAAAAAACAAAAAACAAAAAACAAAACACTATTCCTCAACAGAAGAGATAAGGGCTATAAAAAAATCATCAAATCTCAAGATGTCTGTTTCAGACCAATACATTACATTTCAGGTATTCTATTACATCAGATCAGGGGAAACATATTATATCTGTCTTTTTGGGATTGGCTTATTTCATTAAGTATAGTGCATTCCACTTGTGACTATCTTGTTGTAAAAGACAAGATTTTATTTTTAACAGCTGAATAGTACTCCATAGTGTATAAATATCATAATTTCTATATCCAGTCAACAGTTGATGGACATCTGGGATGATTCCATAACTTAGTTATTGTTTCTGTTGTATAAGATTGCTTTAGCTATTCAGGGTCTCTTGTGTTTCCATATGAATTTCAGCATAGTGTTCTCTAGATCTGCAAAGAACGTCATTTGTATTTTTATTGGGATCATACTTAATCTGTAAGTTGCTTTTGGTAATGTAGATATTTTGATGATGTTGATTCTTCCAATCTATGAATGTGATAATTTTTCCATTTTTAATATCTTCTTCCATTTATTTCTTTAGTGTTTTGAAATAGTCATCACAGAGATCTATCACACCATTGGTTAAATTTATCCCAAGTATTTGATTATTTTGGAGTACTGTGAATGGAACTAATCTTCAAAGCTCTTTCTCAGCCATGACACTGTCTGTGTATACAAAGGCTATTGATTTTTCTGTGTTGATTTTGTATCCTGCAACTTTACTAAACTCTTATGTTTTACTAACTTGTTGGCATATAGCTCTTTGCAGTAATTTCTGATGATTCTTTTTATTTCTGTGGTATCTGTTTTTACATTCCTTTTTTCACAATTTTATTGATTTGGGTATTTTCCTTTTTGTTGTTGTTGTTGTTAGTTGCACCAATAGTGTATTGATTTTCTTTATTTCTTCAAAAAACCAGTTCTTCATTTCACTGATTTTTTTGTATTTTTTGGTTTCAATTATGTTAATTTCTTCTATAATGTTAATTATTTCTTTCCTCCTACTAAATTTGGATTTGCTTTGTTGTTGTTTTTATAGGTCCTTGAGATGCATTGATTGCTCTTTTAATTGGTAGCTTTTCAGCTTCTTCATGTAGGCACCTATTGCTATAAACTTTACTCTTAACACTGCTTTTGCTTTGTCACATAACTTTTGATATGTTGTTTTATCATCTTCATTTGTTTCTAGAAAACTTTTTATTTCTCTTTTGATTTCTTCTATGACCAGTTGTTTGTTCAAGAACATGTTGTTCAGTATCTATGTGTTTGTACATGATCTAGAGGTTCTTGGGTTGCTGATTTCCGGCTTTAATCCATTGTAGTCAGAGAAGATGCATGGAATGATTTTGATTTTTTTGAATTTCCTGAGACTTGCTTTGTAGCCTGGTGTATAATCCTTCTATCTTCACTAATTTTCTGTCTGATTAATCTGTCCATTGCTAAGACTGTTGTATTGAAGTCCCCATTACTATTGAATTAGAGTGTTTGTCTCCCTTTAGGTCCATTAACATTTCTTTTAAATAGCCAGGGGATCTGTGGTTGGGTGTTTATACACTTATTATATAGTCACATCTTCCTTGAATTGATCCCTTACTCCTTATATAGGGCCCTTCTTTGTCTCCTTTAACAGATTTTTGTTAAAGTCTGTTTTATCTGATATTAGGATGGCAACATCAGCTCTTTTTTGGTTTCTGTTAGCATGGAATATCTTTTTCCATCCTTTTACATTCAGTCTGTGTATATGTTTGTTGGTGATATGTGTTTTTGTAAGCAACAAATATGTGTCTCTTTCTTTAATTTGCTCTGCCAGTCTGTATCTTTTAACTGGAGAGTTGAGGCCATTTACATTCAAGGTTATTATTGACAAGTAATGACTTGGTCCTGCCATTTCCCCCTAGATATTCCTATTGTTTACTTTATTTCTTTTGTGCTTCTACTAGGGGTTTTTCTGTCGTCTCATTCTTTCATAATGATGGCTGTCTTTCTTTGTTTCTGTGTGCAATGCATTCCTAAGAATCTTTTGTAAGCTGGGACAAGTGATGACAAATTTTTTCAATTTCTGTTTGTTATGGAAGGTCTTCATTTCACCTTTATTCATGAATGTGAGCCTTGTGGGGTATAGTATTCAGGGTTGACAGTATTTTTTTTTCTTTTAAGATGTAGGCTGTATCTCACCATTCCCTTCTAGCCTGTAGGGTTTCTGATGAGAAGTCAGCTGTGAGTCTAATTGGAGATCCTCTGAAAGCAATCTGGTGTTTCTTTAGTGCACATTTTAGAATACTTTATGTTTTACTGTGGAGGGTTTGACTACAATGTAGTGTGGTGAAGACCTTTTCTGAGCATGTCTATTAGATGTGCTGTGTGCTTTCTCTACGTGGATGCCCTGTTCTTTCTTTATATTGGGGAATTTTTTTGTAATTATTTTGCTAAATAGGTTTTCTAGTCTATTCTCTCTTCCCACACCTTCAAGAAATTTTAAGACTCAAACGCTGAGTCATTTGATAGTACCCTATAGATTTCCAACACTGTTTTTAAGTTTTCTATTTTCTTCTTGTTTTCTTTAATTTGTTTTGTTTTTCTGATTGTAAGATTTCCAAAGATTTGTCTTCTTGTTCAGATATTCTTCCTTCTGCATCACCAAGTCTGCTGTTAAGGCTTTTCAGCACATTTTTTAAAAAGATTTATTTTATTTGTTTGAAAGATAGAGTTACAGAGAGAGGTAGAGACAGAGAGAGAGAGAGGTCTTCCATCTGCTGATTCACTCCCCAGATGGCCACAACGGCTGGAGCTGCACCCATCCAAAGCCAGGAGCCAGGAGCTTCTTCTGGGTCTCCCACACAGGTGCAGGGGCCCAAGGACCAGTGAAGTATGTTGCTCTTTAATCTGCCATCTTTTCTTCTCCCTCTCATATTAAGATTTTAATAGTAGCATTCCTTGTATATTATTGCAATATTTATAAATTGTTAAATATATTTTCTTGTATTTCATCAGATACACATGTTTTAATCATTTACTTTTCATTGGAGTTTTAGGTTTTTTTTTTCTATCTTGCTTTTATATTTTCTTAAATAGTATTAAAACGGATGTCTTGTTTGGCATGTCATAAATAAATAGTATTTTTTCGAAATTCCACAGGGCAATAATGTCTACTAACATCCTCTACATACATATTCAAAAGGAAGCTGTTATCACTGTAATTGTTATCTTGCTTTTGAACACACAACAAGGATAATATGAGCAGGAAGATATTGTTTAATAACAGAGGATCAGGAAAAGAGACCCTAATGTTTAATATTTCATTTAGGCAATAACTTAGGAAAGTTTCCTTACAGTGATTGGTTAATGCATTAATTTTATTCTTTATGGGAAGAAATGGACATCAAAAAGGAATAACATGATCCCCAGTGATCACACATTTGAAAAAATATTAGTGAATTTCAAGATTTCAAATAAATTCACTATCCTTGAGGCAACTGAGTCTGCATTTGACAGAACGAAAATTGTAGGTCATTATATAGAGAAAGAGTGAATAAGCTAAAAATGGCATTAATTAAGCCCTATTAATATATCTGCATTAGAAACACAACTATGAAAGTTCAAACATCTATTTTTCTTCTCTGTGTAACTCTGACTTTCAAGTAAATAAATAAATCTTTTAAAAAAATCTAAGAAAAATCATGTTGATGTTTATTATGTTTTGGAGTAGAAATGCCATTATTCTATCTTTTCCAAATACCAATCTATCCATAAAAAGTTTCTCTCTTTTTTAAAAAATATTTATTTAATTTATTTGAAAGACAGAGTTACAGTGAGAGGTAGAGACAGAGAGAGAAGTCCTCCATCCGCAGGCTCACTCCCCAGAGGGCCACAACGGCTGGAGCTGCACCAATCCGAAGCCAGGAGCCAGGAGCTTCTTCCGGGTCTCCCATGCGGGTGCAGGGGCCCAAGGACTTGGGCCATCTTCCACTGCTTTCTCAGGCCATAGCAGAGAGCTGGATCAGAAGAGGAGCAACTGGGACTAGAACCGGAGTCCCATATGGGATGCCGGCGCTTCAGGCCAGGGCTTTAACCTGCTGTGCCCCAGCTCCAGACCCACAAGTTTCTCTTTAAAAGAGGAATTAATAAACTACACATATATGTATTATTTAATTCCTGTTTTCTTTTTCTGATATTCATTTTCAATTTTTTATTAATTTATTTTTCCTCCCAAAGAAAGTTTTTATTTAATTAGTACAAATTTCATAAGTACAACTTTAGTGATATAGTGATTCTTCCCACCGTACCTGCCCTCGCACTACATTCCCACCCCACCTCCTCATCCCTCTCCCATTCCCAGTCCCATTCTCAATTAAAATTCATTTTTAATTAACTTTATACACAGAAGACTAACTCTATACCAAGTAGAGATTTCAACAATTTGCACACACATGCACACACACATAAAAACTGTTTGAGAAAAGTTTTCCAGTTAATTCTCATAATAAAACTCATTGAGGACATAAGTCCTGCATGGGAAGTAAGTGCACAGTGAATCCTGTTGTTGATTTAATAATTGACACTCTTATTTATGATGTCAGTGATCATCCAAGGCTCTTGACATGAGCTGCCAAGCCTGCGGAAGCCTTTTGAATCCACAATCACTTGACCGTGCTAGCTAGCATATCTGCTCTCATCTTTAGTAAAGGTAAGATTTTATTAGACTTTTATAAATATTAAAAAATTTCAAGAATTCCATAAATAATTTTCAGATTCCCATTGGCTTGGGCAATTTAGAATGGAATCTGAGAGACGTAAGGCAGTTAAAATATATAGATGAAAAGTTATGCCCAATTATTGTTAAAAGCAAGAAAGAATGCAAAGTAGATGAAAAGCATAGCTGGAAATAGGGCTTGAGGACAGCCTCCACTGATCTATCATTTTCCAGGGGTAGGCTATAACAGATGAAAGTAGGTGATGAAGTGAACATACAAAAATCTCAGTCAATGCTGGATTATAGTCCACTCTCCTATCAGTGCTGCATGGAATCCTTCCTTTTTTGGACTCATTCAGTGTGAGATTTCCTTGCATATTCACATTGGCCAAGGTAGAAACTCAAACACTATACTCTGCTGGATATTGCTTATGACTGAACATGGCTTCACTTCCTTCAGTTTCAATATGCTCCCTTTACCTATCCTGCCTATTTTGCTTTGAGAGTACTATTATCTCAGCTTGAAAAATCCTTGATTAATTTTCATATTTGTTCTGCTTTATTTCGGATTTTCACTTGGACATTCATTCCTTCATAAAGTCAATAGTTGGTTAGGAACATCCTGCATGTGCCTTTATGTCACGCTTTATGTTCCAAATTTGTTTATTTTCATAATTTATTTAACTCTCCATCCTCCTATATACCTCCTGGTACAACCATTTACTTATATGTGCTCTGTATGACAGCCCAATCTGTCTATATCTTATCCAATATTGAATCCTGAATTCTTATTATGACTCCAAATAAATTTATTTGTGCATATATTATATCTATGTAGATCAATACATATAGATAGATGGGTATAAATGTATGACATATTATGCCTGCTTATCAATTAAAGCTTTCAACCAGCGTGAAGAACTCAGTATTCTGATTAAAAGAATGAAGAGAAAACTACATAATTTTGAGTGCTGATAATGAAAATACTGATTCATAAAAATTGGATCCTTAAAAACTATACAGAAATCCCTATAATCATTACTGCTTTTGTGGACCCCCAAGTTTCTAGAAAGGCAATGATTGGAAATCATTGAGTTAACCAAGTCTCAATTACTTCTGCATACAAAGATCTTGCAATATTGTCTGTTTAATTAGTGATTGCTTTAAACAATTTTTAAGGTAAAACTATTTTGAGGGAAAAGAAAAAATTACTTGCTGTGTTTGTCAATTCTTGCACTATGAAAACACAAATTAGAGAGGGGATTAAGATGGTAGAGTAAGGAGAGAGCTCACTGCTCTAGTCTAGGAGAAGATAGTTTAAAAAAAAAGTGGAAAGAGTGCAATCTCAGGGAAGAGATAGGGAGAAAACTGCAGAAGAAACTCTACATAAATTGGAGGACACAGCTGACCTACATGGTTGGCAAGAACATCCACAACTCAGGACCCCAGCAGCCAAGAGCCGCCTCACCAGGGTTGGAGAGTGAGGTGAGACCAGACTTCAGCAATCCAAGCCACTGGTGAAAAATCTGCAGGAAGAGCCTAGAGGGAAGCTGGCTTGGAGCCCATTGGGGGATAGTGTACCTGCCAAACTAGAGGAGAAAAAAACAAAAGGGGGGCACTTTTTTTCTACCCCTGATGACCCTGGAACTGTGTCCTGTAACAAGCTGATAGAGTGCGGGCAACATTTTAGACATACACAACAGCTCATGTCCATGCCCAGCAACCAGCCAAAGTGGAGATTCCTGAGTCTAGTGGGGAGAACAGATAGGGGAATGGGTGCTCACGACTGTGGGAGGCTTGTGTGCCAGGACTTTGGAAACATTGAGGCTGTGTCGGGGGACTCAGGATGCGGCTGGGACTCTGGGCAGTCACTGGGGAGGCTCCATACCACCAAGGCTCCCTGGTTACCTGGCGAGGGACATTGCTTCAGTATCTGAGCTTGCACTGAGGATTTCGCAGATGCTTTGTGTGGTCCTTGTGGCAGAGCAGATGAATAATATACTCACTGGGACTAACACTGTGTTCCTTTGAAGAGAGGAGCTCAGCTAAGTCTATGTCAACAGACAAGAAAAAACCTCCCCTCCAATTAAAAATAAATAAATAAATAAATAAATAAATAAATAAATAAATAAATAAAAGAGGAGATTTACCATACCAAACCTGGGTGAATTGTGTTACACATGCCATATGCCATTCACCCTGGAACACTGAACACAGCTCCCTGGCCACACCCACCACATGCTTCTAGGTATACCCTAAAAGCACATATAGTCTACACATAGTCTAAAGATAAAAGCTGCCACAGAGAAAAAATCAAAGAAGAAACCAAGGAGTATCTTCACAAATGCTGAATAACAAACACCAATTCAAGAAATAAGAATAAGGAAGAAAGGAAGACAATATGATTCCCCCAAAAGAACACAACACTTCAATACTAGATTGTGAAGATGATGAAATTGAAGAAATGCAAGAAATGGAATTCAAAAAATTGATCATAGGATTACTTAGAAGTAATCAGAAGCAAATGCACAAGCTTATAAAATTCATACATGAAATGAAAGAAAATTTCTCCTGTTAAATTGAGATCTTAAAGAGAAATAAAAATGAAATATTGGAAATGAAGAATTTAATAAAACAAGTAAAAAATAAGGTGAAAAGCCATAACAACAGAATCAGTGAAGCAAAAGAAAGAATATCCAACTTAGAAGACAAATCACAGGAAATTATACAGTAAGACCAAACACAATAATAAAATAGAAAACTAATAAACACTGTTGATAATCTACAGGATACTATCAAACAACCCAACATACAGGTTCTAGGAGTTCCTGAAGGTGTGGAAAGATAGAAATGATTAGAAGGCCTTGTTAGTAAAATAATAACAGAATTTTTCCTTAATTTGGAGAAAGAAAGGGACACCCAAAAACAGGAAGCACATAGAATTCCTAATAGACATGACCAGAAAAAATCTTCAGCATGACACATTGTAATCAAACTCTCAACAGTAAAACATAAAGAAAAGATTTAAAAATGTGCACAAGAGAAATGCCTGAGTACTATCAGGGGACCTCCAGTTAGACTCACAACAGACTTCTCATCAGAAACCCTAAAAGCTAGCAGAGAATAGTGAGATGTATTCCAAGTCTTAAGAGAAAAGAACAGTCAATCCAAAATACTATACCCTGCAAAGCTCTCATTTAGGAATGAAGGTGAAATAAAGACCTTCCATGGCAAGCAGAAATTAAGACAATTTGTCTTAATTTGTTGTCTTAATTTGTTGCTCCTAAATGAGTTGTGGGTCATAGAAGAAATTAAAAGAGGAATCAAAAAATTTCTGAAAACAAATTAAGATGACAACATAACATATCGAAACTTATGAGATACGGCAAAAGCAGTGTTAAAAGGAAAGTTTAGGGGCCAGTACTGTGGTGTAGCAGGTAAAGCCACTGCCTGCAGTGCCAGCATGCCATATGGGTGCCGGTTTGAGACTTGACTGCTCCACTTCCAATCCAGCTCTCTACTATGGCCTAGGAAAGCAGTGGAAGATGGCCCAAGTCCTTGGGCTCCGGAACCTACATGGAAGTCCCAGAAGAAGCCCCTGGCTCCTGGCTTCGGATAGGTGCAGCTCTTGCTGTTGCACCCAATTGGGGAGTGAATCAGCAGATGGAAGATCTCTCTCTCTCTCTCTCTCTCGCTCTCACTCTCTGCCTCTCCTTCTCTCTGTGTAACTCTGACTTTGAAATAAATAAATAAATATTTTTAAAAAAGGAAAGTTTATAGCAATTGGTACCTATATCAAGAAATTAGAAAGGCACCAATAAATGAGCTATTAATGCATCTCAAGAATCTAGAAAAACATTAGCAAAGCAAATCCAACACTAGTAGGAAAAAGAAATAATTAAAATTAGAGAAGAAATCAGCAAAATTGAAACAAAAAAATGAACACAAAAGATAAGCAAAATGAAGATCTGGTTTTTTGAAAAAATAAACAAAATTGACACACCATTGGCCCAACTAACCAAAAAGAGGAGAAAAGAGACCCAAATCAATAAAATTAGAGATGTAAAAGGAAAAGTAACAACAGACCCCACAGAAATAAATAGAATCATCAGAAATTACTACAAAGAGCTGTATACCAACTGAGAAACCTGGAAGAAATGGATAGATTCCTGGACACATACATCCTACCTAAATTGAGCCATGAAGACATAGAAAAGATAAACAGATGCATAACCGAGATGGAAACTGAATCAGTAATAAAGACCCTCTCAATAAAGAAAAGCCCAGGACTGGACTGCTTCACTACTGAATTCTACCACGTATTTAAAGAACTAGCTCCAATACTTCTCAATTTATTAGAGACAATTGAAAAGGAGGGAAACCTCTCAAATTATTTTTAGGAATCCAGCATTACCTTCATTCCTAAACCTGTAAAAGACACATCAGAAAAAGAGAACTACAAACCAACTTCCCTGATGAGCATAGACACAAAAATCCTCAACAACAATTTAGCCAATCGGAAATTTAGGCAACAACACATCGGAAAGATCATACACGTGGACCAAGTGGGATTTATTCCTAGTATGCAAAGATGATTCAACATTCGTAAATCCATCAACATGACACATACCATTAACAAAATGAAGAACAAAAAACATATGATTTTCTCAATAGATGCAGATAAATCATTCAATAAAATACAACAGTCTTTCATGATGAAAACTCGAAGCAAATTGGGTATAGAAGGAACAATCCTTGCTTAACACAAGCAAGGCAATTTTTCAGAAAACCACAGCCATTGTCTTATTGAATGGGAAATGTTTGAAGCATTCCTACTGAGATCTGGAACCAATGATGCCCACTCTCACCATTACTATTCAATATAGTCCTAGAAGTATTAACCAGAATCATTAGGCAAGAAAAAGAAGTCAAATGGATACAAATTGGGAAGGAATAAGTCAAACTATCCCTCTTTGCAGGTGACATGGTTCTATATATAGAAGATCCAAAAGACTCCACCAATAGAGTATTGAAACTCATAGAAGATACTTTGGACTAAATTTAACCAAAGATGTCAAAGATCTCTGTGGGGAGCAACTCGGACTAGACTAAGTTACTGGAATTAAGACTTATTCTATGCATCTGCTCTCCCACAATATGGCGCTGGGAGAGGAGGAAACAGCTTCTACGCAGCTGCCTCTCGCCAATTTGATTGACTGAGCTGCAGGAGCTGATCTTGCTCCTGATTGGAGGAGAGCAGCGTACTTGGCGTGTGGGCAGCCGAGTTGGGATTGGTGGAAGAGGACTATAAGGAAGGAGAGACAGCATACACCAGGAACATCTAAGGGGAACATCTATCTGAAGGAACACCTGTGCAGCCCCTGAGAGAGCCGGCCAGCGGTGTGCCGCTCCCCTGCGGAAGTGGGGAAAGGGGCCAGGGGGAACCGCCCTTCCACGGAGGTGGAAGGGACAGTAGCCAACCTGGGAAGAACCAGCAGCAAACCCGGGGAGGGCCGAGCAGACGAAAGAACAGTGCAGGGTCCTGTGTCGTTCCTCCACGAAGAGGGGGAGCGACAATCTCTAATATGAGAATTCCAAAAAATTAAAGAAAGAAATAGAAGAAGACATAAAAAAGCAGAAAAATCTTCCAAGTTCATGGATGATTAGAAGAATCAATATCATCAAAATACCCATGCTACTGAAAGCAATTTATAGATTCAATGTAATACCACTCAAAAGTACCAAAGGGACAAATACTATATGTTCTCCCTGATATATGGTAACTGATAGAGCACCTAAAAGGCAATTTGTAGAAGCAAAATTGACACTTTGAGAAGCAATGCCATTGAAAATCTCATGCCTTGATTGTTGAGAAACAGTTTTGTTTACTTTTTATTTTCCTTTCTTTTTCTTTATCTTATTTTACTTTTTTATTTCATACTAATTGTTGAACTCTTTACTTAACATAGTTACGTGTATAAAGAGTTACATGTATAATAGAGTTATGTGTATAAAGTTAACTGAAAACAGATCTTACTTAAAAATAAGAGTGAGAATAAGAGAGGAAAGAGGAAGGGGGGTGGTAGTATAGGGGGAGGGTGGGGACAGAGGGAAGAATCACCATGACCCTAAAGTTTTGATTGTGATATGTATGAAGTTTGTAACTGTAATGTGGTATAGTTGTGCATACAGACTTATTTCTAAGTGTATAGCTTAAAAACTTCCATGAGACCACAAAAATCCCCTTAATCTAGGTAGCATTATAAGTGTTATAGAGATCATAGGGACAGTATTAAGTGTTAAACTGATATAATATAGATAAGATAAAGTGTTAAAGTGATTGTATAAATAGGACTAAGTGTTTGGTAATAATAATACAAAGAATTAAAAAGGAGTGAATACTCCAACATGGGACACAGTCCAACAGCAGATTCACAGAATGACAATCACTTTAAGTAGCACTCTGACCTCAGAATAATCCCTTAAGTTATTCTGGTTTGGCTGAAAAGCCCACAAGAGCATTTCAGGCATGGAAAGTCAAGATACTGTGGCCCAGTGGAAAGAAGTGGCTACCAAACAAGGATATACTTCCTCTGAAAGGAGGAGAGAGCTTCCACTTTTCCTATGGCCTTGGGGACATATTAATGGAGCTTGTGAATCCAAAAGACTTCCATAGCCTAAGCAGCTCTTGTCAAAAGCCTCAGGTGACCACTGATGACATACATCAGAGTGTTAATTGTTAAATAAACAACAGGAGTCACTGTGCACTAACTTCCTATGCAAGAGTTGCATTATGAAACTTACTAGTAAAACCTGTTCTCAATGACTTTGTTTTAGTGTATTAAGTGAAGGATATTCTTATTTCACTAAACTATAGTTATGTCTATATGCTCTCAAAAGATGTATCATTCTGTTCCTCTAGAGATAATTAAGTTTATAATAAAAAAGAAAGTGAAATTATCATCAGAATGCAATAACTTGGAACAGCTCTTGTCTGGACTGTTGAGGAACAGTAGAGTTTTTGTTCTTGTTTTTTTTTTTTTTAGTTTTTTTCTTTGTTTTCTTTTTCTTTCTTTTTCTTTTTTGTCCTCATACAAAATGCTGAACTCTTTAACTATAATAGAGTTAATCTTCTGTATATAAGATTAAATGAAAATATATCTTAGTAAAAATCAAGACTGGGAACAGGAAAGGGAAGAGGAAGAGGGGTAGGAGTGTGGGGGTGGGGCAGGTATGTTGGAAAGAATTTCTATGTTCCAGAAGTTGTATTTATGAAATGCATGTAAATGAATTTTAAAAATGATCCTATTAGTCTTTCACAGCACATTTTTATTTTAAATAATTTAGTCATTTTGCATATAATGATTTCATTTTGAAAAACAAACAGAAAGGAAGTTCAGAAGTTTTGAAATGAAAAAATGTCACTTTCACTATCATTAGGTTTATTTCATTTTCCATCCTCATTACTATCGCTGTCAAAATAATAGTTTCATTTTCTGTTATGTTCTCATTACTACTTTTATTGAGGCATCAGAATTTTAATGTCTCATATTTCACAGAATTAGAGATCTTGACTGTTACATTCACCTTTTCAATATTCCACATAGATGGATTTCTAGAAAACATCTTTAATAAAATATTTGTACCTGCACTCCTCCTTTCCCCATCTCTGCAAAGAGACTTCATTCCTTCTTTCCTTGTGAAAACAGTAGAAACTGTTTAATGAGGCAGATACAAGTCCTGAAATGTCATAAAGGTTTTGTATCTGCACATGTGTGTGCATGTGTCAAACCCATATTTACACCAACATATGTGTAAAAACACACACATACAATATTTAATATGAACTTTTTGCTATTTTGATTTGTTGGCATCTCCAATAATAAAATCTTGCTATTTATAACCCATTAAAATATATGTCAGTATTGTCCAGTTAGGAAAAGTTTTCTCTTTTTCTTATTTATGAAAAGAAACTGAGGCTGGATTTCAATGATTATAGTATGCTAATTGTAATATTACTATAATACTCTCTGAGACTTTCTATGTTTGTGATTTAAATAACTCTACTTGAATCTAATTTAGTGAGTATCATAAAGAATGATAGCTAACATCATTTAAGATATTCCCATTACTCAAATCCCAGTCAATAGCATAAACCATGTACTTTTTTGAAAATGTTCCCTTTTAGTTATGTCCCATGATGTCATCAATATGTACATCATATAGTTAAGGAAACTGAAGAACAGAAAGATCCAAGCATTATCCAATATCACCTGGCTGAAAAGATGGAGCTACAAACAATTTAAGTAATTTAAAAAAATGTATGATGTCTTAAATATAAATCATTATCTAAATCACAAGGCTTGATTCACTTTATTGAAAAATGTATTTCATCTTGTAATTTTTCATACTATTATTACTATGCTCTAATTTAGATGTACTATTTTTATTTTTATTATTTTATCATAATAGATACCACAACCTACAATAAAAGATATGTAAAAAATCAAATTTAGAGCTTTTTAATTCTGTGATCAGAGGATCAATCATGAAATCCAAACATGGATGATTTAGAAATGCTTCTCATAATGTCCCTTGTCAGCCCCCTTGCAATAAAATTAAGAGCAAATGAGTGTGTCACTATTATTAATATTAATATTAATATTATATTAGTCCTTCCCCATTAGATCATATCTAATATCTGGATAGATGTTATTCAAATATTTATAAAACAGTACAAGAAACCTTAACATCAGTTTTTTAGTAAGCCTAAATATTTTTAATTACATAATTAGATATAATTTACACATTAACTTGTGAAATTCCCCTATTCTTGATTATGCATTGAAAAGTAGAAAGAAGGTAGGTGCTGGAGGGACAGTTTATGTGTGTTAAACTGTGCAAGCATTTATTTAGTTCTATGTTTAATTAAGAATATCAACATATTTTTACTCATAAAAAGAATTTAACACAAGACTGTACACTTCAAACAATCATTCCGTATGGTCTGATTGTAGGTTCTCTAATTAAAACTTTAAACCACATTGAACTTTCTTCTTCACCTTACTTAATATACACATGCATTATCTACAGACACCTTAAACAGGTTTCCAAATTTTAATATAGCCTGTAAAGACTATAATTTCCTGTATCTTCTTTGTGGATTTTGAGGGCTTAATTGCTATGTTATGGCTGTACTTATCAGAATGCATTGAAAAGTCTTAATTACTTTGTACTTTGGATAGTTATAAACGCATGCAAAATTTAACTTTTTCCCTAGAAGCAAATAAAGTCCACATTTATTATGTTACATAAAAGTTACAGAATGATTTAAAATAATAAAACCAAAGGCAGTCATACTTCAATCTGGATGATGCATAAAATGAATGTTGCAAAATTCTATAGGAAACATAGTGTGATTTTGAACAACAAATCATGGAAAAATATGTATGTTTATGTATATGTACATATGTGTATGTACAAGTGTATATGCTGTTTGACCAAAATTTGGGAAAAATAAGTGAATAATAGAAAGTGATCATAGAAAGGAGTTTTTAAAAATCACAAATTACAACCATTTTCTTAGCACCTGGATCCAAATATAACATCCTAAGTCTTGGATGCAACAGAAATTCCTTACCAATAATTTTGTGAGAGTCTTCCACTGATTGGGAACTCACCATTACTTGAGGTTGTTTCATACTACATTTAGTTCATTTAGTTCCACTACTAAAGCTTTAAAAGGATCTTTGTGCTTGCTTACAATCTAATACATGGTTAACATATATTCTGGGTTTCATTAATTGATTCAGGAAATATTTTTGAACATCTGTTTTATATGTAGGTCTATTATATATGGTAAGCCATAGTGAAAAATAAAAGGTAAAAAGTTTTTGCTTTCTTTTTTTTAAGATTCATTTAATTATTTGAAAGTCAGATTTACATAGAGAGAAGGAGAGGCAGAAAGAGAGAGAGGTCTTCCATCCACTAGTTCACTCCCCAATTGGCTGCAACGGCTGAAGCTGTGCCCATCTGAAGCCAGGAGCCGGGAGCTTCCTTCAGGTCTCCTGCATGGGGACATCTTGCATTGCTTTCCCAGGTCATAGCCAGCTATATCAGAAGATCCCAGAGAGATCACGATCTGAGAGCTGGATCAGAATTGGAGCAGCCAGCACTCGAATGGGTACCCATATGGAATGCTGGCACTGCAGGAGGCAACTTAATCTGCTAGGCCACCGTGAAGGTCCCAGCCTTTGCTTTCAATGGAGATTGCGTGTAGGGGTGGGAGGTATACTATATGATGTTGAATTGTGATGAGGAAGAAACAGTTGCCATGGAATGGAAATATGTTTTGTTTGAGACAAAGCTTTATCACTAGACAGACTATTGCCTCAAGTATGTGATCTTCAACTCTCTCAGTTAAGTGTTTTAAGTACCATATAACCCAATGTAAAAAACCCAATGTAAATGTAACCCAATGTAAAAAACATTGTTTGACTTTAGTTCTTGCATACACATCAGCAGTCTTAAGTATTGTTGTGATGGAACAATGGTGGTGGTGATTAAAATGGTGGGGTTCACAGTTTTCTAAAACAAAAATGATCAGAACTATATCCTACTCAACACTGGTGCTTTTATTTTAATACAAATTTCAGTCCATTTGAGAATTTCCTAATTTATCTCTTCTTGTACCCCAAATGATTCTTGATCTTACTTGGTTTCTACTTTTCTTTACATTTTTCACTATCCTTTGAAAAATAATTCTAAATCTTAATTTATATACCCAAATTTAGCATGTGTGTGATTTATACTTAATTTTAATTCACAGATTGTAATTATATATATGTTTAAAATATGAATGCATTCTAGAAAGATTAATTCACTCTAACAAATTCATTATATCATCTACTTATTTTTTCCTGTGTGTTAGGTTCTATTCTTAGGAAATTTAAAAATATGTAATATGTTATTATTTACTATGATGAACTTGCTGTGCAATAGATCATAAAACATATTGCTTCTGTTTAACTAAATTTTGGTATCCTTTGACATGTATTTCTCCCTTTACTATCCTCCATTCTCTGGTAACTGCCATTTTATTTTCTGCTTCTGTGATTTTTAAGCTTTTAGAAAACATATATAAGTGAAATCACTTATATATGTTTTCTAAAAGCTTGATCAGCCCTCACCCTGACTGTTGATGAGCAACTTGATATGTTATCTCTCTTAGTATTTTTTTTGTTTGTTCTACTTAATACTTTTGGTTGAATACTGTAATCAATACACAATTCTTCTTAAGTGCTGAAACTTAACTGAAAAGTGATCGCTGTTAAGAGTGGGAATAAGAGAGGGAAGAGATGTGCAATTCGGGACATGCTCAAGCTGACTTACCTCAAACGGTAGAGTTAGAAACATACCAGGGGATTCCAATTCAATCCCATCAAGGTGGCATGTGCCAATGCCATCTCATTAGTCCCAGTGATCAATTTCTGTTCACAATTGATCATAATGATAGGACTAAGAACCAAAGGGATCACAGAAACAAGACTAGTGTCTCCAAATACTAGCTGATAGAATAAAAAATGGAGAGAATGATCCAACATGGGACGTGAGATACACAGCAGACCCATAGAATGGCAGATGTCCTAAACAACACTTTGGCCTCAGAATCAGCCCTTAAGGCATGCGGATCCGGCTGAAAAGACCATGAGACTATTTCAGGCATCGAAAGCCAAGACACTCTGGGGGAAAAAAAAAAAAAACCTAAATGAAAGATCTCCACGAGTGAGATCCGAGTGGAAAGAATGGGTCATCAAAGAAGGAGGTACCTTTCTCTGAAGGGAGGAGAGAACTTCCACTTTGACCATGGCCTTGTCTAAATATGATCAGAGTCAGTGAACTCAGGGGGCTTCCATAGCATTGGTAGCTCATGACAAGAGCCTAGGGTGATTACTGAGGCCATAAACAAGAGTGTCAATTTGTTAAGTCAACAACAGGAGTCACTGTGCACTTACTCCTCATGTAGGATCTTTGTCCTTAGTGTGCTGTACATTGAGATTTAATGCTATAACTAGTACTCAAACAGTATTTTTCACTTTATGTTTCTGTGTGGGAGCAAACTGTTGAAATCTTTACTTAATGTATGCTAAACTGATTTTCTGTATATAAAGAGAAACGAAAATGAATCTTGATGTGAATGGAAGGGGAGAGGGAGTGGGAAAGGGGAGGGTTGCGGGTGGGAGGGACGTTATGGGGGGGAAGCCATTGTAATCCATAAGCTGTACTTTGGAAATTTATATTCATTAAATAAAAGTTTGACGGCAAAAAAAAAAACGTATATAAGTGAGTGAAATTAAGTAGATAATTGCCATATTATTTGTGTGTGTGTGTGTGTTTAATTTACTAGAAAGGCAGGAAGAGAGAGACAGCAAGAAAGAGAGGAGGAAGGAAGGGAGGGAGGGAGGGAGGGAGGGATGATCCATTCTCTGTTTCATTCCTCAGATTCCTGCAATGGTTGGGGTTGGTCTGGGGCTGGAGCCAAGAGCCAGGAACTCAATTCAGATCTTCTACATAGAAGGAATCCAATCCCTGAGCTATCAGCTAGGATGCAAACGAGCAAGAATTTGAAATCAGGAGCACAGCTGAGACTTGAACGTACACACTTTCACTTGAGATTTGGATGTCCCAGTGTCTTAACTGCTGTGCTAAACATTTGCCCCAGTAATTGTATTTTGTTTTTGTTGCTGCTGTTTCATCAGATACAGAAGCAACCTAATCGCCTGTTTATAAATGAAGGGATAAAGAAAATGTGGCATATACAAGTATGCATAATGGAACAATATACAGTGTGAAAAAGAAAAAAATAGTCAATAGCATGTGTATATTAAAATATGAACAAAATAAACATGTGAATTAAAAATGATATAAAGTTGAAAAATTCACAGAATAACATTTTACAACTCCACTACAATGCAAAAATAATATTTAAGAACTATATGTATTCTCTCACTTACAATGAGGTTAGGTCTCAATAAAATCTCATAGGTTGACAATTCATTTAAAGCACCTAGCCTTCAGAACACCATATCTGTAGTGTATCAGTTTTTGGTTTTCCTTTTGAGGACATGTCTAACTGGAACCTGCAGCTCAATTCCCCTACCAAGTATCTCCAGAGAGTATTGTATGGAATATTGATGATTGAGAAAAAGCTCAAAATTCAAAACATGAAGTACAGTTTCTAATGACTACATACTACATACTCCTAAAGTTCAAAAATCATATACATAAGCTGTTGTCAGCCAGGCAGCATCTGTAAATTGATAAGGGGAATATTCTGACTATACAATAAAGACATCTTTATTAAACTGCGGTTTTCTACATTTTAGATCTCTCTGTCTCTATCTCCCCCCCCCCATTACATCTTGCTTCTCTCTTTCTCTATCTCTTTCCATTCTCAGTCAGATTTTCACATGCCAAGTGCCAGTGTATATGTTTTATTTACACTTCCTTGTCAAGGACCATGGCTATTTTTCATGAAAAGAGTGAAAACCCTAAATATGATAGACCTGGGATAGGGAATATTTTTCTTTAGAAAGGTATAACCTGTTTAAGGTATTTAAATGCCAAAGTCAATCAAACTATAATTGACTCTAATTGGGACTCCCACAAGCTCTTCGTCTCTTAAAAACTACCTAAAGTTAAGAAGAGGTGAAAAATTCATCTATGACTTTAAGTTTTAAAAATTCTGATCTTCCTAGGAAAACATCGCTGATTCTGAGTTAGAAAACTAAATTCTAATATGTTAACTACACTAAATCAGAGCACTCCGGTATCTAAGTCAACAAATGTGTCCCCTTTACCCATCATTGGAAGAAACAACATAAACTGATAAATCACCTTTGTTATCTCTAGGGAGCTAAGTGATACAAAATCAGGATCTCAGGTGTGTTCTGCTGGAGAATGAGAGTATTATGTATACATACTTGATTTAAAAAACATACCTTCCTGTTGGAAAAAAAAAACAGTTCTTGCAAAGTAAACTCTAAAATTAGGGTTTCTTTAAAACAATAAATAATTGAATATAACATATAAACACATAACAGACAAGAGTTCCCATCTTCTCTGTGAGCATAGCTTTCTCACACCTAAAGATAAGTACAGATTTAGTTATGAGCTGAAGTTCTTGGATATTGTATATAAGTTGTAAAATTTGTGATTTGAAAACATATTTTCATCAAATAGTTAACAATACATGACAATCCTGCTATCTAGTTAGACCCTTTCTATTCTCACTTGGATTCTCAGTTTTAAGGTATAACTGTGGTAGGAGTGCATTTATGAGATTACACCAAATTTACAGGAAACCTCAGGATGTTCAGACAAGGTGGCTTGTATGCACTTGCTACAACACAAATATGAAAAAATGCATGCCATCAATACATATTTTGCTATTACACTTTAAAAGTCAAATCTTTTCTTACATGATGATTCAGTTGTTTTCTCTTTCTGATTGACTCTAGTAATAATTGTCTATGTTGGACCTAGAGATGACTTTTGCTCCATGGAAGCTGATGTATCTAAAACTGCAAAAGTGAAAAGTTTCTTATTCATAATTATGAAGGGTTGCCAAACAAAATCTGTGATGAAAAGCAAAATGAATTAGAAATTGTCAACTGTAAGTCATGAATGCTGCTGGGTAGCTGAAGAGTTATCTACAAGGACATATTGGTTTACAACCATGGAGTGAGGACCGTGATCCCTTGTTCAGCATCAACACCAACTGAGTCAGATAAACATCAACTGAGCTTAAATCAACAGAGAAAGGACCAAGTTAAACATAAGGTAGAGTTGTTAATTTTCAGTGTCTAAATGTGATCTGCATATTCTATATTTCACACAGGTGAACATACATGAGGTTCTGATATATCCATTTGGAAAAGCTTGTTGAATTCACCAGTGAATGTTTTTTATAAGTTGGAGAAGGCAATCTCCTATGATCATGAACAAAAACTTAACTGCCTCTACCATGAGATGTATTGGCTGTTGAACTAACAATTGACAGTGCAAATGCTGTTCAGCACTGCATTAGAATCAAAATCAGTAGAGACTCTCTACAGGGTATAGGCTCCCTCGAAACTCTGCCACAAAGTTTATCCAAACATTATGTTAAACTTCAGTCCCATGGACTCTGGAAAGAGGAATCTATCACTTCTGAGTGCACAATTGTATATATCCCTTTGCATAAGCACATTAATGATCAAATATTAGGTTACCCTTTTGTGACATTTTCTGAGCTTTAATTTTTATTTAATTGAAAGTATGTTAGAACTGCTGTAACATTTAGAAGCAAGGATCTGGGAAGGCTAGGCGTGCACTCTCTCTTTAAGTACATATTTATCCAGCAGGCTAACATTTTAAGAGACAGCTATGCCAGCTGTTAACAAGATTTCATAGCTTTCATGTTGACATATGAAAATTATAATTTATGGTTTAGCAATTGTTGACATGGATGATGATTAGCAAGAAGCAAAATCAATTGTGCTTTTGCAATTAAAAAAAGATGTACCACAGCATTTAATTTACCCAGGTATTTGCTTTCTTATTCTTTCTGATCTTAACAACATGGGAGTTATCTTTGAAAAAACAGCAAACAAGCAAAAACAAAGTTTGAAATCCTCAAAAATTTTACTTTTCCTTTGTTTCTTCCTCATTGAGAGATGAATAATCATAAAAATGTATTCAGTGCTAATTTGGCAATTTTGATACCTTATGGTCTTCCATTCTTGGAATTAGGAATGTGATTTCTAACACTTTATTCGTAACTGCCCCTGATGTTTTTAAATTTATACTAACTCATCACACTGCAACCAACTAATATTTATTTTGCTGCCTAAATTTGAAGAAGTTTCGAAATATCTTAATCTTTTCACAGTTACCCAAAGTAGGTATCAACAGTCCCATGTTGAGGAGGAGAAGCTGATGCTTGTAGAAGTCACTAACTCATCGCTGGAAGACCCAGGATTTGATGCCAGATGCCTTCTTCAAGCTCAGTGTTTTCCACTGTATGCAATCATATACCTTTCAATGATTAGGGAATGTTTTTCTTGAGTATATGTACGTGTGTATGTGTGTGTGTGTGTGTGTGCAAACGTGTTTGTTTCCAGGGAACTCTGGTGAGCCTGCAGATGTATGTTTGAACTACATTCCAAGAAATCTTGCACAATGGAAATAAATCATTCTTAAATTTTATGTGTGTTTCTCTACATTTTAATAACACTGAGAGTATCATAACAGTATATACCTTAATTGGTTCAATAATTCAGTGTTATATTCTTATTGGTTCTATTCCTGCTCCGTGTATTCATTAACAATAATGCATTTCAGATAAACAAATACTAAACCTTGGACCATGTTTTTATTACATTGTTTCAGATGCAACAGTGAATTGCGTCTCCAGACTAAATAAAATTACTTATAAATATGTGCTTTGTAAGAACAAGAATGAAGGGAGAAACCAATAGATAAACCCAAGACTGAAACTGGGTAGAAGAAAGGAACTTCCAATAATTAGCAATTTCTGACTCCTACAAGTCTAGAGCCACAGGTGCATAGAAGTGATTTATCGGAGGTTCTCCTTCAAATATCCACCCCATCCCACCATATATATCCCCCTTTTACCCTAATTTTGATGATTTATAGTTACTTCATGTCATCTGAGATGCACCATATATTTTAATGTAGTATAATTTATGGAAACTGGTTCTCTTGAAAAACTTTATGTCACTTTCCACTGTAGTTTATACATAATAAGTTTTTTAATTATGGTGTGTACTCTGTTCTGACTTCCAGAGTCTAGAACTGTACCCCACACATGACAAATTCTCAATAACTACTTGGTGAGTTGACTTGTTGCAATGAGAGAAGTATAAAAAATCATTCTTGCATAGGGAAGCATTATAGACTTTTAAATTGCTTTATTCTGAATCTTGCATATTGCTGATGAAGTGTCCATCATACCATCACCAATTCATATTTCATAAATTTCACGCCACAGGTCAGAATTGCTTTTCTTTCATCTATGCTCATCCTCAAATATGCCAAAGAAACTGTCAGAAAGAGGTTCAAAAAGAGGGGAAAAATAGCCTACTGCGGTTGTGAATAAAATTTTCTTCATTCATGTGATCTCTTTTATTGAAAAGGTCTCCCAAGTTTGGACCCATGAGCCAGGCTTAATTAAAGTTACTTGCTTTTAGCTTAGAATATGAATTGCCCCTTCTCACTCTGAGGTGAAGTCTACCACGATGGCAGAGTTGAAATCTGGGGGCTCTGTTTTCCCTAGAATTTGTCCCCTTGTCCTCAAATTGATTGCTTTGATTAAAATAGCATAGTGACCTTCCTCTTGCTCTCTTGGATTTTTTTTTTTTTTTACAAAACTCAGATTGTCTCTTGAATAGTCAGAAATACTGCACTAAGAATGTTTCTTTCTTTTTCTTCGAAATACTTTTATTTTTTGCAAACATTCCTTCTTTTTACAATGATTGGTTGTTTTACAGGAAGTATTTTATTAATATACATTAACACCACAAACTTAATGTTCTACATTTGAATATTTTACACCTAGCATAATGTGCTTGAGACTTAGTCAGACTCAAAATATTCTTAAAGAACTAAAGAAGGCCGGCGCCGCGGCTCACTAGGCTAATCCTTCGCCTTGCGGCGCCAGCACACCGGGTTCTAGTCCCGGTGGGGGCGCCGGATTCTGTCCCCGTTGCCCCTCTTCCAGGCCAGCTCTCTGCTGTGGCCAGGGAGTGCAGTGAAGGATGGCCCAAGTGCTTGGGCCCTGCACCTGCATGGGAGACCAGGATAAGTACCTGGCTCCTGCTATCGGATCAGCACAGTGCACTGGCCGCAGAGCGCCAGCCGTGGCGGCCATTGGATGGTGAACCAACGGCAAAAGGAAGACCTTTCTCTCTGTCTCTCTCTCTCACTGTCCACTCTGCCTGTCAAAAAAAAAAAAAAAAAAGAACTAAAGAAGTCATTATATAATCAATCATTTAAAAGAACATTCAAGATGATTTTAAATTGTTGCCATATATAGAAACTGCTTTAAAACATATTATTTTAAATAAAATTTTCTTTTAATATATAGGATATCATGGATGTTCAAAATAATTAGGGCAGCTAAATTTAGTGAAGCCTTATTATGCATTCATTCAATCAAAAAAATTTTATTGGACCATAATATGCCAGCCAGTATGCTTGCTGTGCAATAGAGCAGTGAACAAACAGACTTATTTTTCCTTTTAGCAATCATATGATCTCATGGAAGAAAGAGCCATTGATCTGAATATCATACATGTAACAAAGTGTTTATAGTGATGATAAGTTATTTGAAGGAAAAATATTTTCATAACCACAGAATGCAATCTACACTGGAGGATGATGGGGGTAGGAGGAAAATACTCCCCAGGAAAGACACTTAATCTAAAGAAGAATCAGCTGTGTCAAACCAAGCACGATAGAGAAAAGATATTATAAACAGAAAATAACAGGTGTGAAATGCTTGGGAGATGACCTGTTTGGAAAACATACAGGAGCAAGAAGAGTAGTAAAAAATGAGAATGCATATAATGTGGATCAGATAATGTTATTGAGATCATGTGAAAAATGCTGCACTTTGTTTTAAGATCAATATCAAAGGATTAATTTATATTGCTTTTGTTTAAGATGATTCCTTCTTCTGGGTACAATGTTTATTAAAAGAATTAACAATGCAGTGAGTCTATTGGATGTAAATTTCCTTAAATAGCCCCCATGATATGAACATGACCTCTGGTATTTAAAGATTAGTTTATGATTTAAAGAACCTAGAAAGATTTGTAACATATGTGAATATTTTAATAAAAAATGACAACATTAAGGAAACCAAATTTGCAGTAAACTTGGGGGGCTCTGCTTTCAATGTGCTAAGCTTGGAGTCACTGTAAGGAAATCAAGAGCAGTTGCTAATTAGACATTTTTGCCATTTACAAATCCACATATATCATCTATGGGTCAACAGCTGAAATGAAAGAACCATCCTAGAGATAAAATTTTGAGAAAGAGTAGCTTATAAATAACATTTATAGCAATGAAGACTAAGAATTGTAGGCAGAAGGGTGGAAGGAAATCCGTAAGTACACAACATCGTATAAAGGAATGACAGCACTTTTTAATAAACATGGAATCCCAGAGCCTGAAATGATGCTTGAAACTACAGATGGGTATGGCACCACCAATATTATATTCTTTCTTATAAATAAATCACATAGGATTCAGGAAGCGTAAGCAATGTATCAAAAATTATAGAGTGAGAGTAAAGATCTCAAGTCAGCTATTTTTTTTGCTCTAAATTCTCATCTAACAATATCATAAAGATTTGAATACTATTGCAAGGTAATTGGACATATTTGTGTTTACAGACTGAAAGGAACAATCAGAGTCTGGCTTTTTTGAGATGAGTTGATTCACACAAATACGTTCTAATTTGACAGGAGCATTAGGTTCCCACCTGCCCCGAATGACATACATTTCTTAAATTTCTTCTAGCAGTTCTAAAGGTCATTTCTGGAATTTCTTCTGCATTTGTCTAACTACACACATTTAGATGCTATTGGAACATGGATATGAAGTCACTCTGGAAAAGTTAAAGAGTAGAATAGTCAGGAATCATGACAAAATAGGTTTTTATACAAAACTAAATATTTTTAGTTGTCATCACTTTGGTTACTCTATGTAAGATAATCAACTCTCTGAATCACTGTGTCCCATTATACTGCTACATTCACTGCATAAAATATATACAGTTCTCTTTATCTGTGTACTGCATTCCTAGTCAGTTATAGGGCCAATGGTGATCAGAATATTGCCCTGTTATTCACTCTATTGATGGCATCTAGAAAGTCTACATGTGCCATTCACTGAATAAATAATTGTTGAATGAATGATTTAAGGAATCATGATAAATTTCAGAAGAAACCCAAGAGATGTTGACTTGTAGAAACCTCACAGAGATTGGGTACTAGCATAATGAGAATATCCAAGATTTGTCAGAATAAAGTCTCTGAGTACCAGCACGATGTCTGGGAAAGGGTATTAGAGGAACATACCACTGTTCACTGAGAATGATCCAAATGAGCTATACAGTCATTTCATGGAGTGTGGGGATCCCAGATAATGGAAAGAACTCTAGATGTCAGGCCAGCACCGCGGCTCAATAGGCTAATCCTCCACCTGCGGTGCAGGCACCCTGGGTTCTAGTCCCAGTCAGGGTGCTGGATTCTGTCCCGGTTGCTCCTCTTCCAGTCCAGCTTTCTGCACCCCTCACCACGCCGATCTGAAACCAGGAGCCAGGTGCTTCCTCCTGGGCCATCCTCCACTGCGCCAGCACACTGGGTTCTAGTCCTGATTGGGGCGCCGGATTCTGTCCCAGTTGCTCCTCTTCCAGCCCAGCTCTCTGCTGTGGCCTGGGAGTGCAGTGGAGGATGGCCCAAGTGCTTGGGCCCTACACCCGCATGGGAGACCAGGAGAAGCACCTGGCTCCTGACTTCAGATCAGCGCGGTGTGTCGGCCGCAGCGTGCCAGCCGCAGCAGCCATTGGGGGCTGAACCAACGGAAAAGGAAGACCTTTCTCTCTGTCTCTCTCACTGTCCATTCTGCCTGTCAAAAAAAAAAAAAAAAAAAAAAAAAAAAAAAAAGAAGGAGAAGAAGAAGAAGAAGTAGCATTGGGGCTGCTGTTGTGGTGAAAAAAAAAAAAATTGGATAGAAATCAAAAATCAATCTTGAGAGGTATTTTTTTTTTCAACTCCCTCTTTTAAATACCAAACATTCTCATTGAACTTCCATGGAAGTTCCATTGTTCAAAACTTCCTATTCTTTCCTTAATCCATAATATCTACCTTACCACTAAAAATGAGATAAAATGGGAAAATTCAGGAATATTTTATTCGATTAGGGACAGGGCAGGTTAGTAGAACTTTGAAGGCAGTAATCGCATATTGATAGATGTCAATTTGAACTTTTCCCAGTGTGTGATTGTTTCTTTAAAAAAAAAAAGATTTATTTATTTTACTTGAAAGAGTTGCAGAGAGAGTGAAAGAGAGGCAGAGAGAGAGAACGAGATCTTCCATCCGCTGTTCACTCCCCAGTTGCCACAATGGTTAGAGTTGCGCCAATCCGAAGCCAGGAGCCAGGAGCTTCTTCCAGGTTTCACACGTGGATGCAGGGGCCCAAGGACTTGTGCCATCTTCTACTGCTATCCCAGGCCATATCAGAGAGCTGGACCAGAAGTGGAGTTGCTGGGACTCGAACTTACGCCCATATAGGATGCTGGCACTGCAGGTGGCAGCTTTACCCACTACACCACAGCGCCGGCCCCATGATTGTTTCTTTAAAATACTGGCAATGAATTTTGAAACTTTTCAATTTTACAAGTTTACTGTTGAATTTGTGTCTGTGGATTGAAGTACCAAATTTAAGATTGTTATGCAATACTACTCAGGGGAAAAAATCTTTTAATAAAAGGAACATTTCTATTTTTTTGCTTTGTAGCTAAAATTTTCCAAAATAAAGCATTTTAGATGTATATAAAATTATTAATATATTTACCGAAGTTAGGTAAAAAATGAAGTTAGGTTCACATTGAATAGTGTGAAAGATGTTATTTGCATAGATACAAGAAATATCTTTCTGTTGAAGTAAAGAAATACTTTAAGAAATTTATAGAAAAGAGATATTAAAAGATGTATTTATTTTAGTGAAAATTTTTTAAACCTATGCATAGTTTTTTCATTATATGTACTTCTCATAAACTTTGTGAAGACACCTGTATCCATAGATTTTAAAATCTTTTTTTGACTGGCGCCGTGGCTCACTAGGCTAATCCTCTGCCTTGCGGCGCTGGCACACCGGGTTCTAGTCCCGGTCGGGGCGCCGGATTCTGTCCCCGTTGCCCCTCTTCCAGGCCAGCTCTCTGCTGTGGCCCGGAAGTGCAGTGGAGGATGGTCCAATACTTGGGCCTTGCACCCCATGGGAGACCAGGATAAGTACCTGGCTCCTGCCATCGGTTCAGCGCGGTGCGCTGGCCGCAGCGCGCCGGCCGTGGCAGCCATTGGAGGGTGAACCAACGGCAAAAAGGAAGACCTTTCTCTCTGTCTCTCTCTGTCACTGTCCACTCTGCCTGTCACAAAAAAAAATCTTTCTTCATAAAAATGAAAATATTTTAATTCCATTTCCCAGAAAACTTTTGAAGTACCTTGTGTTTATTTTACATTTTCAATTGTTACATGAGAAATATTATACATTTTACAGGATAGCATGCAAGATTTCTAAATATACATATATATAGTATAATATCCAATTATGGTAAATACAGTATCTCCTCAAACAATGGCTCCATGATGAAAATATTTACAATATTATTTTCTAGAGAAATACATAGTTTATTACCATTAACTATAGCCCTTCTACTGTGTAGTAGAACACTAAAATGTCTTACTCATATCTAACCACAATTTACTACCTGTCAGTGCAGCTTTCTCCATGCATCCCTCCCCTTACTCTCCCCAGCCTCTGTTAACACCACTGTAGTCTTACATTATTTCAGATACATTTTTTATACTCCTCACATGAATGAGATCATGAGGTCTGCCTTTTTCTGATTGGATTATTTCACTGAACATATGACCTCCAGTTTTGTCAATACTGTTGCAAATGACAAGATTTCATCCATTTAGTGGCTGACTAGCATTTCATTGTATATGTGTACCACATTTTGTCGCTCCCCCTCTTCGTGGAGGAACGACACAGGACCCTGCGCTGTTCTTTCGTCTGCTCGGCCCTCCCCGGGTTTGCTGCTGGTTCTTCCCGGGTTGGCTACTGACCCTTCCACCTCCATGGAAGGGCGGTTCCCCCTGGCCACTTTCCCCACTTCCGCAGGGGAGCGGCACACCGCTGGCCGGCTCTCTCGGGGGCTGCACAGGTGTTCCCCTTAGATGTTCCTCTTAGATGTTCCTGGTGCATGTTGTCTCTCTCCTCCTTTATAGTCCTCCTCCGCCAATCCCAACTCGGCTGCCCACACGCCGAGTACGCTGCTCTCCTCCAATCAGGAGCAGGTCCTGCTGTTTATTGGCTGAACTGGAGGCAGCTGTGTAGAAGCTGTTTTCTTCTCTCCCAGCGCCATATTGTGGGAGAGCAGATGCATAGAATAAGTCTTAATTCCAGTAACTTAGTCTAGTCCGAGTTGCTCCCCACACATTTTCTTTATCCATTCACCACCTGTGTTTATTCATATAAGATAATAATTACAATATATACCCATATTTACTTCATGAAGTGGTGATTAAACCACTGTATTTCCATGGGACCGACTTCTTTACTTCCTGTAAGCCACATTTGTACTCAACATCAGCATGCTGACACTTTGGGTCAGATTTGTTGTGGGAAAATATCTGTGGTAGGCTATTTTGCAGCATTCCTGGCCTTTTTCATAGGCTATAGTTATACCCAACTCCCAGTCCTGACAACCAAAAACATCTCTAAATGTTGCCAAATGTCCCAAACCGGGACAAAAATTACCCAGGTTTAGAACTACCAAAGTAGAAAAGTGTTGCTCAAAATGTTTCTCAATGCCCAAAAGAAAGAATATCTGTTCACATGTAAAGGCCTCTGGTCCAGGGGCTAGTGTCCTGGCACAGTGGGTTAAGCCACCACCTGCAATGCCAGCGTCTCATGTTAGAGTACCAGTTGGAGTCCCAGCTGCTCCACATACCATCCAGGTCCTTGCTAATGCACTTGGGAAAGCAGCGGTAGATGGTCCAAGTCCCTGAGCTCCTGTCACCCACATGGGAGACCTGGCTGGTGTTCCAGACTACTGGCTTCAGCCTGACCCAGCCCCAGCTGTTGCAGCCATCTGGGGAGTGAACCAGAACGTTTCTTTCTAACTTTCATCCTGTCTCTCTGTCACTCTGCCTTTCAAATAAATAATTTTTTAAAAAAAAGGACTTCTGACACTTTTCAACAAAACATCAGAATCCCAGGGATTCCGTGAATCTGATTTTGTTGTGTATTATATTGATAGTGTTGAAGATATTGTAAATATAATATGCAATGAGATAACTACATAATGGAAGTTTTTCCAATTGATAAATAGCATTGTATTACATGAGAATTGGACAACCAATTATATATGTAGGTCTGGGCAATTCTTAGTGCCTAATGCAGTCAGTGGGTATTAAATGTCAGTGTGTCAGTGTTCTAGCTTTCTTCTTCCTTTTTTCTTTTCCTTTTAAAGCATTCTCTTCTCCAAACAGTGGAAATAGTCCTACCTTGCCAAATTAAAGGGAGTTTATTATAATGCTTTGAGAAACACAAATGTTACTTATGTGAATCTGTGAATGGGCTATTCTTATTCATATAATGAGGTGTGTGTGTGTGTGTGTGTGTGTTTTAAGATAGTCACATTTCTATTCTTTCTCTCATTATAAGCTGCCTCCACACACAGTCCAGCTGTGGCATATGGTCAATTCTTGATTGTTTGTGAATGGATTAGCCGCCTTGTCGATTACCCACGTGTGCTGGGACTGACTCATTATTGAGCTGAACAGCTGCTAACACATCTGTCTTCTCCCACTCACCATGGGATCCCCACAGAGACGTTCCTCTTCTACCAGCTCATACAACTCATTTGCATTCTTCTCCGAAATTACCCAGCCTGATGGAGCCTCTGGCTTAAGGATTTGTGTGTGAATAAAGTACAAAGGAAGCCAGTCATCAGGCATGTTTCCAAAATCTCCCTCCTCTTCCTGGAGAGACCCACGGAAATTGGCGTCCTCCTACTACAGAAATAGGTGTTGTTTTTGTCTGGAGAACTGTGCTTTCCCTACCAGCATATATGCTCATATATACTATTGTCTCCTGGAGTAGGATAGTTACACAGGGAAGTAGAAGAAGGAAGGCAGTCATAAGTAGTTAAGTATGCAGAAAATAAACTTTTACAATTTATATAATCCATTATGGTCATTTCAAAACATACCCATAAATTCTTTGACATTCTTCCCATTAAAAGTCATGCACTTTAACCTTCGTCATTGAATTCCAGTTGAGGGTACTTAAAAACTTGTGGAAAATATAATTCAAAATGTATTTTGATGCCAAAAAAAAAGTTGCAATCCATACATACCAAGAATTTTCTCTTTAAAATTTCATGGAAAGGCAGATATTTGGCATAGCAGTTAAGATGCCACTCTGGACACCCACACCCCATACTGGAGAACCTGGGTTTGCATCCTAGCTTTGCTTCTCCTTCTAGCTTCCTGTTAGTGCATACTCTGGAAGACAGAATGCAATGGTTCAAGCAGCCGGTTCCTGCCACCGATATGGCTTGCCCACCATTGACTTCCTAGCTCCTGACTTCAGTGCAACAGAGTCTTGGGTATTTGGGGAACAAACTAGCAGATGGAAGATCTCTGGTATCTCTCTCTCTCTCTCTCTCTCTCTTTCTCTCCCCTATATGTTACTCTGTCTCTCTTTATATCAAATAAAATATACATATAAAATTTTTAAAATGTAGTTCTTGAAAAATCTGTTCTACAAAAATATCATGCATGGATTCCAAATTTTTTGTTCCATAGTAAACTTATGTTTGAATTTCACATTCCAAAAATTTTTGAAGTACTCTAATAGTCAGAACTCACATCATTTTTGCAGGTCCTCAGGTGACAGTTTCTTCCTGCTATTCTAGAAAACTCAGACCGCAGAATTGAGTCATTGTGGAATTAATCTGAATTCCCTGAAGTAAGTAATGATATTATGAGGCAGCTCAAAGTGGCCCTTCTGAGATATCCCACACCCAAGACAACAAGAAGAGTCAGAAGTGACCAGTAGTCTCCATGTGCTCCAACTCTATGCTGTTCCACTGCCAGCTTCCATCTCACTGTAGGCACATGGGTGACCTGCAACTAGAACTTTCAGGCTAACTTTCCCCAAATTTTTGACCTTCTCAAACTGTGAAAATGCTAACATGATTGTAGCTGTCACATAACATTAAGTTCTGAAGGAACTTGTGCAGTGATAAATAGCTGATACACCCCCTAACATAACAGTTTGTACCCTGTCATTGTTGATAGATAATGATATAGACAGTGATAGAGAGAGACAGAGAGAAAGGTCTTCCTTCCATTGGTTCACTCCCTAAATGACTGCTATGGCCGGCACTGCGCCGATCCGAAGCCAGGAGCCAGGTGCTTCTTCCTGGTCTCCCACACTGGTGCAGGCGCCCAAGAACTTGGGCCATCCTCCGCTGCCCTCCCGGGCCACAGCAGAGAGCTGGACTGGAAGAGGAGCAGACGGGACTACAACCTGGTGCCCACATGGGATGCAGGCATCGTAGGCAGAGGATCAGCCAAGTGAGCCACAGCACCGGTCAGCACTTTTCTCAATCTGCTCACGTTCCCTCTCATTTGTGCCTACCCACAAGTGCTTACTTTACTGGAAAAATAATAAATTCAATGAAACTTTGCTATTATAAGCTCTATGAAAGAAGGCAAATTAAGACAAGGAAAAAAGAAAAAAAAAAAGAACAAGTCTTTACCATTCAGGAGTTTACACTATGGAAATAAAATGGCTATTGTCCAAAAGATCTATTAATGTATTCTGTAGGAGTTTATTAAACACCTAGTTTGGGACCCCTTACTTGGTGTTACCTGCTATAAAAAATAGCAAATAAGTATCAGATATGGTCACTGCTATGAGACTAAATCTTATTGAAATGATTAAGATAACTTATCACATAATTTCATTCCAAGTTGCTTTTCCATCACAAAGTAGTCACATTTCAGCTAAAGTCAACCTTCTATTACAAACCATTTCTCTCCTGATTTTTAGAATTCTCTATTAAACTATTTTCCTTTTTTTTAATCATTCCTATTAACAGCATGGAGAATAACTGGAAATAATAAACTTTAATATCTTTATAAAATTTACAAAAAACATTTTAGGTAATTGATAACAGACACTGGATTCAAGAATTTGTGAGAAATATAGCTATGATCTGACTATTTACCAACTGTATATTTTAAATCTCTTTATGCCTAAGTTTCATCTGTAAAGCGGGACTAGTAACATACTTTACCTCACTGCTCATTTGAAAATTAAATAAACTATAAAGAGCACAGTCAATTGTACAAATCAAATATTCAATAAAATGTTACCCTAAAATTACAGTAATTTTATTTGGAACTTAAAACACCTCCATTTTGTGGAGGATGAGATTGATTTACATTATTTGGTTATAGCTTCATAGCAACTTGAATAGTTGGTATTCAGGCTGGCGCCATGGCTCACTAGGCTAATCCTCTGCCTTGCGGCGCCAGCACACTGGGTTCTAGTCCCGGTTGGGGCACCGGATTCTGTCTCGGTTGCCCCTCTTCCAGGCCAGCTCTCTGCTATGGCCAGGGAGTGCAGTGGAGGATGGCCCAAATGCTTGGGCCCTGCACCCCCATGGGAGACCAGGAGAAGCACCTGGCTCCCGGCTTTGGATCAGCATGATGCGCTGGCCGCAGCGCGCCGGCCGCAGCAGCCATTGGAGGGTGAACCAACGGCAAAGGAAGACCTTTCTCTCTGTCTCTCTCTCTCTCACTGTCTACTCTGCCTGTCAAAAAAAAAAAAAAAAAAAAAAGTTGGTATTCAACTCCCAACATTCTGATTTCACACCCAGAGACAATTTTGAAATTCCTGAGATTTATTGTTTTTCTCAAAATTTCACATCTGTCTCATTTAGGGCTATGAATACAGACAATGTAGGAACAATACATTGTTCTCTTTTACTCATCCCTCACATCCATACAAGTCTATCAGTTCCAGTTACAAAATGTATTCTGATCCAGTTCTTCCTACCTGTGTTGCTGGGGACCATCCAGCCCACGCCATTATCATGGCACCACCGAACATCAGCCAGAATTGACTCAGGAGTCAGTGTTGATGCCCTTTCCACACTTCCTCAAGGGGAATACAATATAAATCCCTCATGATGGCCTATAAAAGCTGATACAGTAATCCTGCCTACTATTCCATCACCTCCCATTTCCCTTTTCCTTGCCCACATCAGTAGGCCTCAGATTCATTGGCCACCTCTCTTGTGTCGGCTTAATAACTTTATCTGCCTAATCTCTTTGTCTGGAGTGCCTGTTCCTCCCATGCCAACTTTTCTAAGATTGGGTCCTAATGGGAATAAAGGAACAAACTTAATCACCTTAAGCATAAGGTTGTACCTGTCCCTGCCCTCACAATCCAAGTTATTCTCCACCTAGTTACATGCTTCAGTTATATTTATAAGACATACTACCCTACAAAATATTTTTGGTAATGTGCTTTATTACTTATTATTCTTTGTCTTCTTCCACTACAGTATAAGCACTAGAAAACTCATCTCTCTCGCTCATTATTGAATTCTCACTCTGTGGAACCATATGAGGTTTGGAATAGGCTTCCAATCAATACTTGCTGAAATAATGAGCTAACTCTTCTCCCTAAAGCCTTTTTGAGTTTAAGATACATTTAAGAATACACATGTTCTGCAAATGTGTCCTTTCCCAGGATCAAGATATACACTACAGTGCCTCAAACAACAGAGACAGGAGGTCAACAAAGAGAAAACAGCACTAGCATAATAATATTAGTAGGTCATGCGGTTTATAAAGAGTGATATTAATAACAATAGAGTGAATGTTGTGTAATTACTCACTGAAATTTAAAAACATTTACGTATGTCCTAACATTTAATTTCTACAACAAAGTTAGAAGTATTTCTTCCTGTCCTCTTCACACAAAAGAACTGAGGCTCAGAGAAACTGACCCCAAACCTAAGTGGTGGATCTGGTATTTGAACTCACATGTGTCTAGCTCCAAAGACAGCAAACTGCGTTATTCTTAATTCTTGCTGTAATTTTCAATGACTAATAATCTTGCTAATTCCATGAGAAGGGAGAAAAAATGCTACACTATTCATGACCAATGTATCTGCTTTTGGAAACTGGTAGAAATGATTCTCAGAGGACTAAAACACACCAAAGTCTTCATTATTCTTCCAGTTTTAAAGTCCAATGTAGTCACAGTAAGATTTAAGATTTGTTATTCTACAAGGCCTCCTCTCAGGGAATACAAAGATAGACTGAAAGCAAATGTTTCTAACACTGCAGTCATGCGGCCCAAGACTCTCTGATGGGAAAAGGGAGATGAGTTTGGTGTCTGGTGCAGGGGCTGTGTCAACACTGCCTCCTGTGCAGGATGAATGAGAAGGGGCTTACGAGGTTGAACACCCATAATTGGGGTCAGAACACTAAATCTATTACTATTTTCCATTCACTGCAAAGCCCTCTCCTATGGTTTTGCTTCATTTCCAGTTCCTTGTATTTTTGAACATGGAGTGAAATGCAAATGCGACATTTAAACTTTCAGAGGGACATTGAAAATGAACAGCTCTGTGCAGAGAGTGTTTGGTATGGATTGGTGGGGCAGTAAGGAGAGAAAAGGTTATTACATCTACAGGAAATTTAACTGAAGAGGGAGGGGAAAAATCCCACACTAAGTTAACTCATACACTTGGAAAAACAGAATGACTACAGAAGTGCATTGAATACAAATCTGCTCCCTCCTCAAATTGTTTGAAAAAAATAGAATTTTGGGAAAAATTTAAGAATTTTTTTTTATTTAAGGTATACAAATTTCATGTATTTCATATTTACAGATTCAGAAAGATAGTGATACTTCCCTCTCTACCCTCCCTCCCACTCATGCTCCAACCTTATTTGTCCTCCCTCTCCTATTCCTACTACTAATTTTTAAAAAGATCTATTTTCAGTTTATACTTGTAAGGCTAACCTTACACTAAGTAAAGAGTTCAACTCACAGAACGAAGGAAAGAAAAGTAAAAATATAGATGGTCTACTTCTCAGGGATGATTAAACAGAGAAGACAAACAGGGAAGGAATCTCAATTCCTTTTGACAAATAACATTTTAATTCTCCAAAATTAATTCAGTTGGGCCTTGGAAATATCACACTTCTTCTGAGGGAGGAGAGGAGCTGGATTCGACCAGTGATGATTGCATGTAGAAAACATTTGCATGTATTCTTATTTGTAGGAAACATCTGTGAACTTTCTAAAATGATGAACGAGAACAGTAGCACCACAAATGGAAGGCAAGTAGCAGAACAAAACTGGGACAGGAAAGATGTGTCAACAAAGTAGCTGCAAGAATAAGGTAAATCTCCTGTGAAGGGGAGAAGTACAACAATCTGGGTGATTTATCCAATAACAATTACGGAATATGTTCATATCAGCCTATGAACCTTAATGATTTGTTAATAACCTAGCATATTTTCTCTATTGTTCTCTCTCGCTCTCTCCACTCCTCTTTTTCTTTTTTTTTTATTATTTTTTATTTAATTTTTTGACAGGCAGAGTGGACAGTGAGAGAGACAGAGAGAAAGGTCTTCCTTTTTCCGGTGGTTTACCCTGCAGTGGCCGCTGCGGCCAGCGTACCGCACCTATCTGAAGCCAGGAGGCTGGAGCTTCTTCCAGGTCTCCCATGCGGGTGCAGAGCCCAAGCACCTGGGCCATCCTCCACTGCACTCCCGGGCCACAGCAGAGAGCTGGCCTGGAAGAGGGGCAACCGCGACAGAATCCGGTGCCCCAACCCGGAGTAGAACCTGGGGTGCCGGCACCGCAGGCGGAGGATTAGCCTAGTGAGCCACAGTGCCAGCCTCCCTTTTTCTTTCTCCCATGCATCTCCTACCACCTCTCCTGTTCTTTCCATCCTATATGCAAATGGTAGGAAGAGGCTGAAAAGTTTCATGCTATGGACACACTTTTCTAAGAAGTAGAATGGTCTGCCCTTTTGTACCTGGTCCCTGTGCAACTCTGAACCTTAAGGACCCATTACAAAGAGACAATTGAGGGCATTACTGGAAGTTTAACGTTCAAGGTTCAAAAGTAATACATTTACAATGCAATAGTTTCCCCTGGTATGGGTGGCATTCTTCCTTCCTTCCTACAAAAGAAAATAGGATCATCAAAGTCAAGAATGTCCCAGTCTTGAACTTCTGTATAAGCCCTTTAAAGATGCTGCCAATGATGTTCTTCAAACATCTGGTTACGATGCTGCCTGTCTGCAGCATGGCCCACACATCTCTGAATAAATATTACTAGGTCATGAGCTGCTCAAGGATCATGCGATTTGTCTGTTCCTTCTGTATCTCCTGATAGAATGAAGTCTTAAGTCATAGAGTATGACACACACTTATGTGAAATACTGTGGCTACTGGAATAATTGTATTTGTTGAGATTCTTGTTTCCAAATAGCTCAACTCTGTTTCAATTCCTTGACCTAGGTTTTCTTGGTATTGTTCATTCTTCCACATGATGTTTCTCTTCTAGGAAGCAAAAATCTAAGTCTACTACCTCATTTTCCTTCAACTTACATCTCTAATGCTTTTTTTTTAATTTTGGAAATTTATTTATTTGAAAGGCAAAGAGAAAGAAGAAAAATAGAGAGACAGGAATAGACAGTCTCCCAACTGTTGATTCACTCTTCAATGCCTGCAAAAGCAGGGACAAAATCAGGAGCTTTGAACTCATTACGGTCTCCCACGGGTACACTTGGAACCCAACTACTTAAGCCATCACCTGATGCCTCCCAGAAGCTGGAAATGAGAGTGAAACCATGCCTCAAACCCAGGCACTCTGATATAGGATTCAGGTATTCTAAGTGTTAATTTACCCACAGCACCAAATGTCCACCCTTATTTAATTTCTCCTATAAGAAAAGAGGCTTCACTCGCTTGCTTTATAGCCTCAGCTGAGTCTCTTCTGAGAGTCTCCTCTTGGAAAATTAGACAAAAATTTCTCTTTGTAATTCAAAAGATGGTCAGGAAGCTGATGGAAACAGTGAGTTGCAAACATAAATTGCTCTAAGATTTGGTATTTTCATCCTTGCAGGTCAGCTTGGCAGGTGTTTGTTCTGCAGCCACCGTGGTTACTCTATCCAGAGGTTTGTCCTATGTGGAGCAGTACCAGGGTTACTGGTAGAATGCCACTATACTATTTGGCGTTTTCAGTGGTTTTAAATATTTTTGGAACATTTTTCTTGGCTTTTATTCAAGAGGAAGAGAGAAAAAGACTGAAAGCTCTCATCTGCTGGATCACTCCCCAAAGGCCCACAATAGTCAGGACTGCACCAGGTTGACACCAGAAACCAAGAACTTCATCTGAGTCTCCCACCTGGATGGCAAGCCTCCAACTACCTGAGTCATGGCTTGCTTTCTCAAGAGTTTGCATTAACAGGAAGCTGGAGTTAGGAGCCTGAGTTGAGTATCAAACCAGAGGCATTTTGATGTGGGATGCAAGTACCGTAACCAGTATCTTAACCACTAGGCCAAACACTTGCCCCCAGGTCCTCCCTTTTCTATCTAGAAACTGATCTTCTGCTCTTGAAAGTCAATGAAATAAGGTGCAATCATCAACACCAACTCTAAGCAATCACCATTGATAAGCTGCTACTGCCTTGTTCAAACAATGAATTCTCTCATCATCCAGCAACAAGATCTTGTCTCTATGGAGACAAACCTAGAATCCTTTCAATTTAGCCGTTTTGTATGTTTTCCCATTTTATTATTATTATAGTTTTACTCCTGTCTCCTGACTCCTGGTATCCTGGTTTTCTTTGGTGAGAACTGTTATATCCCAGCCACAGACACTGGAGATAGCCATCCAGGAGAGTAGAGCCATCCAGTCACTCAGAAATATGGGAGACCAAATGTACCACTTTTTTTCTCTACTTCTCATTTTATTTATTCAGGATTCCTTACATTCTATTTGAATGAACATGGGAAATTAATTAATCTCTTTGAATCTCGGTTTTCTGTCATGTCAAAAAATATAAATAGTAATAGTATCTGTCACAGTGCAGTGCATTAGAGAATGCACATAAATGCATACTAGTGAGACTTGCATATGGCTTACAGCATATGAGTAATATCTCTCAGTTATTCTTAATAACTCACTCATATTTGGTTTTAATTTAGCTGATTAGGAGCTCATGACCTAGTCCTTTACTTGGCTACCATTAGAGCCAAAAAGAAAAAACAGCAAAAGGACTAATTCCTCGTTGTACTTCAGTGTGTGGGTTCATTCATTTTAGATCTATTTTGAGAATGCTAATGAGCTCTACCTCCGAGATCACTGTCAGGCTGGTGGTAGAAATGGTCACTGTCCAGATGTTGACTTCCATGCGGAGTTAGCTCTAGTAATTTCATGTTTGTGACCTTTTATACTCCTCATTCAATGCTTCCCAGGAGTGGAGGAGCTACTTAGTCTGATTGATAGTTTCAGGTGGAGAAATGGGACATATATAGCCTAGGTGCTTTTGCTGTATAACTCCTAGAAATTTTCTTAGTCCTGATCACATAGAGCTAAGTCTGTGATCTTTTGCACTCTGAGAAAGTTCTACAGGCTCAGACTCTCATATATGCTAATTTGCAGAGCACTTTTTAAATATTTTTAAAATTTTAGTAATTTGAATGGCAGAGTGAGAGAGAGAGAGAGAGAGAGAGATTCCATCGATGGTTCACCCCCAAATGGCTGCAATGGCCAGGCCTAAGCCAGGAGCTCAGAATTCCATCTGGGTCTCTCATGGGGGTGCTAGGGACCCAAATACTTGAGCCATCTTCCATGGCTTTTGCAGGAACATTAGTAGGGGGCTGGCTTGGAAGTAGACCAATCAAGGCTTAAAAAAGTGCTCTGATATGGGAAAAGAGTATTTCAAGCTGCTGTTTAATCCACTGTACCACAATGCCAGCTCCGAAGTTTTCAGTTTAACACCACTTCTTGATCCTTGATAGGCAAGTCTAACTAATTCTGAGTTTTAATATTAAGGAAATCAGCTTTCTCAAAATATGTGATATAAGCTTTATGCTACAAAATTAATGTTTTGGGGGGCATTTAACTAGAGTAAACTAGAGTTTAAGATACCTATTAAGTGTTTTGATAGAAAACTCTATGAAACTTTTCATATTTCTTGTTTTTATTTCATCCAAAGCTCTGTTTCCATGACACCTGCCATCTTTTTGGGGGTTTTCTTCTGGCTCGTTGTTCCAGTTCTAGCAATGGGCACAAGACTCACACATTTGCATTAAGATGATGTAGCACAGTGTAAAGGGAAACCCAGAAGCTGCCGTGGAGCCCAGAGCCAAGCTCCAGGCATCATGCTGGAGTCAAAGGGCAAACATGTCTCAGTAACAACTCGGCAAAATATGGGTTTTCTTAATGAATTTGCCTTTTAGGGAAAAATGTGTTCCATTAAATAATTGCAAGGCACTTTTATGCCGCAATAATGCATTCTTGTTTATATCCCAGGACAGGGTTCAAAGAGAAGTGCTCCGTTGACTTTGTGCTCCTTGTTTACTTGACTTTTCTGCCACCTGTTGTTCCCATTAATGCTGTGGCGCTGGGTGCTATTTCCAGGTCCACAATTGTTTACTTTGTCTTCAAAGTGATTCACTTTCAAACCTCATTAGAGATCATCTTACTAAAGGAGTTACCATGCACACCATTCCACAGTGGTTTACTGTTATTCAGTATGCCTGTTGGATGAACAATGCTTTATAAAATGATGTATTCTTCTCCCAAAAGTTGCAATGGCTATGATATAGTTATTGTCTTGATTTTTTTCTCTACAAAACTTTTTTTAAAGATTTATTTATTTAAAATGCTGAGTTACAGAGAGAGAAAGAGAGGAAGAGAGACAGAGAGATAGACAGACAGAGAGGGAAACAGACACAGAGATTGATCTATCAGCTGGTTCACCCACAAATGGCTAAGGCCATACCTGGGCCAGGCCAAAACCAGGAACCTGAAAATCCAACCAGGTTTCCTAGGTGGGTGGCTGGGGCATGAATACTTATGTTGCCTTCTACTACATTCCCAGACACATTAGTAGGCGGCTATGTTGAAAGTGGAGCAGCTGCAACTCTAACCTGTGCCCTTATGAGATGGTGGAGTCACAGGCACTGGTTTAAGCTGCTGTGCCATGACACAAAGCTTCTCTAAAAACTTTTAGACTACATATCAGTCTTCCATAATTTGAACAGTATAACACAGTTGCTGTTTCTATAGAAAAATGATTTTTAAGTGTATGAGTGTATGTCTCTTGAAAATAACCTTTTGTGGGGTAGGTATTATGGTTTAGTGGGTAAAGAAACTACTGGCAATGCTGGCATTCCTCATGGGCACTGGTTCCTGACATGCAACACCACTTCCCTATTCAGCTCCCTATTAACGCCCTGGGAAAAGCCGTGAAAAATGGTTCAAGTGCTTAGGTCCTTGCCACTCATGTGGGGGACCTGGAAGAAACTTCTGGCTCCTGGCTTTGGACAGTTCCAGCCCTAGTCTTTGGAGCTACCTGGAGAGTGAACCAGCAGATGGGACATGTCTGTCTGTCTCTCTCTCTCTCTCTTTCTCTCTCTCTCTCTCTCTCTCTGTGCGTGTGTGTGTGTGTGTTTCTCCCTCTCTCTGTAATTCTTTCAAATAAACAAATCTTAAAAGAAAGAAAATAACTCTTTGTGTGTCATTGTGTCTGAGTTACTGGGCAAGCCATACAGCTCCTACTGTTCCATGGGATGGCTGAAGGATAAAGGATTCTGAACTCCACTTGCTGTATATGTACTATAGCCATATATCAAAGTAGCAGAAAATTCCACAATATTGTATCTCTCGTGGTTATTGCAATGATACTGGTATGAATTCATGTGCCTTCAATCCACAATGCTCAGACATTTTTCTTTACTGATTTCCTGTACCATCGAAGTGTTTTTTGCAATATGCAGAAGAAGCACTTTTTTATTATACTTCAAATGTACATAGGGTTTTTTTTTAAAATATATATATAGTAATTTAATTTATAAATCTCCAAACTTGCATTCATCTATGTGAAGCATTGTAAAATGATACATTTTTCTCTGTACCATTATAGTTTCACATAAGTTTTCACCAGTTCTATTTCTCTACTATTACTGATAAGCACATAACAATGACTTTATCCTACATATGGCTGGCATTTCAAATAAATGGCTTATATAGAAAAAATATGTAGCCTAGGCAGCACACATAATTTCAATTTATAAGGTCAGGGTGAAAAATATGCCTCAAAGTAACATGTAATTATCCTCCAGATTATTTAAAAGTGAAATATGAGATACTCATGTGACTCCCTTTTGGGACAGATGGCCTAGAAGTACCCAGAACACTATGAACAGAAAACAAAGAGACAAACAAGAGCTTTTAAATATGAGCCTGAAATTGAAAGTTAATAAGCCAGGGGTCCAAGTTGTAGATGCTACAGTGCGGTTGGTCTGCTCATCACACGGACAGCTCTGTAGATCTCTTTGGGCTTAATGCTGCACAGATGTACTTATTCAGTAAAACCTTATGATATAGCAATTACAGAAAAGGATAACAACAAAGCAACAGAAAATCAACAACCACAAACATATGAAAGCATTTCTATTCTGGACAGAAGACACATTAGCCCGACCTTTGTTAAGACTTAGAACGATCCCCAGAGAAAGATGCTATCATTATTTCACTCTGCAGACAATTTTCAAGGAGGTTTAATAAGCTTGTTCCTTGTCAAACCAAGGTCTACCTGATTACAGACTCTGGGTATTTTACCACAAATATTTTAGTGACCGCTGCTCCCAACTCCTAGTTAAAGATAGCAAAATTAGTTTCACAATGCCAATCATAATATTTTATTATGTTTCGTCATTTTATACTGTTAAAAGGAGCTCTCTGGGAGTTGCCTCCTATGTATATCCTTATGCAAAATAAGAAATGGACCATTTGGATTGGAATTGTGGCCAAACACAGAGCTGCAGTAGCATAAACTCTATTACCTATAAAATCATTGTACCCTCAGAATGCTCATTCTTCTGAAGTAAGTATCATAGGTAATGATTCCCACCTTACAAATGAGGACACTGAGGACTAGAGAATTCTATGATTTATCCAAGGTTCCATTGCAAGATAGAAGGAAACATCTAAAAGAACTGATAAATTCTCTAAGTTTCCTGCCAGACCCAATACTTCACACTGTTCATACAAGGGAAATAGGCACCTTCTCTCCTCTACTCTGCTGTCTAATCCATCCTGCTCCTGTCTCTGTCCTCCCCTCCCCACTTCCTCACAATCCTGGAGGTTTGGAAGTTTGTAAGTCATTTGGAGGAGATCAACTTCTCCGGCACCCAGACAGTTTTTGCTAAACAAGCCTGCAGCACAAAAGGCATGGAAAGGATTTACATCTTTGACTCTCCTCCAGAAGATATTACTTATCTTGTACTGCCAGCAGAGTCTCATCTATGTGACATGTGTGACAGTGAAGAATAGCTTTTTGCTACATTGCTGGACTTGCATGGATAACAGAAATCTGGAGTCATTGGTGAAATGAATATTCAGGAACATCTCTGAAAAATCTTCGTGGAGGTGGATAGGTATAAGACCTAATCTTAGGATCTTCAATTCACTGAACTCTTGGCTTCACAAAGAAGCCAAAAAATCAGGAGAGAGATTTTCAACCTTCCTTAAGATCTCTGTGTGTCAAATCTTTCCCATAAAGCTGTGGTTGAATTACATATCATATGAGAAAAGTTTGCTTACAATTTGTTACACTAAAACCTGAACTCAATTGTTCTTTGTAAACATAATTCAAAGAGATGATAAATAATGGCTGTGTATATATCCTAGTAGGGATTTCACAGACAAAGTAGCCAAAAATAATGACTCTTTTCAATTATAATGCTCATTTCATACATACACAAATATAGTTTAATATTTTTTTCTCCAAAGCTAGCATATCCTGCATGGTACAGTAGGAATATGGCCTTTATTATATACCAGTGGTAAATATACCTTCAAAATCCTTAATGCAGAATAGAAAAATATTAATTTAACATATTTTCAAACAAATCCATAAGGAATGTTAACCATTCTCAGACTTCATAAAGTTATTAAATGTCAAAAACATCTGATTTATTTAGCAGAATTATTTGCACTGATGTGAAAAAAACTTCACAATTTTGATGTTTAAAGAAGACCCTCTTAGTTTGTTGTAGTATTTTTATTAGTAACAACAGATCTTTCAAAATTGTACCAAACTGTCAATTCCATGAATATCTGTATAATATTACTTTATCATGTGCAAAAAATCATTTGACACTTCTGTGTTTTGTTATAATGTCTGACCTCTAAATCCAGAGTCTTATTTGAGCTTAAACACTCTTCAGAATGAGACATAAAGTGGAAGTGAACTGAAGGATGCAATCTCAGTAATGAACTTTAGTTTAAAACCCTACTTTGACATATATGAAAATGTGTTAAAAATAAAACACATTTGATAGGCACAAAGATATTTTTCAACAGAAGCAAAAGCATAGTGTCAAGAACCAACATAATATAAATTATTTTAAGGGTCTTAGTCACAGCACATATGTACTTTTCTCCCTTTCAACTCCAATATCAAACACTAACAGTATAAAATGCACTTCAGAATAAATTACAGGAATGTGGGTATATTTCTCATTGAAAAATTTATGTATTCTTAAATGTCGAATATGAGCACATCTTAGATATATTTCCCATGCATATGATAAGCTCACATGCATGATTTCATCTTCAGTCAACTCATCACATGTGGGAACAAAGGATTCAAGAGTTACAGATCTAATAGAAGTAACCACATTCCATTCAAGAAAAAAGGGTTTCAGTAAAAAAAAGTAAAAAAATGTTACAGTAACAAAAGACAGCATTGTTCAAAACTATAGAAGTCTCTATCCATGAACTGGTAAAGAAATAAGTGTGAGGTCAACCTCAGACTAGCTGCAGACCTGAGAATATCATTGGCCCCTTGAAATAAAATGTAGATGATATCAGTGAAAAAAAAAAAAACAATAACTAAAGGATGCTAAAGCAATCAATATTTACCAACTATTGCTGGAATAGCTGAATCTCTAGAAGTCTAGCTAGGGTATTTTTAACAAATCTCCCAAATGATTCTTACCGGCAGTAGAGTTCAAGAATCACCCTCTATGTACAACATCTGCTCCTCTAGAAGCAACTTCCAAATTGCCTGGAAGGGTAGGGAAAATAACCAAAATTTGATGGCCTTAAGAACTGATTAATATTCTAGCAGATTAATGGAAAGAGAGGAGAGTAGGTACACGGCTGTATTCATAAAAGCTCCTTCTTGAGTCATAAAAACATAGAAAATCTAAACTGACCAAAAACTAACAGAGATTGAATCAATAATAATGATCCTCCCAACAAAGAAACGTCCAGGATCAGGTGGCTCTACTGCTGAATTGTACCAAACATTTAAAGAACTAATCCCTGGGCTGACGCTGTGGCTCACTTGGCTAATCTACTGCCCGCGGTGCTGGCACCCCATATGGGCACCAGGTTCTAGTCCCAGTTGCTACTCTTCCAGTCCAGCTGTCTGCTGTGGCCCGGGAGTGCAGTGGAGGATGGCCCAAGTGCTTGGGCACCTGCACCCGCGTGGGAGACCAGAAGAAGCACCTGGCTCCTGGCTTCGGATCAGCACAGCACTGGCCACAGCAGCCATTTGGGGAGTGAAATAACAGAAGGAAGACCTTTCTCTGTCTCTCTCTCACTGTCTATAACTCTACCTGTCAAATAAATTAAAAAAAAAAATAAAGAACTAATCCCAATTCTTTCTTAAACTATTCAAAACAATTGTGGAGGGGGGAGAGGGGGAATCCTCTCAAACTCTTCTATGAGGCCAATATCAATATAATTGCAAAACCAGGAAATGATACAAAAGGAAAGAGAACTATAGACCAATATCCCTGATGAACATAGTGCAAATATCCTTAACAAAATACTAGCTAATTAAATCCAGCAACACATCAGAAAGATCATTCACTAGGGCCACGTTTGGATTCATATTTGGGATGCAAGCATGGTTCAGCATACTTAAATCAATTGACATAATACATCATATTAACAAATTGAAGAATAAAAACCATATGATCATCTCAATAGCTGCAGAGAAAGCATTTGATGAAAATTTTTCATGATTAAAAAAAAAGGAACATATCTCAACACAATCAAGGCAATATCACACACACACACACACACACACACACACACATATTAAATGGGGAAAAGCTGAATGCATTTCCACTAAGATCCAGAACCAGACAAGGATGTTTACTCTCACTATTACTGTTCAGTAGTTCTGAAAGTTTTAGCCAGAGCCATAAGACAAGAAACATAAAAAGATATAAAGGTAAAGGAGGAATTTAGATTATTTCTGTTTGCAGATGACATGATTTTTTTTTTTTTTTGGACAGGCAGAGTTAAACACTGAGAGAAAGAGACAGAGAGAAAGGTTTTCCTTTTTCCATTGGTTCACCCCTCAAGTGGCCGCTACAGCTGGTGTGTTGCAGCCAGTACACTGCACCAATCCAAAGCCAGGAGCCAAGTGATCCTCCTGGTCTCCCATGCAGGTACAGGGCCCAAGCACCTGGGCCATCCTCCACTGCACTCCCGGGCTACAGCAGAGAGCTGGGCTGGAAGAGGAGCAACTGGGACAGAATCTGGCGCCCCAACCAGGACTAGAACCCAGGGTGCCAGCGCTGCAGGTGGAGGATTAGCCTAGTGAGCCATGGGGCCGGCCAAATGATGACATGGTCTTATGCATATGGGAACAAAAGACTACACTAAGATATTGTTGGAACTCATTGAAGTTTGGCAAAGTTGCAGCATGTAAAATCAACACACAAAAATCAGAAACATTTGTATACACAAATAATGCCATGGCTGAGAAAGAACTTGCAAGGTCAGTTCTAATCACAATAGTTACTAAAAAAATGTAAATGCTTTTGGATAAATTTAACCTAGGATGTGAAACATCTCTACAATGAAAATTATAAAATATTGAAGAAAGAAATAGAAGACAAAAGATGCAAAAATCTTCCTTGTATGTGGATTACAAGAATTAATATCATCAAATGTCCACATTAACCAAAGCAATTTACAGAGGAAATGTGATCCAAATCAAAATAACAAGTACATTCTCAGATCTAAAAAAAAAAAAAGATCCTAAAATTCATAGAGAAACACAAGAGACCACAGATAACTAAAGTAATCTTAAATAATAACAAAGCTGGAGGCAGGACAATACCAGATTTCAGGACATATTACTGGGCAGGTATAATCAAAACAACCTGGTTTTGGCACAAAAATAGACACAGGAACCAATGGAACAGATTAGATACCCAAGAAATTAATCCACACATCCATTATCAACTAATCTTTGACAAATGAGTTAAAATGACTCCCTGGATAAAGGTCAGTCTCTTGAGCAAATGGTACTGGAAAAATTGGATCTCTGTATGCAGCAGTATAAAACAAGAACTCTACCTTACACCGTATATAAATATCAACCAACAATGAATCAAGAACCTAAGATGAAGACCTGAAATTATCAAATTACTGATGGAAAACATAGGGGAAACACTCAAGGCCCTGGCATAGGCAAAGAACTCTTGAATAAGTCTCCAGAAGCACGGGTGATATAAATGAAAATAGACAAATGGGATTACATCAAACTAAGAAGCTTCTGCACAGCAAAAGTGAAGGAGCAGCTAATAAAATGGGAGACAATATTAGTAAACCATATATTTGATATAAGATTAATATCCAGAACATATATGAAGCTCAAGGAACTCATCAACAGCAAAACCAATAGTCCAGTTAAGAAATGGGCAAAGGACATGAACAGGCATTTCTTAAAGGATGAAATACAAGTGGACAACAGACACATGAAAATATGCTCAGGATCACCTTCTATCGGAGAAATGCAAATAAAAATGACAATGATGTTTCCTGTCACCCCACTTAGAATGGCTACCATCCAAAAATTTTAAAAATAACAAACACTGGTGAGGATGTGGAGATGAAGTACCCTAGTACACTGTTAATGGGAATGAAACTAATACAGTCATTGTGGAAGACAGTATAGAGATTCCTCACAAATCTGAAAATAGATCTACCATACGACCCAACAACTCCACTTCTGGGAATTTATCCAAAGAATATGAAATCAGCATATGAAAGATCTATCTTTTCCCCTATATTTATAGCAGCACAATACACAGTAACAAAGATACAGAATCTACCCAGTTGTCCATCAAATAATAACTGGATAAAGAAATAATTGGAATACATGATGGAATATTACTCAGGCACTAAAAATGATATAATTGGAGACCATTATGCTTAATGAAATAAGACAGTTCCAAAAAGACAAATATTGTGTGTTTTTTCTGATTTGTGGTAACTAATACATATAGTAAGAAAAAATTTAATATATATGTGTGAAACTGACACTTTAAAATTTGGTTACTGTACAACATGTGGGAACACTGATTTTTCTACAAACTATTTGTTGAATTCTTTATGTAGCAGAGGATTAATCTTGTGATTATAAAGTGAAAAGATGTCACTGAAAAAATTAAAAGAAAAACAGGAAATTAAGAAGATAAAATAAGAGCAAGGGAGGGAGAAAGGTATGGTAGGAAGTATCATATGTTCTTAAAACTGTATTATAGGCCAGCACCGCGGCTCACTAGGCTAATCCTCTGCCTTGCAGCACTGGCACACCCGGTTCTAGTCCCGGTCGGGGGGCCGGATTCTGTCCCGGTTGCCTCTCTTTCAGGCCAGCTCTCTGCTGTGGCCAGGGAGTGCAGTGGAGGATGGCCCAAGTGCTTGGGCCCTGCACCCCATGGGAGACCAGGAGAAGCACCTGGCTCCTGCCATCAGATCAGCGCGGTGCGCCATTGGAGGGTGAACCAACGGCAAAGGAAGACCTTTCTCTCTGTCTCTCTCACTGTCCACTCTGCCTGTCAAAAAATAAAAAAAATAAAAAATAAAAAAAAACTGTATTACAAAGTACATGAAATTTGTTCCCTTTATACAAATAATAAAAAGTAAAAAATTAAAAATCCAAAAGGATGTTCTATCTGTGGAATAGCTTTAAAGGAGTTATTCAGCTTTAGAACACTTAGTGCATTCGAGGTTCTGTAACAGTATCTTCCCTGAAATTCCTGTGTTGAAATCCTAACCCCCAAAGGAAAGGCATCAGAATGTGGGCCTTTGGAAGATAATTAGGTCATAAAGAGTAAAGCTCTATTGGTGGGATTAGTGTCCTTATTAAAAGATCTCCATAGAACCTCTTGTTATTTCCACCAAGCAGAAATCAGCAGTCTGCAACTCAGAAGAGCATCCTCACCAGAACCCCACCTTATACTGGTACCCTGATCTCAGACTTCCAGCCTCCAGAAGTGTGAGAAATACATTCCCATTGCGTGCACAAAAACCAGCTAATCTCCCTGTGATCTTTGTGTGTTCCAAGTCTCTAGGGGTTGTGTGGAGGGTCAGGGCAGGTTACCATGTAAGTGTATCCTGGTAGTAGGAGTCCAATTACTTGAACCCTCATCACTACCTCTTAGGGTGTGCCTTAACAGGAACATGGAATTGAGAGTGTAGCTGATACAGGTGCTCTTACATGAGATGATGGATATTCCAGCTGGTGGCTTAACTACTAGGCCAACTCTGGCCCTGATTTACATTGAGCGTTTCCACACTGATATTTTCAGAAATTACTATGATTCTAGAGAGAGTAGGAAATGGCTTAATATTTTTGGTCATCCATTTTGAACACGTAGACAGCACACAAAGGCAAGACCAAAACCAAGATATGAATACAAATTCTCTGGTACTCAGTTTAGTGCTCTTTCAACTTTGTGTCCGAGAAGACTGACAAGTACATGGAACGGAACCCCACCTGGGAGAGTTATTCTGTCTCAGGTAGGTACTCCAGTCCTGCTGAGGAATCTGGCCCCATAGTCATGAATCATCATCTTTGGAAATTTTGTTCTACTTTCTTATCTGCATAAAATGTCCCCAATTCAAATGTGACTGGAAATCTGCATCTGATGATAGACTGGGAAGGAAGAAGGGAGGACTTTCTTGATTTCTGTGTCTTTGAATACGATGATTAGGAAATTACCACTAAGCAAAACTCATTAGGTCTGAGCATCAACTTTTAGATTATTTATTTTTACTTGCTTTTCTTAGCCAATTTTCATCAAAATAAATAATGGAATTGGTGAGAATATCCGAATGAATGATCAATAAGCAGGTTTCTCAAACATGACACTAATGACATTTTGGACCAAGTGAGCCTTTGTTGTGGGATAGACCTGTGCACTGTAGTATATTTACCAGTAGCCTTAGCTTCTGTTCACTCACTGTCAGGAGCACGAGAATTTGACCCTACTCCAAGCTGCGATGACCCAAAATGGCTTCAGATATTACTAAACATTGCCTGCGGTCACTGCTAATATGTGCCAAGAGCAAATGTGTCTCAATCCACAGGGAATATGCAGTGATCTGAACTGGGCAAAATGTGAATATGAGCTTATTTCTTTTGTTATCAGTACAAAGACCCCGAGATTACTATTAGCTAATGGAGTTAAGGAAATAGTTGTGTTCATTTTTTTAAAAATTTATTTATTTTATTTGAAAGGCAGAGTTACAGAGAAGCAGAGGGAGAAAGAGAGAGACAGAGACAGAGACAGAGACAGAGGAGAGAGAGAGAGGTCTTCCATCTTCTGGTTCACTCCCCAGGCAGCCGCAACTGCTGGAGTTGTGCTGATCCATAGCCAGTAGCCAGGAGCTTCTTCTGTGTCTCCTATGTGGGTACAAGGGCCCAAGGACCATCTTCCACTGCTTTCCCAGGCCATAGCAGAGAGCTGGATCAGAAGTGGAGCAGGGAGGACTCGAACCAGCATCCATATGGGATGCCAGCACTGCAGGCAGCATCTTTACCTGCTGTGCCACAGCACCAGTCCCTGTGTTTATTTTTGACTTTGCTTCATAATGCACGGTGTCTACTTTATGCTAGGAGGTCCATTATTTGTCAAAGAAGGTTTATTTCTAATTTATTTTATCTCCGCCTGTGTTAGAACAATATGCTTTGATTATTGAGTTGTAATTAACTAGCTTGTACAATTTTTTTTTTCATTCCAACACACTCTGCTAATGCTATCTGTGGTTAATCATGGTACTCTGCTTTCTTTCCCTAATCCAAGTTATAGACATCCTCCTTTGTGCTTGCTCATACAATAACCAGTATCTGCTGATGTGATGACCACTGCCTGCTACCTGTTCTGTGCTTTGGTGAGTTGATTACATTTGGATATGGTTGAAAAGAAAGAGGAGCTTAAAATGGTTTTGTACAAAAAAATGCCACCAGCTGCTAAGAGAAAATCCTAAAAAGCTGATTGTCTAGTGATCCTAAATATAGAACATAGGTAACTCCTGGCAATATGCTTGACCATTCTCCAAACAAGGCAACACAGAACTAACTCAAGGTACTACTCCTCCATTACATTAAGTTCCCTTACAGATTCTTCTTGTTCTCCCAAATGCCCTTTTCTAGTTCTTCCTTTGCTACTTTTTCCCATATACCACTTATCTAGTACTTGAAATATTTTTGGCACAGTATAGGCCCAGGAGTTAAACTAGACTGAGTTCTCCCTCATGGTCCATGGTAAAAACTGATATTATAAGCAGCCACAGATGTATCAACAGTTTACTATTTTGTTACAGAAAAGGACAACCAATGGTTCATGATGACCTAATAATTGTTTCACAGAGAGGATAAGGTTTTAAGTCTTACTGTAAGAGTTTATTACACATAAAAGTAAAGGATCTTACCGACTTATGATGTGTCTTGAGAAAAGAGATATGGAAATCCATTATATTTATAGTGAACAGTGTATTTCTCAAATATTTGAAAAAAGGAAGATCAGTGATGTGATCGTTAAATGGAAGAAGAAAGAGTTAGGCATTTTAATACATACCAATATGGACTGTACTTTTCCATTTGAAATTTTCTGGAAGATGATGCAATAAGATATAAAAACTTAAACACATAATTTCAGCACCAAATTACAGGTTCTGAAGAGGCAAGACAAGGAAGAAGAGAATAATTTCTATAATTTAAACAATATTTGTTGAGACAAAAAAACAGTATTGGCATTGGGGTGAGAGTCTGTGAAATCAAATGTTTGCGGCTTTGCAGCTGATAGGAAGTGATGAGGACAGGAGAGAAGATAAGGGCAGCCCCCCAGCCTAAACATAGATGAACTGAGAGAAAGTAAACCAACAAGCCATATTCAATCTTTTAATTTCGATGGGCTGCTCATGTTGGAAATATTCGATATTTATTAATGGTGCAGAGTCTCAGGCTAGAGAACATCCAGCAGACTGGGCTTCCTTCATCAAATTAAAATTTGGAAGAATTCCTGTGATGCCACTGCCTTTCACTTTTGACAATGAAGTTCTCTGAAGCACATCTTCTGCCTCATTCACAGGTTTCTCAAGAGCTCTTTTTGAATTAATTATCTGTGGTATTTCAATGATCCAAAAAAAATTCTATTTTGCTGCTGTACCTGTGAACTTGCTGAAGAGACATCTTCTGTAGAAATACACATCAAATGCTAAATAGACAAATGGGGCCCACTCAGCTTTGATACTGAGGAAATGCAACAGGTAGGGAAGGAAGTGGGCTTAGCCATATTATATTTCGATTGATGATTTTTTGATTATTGGTTGCAGGCATTTGAAAATGTCTAATTTTATCATATTTAAACTGACTCCTTGAGGGTACTTGTGTTTCTTGGTTTAAAAGTCCCCTGCCGACTGGCGCCGCAGCTCACTAGGCTAATCCTCTGCCTGCAGCACCGACACCCCGGATTCTAGTCCCAGCTGGCGTGCCAGTTCTGTCCCGGTTGCTCCTCTTCCAGTCCAGCTCTCTGCTGCGGCCCAGGAAGGCAGTGGAGGATGGCCCAAGTGCTTGGTCTCTGTACCCACATAGGAGACCAGGAGGAAGCACCTGGCTCCTGGCTTTGGATCAGCGCAGTGCACCAGCCATAGTGGCCATTTGGGGGCTGAACCAACGGAAGGAAGACCTTTCTCTCTGTCTCTCTGTCTCTCTCACTGTCTAACTCTGCCTGTCAAAAACAAACAAACAAACAAACCATGCACTCTCTTAAGGGGTACATGGATAAAAAAAAAGTCCCCTGTCAAGGTATGCACATCTCATTTCATCCTCACTTTCTTAGCATAATTTTGTAGTGATGTAACCTTGTGACAGCCAACAAATTCAATCTCTTCATTTTATAGGTACTGGAGAATAAGATAGGTTATGGGGAACCAACTGTGACTCAGCTATGCACGATGACATCTTTTCCCCTTGGTGTTTGCCCACTTCCCACAACAATAGTGTTACTGAATTTCTGTGTTCTCCATTCAGTTGTCCACATCAGAAATAATTCTCCAAGGAAAGGTATCTCAAAAACATTGGATGCAAATTTTCAGTTATTAAAATGCCCTAGAGGGGCCAGTGTTGTGGCCTAGTGGATTAGGCCTCTGTTTGTGATCCAGACATCCCACATCAAATTGCTGATTCAAACCTTGGTTGTGCTCATTCTAAGTTCTTGTTAATACACTTAGGAAAGCAACAGAATATTGAACCCTCATGAGAGACCAGGATGGATTTCCTAGCTCTTGGCTTCAGCCTTGTCCAAATCCGGTTGTTCTGGCCATTTGGGGAGTAAGCCAGCAGATAGATAGATAGATAGATAGATCTCTCTCTCTCTCTCTCTCTCTCTCTCACCTTTCAAATAAATAAATAAATACATTTTAGAAAGATACTCTAGAACTTGTCACTTCATCAAATTGTGTATGTGTGTGCAATATGTATATATCATGACAAAGTCCTAAGTATAGATCAGCAGATACACAAACTATTGTGACAATGTTGCTGGCTTCTTCAGTTTCCAGAAATGTGGTGACTAAGAACATTGAGAACTGACAGAATCAAGTAAATGAGTTTTGAGGCTGCTATTGCCTAGAAACTAATTGAAATCGTGTTTTGTTTAGTTTTGTTTTGTTTCCCATTTAAAGATTAGCTCTGACTGTGCTTCTGAAAATGAAAAGCAGGAAGCAGTACTCTACTCATTGTGGTGTTCCAGGGCTCGTTATGGCCTTCAAGTGATCTCACATGACTGCAGGTTTAGTAAGGAGCAAATCCTATAAATAAGATAAAGTTCCAAACCACTTGCGGCTTGGCTGCCTTGAATTATGCAGAGTATGTAGGATAATCTCCATTTCAGTTTGGCATTGAGGTTTCAGATAATCCAGAATTCTTTGACTCAAAAGCAATATGAAGACTTAACACTCAATAAGGACACCTCTGATGCTTAGTGAGTTTGCTGATTTCCCCTTTGAGTGTATTAACAAACAAGAAAAGCATGACAGAGAAGGCTTACCTTGTAAATAATGGCCCTGTGGCAAAATCTGCCAATGTCTGCACCACCTACATCGGCTATTCTCATGGAAAAGGGTGACTATAAATACTATTCCCCAATCCCTAACATATACTCATGTCAATAGATTTCCTCCTTTTGCATACAACAACAAGATTAACCTAGAAAACTGACTAACAGATGCTCTTGCTTTATCAAAGAAGTTTCAGTAACTTTTAAGAATAAGATGCAGGGTGCATGGCATTGTGGCATAGTGCATAACGCGGCCACTTGCAGTGTTGGCATCCAATATTGGTACCAGATGGATTTCCAGGCTGCACCACTTCCAATCCAGCTCCCTGCTAATGCACCTGGGAAAGCAGCAGAGGATGGCCCAAATGCTTGGATTGCTGCAAATTCGTGGGAGACCCAGAAGAAACTCCTGGCCCTTAAGTTCACATCGGCCCACTCCAGTCATTGAGGCCATTTGGAGGATGAACCAGAGGGTGGATTTAAGATTCTCTCTCTCTCTCCCTTTCTCTTTCTCTCTCTCTCTCCCTCTACCTCTCTGTAACTGCCTTTCAAATACATGAATAAATTAAAAAAAAAAAAAACAAGAATAAGACATAGGGTCAGCAAATCCAAATACACATACTTAGAAAGGCACAGTCCTCTAGGACATACGGAAATAGACAATCATTTGTATCTGGTTTATTTATTTATTTATTTATTTTGATAGGCAGAGTGGACAGTGAGAGAGAGAGACAGAGAGAAAGGTCTTCCTTTGCCGTTGCTTCACCCTCCAATGGCCGCTGCGGCCAGCGCGCTGCGGCCAGCGCATTGTGCTGATCCGAAGGCAGGAGCCAGGTGCTTCCTCCTGGTCTCCCATGGGGTGCAGGGCCCAAGCACCTGGGCCATCCTCCACTGCACTCCCTGGCCACAGCAGAGAGCTGGCCTGGAAGAGGGGCAACCGGGACAGAATCCGGCGCCCCGACTGGGACTAGAACCCAGTGTGCCGGCACCACAAGGCAGAGGATTAGCCTAGTGAGCCACAGTGCTGGCCTTTTTTTTTTTTTTTTTTGTATCTGGTTTTTAAAGAAAGGACTAATCCATACATTGTACTAACAATTTTAAGTATACACATTTAGTCTCTTACAGAGTCCCCAAAGTGAGCCAAATGTCACAAGCAAGAAGCAGGTATGTCTTATTTCACCTAAGCTTGATCCTAGATATACACTTTTGCTTGGAGCTCCGCTGTAGGTCAGTTTCCTATCAGTAAAATGGAAGGTAAGACTGACGTATATCTAAGGTAATATATTGCTATGAACTGCATGTACGCACTAAGAAAATTCATGTTGAACTTGATCCCCAATACAATTGTAATAGGGACTTTAGGATGTGATTAGATCACAAAAGATCCAACTCCATGAACAAGATGAAAGCCCTTATAAAAGAGTGCCAATCCTGGCCGGCGCCGCAGCTCACTAGGCTAATCCTCCACCTGCAGCCCCGACACCCGGGGTTCTAGTCTCGGTCGGGGCGCCAGATTCTGTCCTGGTTCTCCTCTTCCAGTCCAGCTCTCTGCTGTGGCCCTTGAAGGCAGTGAAGGATGTCCCAGGTGCTTGGGCGCTGCACCCCATGGGAGACCAGGAGGAAGCACCTGGCTACTGGTTCGGATAGGCACAGCACTGGCCATAGCGGCCATTTGGGGGGTGAACCAACAGAAGGAAGACCTTTCTCTCTGTCTCTCTCACTGTCTAACTCTGCCTGTCAAAAAAAAAAAAAAAGAAAGAAAGAAAGAAAGAAAGAGTTCCAATCTCTTTGGCCTGTTTTTTCCTGCCATGTGAATGAGCCACCAAGGTGCCACAGCTGGAATAGGCCCTCACAAGACACTGAATACACTGGTGCCATGAACTTGTATTTCTCAGCCTCTAGAACAGAGAAATCAATTTCTAGTACTTCTAAATAACAGTTTCAGATATGTTAACACCTTGATTGGATTGTGACACTCATTCTTAACTCTATTTATCATGGCATTCCATTAGTTAACTTTAGTTCTAAGGCAAACTTTTGAAAATGTATCTGCTGGAGCTGGCACGATGATGCAGTGGGTAAAGCCACCGCCTGCAGTGCCTGCATTCCATATGGGTGCTGGTCCAAGTCCTGGCTGTTCCACTTCTTTTTTTTTTTTTTTTTAATTTCACAGATAGAGTTAGACAGTGAGAGAGACAGACAGAAAGAAAGGTCTTCCCTCCGTTGGTTCAGCCCCCAAATGGTCGCTAAGGCTGGCGCTGCGCCGATCCGAAGCCAGGAGCCAGGTGCTTCCTCCTGGTCTCCCACTCGGGTGCAAGGGCCCAAGCCCTTGGGCCATCCTCCACTGCCTTCCCAAGCCACAGCAGAGAGCTGGACTGAAAGAGGAGCAACCAGGACTAGAACCTGGAGCCCATATGGGATGCTAGCACTGTAGGCGGAGGATTAGCCAAGTGAGCCGTGACGTTGGTCCCCGGCTTTTCCACTTCTGATCCAGCTCTCTGCTGTGACCTGGGAAAGCAGTAGAAGATGGCCCAAGTCCTTGGGCCCCTGAACCCACGTGAGAGTCCCGGAAGAAGCTCCTGGTTTCTGGCTTTGGATTGGCACAGCTCCAGCTGTTGTGGCCAACTGGGGAGTGAAGCAGTGGATAGAAGACCTCTCTCTCTTTCTCTGGCTCTCCTTCTCTCTTTGTGTAATTCTAACTTTCAAGTAAATAAATAAATATTTAAAACAAAAAAGAAAGAAAAGAAAATATATCAACTGAAAGATACTCAGGAGTTTTCAAAGATTTTCATAGAGAGATGATAATCGATTTATCCAATCTCCCGTCTCTTCCTAATAATTTCTCATCATAAAGCAAGACCAGCTTGATCTCCAAAATTCCCTTTGGTGACTCTGATCTCTGCATTCTCCGGCATCTCCATAGCCAGAGTTGAAATCCTGACTCAACTACTTCCTAGTTCTTTCATATTGGTAAATCCTTTTCCATCTTAATTATGTTTTCTTATTTACAAAACAAGGTTGTGCATCTACTTGCAACTCAAGTACATTTTTTTTTTTTTGTCCAGAATCATCAACATCACAGAAGAACTTGTTAGAAATACAGAAGCTTAGGCTTCATTTCCGGGCGGCGGGGAACGGAGTGGCCAATGGCCTGCAGAAGAACATGCCCGAGTTTTACTGTGACTACTGCGATATGTACCTCACCCATGACTCCCCATCTGGGAGAAAGACGCACTGCAGTGGTAGGAAACACAAAGAGAATGTGAAAGACTACTATCAGAAATGGATGGAAGAGCAGGCTCCGAGCCTGATCCACAAAACAACGGCTGCATTTCAACAAGGAAAGATACCGCCTACTCCATTCTCTGCTCCTCCTCCTGCAGGAGCGATGATCCCACCTCCCCCCAGTCTCCCGGGTCCTCCTCGCCCTGGTATGATGCCTGCACCTCATATGGGAGTCCCTCCCATGATGCCAATGATGGGCCCTCCTTCTTCCTGGGATGATGCCAGGGGGACATGCTCCTGGAATGACCCATGGGAGGCCATATGACAATGATGCCGGGGCCCCCAATGATGAGACCTCCTGCCCGTTTCATGATGGTGCCCACTCATCCAGGAAAGACTCGCCGGACAGATAAGGAGAGAGGGGAGGCCTCTTCCTGGCAGTTCTGTATCGCTTGTCCTGCTTCACCGGGAGATCATGGTGCTGTGACTCTGGGTGTTTTCTAACAGCATGACAAAGAAGACTTGCCCCCCTTCTTATCAAAGAAAGAATAGTTTTGGGGGGAAGTGGGATTTCAAAAAGTGCAGTTTTCATTTGTATTGTGAAATGTGAAAATAAAATTGTCAACTCCTTTAGTTAAAAAAAAATACAGAAGCTTAGATTCAGCCTAGGACTTCTGAATCAGAATCTGCAATTTAACAAAAACACAAATGATTCATATATGTATTCAAGTTAGACTAGTGTGCATAACTGTATCTAATAGCAAAAGAATGTCAAATAATTCCTAACTAATATAAGCATTCAGTATCATCCTTATTAACCCAGTAAATATTAACTGGCCATAACCAAAAAAAAAAAAAATCAAGAGAGGGACTTGCATAAATTGGATGATGAAAGCAATACCTTACAGCATTAAAATTCTAGGTGTTTAAAAACAACAAAAATTTCATAATAGTCATCAATAACTAATATTTAAGTGAAGACTGAGTAGAGTTGAAAGAATTAATGTGTATGAACATTTTAGAGGGCAGTGAGGCCTGTTGATGCTATGTCTTTAACAAAGTAAAAAATTATGTAACAGTCTTCCTATTCATGTACTACATATTTTTTCCATCAGATTTAGCCTTCAGACCTTCTTAAGTTGAATTCCAAGTAGATGCTATTTCTCCTAACTATTCTTTATTGATTCACTAAGTGTAACAGATAAAGTCCAAAATTTTTGGAGACCACTGGATGCTCTGGTTGCAATGTTTGTGTCTGCTCAAAATTCATATAATGATATTCTAACTTTCTAAGTGATGGTACTACAAAGTGTGGCCTTTGGGAGATGATTAAACCATCTATGAGGGCAGAATGAACTTGTGCCTCATCTGCCATGTGAGGTTTCAGCAAAAACCGTCCACCCATGAGAAACTGGCACTCATTAGTAACCACATACAGTGACACCTTGATCTTGAACTTCCCAACCTCCAGAACTGCCAGAAATAAATTTCTGTTGTTTAGAAGCTACCCAATCTATGATATTTTCCTATAGCAGCTCAAAGGAACTAAGACAGCTGTTCATTCTCGTCCTTCGTGATTCTCTGCTACACTCTCTGATTTGCCTCCTACACCCTCCAACACATCCACTTGTGATGCATCATTTTACACAGGAAATTTGCATTCTCCAGATGTCCTTCTTTTTCATCGACTGCAGACGTCCTATTTCTTCAAGGCCTTTCTTGAAAGTCACTTTCCCTGAAAAGAAGCCTATGTTTTCTAGGAGGATTTAGCTTTCCATTGCGTCTAATAGAACATAATTTATACCCTCTCTTTTGCTGCTAATTATACTGTGTTGGAACTGTCTGCTCATCTATCAGTTTTCCTTAATAAACTCTGAACTCATTGGGGAAAAATCATTTCCATAGCTGCCTTTGCATCAATGCCTACATTATTATTTGACCATAGCATTGGATTCCAGACTTCGGTATTCCTCAGAAACTCCCAATGGTCTGTTAAAACAAAGGTTGCTGGATCACGGTAGGTCTGGAGTACGACCTGATCATTTACATTGCTGACAAGCTCTCAGGTGATGTGGATACTCTTGCTGTAGACACTTTGAGAACCGCTGACATATGGGCAATTCACCAAAGTTTTGTAGAAAACATGAATTGACAGGGAAGTGCTTATACCTAATGTACCTGACACAGATCTGAGAGCAAATAATTGATCTTCCTATTTCTAATTCCATACTGGTTTTTTGTTTTGTTTTGTTTGTTGTGTACAATGTTGAATGCTTTGTTCCTAAGGACATTTATCATCAATCATTGTGTGGCAAATTGCCACAAATTGAATGGCTAAAAACACATTTACTACAGTTTGGGAGTTCCTCAAAAAGGCAAACAGAATTTCCATACAACCCACAAGTTCCACTGCTGTTAAATACTCAAAACAACTGAAAGCAGACATTCAAACCAATATGTGTGAATACACCCACAGCAAAACTATTCACAGTAGCCAACAGGTGGAAACGAGCCAAATGGTCATTGACAGATGAATGGACCGATAAATGCTATGTATTCATACCGTAGAATATAATTATCCACAGGAAGAATGAAATCCTATTGAATGCTATAGTATTGATAAACCACAAGAACATTAGTTAGGTCATGATGGTCAGACAGAAAGGTCACTTCTTGCATGATTCAATTCGTATGACAAACTCTAGAATACGTAAATTTACAGAGATGGAAACAAATTAGTCGCTGCTAAGGGCTGGGGAAATGGAGCTGCAGAATGGTGGATTAATGATTACCAAGTTTTCTTTTGGGGGATGTATTTGTTTTGGCAATGGATGGTAGTTAGGGTTTTACAACCTGGTTGAATGTACTAAATGTAACTGAATTACATGCTTTAAAAAGCTTAACATTACATTATATAAATATAGCTTATTTTAAAAATTATTTTTAAAACATACATTTTCTGAATTTCCATATGTCTGGAACTTGGAATACTTTAGCTGAGTCCTTCCCTCAAGAGTTCACGATCTTGACTGCAATCAGGGTGTTGGTCAGGCTGCACTCTCATCAGAGGCTTGCCTGGGGAAGAATCCTTTGCCAAGCTCCCTTAAATTATTTGCTGAATTAATTCCCTTGCCACTGTAAAACTCCTGGTTTATTTTTTCTTCAAGGTAAGTAAGAAAACATGTGAATTCTCTTGCCAAATCCCACCCACTTGACTGCATGACAATATGTTTCTGAAGCTCTGTGTCATCACCTAAATCCTTCTTCTATAGTTTACCCAGAAATTCTGTATTCATCCTCCAATACTGACATTGTCCATGCATGCTGTGTCTCATGATGGTTCTGTCAAGAGAACCTATCACTTCCTCTGCTCAAGTTCTATATGTGACATTGAATTATAATCACTGCTTAGAATCTGCCTTCCCATCCAAAATTCTAACTTCTGATCAAGAAGATGATGTATCTTCCTCATATGGAAACTAGTTGACACTCTTTTGTAGAACTGAGTTGGTTCCGTCTGGGTCACCCAAGATGAATTCTCGTCCATTAACTCAGACTCAAATGCTTTGGAATTAGAATTACGACTGAAAAGTCCCTTCACTTTGGATGAGCCACAAATGCTGCCTGTACTCAAGGGGAGAGCATGACACACAGTGTGCCTCACTGAGAGTCACCTTGGAGCATGTATATCACACTAGCTTCTCAATTTGTAAAGTGAAAAAGTAGTACATTTACCCTTAGTTCTGTCATAGGAGTTGAATGAGCACAGTGCCAGCATGTAGTGAATACTTAACAAATATTAGCTACCGCTACAATCATTTACCTCATTTATCATGATGTCAATTATCATTACTTAATTCTTCCTAAGATGTATTTATTGTACCTCTAATAAAGTATTTGAGACTGAAAAAGAAAACCTAATCATCATTATTAGATTCTGCAGCTGAAGAACAGAGACCAAACACACCTGATGCCAGTGTTTCAAAATACATTTTCAGGGAAAAAATAGCATCCTCACTCCTGCAAGGAAGTGACAGGTGTGCTGCTAAGGAGATGTGTGGGAGTTTTCTGAGGATGTCCACAGTCCCAGTGCATCTTAGGGCTTCAGTAGAGCAGTTTTTCACCTGAAAAATGGTGACAATCAAATCAATGGGAGTTGATAGTGCTGTTTGATGCAGCTGCCTGATGGGTGCCTCCCCCTGAGGGTCTATGTAAGCACTTCCGATCTTCCATTTCAGTCTTGTGTTATTTCTTGTCTCTGAATGACTGCAGGAGTTTTTTCTGCTGACAGTATTGGTATATTCTGATCCTCATGTAGCAGTAAGCACAGCCTGAAGGCCTGTGAGGCGGTAGATTTAGCCCATTTCTAGGCAGAGGAAGTCCTGGGATGAGGTTGAGCATGTACTGACTCTAGTAGCAGACAGACCTGAATCTTCTGTTTTTCCTACCACTGTGATATTGTCTCCTTGAGCAATTTAATGGCTAAGCTTAACCTGGGCTTTTCCATTTGTCAAATAAAGTTAGCCATTTCTGTGCTTTAATATTGATTTAAAAAATTGCCTTACATGGGGCCAGTGCTGTGGTGCAACGGGTAAAGCCACTGCCTGCAGTGCCGGCATCCTGTATGGGCGCTGGTTCAAGTCCCGGCTGCTCCATTTGCGATCCAGGCTCTCTGCTATGGCCTGGGAAAGCAGCAGAAGATGGCCCAAGCACTTGGGCCCCTGTACCCACGTGGGAGACCCTGGAGCCAGGAGAAGCTCCTGGCTCCTGGCTTCAGATCATCACAGCTCCGGCCATTTCAGCCAACTGGGGAGTGAACCAGCAGATGGAAGACCTCTCTCTCTCTCTCTCTCTCTCTGTCTCTCCTTTCGGTGTAACTTTCTCTCTGACTTTCAAATAAATAAATAAAGCTTAAAAAAATTGCCTTACACAAACCAGGATCCATTATATGTAGCAATTTTGTTATTATTGTTACTGTTGATTTAATGGTGTTATTAAAGCAACCAACACAGAGCCTGATATGTGGTTTAGATATAAAATAAGGCCAATTTAGGCAAAGAGGTTAATGTTCAAAGCTCAGATGAAGATGACTTGGATAAGGTTAGCTTTCCTGGAAGCCATTCTCGGGGGTAATCTACATGGTTCAAAATCCCTGTGGATTAGCCTTGTAACATGGAGGCTACCACAAACCAGATACTCAGTGTGTCATCTGTGAAATAACTTTAGAACCATCATGAGGATCAGAGTACTTGATCCAATAGACTTCTTTTTTTTTAATTTTTAAGGGTTTACTTTATTCATTTAATTGAAAGGCAGAGGAGGAAACAGAGAAAATCTTCCATTTGCTGATTCACTCCCCAAATGGCTGCAACAGCTTGGCTGGGTCAGGCAGAAGCCAGGAGCCAGGAGCTTCTTGCAGGTCTCCCACACAGATGCAAGCGCTGAAGCACTTGGGACATTTTCTTCTGCCTCCTCAGGCACATTAGCAGGGAGCTGGATCAGAAGTGGAGCAACTGGGACTTGAACTGGTGCCCAAATGTGATGCTGGCACTGAAGGCTGTGGTTTCAGCCACTGTGCCAAAGCACCAGCCCCCATCCAATAAACTTCTTGGCCGATGTCCAGTATACACTAAGTAACTGGGGAGACTGGTGAGATATTAGAAAGGAATAAACAGGGGAAAAGCAAGAGTTTGAAATTATTCCTCTGATTTCTTAATCCAAAATCTTAGCTGACTATCCTGTGATGCACTTTTGAGGCTCTGCACCATTACATAAGCTCCTTCTGTGCAGTCCATGCGAAGAATTTGCATTCATCCTTCAATACCAATACCCTCTATGCAAGTCGTGGCTTGTACATCTCAGTCACAAAATGACCTACCGCAGTCTTTATTTTAGTTCTGCAGACTACAGTGGACTGCACATATTTATTGAGAATCTGTCTTCTCATGCTAATATTGAGTAAAGATGATGATCTTCCTTCCTCACCTGCTGAACAGCTAGCATGACTGTTACTAGCTGCTTAATTAGTATTTATTGTAAAATTAGTGAATTAATCAACGAATGAACTAAAATTAATATTCCCTGACATAATTTTGCAAATCTATTTTAGCCATGTAAACATTTCTGGTGACTGAGAACGTAGCTCCTATTGAAATCTAAAAACTTCCTTGAGTGATAGCTGTAACAATAAGGCTTTTCACCCTCAGGTCTCTCTTTTAGAGCACCTCTTTGATAGATAAACTTTTTTTTCCTGATTAGTCCTACAAAATGCTTTGCACAACTCTGTTTTGATTCATGCCAAATAGCTTCAATAATAACTAAGCTGATAAAAAAACAATTGATTCTTAAGCTATTGTTATGGTTTACTTATGTATATATTCAGTTGCTTTATTTTCAAGAATCTAACTTTTGTTCAGTGCTTTTTAATATTTAAAAATACAATCCTCCCTCTGTATCCACAAGAGATTCTCCCAGGAACCCCTTGGATATCAAAAACAAGTCCCTTATATTAATGATGTAGCATTTACATTTCTCCTATCCACACCTTCGTGAATACTTTAAGTCAACTCTAGATTACTTATATAACCTCATAAGCATAGATGGTATGCAAAAAATTGTCACATTATCTTGTTAAGGGAACAGTTACTAGGAAAATTTTCTGTATATATTCAGTACATATTCAATTATTTTTTGAATACTTGTGACTCATATTTGGTTGAATCCATGGGTGCAGAATTAGTGGATGCAGAGAGTCAGCTATATACAAGATTACTACTCTGTTTCCAATCTCTCTAGAACTTTCTAACAGATAATCTTTTTAATGTATCTATAATATCAATTTATTTTTAAATATTTATTTATTTATTTGAAAGCCAGAGTTACATAGAGAGAGGAGAGACAAAGAGAGAGAGAGTCTTCCATCCGACGATTTACTCGCCAATTGGCCGCAGTGGCCGGAGCTGCGCCAATCCAAAGCCAGGAGCCAGGAGTTTCTTACGGGTCTCCCACGTGGGTGCAGGGACCCAAGGATTTGGGCCATCTTCCACTGCTTTCCCAGGCCATAGCAGAGAGCTGGATCGGAAGTGGAACAGCTGGGACTCGAACCAGCACCCTTACGGTATACCGGCACTTCAGGCCAGGGCGTCAACCTGCTGTGCCACAGTGCTGGCCCCTATAATATAAATTTTTAAGACCTGATGTACACAACTGACAGATAAAAAATAAGCAGGCAACCAACACGACTTAGAAGACACAGGAATTCTGTTTAGAATCTTTGCTTCGTGGATTTGACTCTAAAGTAATATATGATAGTAGCCACAGGGTGGTGCATTAGTTTAAGTCACAGCATCCCATATTGGAGGGCTCTTTTGAGTCCTGGCTGTTGTGCTTTAGATCCAGCATCCTCCAAGGCAGTGGAAGATGGACTATGTGAACCTCTGCCACCAGGTGGGAGATAAGGATAGTGTTCTTGGTCCCTGGCTTCATCCTAGCCTGGCTTGGTCCAGCTTTATTGTCCCAGCCATTTAGGGAGTCAAGCAGTCGTTAGAAGATCTCTCTCTCTTTCACCCACTCTCCCTCTTTCTCTATTGCTTTGCCTTTCAAATAAATAAATAAAGCTTTAAAAAATAAATACTTTGTGTATTGCTTTAAGCAACAGATGATAGTTGAAGTAAATCAACTCTAATAATTGGTAAGGAACTAGGTAGGCCATAGAGAAGGACTAAGAAAGTAAAGGAAGGTTGGGGCCGGCACCATGGCTCACTTGGCTAATCTTCCACCTTCGGCGCCGGCATCCCATATGGGCGCTGGGTTCTATTCCCGGCTGCTCCTCTTCCAGTCCAGTTCTCTGCTGTGGCCAGGGAGGGCAATGGAGGATGATCTAGGTGCTTGGGCATCTGCACCCCCCGAGTGGGAGACCAGGAGGAAGCACCTGGCTCCTGGCATCAGATTGGCGCAGCGCACCGGCCATGGCGTCCATTTGGGGAGTGAACCAACAGAAGGAAGACCTTTCTCTCTCTCTCTCTCTCTCTCTCTCTCTCTCTCTCTCACTATCTATCTGTCAAATAAAAAAAAAAAGTAAAGGAAGGTGCAAACCTGTAAAAATAAAAGTCACAGGAAAAGTAGAGTGGAAGTATCATTATTTAATCGTTTACTACATAGAAGGAAGGCATCAGTTTACTGTTTGGATATTTAGCACTCAAATATCAGCACAGATGTATTTGGCCTGGTGGTTAAGATTCTGTTTGTCATTTCCATATCTCATACCACAGTGCTTAGGTTTAAGTGCTAGATCTGCTTAAAATCCAGCTTCCTGCTTAAGCACATTCTAGGAGGTAGCAGGTAAGGCCTCAAGTACTTGGGTCTCTGTCATCCAGGCTGAGTTCCAGGCTCCTAGCCTGACCTAACCTTGGCTTCTATGGGTATTTGGAGAGTGAATCAAATGAGAGCTTGCTGTCTGTCTTTCTTGCTGCATCTGTCATTTAAATGGGTTAAATATATTAAGCAAGTAAATAGACATCAAAATAGAATCACTCTATACTCACTGTCTCTGTGTACTCACGGCTCACAAAAGGTAACTATTCCTGAATTATTCCTCAATACAACCATGGTGCTGTTTTTTTCTACAACAGCTCTTTCTTTAGATTTGTTTTCACAATTATCTCTGCTTTGGTTTATGTTTTCTAACCTCATGTTCTTTATAATTCTTCCATCTACATATCCTCATATCTAAAACCTGAGCTCACCAGTCAAGTATTCTAGAAAATCTTGACTATCAAATACGCTGCATGTCAAATATCTTAATATCTCACCTTTCTTTTGCTATAATAACATACATGTTTGTTGTCATTTACTTGTTTGTTTCTGTCTGTCCATTCACAAATGAATGATAGTTGAAAAATTAAAGAATGGTGGACTAGATGTTTTCATATTATTTTTTATAGAAAACCCATAAAATAGGTGTTATTGTTGGAATCTTACAGATGATAAATAGTTATATTACCAGAATAACAGCTTAAGTTCCAGGATTCAAAGCTGCGTCTATCTGCTTATAACCCATGCTCTTCACACAGCAGCACGGTAAAAGTTTAATTAAAATACAACCTCTCAAAGAGGAAGCTGGTTATCGCTTGGGACGAATGGTGACACCAGAGAATCATGTGGATCTGGCAGATAGCTATGATGACTAACTACTATGGGAAAAAAAAGCAAAATAAGGAATAGAAATAGGCATTTCTAATTAATCAGATAAGTGAAAATAGATTCCATACAATGAAATCTGTGTTTAGTGTACATACCAGAAGACATGGCAGGGAAAAAATAGCCATAATTCATCTAAAGTGTTAGAAAGTCTCACTTTTACTCCTATTAATAGAATTTCTTCACGAAAGGAAAAGAACAGTGGTTTTTGGATCTGGGCAAAACGAATTCATTTGTCAGATCTGATCAGTGTAGCACAAGTGTCTTTGTTAACAATGTGATCTTGAATATGTTACTTAAACTGTAAGCTTAGTTTTCACATCTGAAAATTGGGCATCATAATTTCAATGTGATAAAGTTGCTTTAAGTTGTAAATTGATGAAACACTCAGCTCAGTACCTGCCACCTACTCAGCAGAGATGATGATGACAATATCCCTAATGGCACCTATCAAATCATCTCACCTCGCTAAGACACAATGTGCTTAGGTGAACATGTCTTGTATAATTCAGAAGACTGGAGAGAGGATCTGAAATCGTGGTGGCTTCATTTAAGGCGCAATATGCACACACGGGGTGAAGAAGTTCTTGAGGTGCTGCACTCAGGTGTTATAGACTTTCTCTTTGATGAGGAAAGCCAATGAGCCCAGGGGACAAGAAACCCTTTCTGTTATGGCTTATCAACATCTTGTTATAGAAAGGCCAATGTAAGCGCAAGGGACGGAGCCTCAGAGTAAACATGGCACTATTTCCATGTCATTAGATAGCTTTGTTCTCTCAATTCTTGCACAACGCTACCTGAAAGTCAGACTTTGGCCTAAATTATAACCCTAAATGGAAAGGAGTTATTTTTTTTTAATGTCCATATCACACTAATCAATTGCAGCTTGGAACCACAGAGAACAACTCTCCTTGACAAGTCATCGAATTGTTTTACATGCCTATTGATCCTCCTAACCTATTGTCCCAATGCTAAATTCTCTGGGAAGCAGATGTGAGATAGAGCCAGGGGAGGAAAAGGCTTATGAGTGAGTAATTCTGTGAAGGGACATGGAAGAAAGCAGAGTGGATGGGGGAGAGCTTCTAATCACCCAGTGAGATCTCTGGCTACTCCACAGAACATCTGAATCAGAGCAATCACTATCGAGTAAATGCAGTCAGATTTTGTGCCAGTACCTTTGCCCATAGTTGGATGGGAGTCCGCAAGACACAGTGAACCAGCCTGGGAAGCTCCTAGAAAACAGACCCTGAAAATGCTGCTGAGTGGGGATTGTCAGCTACTGTCTTCGTTGCAGCTTTCCTTTTCTTGAAATGTAAACTGAGTGGCACATACCATTTCCACCTTAAAAATAACAACCACATGCACAATATAATCAGAGACACCATGTATGAAACCTGAAAATTAATTTGTGCTGTTCTGGGGGAAAACCTAAACAACTGATTGATAGGAATTCTCTTGCTTCACTTCATCTCCTGAAATAGGGAGGGTGGTAACAATGGTGTTCAGTTAATTCCAAACTTCATTTGTGCTCTTATCTTGAGACTTGGGCCAGGGGAATTTCCTATACACTTTCCAAATATTGATGAGAAAAATAAAAGAAGTTGAACATTAATAAGAAAAATGAAAAGGTCACAGCTTTAATTCTGTGCTGACACAATTTTGGAGACCATTTTGGGGCAGATGCTTTCTGCAAGGGTTGGGTAAGTACGAGAGCATAAATAAAAAGCTGTAGCATACTTGATAATTTGAAATGATAAATTCAAACATTCCATGAGCACAAGCTATTCCAATTAAGTTGTACATTTAATCACACACTTTCTTGAAATAAAATATTTAAGTGTCTTTCCTCCAAAAAAAAAAAAAAAAGGAGGCAATTTTTTCTTAGAAAACCACTGGAGCCTGAACATTGAAATATGAGGAGCCATTCAGTCTTGAATTCTACCAGACAGAGAGACAAATAATCCCACATAGTTTCATTTAATCAGCTCAACCCATTTGAGAAATGCTGGGTTGGGGCACTAAGTCAAGTTGGAGATTACACATGTCAGCAGAGTTAATGACCTTTCTCTTTTGAGAAATTGCTATGGGGACAGAATTACATTCAAACCTGGAGCTGAGTTAAGTAAGTGAGCATTTAATTTAGCATATACCATATTACCCAAGTATATATTGGAATAAACAATTCATCAATCAGCATTTTATTGAGCACCTATTACATGCAAGGAAGAATGCTAGGCTTGAGGGCCCACAGGGCAGTGTCAATAAATTAAAGAATGAAGTGCGAGGATATGATTCACATGACTCACTGACTAGTTAGCTAAAGCTGATTCAGTGCCATCCCCTAAAAGCTTTCCAAACAGTTTCATGAAAAGAAGAGTGACTATTTCAAATTTAAAATGCTGATAGGTATGCAAATTGTTCCAATACCTCTGAGGAAATTACTATGAGTTACAATGTGGAGAGACTTAATTGAGAAGAAACCAGAGGTTGATTCTTGCACAGATCCATGGTCCACCAACAACATCATCAATCAAAGAACTATCTCTTTCAGAAAGGCCACTAGCACACATAGTCTATCCCACTATTGTTTTATTAGAAAAGGCAATAACCTTACGGGGAATGGAGGTGTGTGCTGCCTTCTGGAATAATCTATGAAGTCAGATAAGGGCACCGATAGAATGGGAGAAATAGGTCATAGAGGAGACGTAGGACATTGTGTTCCTCGCATTTTCTCAGGTATTCTTGAAAGTAGAGAACTATGAAAATTTTCAAATTATTAAGAGGAAGAACTCTACCAGGCAGAAATATCAATAGATGGGACCAACATTGCTGTATAGCAAGTTAAGCTGCCTCCTGTGGGGCACACACACCATTCGGGTGCTGGTTGGAGTCATGGCTGCTCCACTTTCTACCTAGCTCCCTGCTAATGTGCCTGGGAAAGCAGTGGAGGATGGCCCAAGTGCTTGGGCCACTGTACCCATGTGGGAGACCTGGAAGAAGCTCCTGGCTCCCAGCTTCAGGTTGGTCCAGCCATAGCATTGTGGCCATTTATGAAGTGAACCAGTGGATGGAAGACCTCACTCTGTGTACGTGTGTCTCTCCCTCTCTCTTTGTAACTCTGCCTTTCAAGTAAGTAAAATAAATCTTTTTTTTTAAAAAAAAAGGAAACATCAATAGACACACAGCTATGGTCATTCACGTATCATGAATTAAAATCACTTTTTGCTCAAGTCCAACAGAGACTCTCCAAATTTCCCTGGGGAATCTCCACAAGATACCTGATAACTGAGCATCTGAGAACGACTTTCTGAGGTCACAGATGTTTACAAGGAGGGACACAGAAGGAAGAGAACACCCTTACCTCAAAGAGGGAACAAACAACTGTGCTAGTTAAACACACACACACACACACACACACACACGTTCCACTTAAATGAAAAGAGATCTAACACTCAAGATCTAGCTTGTAAGCAGTATTTTCCAAGTAATCAAAAGCTTCAGCTTCATTGGAAATTAGGGAATAGCAGAATAATTTTTAATCCATCTCACAAATATATATTTTAAAAAAAAATAGTCTTTCAATTGCACCTTCTTGAAGCCTTGGCTTTCCAAGGGGTTGGGGTTTTGAGACTCTAAGGATAATTAGGCACTGTTCAGGAATAAAGGAACATATTAAGTAGTCAGAAAAAAGTATGTGAAAAGGAATTGAATCTTGGGTAAAAATGACATTCTCCAAAACAAACACAGATAATAATATCAACAAGACCACAATCAGAGCTGTGTGGTGGAAGGTGGCAAGAAATTAGAGTGGAGAGATGATTAGAGAGTAGCAGCCAATTCCAAGTCTCAGAATTCAATCTGCAGAATCCGATTCTTTTGGGCCATAAGAGGTTACTGGAGCTCTGAGTGCTATTTTGTGGTGCTCCGGGGAGAGACATTTTAGCTGACTCTTCCCAGGACTGGAAATTGAGGACACTGGTCAAGAGAGGTGATAGGATGGACTCAGGGCCATACGGTAAGTTACTGATGTTATTTCCATGAGAAAATCTATACCACACATTCCTTTCACATGCATAATCATGCTTTAAAAGAACTATTTCTGCCTGCGAAGACATCTGAAACCCTGCAAAAGTCTGCATGATTTTTTTTGTATTTTATGAAAATACATTTTCTTTCTTTTGTGAAATCTGTTCCCATCTGTCCTTTTTAAGAATGCACTGCAAAAATATGAAAAGAAAAGTTTGGAACAAGCACTTGGTTACTTGTATCAGTTATTGAGTACATTGGATGTTTTCTGTGAACAACAGGATGAATTGAGCATTCTCTAAAAGTTTTGCAGTTTTGTTGTTTATTTTTTAAAAAGATTTATTTATTTATTTGAAAGTCAGAGTTGAGGGGAGGCGGAGAGAGAGAGAGAAGTCTTCCATCCAATGGTTCACTCCCCAATTGGCCACAACGGCCGGAGCTGTGCGGATCCGAAGCCAGGAGCCAGGAGCTTCCTCCAGGTCTCCCACATGGGTGCAGGGGCCCAAGAACTTGGGCTATCTTTAACTGCCTTCCCAGGCCATAGCAGAGAGCTGGATTGGAAGCGGAGCAGCTGGGTCTCAAACCGGCACCCATATGAGATGCTGGCCCTTTAGGCCAGGGCATTAACCCGTTGCACCACAGCACCCGCCCCGGTTGTTTATTTTTTAACATTTATTCTTTTAATTGTACGAGCAATTGAGAGACAGGAGTGGGGAGAGAGAATATCATCTAATCACTGGTTCACTCTACATCTACCAACAAAAGCTTGAGCTGAGCCATGACAAAGCCAAGAGCCAGGAGCATCAACTGGTCTCCCACGTGGGTGTCAGGAACACAAATAAATGAGCCATTATCTGCTTCTTCCAAGGATGAGTATCATCAAGGAGCTTGAGGAAGAATGGAGGAGCCAGGATGTAAACCAGACACTCCAATATGGGATGTGAGAGTCCCAAGTGGCAGTTTAACACACTACACCACAATATGCACCCCTCCCTCTATATTATTTATTAATATGTGTCCCTCACACATGCTTGTTATGAAAAGACAAAGATTAAAGATAAGCATCCTTCTGGAGCCTGAATCTAGGAAAACGGTAGCCATGTGGCATGGACTTGACCTTGTTAACACTGAGTTTTATTTTAATCTTTGCCACTAATTGACTGAGAAGATAGGTTATGATAGATGCTCAGATTTCTTAAACAAATATCACTGCTAAGGCTGACACTCCAGATTTTTACAGGTATTTAGACATACGTAAAATAAACCCTCTAGTTATACAAGGCTGGATTAGAATTGGGTCATTCTTATCAGGAGGATATAACCATTACTTGGCAAAATATATGCAAAAATCACTTGCTCCACATCTAGAGTAGAGTAGGAAGTTAGTAAATGTTTATTCTCACCTCCTAGCTTGAGTCCTCCTGCCCAGGAGCTACTTGTGGGCAAAGCAGTCACCTTTTACACTCACGCATCACCTACATTTTATCCTGTGCAATGGAGTTGCTCAATCACTACCTGTCAGTGTAGCAGACCTCCTAGCACCAATTATTTCATCCCTAAAGTCAAAATGGAAAATATTTTTTGAAACCTTGAACTGGGAGCATCATGTGACATCTGTCTCTTAGACATGTGGAACACGCATGGCACGCAATGAATAAATGTTAATCGTTATACTATAATACAGTTTTGCATTGTGTAGTGAGGTGGATACATTCTGAGAAACATGGTGTAAGGTAATTTTGTTGTTGAATAAATATTATAAAAGTGTACTTACACACACTAAGATGCTGCAGCTTCCTACACAACTGGACTATGTTGTATATGCATGGCATACACACAGTGCTTCATAAAGTTCACAGATGAGGAGAGTATTTGGTTTAGCCATCAAGAGGCTCAATAATACACTTACGACCCATATCGGAGTGCCTGAGTTCTTGTCCTGGCTCTGATGCCTCGTTCCAGCTTCCTGCTAATGCAGTCCCTGGAAGGCAGTAAGTTACAGTTCAAGTGGTTGGGTCTACCACTCATGAGATAATTTGATTGAGTTCCCAGTTCTGGCTTTGGTGTGGCCCAGCTCCAGTTACTGCAAATGTTTGTGATATGAACCAGAGGATACAAGATCTCTCTCTCTCTCTCTTCCACTCAAAATAATAAAGTTTATTAAAAATTCAATTAAAAGATTATCTTGGATCAAAAATAATTTGAAGTTCATGTACACCAAGAGTCTTTAAAAATTTATGGAAAATATGTGCTATGAAAAAGAATGCATGGTTTTCAAACATTTTTGCACAAAAATAGGCTTATCTTTTCATTCTATCTTTCATGATCTTTTTTAAGTATGTTCATATAGTAATGTGGTACATGAGTGAATACATATATATGTATGCTTATATATATATACATACACACATATATATAGAGAGAGATGGGTGTAAGGTATGTATACAGTATCATACAATGAAGAAAGAGTAAACACAGGATATATGAGGCTGCTGCTGCTGCTAGTGTAACATTGCATGTTGTTCTACAAAAAAGCTTATTTTTAATAAGTAGAATGAATATATTTAAAATAAAAATAAAAGTATACTAATAGTAAAGACACAGATTAGTAACAGTAATTTATTATTACCGAGTATTATAAACTGCACACAACTGTTGTGCGCTATACTTACTTACATGACTGGCAGCATATATGTTTGTTTAAACCACAAACTTGCAACACATTGCACCGCTACTTTAAAACTACTACATCATTAGGTGATAAAAATTCTTTCAGGAACTGCATTATGGTAAGCAGGTTGGGCTGCCACCTGAGATGCCACAGTCACATACTGTAGCACTAGACTGAGTCCCAGCTACTGCATTTCTGATCCAGCTTCTGCTAATGCTCCTGGGAAGGCAGCACTAGATGGTCAAAGTACTTGGGCCCCTGCACCCATATAGAAGTTCCTGATGGAGTTCCTGGCTCTGCGCTTCAGTGTGGCCCAGCCCCAACCAGCCATTGTGGCCATTTGGGAAGCGAACTAGCAAATGGAGGATTTCTCTCTCTCTCTCTCTCTCTCTTTCTCTCTCTTCCTTTTGGATGAATAAAACTATTCTTCAAAAAAAAAGAAAGTAACTTTCATCTTCATTATAATCTCTCTCTCTCTCTCTTTTTTTTTTTTTTTTTTTTTTTGACAGGCAGAGTGGACAGTGAGAGAGAGAGAGAGACAGAGAGAAAGGTCTTCCTTTGCCGTTGGTTCACCCTCCAATGGCCGCCGCTGCCGGTGCGTTGCGGCCGGTGCACTGCGCTGATCCAAAGGCAGGAGCCAGGTACTTATCCTGATCTCCCATGGGGTGCAGCCCAAGGACTTGGGCCATCCTCCACTGCACTCCCTGGCCACAGCAGAGAGCTGGCCTGGAAGAGGGGCAACCGGGACAGAATCCGGCACCCCGACCGGGACTAGAACCCAGTGTGCCGGCGCCGCAAGGCGGAGGATTAGCCTATTGAGCCACGGCGCCGGCCCCATTATAATCTCTTAAAACCATAGTCTTATATATGGTTCTTTGTTGAAAGAAGCTCCATTTTGGGATGCATGAACATAATGACTGCACACAAGTGAAGTCATGTCATAGTTAAGGAACACTCTTTGGAGCTCGACATCCAAACACCAGCTGTGTGACTTTGAGGAAATAATTTTAATGTTTTGTTCTTCCTTAATGGTACCTCTATGATAGGATGTCAGACTTATCAGTAAAGTAAGCAAAGCACTTAGAACAATGTCTGATGTATAGTAAGCACTACTTAATACCTGCTATTTTATCACAATCAAACCTCCCTTAAGAGATGAATACATGAGATATCCAAATGCCTACAATCCATTCTTCTTGTGCCTATTGTTTCATACTCTACAAGGCAGGGGAGGGGGCATTTCTTTAGGGCTGGCTGTGTCAATCACCAGCTGTTACTCTGTTAGAAAGATCTCTGGTGCCACTTGCTATGAGCTCTTGATAACCCCAGAAGATGCTTGCCTTCTGCTGCCTTGGGCTTTTGCAACTGTTGAAATTTCGCCTCTCCCTTCCCTTCCGCCCTCCCTTGTCAGCTGTCGCCTTTGGATTCCAGGCTGAAGCCAACGTCAGTCAGTCACTGTAGCAAATGTGAATGCTGCTGCGGAGTGTTCTTTGAACCCCTTCCAGCAGGCTCACAGTGTTCATCTGTGCAGAGAGGAGTCTGTGCAGAGAATCCTCAGCACTTGAGAGATTCCAAGCATTTCCCTGGTGTCTTTGTACATCTCTATTCCAAATTCTGATGTCAAAAAGTTGACATTGTCAGAATGTGTAGTAAAATGTCATTTTTGTTATGCCATATTTCTTTCAGGGTAGAGTATTTCAAACCTTAAAGCAGGGTGTTTTGTTTTGGTGATGCTTAACTAGGCTTAATCCCATGTTTTATTTCGGCAGGATTTCTCAGTCATGTCACTCTGTGGAGAAATGTTTTAGGATTTTCCATCTCTTCATAAACTCCTACTTTTAGCTCTGGCTATATAGCTATAGCAATATAGACTTTTGAGAGCTAACTGATTTATAAATTCAACAAATAGGGGCCACTGCTGTGGCGCAGTGCGTTAAAACCCAGGCCTGCAGTGCCAGCATCCCACAGGGGTGCCAGTTCTCATCCCAGCTGCTCCACTTCCAGTCCAGCTCCCTGCTAACACACCTGGGAAAGCAGCAGAGGATAGCTGAAGTCCTTGGGCCCCTGCACTCATGTGGGAGTCCTGCAAGAAGTTCCTGGTTCCTGGCTTCAGACTGGCTCAGCTCTGACTGTTAAGGCTATTTGAGGAGTGAACCAATGAATGAAAGACCTCTCTCACCCTCTGTCTCTACCCCTCTCTATAACTCTGTCTTTCAAATAAATAAAATAAATCCTTAAAAAATTTATATCCAATATAAAATATGAATATTTATGCATAATTGCATCCACACTACTTAAAAATAGTCTCTATACTCTCAAACAATCTATATTTCAGTGGAAACATATAGACACTAATCAATAGGCACACAAGCAAATGCATAATTATAAATTAGAGTAAATTAATCAACAAAACGAATATGGGATATCAAGCAAACAATAAGCCTGCCCATATATGAGAATGGAAGAAAGATATCCTAAAGAAGTGTTTGAGTAGAAATCTGAAGGCTGAGTATGAATTTTTAAAAAGGGAGAGAAAGTATTCCAGGTAGCAGAGACAGATGAGTGGACATCCAAGAGTTACTGGGCAGAGTCCGGCCTGTCTCATAATCTGAGTGGTCAACAACGTGGAAAGAAAACATAGCGATCACATTGAGCATGAAGGAGTTCAACATCTAAGGAAGGAGCCCGCACTGCCATCTCAAATCTGAATTAATTAAAAATGACTCTAATTCCTGTTAGAATCCCAGCTCCTACTGTACATTCTGTGAGAACTGTGGTAGGGCAGAATAGTTATTTTTTTTTAAAGATTTATTTATTTATTTAAAAGTCAGAGTTACACAGAAACAGAAGAGGCAGAGAAAGAGAGGTTCTTTCATCTGATGGTTCACTCCCCAGATGGCCACAATGGCCAGAGTTGTGCGGATCCGAAGCCAGGAGCCAGGAGCTTCCTCCAGGTCTTCCACGTGGGTACAGGGGCCCAAGGACTTGGGCCCATCTTCATTGCTTTCCTCGGCCATAGCAGACAGCTAGATTGGAAGTGGAGTAGCCGGGACTAGAACCGGCACCCATAGGGGATGCCAGTGCTTCAGGCCAGGGTGCTTCAGGCCAGGGCGTTAACGCTCTGAGCCACAGCACCAGCCCTGGGCAGGGTAGTTCTTAAGACCACCCAAATATCTCAGCATTGATTGTAAATGTGCCTCCAACTCTCTCTACCACTATAGCTACCCTAAAATAAATTGCTCTTGGTTCATTTTCCCTGAAACATTTTTTGGCTACTCCTTAAATTAATAGATGCTATTGATATTACTACAGTTATGTAAAACTTTTTCCAGTCTGACCCACATCATTGCTTGAAATAGTTCCCTTACTCTTCCAGAAATATTTCCTTTACCGCTAGTCTATGGATCTTGGATCACAACCCCTACTATAATCTTCATTTTCATTTCAGTCCCATTTTATCTTGGTCCAGCTTAACCTTCAACTCTCCAAGAATATTAACAAAGTCATTGGCCAGTCCACTGAATTGCTTAAACATTTCATTCTTTTTTTAAAGAAAAGATTAATTTAATTATAAAGGCAGAGTGACAGCTGCTTCACTCCCCAAAGGCTCACAACAGCCAAGGATGGGCCAGGTCAAAGTCAATAGGGATTCCATCATGCCTCTCACATGGGTATCAGGAACCCAGTTACTTAAGCTATTGTATACCACCTTCCAAGTTCATTGGGAGGAAGTTGGATTGAAAGTACATTGTAGGCCGGCACTGCGGCTCACTAGGCTAATCCTCCGCCTTGCGGCGCCGGCACACCGGGTTCTAGTCCTGGTCGGGGTGCCGGATTCTGTCCCGGTTGCCCCTCTTCCAGGCCAGCTCTCTGCTGTGGCCAGGGAGTGCAGTGGAGGATGGCCCAAGTGCTTGGGCCCTGCACCCCATAGGAGACCAGGAGAAGCACCTGGCTCCTGCCTTCGGATCGGTGCGTGGCCAATGGAGGGTGAACCAACGGCAAAGGAAGACCTTTCTCTCTGTCTCTCTCTCTCACTGTCCACTCTGCCTGTCAAAAAAAAAATAAATAAATAAGTAAAATAAATAAATAAATAATTTAAAAAAAAAGAAAGTACATTGTAGTTGTGCCTTGAATCAGGCACTACAGTATTAGAAGCAGGTGTCCCAAGTGGCAGTTTAACCCACGGTGCCTTGATATCTGCCCCTTAAACATTTAATTCTTATGTTGACGTCATTTTGACTCTACTAAATGCATGCCATTCAAATACAAAAGCCATCTTATATCAGTCATATTATTTGTTATCACTTTTCTATTTATTTTCTCTGTTAGATAATTTATTTTTTCTGTAAGATAGTTAAAGGTGAGGGAACTGAAGAGGTATTTGATTTAAGAAAACAGGAAAATTGAGAAGTTATCCACCATTTAAGTAAGAAAATTATATGAACAATGTGAATAAGACACTTAATACGCTCTATAAAATGTGTTTGAGTAATTCAATGACAATAATCCAGTAACTAAACCCAGAGTCTGAGGATTATGGGTTTTCACAATGGTCACAGATGTAGGTCTTGGGTTTGGTCAGGACTCAGTGCTTCTTGGGGCATCTAATAGTATATTCAACATAGCATTTGATGGTTGGAGTGAGTTGGAAATTCTCATTCCAATTAACTTAAAGCAGCCACATGGACCATTTGAATTAAGGATAGTTGACACCCAAAACTTTAAGTAGAAATAATGCATAATTGGACTATAGTGAGCAAACCTTAAAATCAGGTGAAACATCCCATTTCTTTCATTGTGTCATAGTTATAAAGTAAGAAATTTCCCACAGCTGACAATATCTTCAGATGATGAGTGTTTTGAAACCTTGAATGTTGCTAGTATTGGCAAAAGCTTTCCCTGAAGTTACCCTGATTACTTCCTAGGTCTTCAACATCTCATTGAAGGTTCTTTCCAGTTTTATCTCCAGTATTTCACAGTTAAGCAGCACCCAGTAAAAATACTTTGTTAGCGGACTTGCATATATGTGTTCACAGCTCTATCCTCAAACCTGAGAAGAGCAAAAGATAGTGTCTTAGTCAAGCCATTAGCTCAGGATGCCATAACCAAATACTTTTGGCTGGGTGTTTTACACAACAGAAATTAATTGTCTCACATTTCCAGAATCTAAAATCCTAGCTAAAGATGATTCGAGAGCTTGGTGGAGGGGTGTCTTTCTTCCCATCTTGTAGATGGTTTCCTTCTTTCTGTGTGCACACATAGCAGAGAGAGAGAGAGAGAGAGAGAGAGAGAGAGAGAGGGAAAGGGGGCACACAAATGAGTGAGCAGGCTTTCTGCTATCTTTAGTTATAATGGCATCCTGAGGGTGCCTCATTTAAGCCTAGTGATTTCCCCAAACTCCTATCTTGACCATCAAAATGGATACCGGAGCTTCATCACATTAATATGGTAGGGGGCCCACATTTAAGTATATAGCAAGCAAGAAGTGGGTCAATTCTCATTTTCAGTGGGTGGAATAACAATCATTGAAGAGTTACTTTATTTTTAGAAACTTCTTGGAAATTTATCTCAATTGTATTTTCACTTGTATTCAGAATTTCCTTTTGACTTCCTTTATGTTGACACATAAAGGATTTGAATCTTCAACCTGAAATATTTGAACAGCCCCAAATAAATGGATACCCAATTTCTTCTTCCTGTATTTCAACAGCTATAGGAGATCTGGGTTGTTTTATATCTATATTTACCACTACAGAAAATATAAACACATGTCCCTAAAATAGAATTATCTATTAGTTGCTAAAAGTTACATTTGCATTGCCTAATACATACTTACATTGCAACCAACTTACTAAGTTTAATTAGTAAAAAATAGCAAATTTATGGAAGACAAATTCATGGCAGTGAGAAATATTCAGATAGGGAAGACTTTTCTAAGATCTTTTTTTTTATACCAAGACTCTTGTCCTCAGCAGGAACACAGTGCATGTTTACTCAGGGTGTATGTCACACGAAGACAACACCAGAGCTGATTGAAAACGGGCTCATTCGAAAGACAGCAGGGGTACAGTGGCAGGGGGTAGGGTGGAGAAATTCTGAGTTCACTTTCAATATGATACACTTTAAGGTAATTTTCTCCCTCACTGAATGCCTAGTTCTTCAAATGCATTCACTAATCTCATGATGGGGTAGTATAGACTGTATCCTGGAATAGTATTAAGGTGCTTAATACCTATCAGCAGAGTAGATGCATAAATGAACCGCAAAGTGTTTCCTCCTGGATACACACACACACACACACACAGGACAGAAATGCCATTAGCATTTTTTTTCCAGAGAAAGGGATTCATGATATGTTTTTCCCAGCCATAACATGGTATTGAACACTGGTGTCTATGAAAAGAGTCAAGTGCACAATATAAATTAAAACTCTATTCAAATATTTATTTAAAAGTCAAATGATTAGCTAGTTAAAATAATAGTCTGATCCCAGCTGCTGATGTGAATTAACAAATTAGCATGATCCTGCTTATTTATTCCTCTAACAATTAGTGAGCTCCCATTTTGTGCTGGGCCTTATGCTGGCTCTGAGATTTTAACAATGAACAAAATACAGACCTGGCCCTGAGCATATCCACAGTTTGGTTGGCCAAAAAAATACAATAATATAAATCATAATACATGTTTTACAATCAATCATATTTCTACCGAAAAGAAATGATCTGTGAACCCAAAGAAAAAAAGCAACAGAAAACCAATGGTCATCTGTGGACGCCAAAGGTTGTAATTCAAACAGCAGAAGAAACTGCTAAGCACCTTTCACATATTTAAAATTTCAGACACATGTACACTTAGCATTAATTTCACATAAGTACCTGCAGTCAATGTTTAATTTTCTAAAACTTTGTTTGAAGTGAGTTAGACTTACAGAAGGTTTTTTTAAATGTACTTGTACTTCTGCATAACCTTTAGTCAGATTCCCCTAACATAAATATCTTACCTGGTCATAGGACAATTATCAAAACCAGAAGATTATTTTTGGCATAACTATACACACTAACAAATAGCTCTTATTAGAATTTTTCCACAAGACACGAGATCCGAGTTAAACCTCTTGCTGGAGAGTCCCCTCTTGGCTATAGCAAATAGGTTAGGTATGGCTGAACACCTTATGATAGGCCAAGACGAATCAATCAAAGATTTCCTTTGAATTTATTGGAAAAACAGAAGAATTTTTCATGCCAGAATTCCATGTATCAGAGGACTTAACTTTGGAGCTACTAATGGAGAGATATTTCAACGTCTAAGCTTTCCACAGAAATATAGAGAAATTCATAATTCAATTACTAGGTTAAAACTACACCTAAAGTTAAAGATCTACTCATGAATGTGTAATTATGTGATTAAACAAACCACAGCTTTATTTAGAACATTTGAGGTTAGTTTTCTGTCACATGTTAAATACAATAAGGATAGTTAATACTGATATGTGCACACAAGCACCTACTTTCAGATAAGGTCACTTTAAGTCATGGGTATACATGTAAGTTCCTATATAATTTCTCTTGCAAAGTTACAAATAAGTTTCAGATGAATCTTTGCCCAAAGTGTGCTAAGTAGCTTGTCAAAGCTTAACTTTTCTCATATGAGGTAAATGGAATCCATGTTGTTGACTGAGACAGTGTGCCCAGAGCATCCAGCACAATGGCCTACACTTTGTGGCAGACACTAGGCCACACTGATATGGTGGTGTTTATTCCCTCATTGTTAAAAAAAATGCTGTTCCTGCTTGCACACGTTACTAATCTCCACTTAGAATTTTTATCTCTGTGTGAGACAGAATCTGGATTGGAAATTAATCTGCTCTTAGTCCACATCAAAGACATTAATGAATGGCAGGACACCTAAATTTCCAAGAATTCAAGGGACATCCTCACAGTTGTCACCAAAGATCATCCATTGAGAACAAGATGTAAGGGAGGCGGAAGAAATTATAGTATGGCTCTTGAATTCCTTCACTGCCCTCCTCACTCTCTCTTTTGGTGGGAATAGTGACTTGTCATATGCTGAGAGAATGAAATGCTTCCATTACATTCAGAATTTAAATAAGAAGTTTGATATGAAAACTGCTATGGTTATTTCCCTGTTCTCATCTTTGAAAGTTGCATCCAGGCTACGAGCCTGTTTGCCAAGTTTTCTGCCTGGAGGAAAATTGTGTGGCTGAGTTATAAATACATTGATGGATCCAGCTGGAACTGTCTCTTGTAATTTAATATGCAAAGAAATAATCTGAGTCATAGATGGAGACAAGCAGTTCCTTTTAAATAAGAGCTCTCTAAGTTTGGCTCTGCAGATGCCTTTCAGGAGCTATCTCCCACAGAAAAATAAGAGATGGTCTCAGAGCAAGAAGACCAAAGTTTGCCCTGAAAATTACGTCAATGTGCCTGTCCTGGTCTTTGTTGCAAACACCTAGCAAAGTGGCTTACGCCAATTAAAGTCTTCCTAGTAGGCTTTAAATCAGTAAAAAACCTGAATTGTTTTCCAGTGTTGGTCAGGAAATGGATTTTAATTTCTAAGATTTGCCCATTTTTAATATTGCCTTAAATTAAATAATATATATGACTGCTGATTATTGAAGGAAATAACACACTACGTATAGAAGGGCAGAGAGACTAAGAAATATGAGTTGGAATTGGAATCTGAACTCAATATAATTTTGAAGTCCTAATTCAATGCCTAGGCATTTGAAATAGCTTTTAACAAATAATGACATTTTAATTATCTTAAAGAGTTCATAATATGGTAATCCTATTGCAATGTAGATCATAACATTAATATTTATTGAATTAATAACAAAACTACCATTAGTGCTTTCTCAATAATAAGTGATATCATTCAAAAACATTTGGAGACCATCTGAGTTAAATATTGTATAACAAACCTCCCCAAAACTTAGTTACAGCAAACAGCAATGTGTTACTTACCATGAATGTGTGGGACAGTTGGCACAGTTGGTTCTACCTGGATTCACTCCTGCACTGCATTCATCAGAAGAACTGGCCATGCTGGCAGCTACCAAATGTAGTCATCTGCGTACCTTGTAGTTGGTCCTGACTCTGCTAAGACCCATTCTCCTCCATGTGACCTCTCATCCCAGATAAACCAGGTCAACGTCCTCTCATAGAGTCCTCAAGGAAGTGTTCTAAGGGGAAGAAAACAGAAATTGCAAAATCTTTTAAGGTTCTGCCTCAGAACCAGCCAATTTCTCTGCAATCACTTCCCATTGATCAAAAAAAAAAAAAAAATCAGCCCACATTGAAAAAATAGGGAAATATAGGTGGTAAACACAAGAAAGCTGAGACTCAGAAATGTTTAGCAATACTATGAATAGTAAATAGCAGACCATCCCAACATAGATATCCATGAGACAAATATTTTTGACTTTTCCACAGTATCACAGTGTACTTTCTGTTTAAGCACATTCACCTTTATCAGACTGGATTATCTTTCATCATTCCAGTGAGACAGTGGTTCTGTGTATTTTATCAATAAGGAATACAGGTTCAGAAAAAATTGTGGTTTTGCCACAGGAAAATCAGCAAGTCAGGAATATATTCTTGAATATTGATTAGGAGGAGCTTTACCTCCTTCCTTCATGTCACATCTTTTCACATTTCAATTGATGCCATTCACTCATTCATTTCCTGTAGGTGATCTGTGGATTGCACAGTCAGGATATCACTAAACCAAGAGAAGCAGTGAGAGGTTGTTGTAGGCAGCAATGATTCAGTCTGGGATCTAGAAAGAGAAACTTCATTGTCCTCAGATTCATTCCTCAATTGTCCTTGCTATGCTATGTTTTTAAAGACATAGTTATTCATTTATTTGAAAAGTGTTGGCAGGGGGCGGGGGGTGGATATGGGGGAAAGAGAGAGAAAAGAGATAAAGGGAGAAAGAGATCCTCCATCCTCTGATTTATTCCCCAAATTCCAGCAATACTGCCTGGGCTGGAAGAGGTTGAAGCAGGAGCTGGAAATTCCATCCACGTCTCCCACCTAGGTGGCACTTAGACTATCGTGGGTTACCTCCCAAATGCATTATCAGGAAGTTGGGTGGGAAGCAGGGGCAGAAGTCCAACCAGGCACTTTGGTATTCCCTGCACACCTGCCAAGCAGTAGCTTAAGGACTTTGACACATTATCACCCACTATTCTTTTTGTTGAGGGGACAGAGATGTGGCTAATATTACTTTTAAAGTCTCATTTGTCATTCAGATAATCAAACAATGGGAAGCTGTGCTAAGAGAAAATGAAAAGAAACAGGGAGCAAATGGGTGTTTCACGATATTTCTCTCTGCTTCCCACTTCATCCTCAGATGCAGCTGCTGTGTATCTACCATGGCTTCAGCGTCTGCTGGTATTGCAATAAATCTGATGCTTCTACCCTTGTTCTACCAGCCTAAGTGTGGCAGCAACTTCCTATGTTCCCAGACTTCTACACAGTCTTTGTGTGTGTGTGGTGGTGTATAGAGGATGTGGGATGCTTGGGGTGTAGTTTTCATTTTATCAGTCACCAGTATAAAGAGTTCCTAGGTAAATCTCCTTTGTTTGAAGCACTCAAGATAGTTTTTTTTTTCTTTTTCCTTCCCTGGTTGGATCCTGGACTGACACTGATTTGGAGATCATGGAGGAGGTAAAGAATGGAGGAAACACATGTTTGAGCAACACAGAGGTTGCCCTTACTAAAATTAAGAAACACAGGAGCAGGTGTTTGGTGTAGTGGTTGAGACTCTGCTTGGGATGCCCACAACCCATGTTGGAGTGCCTGGGTTTGAGTCCTGTCATCACTTTCAATTCTAGTTGCTTGCTAAGGTGTATCTAGGAGGCAGCAGGTAATAGCTAAATACGTGGGTCCCTTTCACTTATGTGGGAAACCTGGATTGAGTTTAAGCTCCTGGCTTCAGTCTGGTCCGGCCCTGGCTTTTGTGGGCATTTGTGGAATGAATGTGTTAATTGAAGATCTCTGTCTCTCTCCTTGTGTCTCAAATAATATTAAATAAATAATTCAATGTTTGGAGTTACACTCTTCCTTTAAGATTTGGTTTAAATGTTGACCCTCAAAAAACTTTGTTTTGAACTCCCTAGGTAAATCTCATTCCTGTGTTCTGATTTTCAAATGATTTACCACTAATTTTCATTTTTTACATTGCATATCAAAACATAAGATCCTTGGTGATAATGAGCACTTGTTCTTTATTCTATTCCAAGTGTACACATATGTAGTAAATGATATATTTAGTGGTTTTGGAGAGAAGAAAGAAAGGTAGCAAGGTCAGATGGAGTAGAGGGGTGAGGAATAAAAGAACCTTGAACCACTTCCAAAAACCTCCACTACCAACTACCAACACACATCAGCCCTGTGTAAATGAGAACTTCCTGGCATCATGACAGATAGAGGCTCAAGCTTCTCCCTGCTGAAAATATCACTGATGTCAAGAACCAGCCTGCATTTCTGGTGTGTCTGCACTGATCCTTTCAGATTCTTTTATCTACCCACCAAGAACTAACTTTACAATCTGTTAAGCCTCAGATGACAACAGATTTCAATGGATGAGTCTTTCCTTATATCTGTCATCATACTGTTTGGTAGCTTGTGCAGCTTTTTCTGTTCTTGAGGGGAGGGTGGATAGACATACGTCAAACTCCTGGCATAGCTGTTTTTCTCTATATAGGCCATTCTAGTTGGATGGTAATCCCCATCAAGTCTAACCTGCCTCCATCCATGCACAATTAAACATTTCAAAACCAGATTTGTCCCCAGGTATAATACCTTAAGAGCAAATGGTATTTGTGAAAAGGTGCTTGGATAGGGGAATTATTTCAGCCAGATTTATCCCACTTGCACCAGAATCTACATTGTACTTCTGATAAACCTCTCTCCTCTCAGCACACATCTTCATTTTTGAAAGTAAAAGATAATTAGACAATGATGACTGCAATCACTGTCACATGAGATACATTTGGTGAATGGGGGAAATAATAGCAACCCATCTCTGATTGCTGTGAATCTACATGCTTTCACATGGATGCAAATAATAACACAGCACCGGCTTCAAAAAGTATTATCTCACTAAACCTCCAAATTTTGAAGGCTGTTAGATTACCAGATCTCAAATCATGCCTATCACACCTGGTCATTATGACTGTGAATGCCAGTGGAAATCCTGGAAGACTGCTTTTCCTGGAACTCACTTGGCTGAGGATCTCGGAGCATTAATCCTTTCCTTCATGTCTGTGTGCTCAGCTGAGTAACGTCCTCTCCCCATCTCCCACCTCCAGCCACCTCACTTTTTTCTGAATTCTTGAACTTTAAGTCACATTACAGACAGGGAGCCATTGCTCTCTGCTCACATCTAGTTGGTTCTTTCACAGAAATGTCTAAATGCACTTTTTCTTCCCTGCCTTCTTCAGGGACTCAGATTTAGCTAGTTCCTGTTGTATCGCTTCTCAGAACATTTTTATAGCTTGCTAATTTAATCACTTGAAATCCTCAACGTCCTTTATCCAGAACAACAGGCATCAACTGGGCCTTCCCTGGCCAGAGATATGCGTGTTCATCTTCCTCATCATTCCTACCTTTGGGTGCTATAAACAGCTTGCTGTTCCCATAAGGCCATGTGTTGCTGCACCCCTCAGTCTTTGCTCATGTCACACCTGCTCACGAACCCCACCTTATTTCTTTGTCTTCCTAACTCCTACAGAATCTTGAACAGTTGTAGCTAATTTCTCTTATTGGTAAAGTTTTCCTTGACCATTATCAGCATGGCAGAATTATTGTTCCACTTGCAGCCTTGGCATGAGTCTAAATTATGTTCAAAACGTTGAGAGAAAATTGAATTAAAAATGTTTATTTGGGGAGAAACTGAAATTATATACACTTGGAGTCTTTAAAAGGTTCATAGAAATTATATATTATGAAATATACTATCCATGGATTTGAAAATAATTTGTACACCAAAGTAAACATCTTTAATTCCACGTTTCACAAACTTTAAATTTTTTTATTTATTTATTTGAGTGACGGAGAGTGATTTCCCATACCCTGATTCATTCCTCAAGTGCTTGCAATGATCAGGGCTGGACTGGGGCAAAAGCTGGGAGCTAAGAATGCAGTACAGGTCTCCCACACGGGTGGCAGGGACAAAATCATTTGACCCATCACCAACTGCTTTTAAGGTTCCACATTAGCAAGAAGCTGCATTCAGGATCTGGGGCCAGGGCTCAAACCTATCCCTGTGATACGGGAGCCTGGCATCTCACCTGCCTCTTAAACACTAAGCTAAAACCTCACCCCTTCTGTAATTTTAAAAAGCACTCTTGTATTATTGACAGTGTGTAGCACCGTAACAGTTTAGTCACACATCCTTCTCCAATCCTCATTATGATCCTAGAGGATTCACTAGTCCTGGCTAGCTGACCTTTGCATGTCTGGTGCCCAATACAGGATCTGTCATATAGTAAGTACACAATGCATGCTTTGTTATTAATGCCATAAATCTGATTTTGGCTTGGCACATGTTTCTAGGTCATACATTACTGCTATACAGATCACTGAAGATGCTGAGAATTTGGATGTTGGAGTGATTTTTTTTTCTTTTTTCTTTTTTTTTTTTTTTTATGACTCCAATGGCCTCATTTCTCCTCTGAGTTTCTGTGGTATGTTCAAGTTTACAAATCTGTGTCTTCTGACTGTAGTACTCCCAAATGAAAAAAAAGTGAAGAAAATATCTATGCCTAATTTGCCAAAAAGAAAAAAAAATGTAAGGGCAGGCGATTAAGCAGATAAGAGAATAAAGTAAGAAATATTCAGGGGCCAGAATTCTGGCACAACAGGTTAAGCCACTGCCAGCAATGCTGGCATCTCACATGAGAGCCAATTCGAGTCCCAGCTGTTCCACTTCGGATCTGCTCCCTGCTAATGTGTCTGAGAGGGCAGGGGATACAGCACTAGTACTTGGGTTCCTGTCATCCACAAGGGAGAGTCAGATGAATCTTCTTGCTCCTGGTTTCTGCCTGACCCAGCCCCCGCCATTGTGGCCCTGTAGGGAGTGAGCCAGTAGATGAAAAATCTCTCTTTCTCTCTGTAACTCTTTCAAGTATATAAATAAATAAATATTTAAAGAAAGGGAGATATTCAGATGAAAGATATTTACCAATATGAAAACCAGTAGATAGTACTGTTGTATAGTAGATAGTACTGTATAGTACTCTGTAGAGAATTAGAGAATGAAATCATGCTCATCATCAGTGACATGTCTAATATAGGTGGGGTCAGGAGATGCCCAAGTTAATAATACAGAAGCTGAGTCTGACTTCTGTTAGCACGAGAAAGAGCCACCAATGCAAAGAAGGGGGAAGATGGGAAAGTGAGAGACACAGGAGGAAAAGCATTATGCACTTCCAGGTACCTATTTTTAGCAAGTTTTCCTAATTCTAGAAATGTTTCCTCGGACGTCGGATCAGTACTTTACTGCGGGATCTTAGAAAGTGGGACTTTTTGACATAGGACACACATGAAAAGTAGAGGAACCTGCATGCTCGGCTTCCCTCCCTCCATTTTCTTAAAGTTAATGATGTTTTATTTTGAGAGTATTTTTTATGTTCACAGCAAAGCTAAATGGAAAGTGCAGAGTCCCCACACATTCCCCCAGTACGCACACACACACAGCCTCCTCTGCTCACCACATTCTTCAGCAGCAAGATGCATTTGTTAGCAACAGATGTGCACATATGTGCATATATTATTGTCAAGTACAGATCAAACCATTGTTCATTATTTATGTTATATATTCTTTCAGTTTCATAAAGGTGTAATGATACGCATCCACCTGTATACTAGAAAACGGAATATTTTCACTGCCTTAGAAATTTCACCTGCTCCACCATTTATCCCTCTTTCCCCCAAAACCACTTTGGTCTCCCAGCTTTTCCTTTTCTAGAACAACATGTACTAAATGCAGCCTTTTCAGATTGGCTTCTTTAGTAATATACCTTTTTGTGATTTGATAGCTCACTTAGTATCAGTTTTATTTTGTTGCTAAGGTAATTTTGAGGGACAATGCATGTTAGGCAGTCTATGTGTCATAACATCAGTTCCTTTGAGTCTGGTGATGAAGAACTTCGAAAGTAGAACCCTAGAGAACTCCACATGAATACACTCATACACACACGTGTTCTCGAAAAATTTTAAAGTGTGTTTTTTAAAAAAGAGTCACTACCGAGAGTAGGTCTTTTGAACAAGGAACAAAAATAAAGCTTCTCAGAGGAAGACAAATGTATTATACCATCAAACACATGCAGCAGCCTCAATGACAGTAACACTGTCCTTGGCATTCTGCTTCCCTACCAGCAGCCTCTAAGAATAAATAATAAGAAGGAACAGCTTGTTCATCTCTTCATTTGCTGCCCTAAACATATGTTATCAAAACTTTCCCTTTTTAAAAATATCATTAAAAGCATTAAAGATAAATCAGGCTTTTGTGGATTTAATTATTCAGTATATTGCATTTTAATTATTTATTAATGTTCTGTATTTGACAAACATTTCCAGAGAATTGGGGAGCTATAATAAAAAGATTAATTGACTTCATTAATATTCCAGAATAAGCCTAGTTTGTGTATGAATGGGGCAAAACACATCCATCTTCTCTCAAGAGAATCCAACTCTAGTTTTGTAACCTTGAAAAAACTATATGACATCTTTAAGTCCCCATTTCCTCATCAGTAAAAGAGAAACAGTAATAATGTCTTTAGCATGAAACTCTCATAAGGTTACTGAAATTAGGTATATTAAGAAGTAGCAGGCCGGCGCCGCAGCTCAATAGGCTAATCCTCCGCCTGCGGCGCCGGCACACCAGGTTCTAGTCCCGGTCGGGGCACCAGATTCTGTCCCGGTTGCCCCTCTTCCAGGCCAGCTCTCTGCTGTGGCCCGGGAGTGCAGTGGAGGATGGCCCAAGTTCTTGGGCCCTGTACCCACATGGGAGACCAGGAGAAGCACCTGGCTCCTGGCTTCAGATCAGCGCGGTGCGCCGGCTACAGTACGCTGGCCTCAGCGGCCATTGGAGGGTGAACCAATGGCAAAGGAAGACCTTTCTCTCTGTCTTTCTCTCTCCCTCACTGTCCACTCTGCCTGTCAAAAAAAAAAAAAAAAAAAAAAAAAAAAAAAAAAAAGAAGTAGCATTGGGGCTCCTGTTGTGGTGCAACAGGCTAAGTTGCTGCCAGTGATGCCAGCATCTCATATGGGCTCCAGTTTGATTATCAGCTGTTCCACTTCTGATCCAGCTCCCTGCTAATGGGAAAGTAGCAAAGGATGATGGCCCAAGTACATGGGTCCCCTGCCACGCATGTAGGAAGCCAAGATGGAGTGCCTGCTCCTGGCTTTGGCCTGGTCCAGACAGGCTGCTGTGGCCATTAGGGAAATGAACCAGCAGTGGGAAGATCTCTCTGTCTCTCCTTCTCTCTCTCTCTCCATAACCCTGCCTTTCAAATAAATAAATAAATAAACAGATCTATCCTTAAAAACAAAAAAAGTAGCATTGTGCCTGGCAATCATAAACTGCTCAGTAAATATTTATCATTATTCGATATGACTTCCAATTGCAAGGTCAACATAGTATGTATTTCTGTACTGATGGAATGATCTGGGTATGCCCTAGGAAAGTAGTGACATGTGAACTGAGTCTTGAAAGATGATATGTTCCAACGAGACAAAGTATTCCACTCAGTAGAAAGAGTATCCACATAATGCTGTATTTAAATACAATGCTGTGATTGACCTGTAGTTGGTCACCACTCAAGACTCTATTCTTCAGCTTTAGTGGGTTTGGAAAAATCAAAAGAATAATTAGAACACAGAATATGCTGCTAAAATTCCCTGCTGGCAAAACCTGCTGTAAATCTAACAATCTCAAACAGGCATCACATGCATAAAACCTGATGTAGAATCTAACAATCTCAAACAGGCATCACATGCATACGCAGGTTTTCTGTCTTAAGAGCAAAGCAAATCTTCACAATTATAATTTTGTTCCAGGGTCTTAGGAGATAACAGGAATAATATTAATCTTTTTTACCTCTTAAATAATCCTCCCATATGTTTAAGTTCCTAACAGAGAGTTTAGAATGATGTCACCAACAATGGTGTTGATAGTGAGTTTTTTTTTTTTTTTTTGTCCTTGATGGACTAGGGTGTGCTAGTTTCCTTAGCAGGACTATGAAAAGAACAATGCTCTGTGGATAAAGACAAAAAAGATGAATGGCATTTGTAGAATGCTTGTTTTTTTATAACCACTGAATCATATACTTAACATACAAACATGTAATTTAACTCTCATAGGTCTCTAAGAGACTAGTACAAATGTCCACGAATGATGAAGAAACTGACACAACAAATTTTCCGAAGTTATATAAAGAGTATAGTGCTAATTGTGCCCTAAAGTCATTGAACGTCCAACTGAAAAACACTCCTTATCCATTCTGATATGATGCCATTGCAATCTTTCTATGTTGTTTTCACTTCAATCCAATGATGCCTACTAATTACAGCGCTTGATTCCATCAGTCTCTATCTGTGGATTCCAAGCTTCCAAAAATGACAACAGCCTAAAATTCAAACAACAGCCATGCACTCAGGATTTCCATTTTATTTTCCACTACACAAGCAGAACCTCTAGGAAACCACCGACCTTGCTGAGAGGTTCTCTGACTCTGCGCCCACTTACTGAAGTTCGGCTGATACTCCAGTCCTGCATAATTGCATCAGGACGTGTTGAAGCCAGTCTGGTGTAAGAGGCAGGCACATAGGATTCCAACTCAGAATTATTAATGTCAACTTTTTCCTTCTAACAAACAGTATCTCAGGAGCACAACTTGATTTGTATGAACCTTAATTCCTTCATGAGGAAATAGGAACATTTAATTTACACACCACAGAATGTTTCCTTCGTATCCTCTAAAAATATTTGGCACTGTTTCCAGTGTATAATAAATCCTGATAGCAACTATTGGTATAATCATCCTTGTCAAGATGATTATTTTCTCCACATTATTTTCTACTTCCTTCCCATGAATCTTGTTTATATATAAAGATTGACAACAGTTAGTCTCAGAAAAGTCAAGTGTACATTTATAAAATCTTTTTTTAATGGGACCAAAATCTGTTTGCTAATGGAGAAAAGAATTATGTTTAGCAGGTAATATAAAGAGTTACAAAGCAAAAAAATAATAACAGGAAGGAAGGAATAAAGGTGCAGAACGATGATGATAGTTTCTGCTAAGCTCCCTCTTTCCTGTAGATCAAGTAATTGCTTAAGAATGATCACTTTTGTGAAAATGACACACCATTTTAAAACTCAGCTTTATCGTACAGCTTCTGCTTGTTTTTAATTCTGTAGTCTAGCCATCACTCTCTCTAGTTCAAATAGAAAGAAGAGAGACTGAAACTTCTAAATTGTAAATGACTTAACCCTCTTACATATTTTCTGTTCACATGGAAAAATGTGAGAGCAGAAACTAACAAGACATTTGTAAACAATGGTTTTATTAATTGGGTACTTATTGCAACACTTTCCTGAGGTAGCCTGTCAGTGGCTTTAAGGAATTTTAGTTAGCCATGAAACAGCTTGTTTGGAATTGAGTCAAAAAAGGGAAATGAACAATCCTTAAATAGAGAGGGATTTTGCTTACTCAGCTCCCTAGTAGAATCAATACTGTATCATAACTTCCACTCCCCCTCACAGAAATAGTGTGGTTTTAAAAATATAAAGATCCAATTTTTCCTTGGGAAAAAGCAATGTTTAAATTTTCCACCTGACATGTTATAGTGTTATATTTCATGTCAGGTTGTTTCAGCCATGGCAAATGATAGGAAGCCTCAGTGATACTAAGATTCAAATTCCGCAGCTCACATTGAGTTATCTCAGTGAGACATGTCAGCTTGAAAACATACATGGGAACGACACACTATTCTGAAAACCAGAGATAACACCCATGGGGCCCAGAGACAGTGATTTTCATCATTTATTTCTGATGCGTGGACAAAGCAACAAAGCAAGATAGTAACACTATTTATTCAGCTTAATAAAATTAAGACAATAGAAAGATTGGTTTTAACTCAGTGGGGAAGATAAACATAAAAACAGCCATGTATAACCAACTGAATACAAATAATTCTAAAATGATATGAAAGACTGTAAAATTTATACATACTCATTGTATGGCTGGCTTTTAAGCATATTATCTGTTTTTAATAATCACAATTTTCTTTATGTAGATAATATTATTTTGAATATTTACCTCATCTCACCCCAGAAAACAAAAATGAAAAAGAAAGGAAAGCTCAGCACATTCAACTAACTTGCCCACCGTGTTCTTCAAGTCATCAAAAGATAACAGAATTTCTTGTTTTGTTTTTTTTTTTTTTTTTTTTTTTGCCTGGCTTTGAGTCAAAACCCAGATAATGTCACTGTTTCTGTTGTCATAAACACTACCCTATTTCAGGCCTTCATTATCGCTGACTTGAAGTTTTACAGGGATTTTTTTAAACTGATTTTCTCAGATTCCGCTCTCTTTCAAAGCTTTTCAGATATTGCAGCCAAGTTTTTTTTTTTTTTTTTTCTTTAAGTATAGGGCAAATCATTCACTCCTCTCCTTGGAAGTCTTCAATTGAAATTTTTTCCAGTTTTAGATAGCATCTGAGTAACCAAGAGTTGCTGGCTCGGCCTCTCCCAATTTCCCATTGAAATAATTAGGATCACAAGGAAATCCCCAACTTATTCTCCCAGGAAGCCAAAGAGCTATGAGAGAGCTCTGAAAATTGAGTAGATACATATGTAGTTTAACTCCAATCACACATGCACATCCAAGGAGGAAGGTGGCATCAGAAAGCCCCCACACCAGAAGGAGCGCTAGAAAAAGGCCATCAGCCAAGCTGTGAAAAGTGGGACACAGTTCAGGGCAGAGTTGAAGGAATAACTAGAAAAATGGGAAGGTGAGGACCAGAAAGAATTACTGAAGCCTTCATAAGCAAATGCTGGCTCAGATAAAAAGGATCATGGATGTATATGATAGGAGCCAAGGCAAAACTGCGGGGGGAAAATAAGGCAAGAAAATATTGAACACGAGGTTTACTTATTGCCTGAAAATGTCAGGAGTTTCCAGGAACAGGAATCACACTGCTAAACTGGCAGCCTTGACTTATGCAACAACTCCTAGAAATCTACTAGATATTTAGGGAATTCTCCTTTTGATATCTCTTACGTTGTTTCAGAAAGGACAGATCTATCAACTCTCTACTAATGAATATGATTTCCAGCTGACAAAAGTGGGGAATCCTCCCTTTTCTCATCCATAACTGGGATCTAAATTGTCACTTTTTTTTTTTTTTTTTTTTTTTTTTTTTTTTTTTTTTTACAGGCAGAGTGGACAGTGAGAGAGACACAGAGAGAAAGCCTTGTTTTTTTCCATTGGTTCACACCCCCCACCCCAAATGGCCGCTACAGCTGGTGTGCTGCGCAGATTTGAAGCCAGGAGCCAGGTAGCCCGCCCTGGTCTCCCATGCGGGTACAGGGCCCAGCACTTGGGCCATCCTCCACTGCTTTTCAGGGCCTCAGCAGGAAGCTGGACTGGAAGAGGAGCAACCGGGACAGAATCCAGCACCCTAACCGGGACTAGAACTGGGGGTTCCGGTGCTGCAGGCGGAGGATTAGCCAGGTGAGCCGTGTTGCCAGCCCTAAATTGTCACTTCTAATCTCAGGCTAGAACACCTAGCAAACAGTTGAGTAGGAAGTAGCAGGAATTGGTAGTTGAGGAGGTGGGAGGAAGGCTCCCTATGCATGTGTGCAGGATACTGTTCTTAAGTGTCTTTCTGTTGCTGGTGTGAAAAACTAGCTTTGAGATAAGGTTATCTCTCTTGTCCAGCAAATCTACAGTAGACAGAAAAAAGCATTGGATCAAAAAGTAAGCCCATAGCTATTAGCAAAGCCTACTTCCTGCATTGTGTCACAGTTGGTCAAGGGGACTCTCGTGACACCAGCATCCCATATCAGAACGCCCGTTTAAGTCCCAGCTGCTCTGTTTCCCATCCAGCTCTCTGATAATGTGCCTGAGAAAGCAGTGCAGGATGGCCCGAGTACTTGGACACCTGGCACATACATGGAGACCTGAACAGAGTTCTGAGTTCCTAGCTTCTGTATGGTGCACCCCTGGCCATTGTGGTCAGTAAGGGAGTGATTCAGTCTTTCTCTCTCTGTCCTTCCCTCCTTTTCTCCCTCTCTGTCAATCTGCCTTTCAAATTAATTAATTTAATTTAAAAATTTACTTCTGTTGAACTCCATGGAAATTCCATATTATGGGATTTTTTTTTATTTTTTTATTTATTTTTTTGACAGATAGAGCTAGACAGTGAGAGAGAGAGACAGAGAGAAAGGTCTTCCTTCTGTTGGTTCACCCCTCAGATACTGCTATGGCCGGAGCTACACCACTCCGAAGCCAGGAGCCAGGTGTTTCTTCCTGGTCTCCCATGTGGGTGCAGGTGCCCAAGCACTTGGGCCATCCTCCACTGCACTCCCGGGCCACAGCAGAGAGCTGGACTGGAAGAGGAGCAACTGGGACTAGAACCCAGCATCCATATGGGATGCCAGCGCTGCAGGAGGAGGATTAGCCAAATGAGCCTCGGTGCAGGTCCCTAGTAGTGCTGTTTTTATTCAGGTGTCAAAAATGAAATTAAAATAGAACAAATCTTTGTATCTCTTTAGAAATATAAAACATGTGGAAGATATATTATTCAGCAAAGGATAGCTGCTGTAAATTTTATAATTTAACACTGTTCAGGAATTTTTGTTTCTATAGACTAATTAATAGAGTAAGATATGGCTGGCGCCGCGGCTCACTAGGCTAATCCTCCGCCTTGCGGCACCGGCACACAGGGTTCTAGTCCCGGTTGGGGCGCCGGATTCTGTCCCGGTTGCCCCTCTTCCAGGCCAGCTCTCTGCTATCACCCGGGAGTGCAGTGGAGGATGGCCCAAGTCCTTGGGCCATGCACCCCATGGGAGACCAGGAGATGCACCTGGCTCCTGGCTTTGGATCAGCCTGATGCACTGGCCGCAGCACGCCGGCCGCGGCAGCCATTGGAGGGTGAACCAACGGCAAAAGGAAGACCTTTCTCTCTGTCTCTCTCTCTCTCAGTGTCCACTCTGCCTGTTAAAAAAAAAAAAAATAGAGTAAGATATGAGGCAGCTAAAAACATATCTACAGAGGGGTCGGCTCACTAGGTTAAACATGTAATTACTATCTCTAGATGGTACACTGTGGTAACTTTCAGGTTCTCATATATCTTTTCACATTTTAAAATTTCCTGTAGGGCCACATTTAAAATAAATGAATGAAATACGGAAACAGAACAAGGAGGCAGTAACTCCAGCAATACTATATCGGGGCCAGCACTGTGGCGCAGCGGGTTGAAGCCCTGGCCTGAAACGCCAGCATCCCATATGGGTGCTGGCTCCACTTCCGATCCTGCTCTCTGGATCCGGAAGAAGCTCCTGGCTCCTGGCTTCGGATCAGCGCAGTTTCGGCCGTTGCGGCCAACTGGGGAGTGAACCAGCAGATGGAAAACTTCTCTCTCTCTCTCTGCCTCTCCTCTCTCTGCCTCTCCTCTCTCTGTGTAACTCTGACTCTCAAGTAAAAAATAAATAAATCTAAAAAAAAATACTATATCCACTTGGCATTTAAGGCCTTTCATATTTGATTGTAATTATCATTCCATGTTTATCTTTATTATTCTCTTTCAAACATACCAAATTGAACCCCCTATAAAGACAAAGCTGCCTCTAGTCAAGGAACTCTAAACATATACACAGGAAAATGAAGAAAACACATTGACAATTTAATGTTGCTTTCATAGTCAGACAATTGATATTCAGTCCTTAAATGGCTTCTGTTTCTATATACAAGACTTGTTAGGCTTGTCTCATTAACAAAAAGTTTTTTTAAGTGCTTTATGTGAGGGAACAAGGACATCTTGGAATTTATTAATGATTTCTGTTTATCCATCCAAAAATGTACACAATTCCCTTATTCTCATCCTTTATTCCAAGCCATGTGATGCATTAACCACAGCCCTTGTGTACATCACAGTGGTTCCATTCTTGTCCTGGTTTCATCTGTTCTCTCCACTTCACATTGCCTTTGCAAAGCAGTTCTTTAAGGATCAAATAAAATTTCCCCAACTGCTATAATTTTCCTTCTTTGACATCCTAAAGCACTTCCCACTGCAACATTTTGCAAGTATTTTTCCCATTGCAATACTGTACAATAACAAACTTTTGGAAGGCAAGATGTTACCTTTCTCTGTGTTCTCTGCTTAACACACAGCTGGTCACATTGAATCAATAAATACGCATTTAAAAAGGGATCCTCTGGGTTGTACAATAGAGACCATATTTCTTTGGAAATGTGCCAAGGAGCACAGAGGAAGTCTCTGCCTTCAGGAAATAGAGCTGCAGAGAGGAAGGAAGAAAAGGGAAGGGCACCACGACTGCTTTTGCCCTCTACACAACTTGCCTCAGCCTCAACCCAAGAAAATGTGAACGGTAGAGATCAACGCCCTGAGATTGCAATCGATCCCTAACACGCGAACTGAAATTACTCTATTCACTGTAAATAATAAGAAAGAATTGCCAGAGCCAAAGCAAAGCAATGTGACTTCCTTTTCCTAGAAATAAAGTAGCCAAGAGTCATAATAGGAGCAAAAACAAATTTTGCTTTGGAAAGCATTGCTTATTCCAAATCCAAATGAATTCTTTTCTATAAAATGAGAAATAGATGGCAGCTTGTTCAAAGTTGATAGCTATACAAAAAACATACGTGTCTTGCACACACACATATATATGTATATGTATGTGTGTATACTTTATATGCTACATATAAAGCATATATTACATATAAAGCATATATTACACATAATGAATCCATCTATATTATACAACTTACGTCAGGATGTGCATTTGCACACACACACTCCCCTTATTCAGGGTACATCTCTGCAGCAGCTCAGTATCTTGGAATTTTAAAGATGATAAAAGCTCAAGAGCCCAACAGGCCTGACCTTTCACATGTGCACCAGACACCACCACATCAGAGCTTGTGGTCATCTGTCTACTGCTTTATTAGTATGAGTGTTCAATAATATGCCATTCCAACTTGATTTATGTACCTGGAGGGAAGCTCTGTGTCTGATTTATTCCTGAATCCTGAAACTCTACCTTGGGAAATAGTGATACCCTGAGAAATGGAGGAATGAATATATATATATATATATTGAATATATATGCATATATATATGGATATATGAACATATGTGTATAAATATATATAGTCAAACCAGTATAATAACTCCAAAATTTTGTCTTGCTTTTATTATATTTATGTTTTGCTTTCCTTATCTTTCACTCAGATTCATATTTTACTCTAGAGACACAGAGAAGGCGACTGGTTCTTCTTTAAAATCTTAAATGTGGTTGCCAAGACTACCCTTCTGCTTCTCACACATCTTGTGCTTCCCTAATGGTAATATTTCAAATCTTTTTGAGCTTATCAATATTGGTCCCACCTGATCAATACCTCCTGCCCATTGGTGGATCCTGTGGGTCATTAGAGCCAAGGTTAGTGGACTTAGGTTGTTCACCCTACTTGCAACTAATATATGACTTAATGCAGGCTTCTTTTAAAACTATAGGTTTGGGCCAATGCCGTGGCTCAATAGGCTAATCCTCCGCCTGCAGCGCCGGCACCCAGAGTTCTAGTCCCAGTTGGGGCACCAGATTCTGTCCCGGTTGCTCCTTTTCCTGTCCAGCTCTTTACTGTGGCCCAGGAGTGCAGTGGAGGATGGCCCAAGTGTTTGGACCCTGTACCCACATGGGAGACCAGGAGAAGCACCTGGCTCCTGGCTTTGGATCAGCACGGTGCACTGGCCACAGCGCACTGGTGGCAGGGCCATTGGGGGGTGAACCAATGGCAAAGGAAGACCTTTCTCTCTGTCTCTCTCTCTCACTGTCCACTCTACCTGTCAAAAAAAAAAAAAAATTATAGGTTTGTAGATTCAAGCTCAATAGATTATCCGTTCCATCGGGGAGAAGTTCAATTAGTCACAGTTGTTTATTTATTTATTTATTTTAGTGATAGCTGTTCTCTGTCTGAGTCAGAGATAACAGAGAGTTCTTTCTTGTTCTCATGGTGTGGGGAAGGTTGACTGGAATAGTTGGGAGCCCAGGTGTGGTGGAAAGACTATCACATTGCTGCAGCTGCCGCCTCTTCCTTGAGACACTGCAGCGTCCCCAAGTGGACAATAATGATTTCAATTTAAGATTAGATTGTTTTGTTTTTTGGACAGTCAGAGTTAGACAGTGAGAGACAGAGAGATAGGTCTTCCTTCTGTTGGTTCACCCTCCAATGGCCACTGCGGCCAGCACTGTGCCAATCCGAAGCCAGGAGCCAGGTGCTTCCTCCTCTTCTCCCACTCAGGTGCAGGGCCCAAGCACTTGGGCCATCCTCCACTGCACTCTCAGGCCACAGCAGAGAGCTGGCCTGGAAGAGGAGCAACCGGGACAGAATCCGGTGCCCCAACCGGGACTAGAACCCAGGTGTTGGCACCGCAGGCAGAGGATTAGCCAAGTGAGCCGCGGCGCCGGCCAGATTAGATAAATTCAATTAGCCACAGTTTTAAAGGTTTCTCAGGTGATCTGCAGCCATGATAAAGGCATCTTCCCTTCCTTCCTCTTTTCTTATTTTTACACAACAAAAACCAGCTACTGATATTGTGAACTCCTCTGTGCCTGGTCTGGTGAATAGTAACATCTGCCTAAGAATTTCAGGAGCATACTGAGGAGAGATGATTCGGGTTGGCAAACTCTGGACTCAAACACAGGAGCCCCCACCCAGTGTGTGGAGCCCCATTGTCAGGAGGTCTCCACCTGGCTGATGCCCTGGACTTCCCCAGATGAGCCTGCTGGGCCCTCCTCAGAACAAAGCCGGAATATCTGCATAACTGTCAGTTGAACAGACTCATTGTTTCCTCGCTCTTATTTATTTTTAAATATCTATTAACATAAAGAGAACAGATTCCATGTATTTCATAAGTACAATTCTTACCATACTTCCCTCTCTCCCTTTGCCTTCCTCGATCTCATAGAACAGAGACACAGGCCTCAGCCATTCAGTTCCTTGACTGAAAGTCAATCAAATTCCCTGATGGACTCCTTTACCCCTGCATTCAGCCTCACACCCTGTACTTTTGCTCCACCTCACCCTCTGCATTATTTTCCAGGTTTGTAAGTCTGCAAAAACACCTGAAAAACCTGTATGAAGACTACCTGGGACTACTGTCCCCTACCTCCTCTCTGGACCCTTAGCCCACCTTAAGATATAGAAAGCCCAGCCTTCTGGCGGACAGGGCCCTCTGCCACATCTTAAGTCTCTGTGCATGCCAGCTGTTGGCCTCCTCTGTGAATTTATTTTTCTTCCTGAATAAATTTGTTTTAGCTGTGAGTCATCTCCTGCTCCCCTTTTCTTTACGCAATTCCCCTCCTTCCTTCCTTTTTTCCCTTTAATTTTTGCAAACAAAAAAAAAATTCAGTCCACTTTAGAATCACAAGTTTAATGCATTGTTTGATTTCTAACCTCCCCCTATAACTATTCCTGTCCCTTTAAAAACCCCTTTTGTTGGCTTGTTGGGTGAAAAGAGCACAATTTAGATCAAGAGATCTCTCTTTACCCAGGGTCCCTACTTGTTGAAATACAGTCTTTCCTCTTCCCAACACTAGTCTCTGGTGAACTGGCTATCCAAGCAGTGACCAGCAAGGGCCTGATTATTTGTCCAGTAACAAGACCTATTGATACACAATGTGCTGTTTCTGTCCAACAAACCGGCAAGAGGGGTTTGTTCGAATGAGGGTCCATCAGGTTCATCTGTGGAGTCCAAGGCATCTCCAGGTGGAGTCCTCTTGACAATGGGACTCAGCACCCACTGGGTAAAGGCTCCTTCCTTCGTTAGCTTGGTCAAAGTCCACCAATCCAAATCATGTCCCCTCTTGAGGCTCCTGAAATTCATAGGCAAATATTATTACTCACCAGACCAGGCACAGGTAATTCACAAAATCAGCTGGGTTTTGTTGTATAAAAATAAGAAGGGACCACCATTCTTTCTGGCTGCTCCTCTTCTGATCCAGCTCCCTGTTAATGTGCCTTGGAAAGTAGTGGAAGATGGCCCAAGTGGGTAGGCCTCTGCACCCATGTGGGAGACCCAGAAGCAGCTCCTGCCGTTGCAGCCATCTCTCTCTCTCACTATAACTATTTCAATTAAGTAAATAAATCTTTTTAAAAAATAGGAAAAGAAGAGAAATATCATTATTCTAGTTAATAATCTCTTTCCCCAAGATGCCAGCTTCCTGAAATAAAATCTTTCCTCTTTCTGTTACAGGTGAAACGGCAGCAGAGAAAAGATTATTACCTCAGTTCTTTGTCTCACATGAAAGAATAATTTCCAAGTGTACAAGGCAAAGAGAAAAGCCAGATGTATTTAAAAGCAAAATTTGTGTAAGTCAGAGACTTTCAGCCAGAGTGGCCTGTGGAGGGCTCTAAGAGAGGAAAAACCCAAAGGGGCTAATAATGGTAGTTGGATTTTTAAGCATAATTTTGGAGAAAAATCTGTCAATAAGTACGAGGCAGGGACAAACTCATAAAAAGATCTGATTTGTAATCTTTTCACCCTGTCTGGCCTGCTCATGATAAAACAAAAGAGCCATCAGAAGGGTGGAGCCATCAGAAGGGTGGAGCACCTCATTTGCTTTATAGTAAACTGGGAATTCAGGAAGTTGGAGTCACCACTCCCTTTCTACTCTCATGACAAGACTGGAAGCTCCCAAGGAGTGGGGCAGGGGCTTTTGACCATGCTAAAGATAACTTTGCAGGAAGAAAGCATTTTGCACCCTAAATTTCGACTGGGACCAATCTGGCTGCCTATTAACCCATCTGACCCCTCACATTCCTAAAACTGGTGGATTGGCTATCCAGATGGGATGCTGGCACCCCAGCTTTACCCATGATGCTGGTCCCCTATGTATGTGTTTTTAATATTGATTTACTTGTAAAGAAGTTTACTCTCTTTGAATTACCATTCAGTCATGTTGGTTATATCAAACACAGTCTACATTTAGTGTTAGCTCTCAACAACTGTCTAACAGTAGCTAATTTCCATTTGAAACCAAGAAAAAACTACTCTCAGGTTCAGAAACTTGGAGGCAAGATGCTTTTATTAGAGGTTAATAGCATTTCTAAAAATCTCTTAGATTTATTTTTTCTTGTCTTTATGAAAAGTAGTAATATTTTTCCATGTGAAATACCAATATACTTAAGTTAAAATGGGGAGTTAATACAATAGAGTGTCAAAAGTACAGATGGCAGTTGTGAGAAAATCATAAATATGGCAAAAAATAACTGTAATTTATAAAATTGATCAATAAAAATGGATAAAATTAGCAACATGGATGAACCTACAAGACATTATGCTAAGTGAAATAAGTGAGACAGAAATAAAATACTGCATTATTTCATTTCTATATGGAAACTGAACAAAAATGTTGAATACATTGAACTAGAGAGTACAATGTGTAAGTGGTGGGGATGGGGAGGAAAAGGCAAATGTAGGTCAAGTATAAAGTTGCAGTTACATAGAATGAGTCTGGAGATCTAATTCACAGCAAGAGGATTATCGTTAGTAATACCATATTGTAGAAGCATGCATGGAGTTCAAACACTGCAGCAGCAAAACAAACTTATCTTGTAATTACATTTTCTGTGAACTGTCTGAAGCACCCTCATAAACTGAAAATGTGCTAAGAGTGTGAATTTTAGGTGCTTTTATCAGTAAAGAAAAAAAAAGAACTAATCATAGAAGTAATGGATATTCTAAGTGGCTCATCTATAGTAACCACTTCTCCATGGATATGTCAATTAAAACATCATGTTATTGTACACCTTAAATTTATACAAAAATAGCAAATTGCCAAAAATTTTCAGAAGTGCATTTCTGATTAATTGGGAATGAATGGGGAGAAAATAATAATTAAACTTTTGACTGGCTTCAAATTTCTTAAGATGTCCCTTTTGAGTTTTCTGTATCTTGGGTAGAGGCCCTGGTTGATTGAGAATATCAAGGGGCAATGAATGAGAAAATGGATTATCTCCTGTCCTTTGAGATCCCCCATTCCTAGCTAACAAACTAGGTATAATAGTCAAGATTCCCCAGAGGAAAAGAATCAATAATCAACAGAGGGAGAGACAGAGATATAAAGGTGATAGTGATAGATAGATAGATAGATAGATAGATAGATAGATAGATAGATAGATACTCTACGGAATTGGCTCACATGATCCTGGAAGCCAATAAGTCCCAAGGTCTGTTGTCAGCAAGCTTGAGGCTCAGGAAAACTGTACCTCCAGCCTGAAGGCACTGTGGGCTTCAAATCCAAGAAGAGACAGTGTTTCAATGGGAAACAAGGACAGCAAATCTACCAATGTTCTAAGGAGACAACTGTGATCGTAGAATAGAAGACATGGTATCCACCAGCCCACAGAAAAATTAAACCTGCCAGAATCTCTCTGATGATTTTGGTGGGGCTCTGTTGTCCATTGATGTCTTACAACTTACAGGGAAAGACCTGAATAGTAAATTATGGTTCATCTACAATCCACACTGCTGTTTAACAACCGCTAGTCCACGGCAGGCAGCTGTGTACATGTTCTTGGAGCAGACTGCACAGAGCTTATAGGACTAAGGGTAGACAGAAAGGGTTCTGTCCTCCCAATACTGACATATGTTTTGCAAACAGGTGCAAAAGAGAAGTGGCCATTGTAACTCCTCTGTCCATTGTGACAGGCCCCTTACCCTCCAATTCAAGTGAGTTCCAGGGGACCTAAACGGTCTGTACCCTACTCTCCCACCCTGGCCCTTATGGGAATCCCACAGTAAAGACTAGAATATTGAAAAGCAGCTGCATATGTGGGCGAACTTAGTGACAGCATAAGCCCAGGTTAAGGCACAGGAGCTGCCAGATCCTAAACAACATTAACTCTAAATCTCAGGATAAACGCTGGCCCAGGGAATCAAGAAAACAGAAACTATAAACAAAACCAGCAAACCTTAAAGAGGACAATCTAAAATCCAGAGTTACCACATTATTAGGCTAAAACGTCCACAACACAAAGAAACAGAAAGTTGCAACTTGTTCCAAAAGAAAAATATATTTTGAAACTGTAAGTCATAGTGCACAGAAAACAAATGACTCAATGATTGAAATATATCCCTGCTTGTCATTAATTTTTTAAGATTTATCTATCAACTATACTCTCTAATAAAAGAAGGAAATGGACAGAATGGATTAAAAAAAGGAAATATGACCCAAGTATATGCTCTCTGTAAAAGACTCATTTAAGATGTAAAGACAGAAATAGATTGAAAATGCTGGTGTATGCTACCACAGATTAACCTTGAGGACATTATGGTAAGTGAAATAAGCCAGTCACAAAAATGCAAATCTTGTCATAGTCCTTTTATATGAGATATCTGCAGTATTAACATTCCTGGAAGCTACAGAGTGGTCAGTATCACAGGGCTTCAGAGAGTCCAAGGGGAAAGGGACCAGGAAGTCATTGCTTGATGGGTAAAGTTTCAGTTTTACAAGAGGACTTTTAAGGATTGGGTAAGGATGATTGAATAACATTTTAAATGTATTTAGTGGGGCTGGCACCGTGGCGCAGTAAGTTAATCCTCAGCCTGCGGCACCAGCATCCCATATAGGTACCGGTTCTAGTCCCTGGTGCACCTCTTCCAATCCAGCTCTCTGCTGTGGCCTGGGAAAGCAGTAGAAGATGCCCCAAGTCCTTGGGCCCCTGCACCCATGTGGGAGACCCAGAAGAAGCTCCTGGCTTCGGATTGGCGCAGCTCCGGCCATTGCGACCACTTGGGGAGTGAATCAACGGAAGGAAGACCTTTCTCTCTGTCTCTCCCTCTCACTGTCTATAACTCTACCTCTCAAATAAATAAAATTTTTAAAAAATGTATTTAGTATCACTGAATTATACACTTAAAATGACTAAGATAGTTAAGCTTTATGTTATGTATATTTAACTATAATGAAAAGTATTTGGGGAAACAAGAGGAAAATGTTCCTTAGCTCAGAGTCCAGCAGTAGGCGTTGGCCCATCATTGTAGAATGGTCACCTCTGTTCTGTTCAGACGTTCGGCTGATTAGATGAACTCCACACCCATAAAGGAGGGCAATTCGATTTACTGCAAGATTCTTGACTCAAATATTAATGTCATCCAGAAACACCCTCACAGACACTTCCAGAATAATGTTAGACCCAATCTCTGGGTACCTTGTAGGTCAGTCAAGCTGACACTGTTGAACTAAATTTCACCAAATCCAGCCTCCATACCTGATGGATAAATTTTAATCAAAGTGGCCTCAGTATATAGTGAACTATGTCCTAGCTTGATGGGCAGAGAGGTTTTAACCTAACTTAAAGTATACTCTTGTAGCTAAACAACCGGGCCTCAGCCAGTCCCAGCAGCTGACCCCTGAGCCCCTAGATTGAAGGCTGCCAAACTATATCCAATCTCATCGCTCTGATTACAAAAGTAACCAGAGAAGGAAGAGGCTCTGTTCTGAATCATCTTCAGCCCACAATGCTGCCTGGTTTCATGACCTTTTTCTTACTCAAGTAAATTTGTTAAATTTAACTGATCTCAGTTTTTCTTTGAAGAATGCATAAATTAACCATCAAAATGCTCAAATGGGTTTTAACTACTACAAGTTTTTGGCACATGATTAGATGCTAAGGAGCATTAGCTCTTTACCTTCTGAATTCACACATATTACCTGACATGTTGAAATCTCAGAGCACACCTGTTGCCCAGAATGACAGATTTCTCAGGTCTACAGAATTTTAGATAAGACTTGGACATTGTCCATGCAGTGACCATCAATGATATTCTCCTGGCTTTTGTTGCGGCTCCCTGTGCCTCCTGCAGATCTAACTCACTGTGCAACATCTGGGGGAGTCTCCTCATGAGCACAGAAGCTCCAGGAAGAAATTATCCTCAGAGGAGCAGGGTTGAACAGGAGACATTTGATTAGGTCAATTTTTGAATCCTTGTGAATTCATCCGCAGAGAGGATTCAACCAACAAGGTCATGGTCTTGTGTTTCTGGAGGTTTGCCTGAAGCTGAAAGGCTTTGTGTTAAGTCAAAGGGAGAAGAAAGGAGGATTATAATGAGTATCAATTAAAAGTGATTTTTTTTTCAAACAAAATGAGATGAATCTCAGCAAAATACATCAAAGAGGCTTTAAATTTGAACTTTCAAAACAGAGAAGAGCCTGAGAGACCCTGGACATCCATGATAAGGTCACAATGGACAGCAGTCTGGCTTTTAAAAGGAGCGAGGCTATGGATGGCAAATAAAACCAGATCCACCATTTAATTATTGCATAACTAGTGATTTCCTTTAACCTTTCTCAGCCTTAGTTTCTTTGACTATAAAATGAGAACAGTGATACTCAGTGGAGTTCTGAAGATAAGATACTATCAGTACATAAATGCTTCCCAGGAAATCCTCATTTAAAATTCCTGAATTTTCTACAAAAACTTCACCATTGAATACCTTTTGAATTTTTTGTAATGCAGCATCTTCTAAACTGTTTTTAAACCTTACAGTGTCTCTAATATCACATCTGTGGGGAGCAACTCGGACTATACTGTTACTGGAATTGAGACTTATTCTATGCATCTGCTCTCCCACAATATGGCGCTGGGAGAGAAGAAAACAGCTTCTACACAGCTGCCTCCAGTTCAGCCAATAAACTGTAGGACTTGCTCCTGATTGGAGGAGAGCAGCGTACTCGGCATGTGGGTAGCAGAGTTGGGATTGGTGGAAGAGGACTATAAAGGAGGAGAGAGACGGCATGCACCGGGAACATCTAAGGGGAACATCTAAGGGAACACCTAAGGGAACACCTGTGCAGCCCCCGAGAGAGCCGGCCGGCGCGCTCCCCTGCGGAAGTGGGGAATGTGGCAGGGGGAACCGCCCTTCCACGGAGGTGGAAGGGACAGTAGCCAACCCGGGAAGAACCAGCAGCAAACCCGGGGAGGGCCGAGCAGATGAAAGAACAGCGCAGGGTCCTGTGTCGTTCCTCCACGAAGAGGGGGAGCGACATAATGGTGCCGTGACTCGGATATGAAGCCTAGGCAGGGTCCTGTGTCGTTCCTCCACGAAGAGGGGGAGCGACATAATGGTGCCGTGACTTGGATATGAAGCCTAGGCAGGGTCTAGTGTCGTTCCTCCACGAAAGAGGGGGAGCGACAACATCAAACAACCCAGTTTGAAAAATGCTATATTAGACTGTCAATTAGTTTTAAAAAGCTCTTATATATAATTGTTTTCATTAAAATATATTATTTCAAGTAGCTTGTTCAGATAATTATAGTGAATACCAAGGATGACAAATATTAAGTGCATGAATTAAGTAATACAGACAGTGGGAAGCACTGAAAACTTGTACTTTGTTTTTTTCTTTTCATTTTTCTGATAGGAAAGAACAGCATTATGAGTTTAAATTATTGAGTAAGCAGGGCTATTATCTCCATATTTTACCATTTAATGATATTGTTTTATTTGAATTTAGGAAATTGAAAAGATTTTTTGTAAAATTTTATATTTTCAGGAAATTTTTATAGAATTTATTAGCTATTTAAATGTATAGGCAATTATGATGGAGGTAGGAAATTATATATACAGTTCTATTTTTGTAAATGTTAACTTAGTTGTGCTCATGAAAAATAATCAGTGAAAGATATAAAAATGAAAACTAAAAACTCTGAAAAACAGTGAAATATGCCAATTAACAGATATATGTACCCTCTAAGGGAGGAAAGAAAAGATCGCCATGACAAATTATTGGAAAGGATTAGGTACAAAAGTATGCAACACATATTTATGGTGTAAGAAAGAAGGTAGGTGTTCAAGAAAGTAAGGGAAAGTCTTGGCGAGGACAGGTCCTGTCCAAACTGTATGAAAACAGGTCCAGTTCTGCTTTGAATATCCTATTGAGTCGGTTTTTTCAGTCTCAGTACCTGAGATACTGATGATTTCATCTCCCACACAGAACTTCCTTCCCATACAAATTTCACTAAGTCATTCACAATTCCACTGAACAGTCCACTGGCTCCAAATACTTCTAGAGAGCCCTGTCATTGGGCATGCTTTTAAGTGGGAAATGGAAAGTTAAAATGTTTTCAGTTGCAACACTCATTTTCAAAGTGGTATAATCTTCTCTTCATTTATTCTCTGGAACAAAAAACCCTGGAGGGGTTTTGTTTTTGTTTTAAACTGATGGAGAGAAGAGGCATTAATATGTGACATCAAACTGATACAACCCTTATAGAAGCGGAAAGAATTTATGGGGTCCTGTCTAGCACAATTAAAATAATACAATTATTTTAAGTTGAAATATTATCAATTATATCAAAGCACATCAGAATGTATTTATTTTACAATATTACCTAGTAACATTGTGCTTCCTCTTCTCTCCTACTGTGTTACACTTGAAAACTACTACAAGAACTCTAAATGCAAGCTGCTCAGAGAGTGCACCCAGACATGCAGGGGAATCTCTTTTCTCTTGGTTAGGTCTTACTCTTTTTCTTTCTTTTTTTTTTTTTTTTAAATTGTAATAAGAATTTTTAATGTGAAATATACTCATTTCACAAATTTATGTATACAAGATAGCTTTATTAAGTAAAGGGACAATGTTCTAACTAGATCTTTGCAAAACTACTCATTTTACATACCTAAAGCTTTCTGTCCATTGAATAACAATTCCCCATTGCTCTCTCCCCAAAGGACCTACCAACTACTATTCTATTCTCTGCTATTATTAAATTGACTACTCTAGGGTTCTTCACTTAAGTGGAATTTGACTGTGACTGGCTTATTTTAGTTAGCATAACGTCATCAAGGTCCACTTAAGTTGTCATATGTATCAAGAGTTTCTTCTTTGAAAACACCGATTAATACTTCATTATATATTTCACCTTTCTTTATTTTTAAAAATGTATTATTTATAATATAATGTCTGTATATATTCCTGCAGAACAGTGGTCTTTCTACTTTTTATTTGTAAAACTCTATTTATGAGAGCATTAAGTGTGTGACTACAAAGTAAACTGAAACTAGGTTATGGCCAAAAATTAAGAGGAAAAAAAAAAAGAACAGAAGGAGGATGGAGGGGAGGAAAGTATGTATTTATTTTTAAAATCATATCTATGAAATACATTAAATCTGTTCTCTTTATGTTAATAAATTTTAAAATATAAAATAAATATCTTAATTTCAGAAAGGAAAAATATTATTTTTATTTTGTTTCAAAGGCAGAGAGAGAGAATGAGAGAGAGACTAGGAGATGCTTCTTCCACTGGTTTACCCTTTAAATGCCCAAATTAGCCAGGGCAGAGTCAGGCCAAAGCCAGGAACCTGGAATTCAGTCTGGAGTCCTACATTGGTGGCAAGAACCCAAGTACTTGAGCCATCATCTGCTATCACCCAGAATATACACCACCAGGAAACTATGCAGAGAAGCCAGAACTTAAACCCAAGCACTCCCAATACAGGATATGGACACCACAAGCAGTGACCCAACTGCTGCTTTGAATGTCCACCCCTCTATCTACTTGTCTGTAAGTGAACATTTAGATTGTTTCCATAGTTCGACTAATGTGACTAGTGCTGCAATGGACATTGGAGTTCATGAGATGTCATGTGACACCTCTTAAAAAGCTCAATAGGCTAATCCTCCACCTGCAGCACCAGCACACCGGGTTGTAGTCCTAGCTGGGGCGCCGGATTCTGTCCCGGTTGCTCCTCTTCCAGTCCAGCTCTCTGCTCTGGCCCAGGAGTGCAGTGGAGGATGGCCCAAGTGCTTGGGCCCTACACCCGCATGGGAGACCAGGAGAAGCCTGGCTCCTGGCTTCGGATCAGCACAGCGCGCCGGCCACATCGCACCGGCTGCAGTGGCCATTGGGGGGTGAACCAACAGAAAAAAGGAGGACCTTTCTGTCTGTCTTTCTCTCACTGTCTGCTCTGCCTGTCAAAAAAAAAAAAAAAAAAAAAAGAAAAAAAAAAAGCTATTATCAAAGAGTCAACAAGCGTGAGTCTATGGAAAACTAGACTTTTTTTATGTGTTGGTAGGAATGTAAAATGGCACAGCCACTATGGAGAACATCTTGGAGATTCCTGAAAAAATGAAAAATTGGATTATCACATGATGCAGCAATCCCACTTCCATATGGATATCCAAAGAGATTGAAATCAACATCTCAAAGATTTAGGTCTCTTTTCTGAGTTCTTATCATCAGAATGATATATTCTATCTTTAGAGATTCTTCCTGCCACAGAACAGAGAATTAACTCCTCCCTTTCTCTTTCTAACTTTTCTCTCTCTGTAAAAATTTCATGTCTTCAAAAGATAGGAAGCAGACATTAGTGTGTGCAGAAAGAGGAAGAAATTGGGCTGTTAAAGACAAAGACCTGGGCCAGCGCCGTGGCTCACTAGGCTAATCCTCCGCCTTGCGGCGCCGGCACACCGGGTTCTAGTCCCGGTCGGGGCGCCGGATTCTGTCCCGGTTGCCTCTCTTTCAGGCCAGCTCTCTGCTGTGGCCAGGGAGTGCAGTGGAGGATGGCCCAAGTCCTTGGGCCCTGCACCCCATGGGAGACCAGGATAAGTACCTGGCTCCTGCCATCGGATCAGCGAGGTGCGCAGGCTGCAGCGCGCTGGCCACGGCGGCCATTGGAGGGTGAACCAACGGCAAAGGAAGACCTTTCTGTCTCTCTCTCTCTCTCTCTCACTGTCCACTCTGCCTGTCCAAAAATTAAAAAAAAAAAAAAGACAAAGACCTGTTTCTACTTCTCTCCCAACTGACTGCATCCCTGATGACATATATTCCATGAGGCTGCAGAGAATTCACACTGAGTTTGAACCTTGAACACAGACCAGGTGAATGAGGAGAGAGGCTCATTCACCAAGCTATCCAACATACACCAATCTTTACCAACAACGTGAGTATACTTCACCTCCCTGTGTTTCCTCGTCACCTGCACTTGCCTTGTTGCAGCTTTTGTGGCAACTCTTGTGCTTCAATCGCCTTTCATGTACAGAAGGTTTTCCATTTGGTACAGGAAAACACAACAAATCAGTTCAGAAATCAAGGTGGAATTTCCCCCTGCTACAGCTGTCAGATGAGGTTTATTTTTTTTCTTTTTAAAGTCTCAAAAGACTCAACAGACTTAATACACCTGTCAGACTTTCAGTAGACAAATTGGCCATAATGTAAATAAATAGTCTCTCACCTTTGAAATTCTAGCATTCTGAAGAACATAGACTTTAAAAGCCACAAAAGGAAAAGCTGCTCTGAATTAAGCATTATGCTTTTCAACATAAAAATAAAAGTATGTGGGGCCAGCATTGTGGTGCACTGAGTCAGGCTTGCAATACTGGCCTATTGTGCTGTGGTAGTGGTTCCAGTACTCAATGCTTTGTTTCCAATCCAGTTCCCTGCTGGTGTGCCTGGTAAGCCAGTAGAGGATGGCCTGGGTGCTCAGGGCCCTGCCACTCACATGACAGACACAGATGGAGCTCCAGGCTCCTAGCTTTGGTCAGAAGCAGCCCCGGCTGTTATAGCCATTTGGGAGTAGAACAGTGGATGGAAGAGCTCTCTCTTCTTCCCTCTTTCCATGTCAGTATTCCTTTCAAATAAATAAAAAACAATAAAAGTACTTCCTTACTGGGCATGCAGAAAAAGGTAGAATTAGAACTATAAATCCTAAGTATGCAAAGTCCTTAGGAGTACCAGCATCAACGCATTTTAGTGCTCTGTTCCTTTGAATTCTTGGGATCCGAGAAGCCTTAGAATCCAGCCAGTGAAATAATGATTACAAATTCCCTAAAGACATTAACCTTTAAAGTTTGATGACAAGTATGAGAATTTCCATAATTTTTAGAAATATCTGAAACCAAGTTATTCTGCATTTTCCTAGCATTTAAAAATGTTTTAGGGGGTCGGTGCTGTGGCGCAGTGGGTTAAAGACCTAGCCTGAAGTGCTGGCATCCCATATAGGCGCCAGTTCTAGTCCCGGCTGCTCCTCTTCCAATCCAGCTCTCTACTATGGCCTGGGAAAGCAGTAGAAGATGGCCCAAGTACTTGGGCCCCTGCACCTGCATGGAACACCCGGGAGAAGCTCCTGGCTCCTGGCTTTGGATTGGCACAGCTCCGGCTATTCCTGCCATCTGGGGAGTGAACCAGTGAATGGAAGACCTCTCTCTCTCTGTCTCTACCTCTCTCTGTAACTCTGTCTTTCAAATAAATAAAATGAATCTTTTAAAAAATAAAAATAAAAATGTTTTAAAATATATGCAGCTAAAACAATGAATGTTTTATGACAGGATTGTATTGTTTATTAAATATTAAATATTATTAAATATTGTATTATTGATGTAGATTTTATTAAAAAGGAATATATATGCAAGTTTAATCATTTATAAATAATGTTTTGAAATTATAGATTCAAAATGGTATGTAAATGAATTAATACAGATATTTTATCACAGAAAACATTGAAGAGGGAGAACATTAGCACTCAATGAATGACAAAATAATTTAAATTTAAATATAATAGCAGGGATATTTAATGTCTAACTGTCCCCATAATTAGAAATGACATGGCAGGTGTTGTGGCACAGAGAATTAAGCTACCGCTTAGGACACAGGCATCGCATATCAAAGTGCTGGTTCATGTCCTGGCTGATCTGCTTCCAATCCAGCTTTCCACTAATATACCAGGAAAGGCAGCAGATGATGTGTCAAATCTATGGGCCCTTGCCATCCATGTGGGAGAACCAGATGGAGTTGCTGGCTCCTGACTTCAGTCTGGTCTAGCCCTGGCTGTTGCAGTCTTTTAGGGAGTGAACCAGTAGAAGGAAGGCATTGTTGTTCCCCTCTCCCTCTTCTGACACTCTTAAATACAGGAATAAATAAATCTTGAAAACTAAAAATCAAAGGATATAGCTTCATTTTTCTATCACATAGGCTTAATTTATTTCACAGTAAATTTTGCAAATGTATAAAAATGTCTTACATTTTGCATTGATATTGGTTGAATTGGTATAAGTTCCTCCATAGTGACCATCAAGTGGCCTGCTGTGATACATGTTGTTTCAATAAACTAATTTACACTTTTGGTAATAAAAAGCATGTTCTCTGCTTGTCCTGATTTTGCCATTGAAATGGATATTACTTTTTCTTCTTCATGCTTTATGGCAGTTTCTAAATTCACATTGGAAGATTCCATAGCAATGTTTGTATATTACCTTTACATTTATTCTTTAAAAGATAAATAGTATTCAGTGAACTTCTAAACACTCAGAAATGCTATATCCCATTCATGGTCACTCAGGTCAGTGAAATGAACAATTATTTACACACAGCAACTTGTAAGTGAAAGTTTTATTAGCTCTATTTTGTACTTGCCCTAGACTGGAAACAACTCAAATGTTCTTCAATGGATAAATGGATAAACAATATGTGATATATATAAAATGGAATATAATTCAGAAATAAAAGGGACTATGCTATTAGTTCATGCAATGACTTCAAAGAATCTAAAAGAGATAATTCTAGGGAGGGAGGAAGTTGCCTCAAAAGTTTACATATTTTATGATTTCATTTATATGACTCTCAAAATGATAAAACTATAAGGGTAGGCACTGTGTTATAGCAGCTTAAGCCTTTGCTTTGGAAACTAGCATTCCACATCCAAGTACATGTTCAAATACAAATACTCTGCTCCTGCTCCTGAGAGATACCAGATACTCTGCTTCCCGCTAATTCACTCTGAGAAACAGCACATGGTGACTCAAGTGCATGGGTCCCTGCCACCCATGTGGGAAACCTGGATGGAGTTCCTGATCCCTGGCTTTGTCCTAGCCAAACCCTGGCTATTGCAAGTGCTAGGGGAGTGGAACAAAAGATGGGCGATTGCTCTCTCTATGTCTCTCTGTTGCTCTGCCTTTCAACTAGATAATAATAAGAAACATTTTAAAATACATCATACAATAAAGGTACAGTACAGATCAGCAGTTTCCAAGGACTAGGACTGCAGAAGTATAAACAGTTACAGAGTAACTTGGAACTTTCTGGAACCAATGGAACTATTCTGCATTCCATTCATGTTGTATGTGAATCTATACATGTGGTAAACTTCATGAAAGGATACAAGAAACAAAATCAATTTCACGGCCAGCATCCTATTGAATGGGGCAAAGCTGGAAGTATTCTCCCTAAAGCCCAGAACCAGATGAGGTTGCCCACCCTCACGGCTGCTCTGTAATATAGTTCTGTAAGTTTTATCCAGAGCCATTAGACAAGAGAAAGAAATCAAAAGGATACAAATTGGGAAGGAGGAAGTCAAATTATCCCTATTTGCAGATGACAAGATTCTAAATATAGAGGATCCAAAAGACTTCATTGAGAGACTATTGGAATTCAAAATCAACACAATAAAATCAATAGCCTTTGTATACACAATGCTATGGCTGAGAAAGAACTTTTAAGAAAAGTCCCGGGCCGGCGCCGTGGCTCAATAGGCTAATCCTCCACCTTGCGGCGCCGGCACACCGGGTTCTAGTCCCGGTCAGGGCGCCGGATTCTGTCCCGGTTGACCCTCTTCCAGGCCAGCTCTCTGCTATGGCCAGGGAGTGCAGTGGAGGATGGCCCAGGTGCTTGGGCCCTGCACCCCATGGGAGACCAGGAAAAGCACCTGGATCCTGGCTCCTGCCATCGGATCAGCGCGGTGCACCGGCTGCAGCGGCGGCCATTGGAGGGTGAACCAACGGCAAAGGAAGACCTTTCTCTCTCTGTCTCTCTCTCTCACTGTCCACTCTGCCTGTCAAAAAAAAAAAAAAAAAAAAAAAAAAAAAAAAAAAAAAAAAAAAAAAAGAAAAGTCCCATTCACAATAGCTCCAAAAAGAATTATATAACTTGAAATAAATTTAACCAAGGATGTCAACAATGAAAGTTACAAATCACTAAGGAAAAAAATAGAAGACTAAAAAATCAAAAAATCTTCCATGTTCATAGATTGAAATAATCAGCATCATCAAAATATCCATACTATCAAAAACAATTTACAGATTCAATGTAATTGCAATCAAAATGCCAATGACATTCTTCACAGATCTAGAAAAAAAATGATTCTAAAATTCATATGGAAATACAAGAGACCCTGAAGAGTTAAAGCAATCATATACAATGAAACAAAGCTGGAAGCATCACAATACCTGATTTCAAGACATCCTACAGGACAGTTATAATCAAAACATGCTTGTACGGGCATAAAAACACATGTGTCGACCAATGGAACAGAACAGAAACTCTAAAATCAATCCACCCATCTAAAACCAACTTATCCTTGAGAAAGAAGCTAACATCAACCCCTGGAGCAAGGATAGTCTCTTCAACAAATGGTGCTGGGGAAACTGGATCTCCACATGCAGAAGTATGAAACCAAGACTCCTACCTTCCACCTTCCACAAAATACATTCAAAATGGACCTAAGATCTAAATCTATGACCTGATATCATCAAATTACTAGAGAACATTGGGGAAACTCTGCAAGACATTGGCATAGGCAAAGACGTGTTGGAAAAAATCCCACAAGCACAGGCAGTGAAAGCCAAAATTGACAAATGGGATTACATCAAGCTGAGAAACTTCTGAACTGCCAATAAACACTCAGCAAGTTAAGAGGCAACTGACAGAATGGGAGAAAATATTTGCAAACTACACAACTGATAAAGGGCTAACATCCATAAGAATCTCTAAAGAGCTCAAGAAATTCAACAATGAAATGAAATAAGCAATCCAGTTAAGAAATGGACAAAGGAATTGAACAGCCACTTTACAAGAGAAGAAATTCAAATGATCAACAGACCCTTGAAAAAATGTTCAGGATCACTAGCCATCAGAGAAATGCAAATCAAAACCACCATGAGGTTTCACCTCACTCCAGTTGGAATGATTCTCATACAGATATCAACAAACAACAATTGCTGGTGATGATGTGGGGGAAAAGGTACCCTAATCTACTGTTGGTGGGAATGTACACTGGTGCAGCCACTATGGAAGACATTATGGAGATATCTCAGAAATCTGAATATTGGCTTACCATATAATCCAGCCATTTCACTCCTGGGAATTTACCAAAACCAAAAAAAAAAAAAATCAATATGTAAAAGAGTTATCTGTACCCTCCATGTTCATTACAGCACAATTCACAATAGCAAAGATATGGAATCAACCCAGATTTCCATCAGCTGTTTACTTGGTAAACAGATTATAGTATATATACATTATGGAGTACTACTCAGTTGTAAAAATTAAATCCTGTCTTTTGAAACAAAATGGATGCAACTGGAAGCCGTTATACTTAACAAAATAAGTCAGTCACGAAAAAGGCAGAAACCATATATTTTCCCTGTTCCAAAGTAACTAACATTGAGGAACAGTGTTTTTTTTTTTTTTCATACTATTTGTTGAACTCTTTTACTTAGTGTAGGATTAATCACACTATCATTAAGTAAACTGAAAATAGACCATTGTAAAAATAAGAGTGGGAATGGGAGAGGGAAGAAGGAGGAAGGTTGGAGCGTGGGCGGTAAGGAGTGTAGAGTGGGAAGTATCACTATATTCCTAAATCTGTGTATATGAAATACACGAAATTTGTATAACTTAAATAAGATTTTTTAAAAGTCAATTTTAATACTTTTATAATTTTTAAAATTTATTTAAATTGTGTGAAAGGCATACACAGAGAGAGAGAGAGTGTGTTAGAGAGAAACAGAGAGACAGAATCTTTCTTCTGCTGGTTCACTCCTCAAATGCTGCAACGGCCACAGCGAGCCAGGCAGAAGTCAGAAGCTAGAAACTCCATCTGAGCCAACTGTTCGAACTATCACCTGCTGCCCTACAGTGGGCATTAGCAGAAAGCAGGAATCACAGGCAGAGCTCTGACTCAAGCCCAGGTACGCTGATATGGGATATGGGAATCTCAAACTGTGTTTTAACCACTGCACCAGATGACTGAGCAAAAAGCAGCTTTTGTGATTAAAGCAATCACCTAAAGTGATGATAATATGTGATGAGCTTGTGGCTATGAAAAATGAAACATCTTCCATTTCTGAGTAAAGTGTGAATTGCTTAAGTGAAGTTTTCCAACTTTTTGGCAATGAAAAAAAGGACTGAGGTAAAATTTTTGTCACACCCAGATCAAAACACACCACACCACTTTTTTTTTTTTTTTTTTTTTTTTGACAGGCAGAGTGGATAGTGAGAGAGAGAAACGGAGAGAAAGGTCTTCCTTTTGCCATTGGTTCACCCTCCAATGGCCGCCACGGCTGGCACGTTGCAGCCAGTGTGCCGCGTCCAAGCACTTGGGCCACCCTCCACTGCCTTCCCGGGCCACAGCAGAGAGCTGGCCTGGAAGAGGGGCAACCGGGACAGAATCCAGTGCACCGATCGGGAATAGAACCCGGTGTGCCGGCACCGCTAGGTGGAGGATCAGCCTATTGAGCCGCGGCGCCGGCAAAACACACCACTTTTCACAGAGCACATTTCTGTGACCCCTGTACACCCAAATAGGTGGTGAGCTCTTCCCATAAGCAATCAATCAATCCCACAGCAGATTTTTTAGCAGGCACAAGCTGGGTGTCCTCTGAATTCAGTTTTCACACCCTCTGCCTGGAGATAGCACCAGATCACACAAGTCGAGTGCCACAATGATGGAAGAGATGCACGGGGCAAGGTGTGTGGGGAAGGCAGGCAGAATTTCCATACCATCTCCAGATGTGCCACCAATCCCAGGAAGCTCCATGTGTTCCGATCTCTAGAAGCACACTCAAACTTCCTTCTTTTGCTTTTTTATGGAGCTTCATTAGATAAGCAGGACTGGTGACATCACTGGCCACTGGAGAGCAATTCAACAGTCAGCTCCTTTTTCCTTTTCAGAGGTTAGGAAATGGAGCTGAAAGTCCCAACTCTCTAATCATCCCTTGCTCGGTCTTCCTGGCAAGCAGCCCTCATCCTGAAGCTGTGTATCAGCCCCAGTCACATGCCATCTTATTACATACGAGGGACATTTGTATTACTCCAAATATTTCAAGGATTTCAGAAGCTGTCTGTCATGAAAGTGGGAAGAAGACTGAATACGTATTAACATTATCACATGGACACATTCTTATCAGGACACACTGATCACCGTAAGCTGTGTAATGAATAAAATACTTTATATTCTTATTTAGAAGGAGAAATAAGTGACTTCAGCTCCCCCTAAGTAAGAGTTTCCCTGTATTCTACAAGAATATTTCTATATAAGCAAGTTATCGTGGAATATATAAATATATACACACACACAGAACAGAATGGAAGGAACAAGTTGAGGAATGTTCATAGATTTAACTTTCACAGGTAATGGAAATGAGACTGAGAATGCTTATGAGGCTTGTTCAAAGTCACATGGTCCTGTAGATATTGTCTGGAAATCAAACAGTGCTACTTTACCTGGTACAATAACCAAAGAGTTCACCATCATTCTTGTTTTTGCCATATCTGTTCTAGATTCCCATGAGGGCATTTTATGTCTTCCATGGACACATTGTGTACTTAAAATCCAAGATCAATTTTAGAAAGTAATAAATAGTAAATGAATTTCATTTCCATTCAATTTTTTAAACACTCAGGGATGGGAAGGTGTAGGAGGAGACTTCAAAATGTTCATGAAAAGGTAAAGATAATGTAAATTTTCTGAGGCCTTTCTAGGAGCTCTATTTATTCTTTGGGAGGTAAACTGACAGAGAGCGAGAAGGACAGAGAGAAAGACCTCCTACCCACTGCCTCTTTCCCCAAATGCCTTCAAAGGCAGGAGCTGGGCCAGGCGAGTGCTTGGAGACAGAAACTATGTCCAGGTCTCTCAAGCAGATGGCAAGAGCTCAGTTACTTGAACCATTACTGCTGCCTCCCAGGTGCAGATTAACAGGCAACAAGAGTCAGTAGCCAGACCCAGAGCCAGAATTGGCATCAAACCCAGGTTCTCGGATGTGGGACACAGGAGTCTTCATCTTTAGGCTAAATGCCCGCTCCCTCCATGATCTATTAAATCCCTTCATATGTGAGTGAGGGGTGGGGTATCAAGGCAGCAGCTAAATTGACAGGTGCCCCCCCCCCACCCCCATTCTCATTTTGGCAGCAGTTTCAAGTTCTGCTCACATCTAACCTAATCTCTATTGCAACTGAAGACCAGAACCCTCACTTTCATTTCTTGTTGCATTTTTCCTGTAGTCTCTTGAGGATGTATGAAGCGATTTGTGAGAGCAGGCATAGCCAGATGTCCACAAATACAGGAGATGGTGCAAAGGCGTCAATCCAAAGAAGTTGAAGCATTTTAACATGAGTGTAGGAGTTCACTTTTTAATTTGCAAATCTGGATAAAGAAAGCCCATTTATACCCTCCTTGGAGCTATCAGTTGCTTGTGGGCATTCTGCCTCTTGTAACTGAGAGCAAGCTCTGAGATTTTTCTGATTCAAGTCAGATTGACCTGGTGTCTCCAGAAAAACCCTGACCTGCCTAGAGCCAACTGATAAATAATTAAGAGGTTGGGAGAGAGAGAGACACTCTCACCTGGCCTGATCCCTTGAAATGCCAGTGGATTTTCAGATCACGATGCTCTGAGAGAATATTCTTTTCTGATGACTTAGAGCTGGGAGAGAATCAGTAGGAACTAAAGCAATTATACTCATTGTGTAACTTAATGACACGATGTAATGTGTCTGCTAAGTGGATGTGAATATATGTGGGTTATTAAAGCAAGGTTATGGATCTGAAGAAAGCAATAAGCAAACTTTAAAACATTTATGACAATATTTAACAAGCTAATATTAAACAGACTTTTAAGGAGTTTCAGGCAACTTCGTATAATAAATGGAATTAACAAAAAAGAAACAGCAGCTCCGAAGAGTATCAATCCAATCAATCTTTTTCTCATTTCGTAATAACTTATTTGTATTATTCTCCGAGACACTGTGAACATATGTGTTTATTTCTACTTTGATGTATTGGAACTCATTATCAAGGGGCTTTTTCTAAATATCCTCTGAAATATTTATATAAATTACAGGCTTATAAAAATATTGCTTATAAATTGACTTTTATTTTTTTTCTCCTTGCTCCCAAGTCCAATCATTATGCTGTTATTGGGAACAGGGTCTCAGGGTTTAGAGCTCCCCATCTGTGCTGGAAAGTTGACAATTGTTGCATAATACTGGTTTTTATACACATGCATTTATAAACAATTTGAAAAATAAAGTGGACCCTCCTACATACCTAATAGGGTTCACTGTTGCTGGTTTTATTCTTGAATGGTGCTTTCATACACTTGCTCTATGCCTGAGATTTTGCTTTCAATTTAATCTGTAACTAAATGAATTGCTATAAAATTATGTTTTCTAGTTTTATATATTTTATATATATAATGCTAGCATTCAGTTTACCATTTTAAGTTTATTCTTCCTTGCCTCTAAATACACTTGATCACTAGATGCCTGTGAAGCTACCTCCATCATCCATCTCAAGAACATTTTTAACTTGCAAAACTGAAACTCACTATCAAACAACAACTCCACACTCCCTTCTCCCAGCCATGGACAGCCACCATTCTCCTTTCTGCCTTTGTGATTTTTGAGTAAGCTAAGAAACTCAGGTAAGTGGAAGCATACAGTATTTGTTATTTCATAACTGGCTTATTTCATTTAGCACAGTGTCTTCAATTGTAGCATATGCAAAATTGTTACTTCTTTTTAAAGGTGCATGCTATTTTGTTATATGACTATACCACTTTTTTTTCATTTCATTCATTCATTTGTTGCTGGATATTTGTAATCTTTCTAGTTTTTGGCTAATGGGAATAATGCTGCTATGAACAAAGATATACAAAAAGGTTTTGTATTCCTGCTTTCAATTTTCTTTGCACATAAATGGAATTACTTAAACATATCATAATTCCATGATCATGTGTTTTTGAGGCAATGCTATATAATGTTCCTCAGTCATTGCCCCATTTTATATTGATGACTACATCCTTGACAACACTTGCTATTTTGTTTTTTAAAATCCTAGCTGTCCTCATGGTCTCAAGTGACATCTCATTGTGGTTTTGATGTGCATTTCTCTAATGATTAGTGATGTACAACATCTTTTCATGTGTTTATTAACAATCCTTTTTCTTCTTGAAGAGAAATGTCTAATAAATTATTTGATTATTATTTTAAATAAAACTGCTTTGCTGTTATGGTTGAGTAAAATTGTGTTCTTAAATAACTTTTTTTTTTGCTTGTTTCAGTACTTTTAATTCATGGCTTTGAGTTTTGCTTAAGTGCTTTAACAACAACAAATGCAGTTTCTCTACACATTTCAACAGGATTGTACACAGTTTACTGACTACAGTGGCCCATGAAATATTATAGGCTGAATTTAACTGGTGTCTGCATATGTAGTCATTCAAAATAAAATAAGGTCCAAGGGTCAATCCAGTTACTTCTTAGAGTCCATAATTCCTCCAACAAAGATAAAAGAAAGTTAATATATTGACTACTGTGTCTTGTCAGAATATAGGAGTCAACATATGACACAAAATAGATTTTATTTTAGAAATAATAGAGGAATTTGGTTTCAGATAGCCTAGTAAAATACAAGCTAGCAAATAGCAGAAGCCAGAGCCAAGACCCTACTGCTCCTTTTACATCTCTAATTAGATCATTAGATGTGATTCTGAAAAACAATACCTCTTACACCAAATTCAAAACCTAACATTCATTGTGGTTGTTTCTTCCAAGCCATACTACTGTCCACTCAAGTACACAAAGAACAAGTTCAACTTCTGTACTGTCTCTCATCGCTCATCCAATTTAGGGGCACATTCTCCCCAACAAGTAGCTCATACACTCACCACCTATTTTTCCCATCCTTTTTTGGTACTTCCACATTGCAGGTCATTTAGAGTAGAAAACTGAAACAACTTCATAACCGGGCTGTCTGATTTCATTTTTGTCTCTTAGCAGTCCATTTTCTATATCAAAAATCTTTCTAAAACACAAACTTGCTAATGTGTCCCTCTTACCTAATACATGTTAATAAGATTTTTCAGTGCCCTCAGGATGAAATCCAAAGCTCCGTTTACCTTAAAGGCCCATTAGGACTTGCCATTCTTATTTATCTCTTAAATTCTTTTTTCCATTTCTTCTTTCTGTATCTACCTCCAGCCTCATCTAAATTCCTCAAATGATTTTCAGTTCTAGGCATTTGCACATACTGCAGCCTGTGCCTGGAAGATGCCTCACTTCTTTGATCTGTACAAGACTGAATTCTTTTTTTTAAAAAAATGTTCATTTATTTATTTGAAAGGCAGAGTTAACAGAGAGGCAGAGAAAGAGAGAGAGAGAGAGAAAGAAAGAGAGAGAGAGAGAGGTTTTCTATATGCTGGTTCACTCCCCAAATGGCCATAATGGCAGGAGTTGGGCTGATCTGAAGCAAGGAGACAGGAGCTTCTTCCAGGTCTCCCTGATAGGTGCAGGGTCCCGAGGACTTAGACCATTTTCCACTGCTTTCCCAGGTGCTTTAGTAGGGAGCAGCCAGGAACTGAACCAGGACTTGAACTTGTGCTGGCTGCAAGACTGATTTCTCTATCAGTTGTCAACTAAGAAGAAATCCCCTGGCTACTTTCACCCCAAATCTAGGCATAGTGGTCCAAATCTCTGTTGTCACTCATTTAGTGATTTCCCCAAAGTAACTCATCACAATTTTTTCATCTACTTGAAAGATGGGAGGAGGGAGGGAGGGAGGGAGAAGAAGGGGGAAGGGTGTGGGGGGAGGAAGGTGGGGAGAGAGAGAGAGAAAGAGAGAGACTGGAATCTTTAGTCCACGGGTTCACTTTGAAATGTTTTTAACAGTCAGGGCTGGGCCAGGCTGAAGCAGGGAGCCAGAAACTCCATTCAGATCTCTCACATGGGTGGCAGAGTCCAAGCACTTAAACATCATCCACTGGCTCCCAGGATGTATTAGCAGGAAGCTGGATCAGAATCAGAGTAGCGGGGACTCAAACTAGCACTTCAATATGGGATGCAGTTTAACCTGCATCATGGTGCCTGCCCTACATTGTGTTATTTTATCTTTTAAATTCCTATGTGCCTCCAACAGACTGAATTTCCATCAGGCCATGCTATGTGCCTATTTTACACAGAGGTTTATTCAGGTCTCTAACTTAATGCTTAACAGTATGCACTGGATTGTGCCACTCCCCATTATGGCCCCTTCCACAATTGAAAAGTTTAGTTCCTATTGAGAAGTGTTAAGAGGACAGAAACTTAATCCAACAATGATGTTTAGAGGTAAGGCCTCTAAGGCTTTGGAGGTGACAGTGATTAGATGAGATCAGCATAATAGAGCCCTCATGGATGAATGCTGGCTGGTGCTTTATAAGAGAGAGAAAGACCAGAGGACCCACATGCACACTTCCTGTCTCTTCCTGTGTGATGCCGTATACCACCTCAAAACTCTGCATGAGAGAAGGCCATCACCAGACATGTTTCTGACCATTTAAAAAGACTGTCAGCCAAAAAAAAAAGATCTCTTTTCTTTGTAACTTAGTCTGTGGTATTGTATGATTAGCAACAGAGAATGAACTAAGATACCCTCTTCCCATCCTTCAAATTCTTACCTTCAAGTCCTACTCTATGATACTTAAAAAGGTAACTGCATTTGAGGACAGGGTCTTTAAGTAATCAAAGGGCAAGTGTCTGACATAATGGTTAAGACATCATTTGAGATGCCATTTCCCATGTTGGAGTGCCTTGGTCTGGGTTCTGGCTCAGCTCCAGAGTCCAGCCCCATGCTACTGTGCACCCATGGAGGCAGCAGTGATGGGTCAAGTGCCAGAGTCCCTGCCACCCACACCCATGTTGAAAACTCTGATTGAGTTCTGGGCTTCTGGTTTTGTCCTGACACAGCTCCAGTTCTTGCAAGAATTTAGGGCTTGAGCCAGAAGAAGGAAGAAGTGTGCTCTCTCTCTCTCTCTCTCTTTATGTCTTCTGTGTGTGTGTGTGTGTGTGTTGTGTGTGTGTAAGTCTTGTTTTGAGTCTCTGCCTTTCAAAAAAAAAAAAAGAACACAAGGAAGAGGGGTTTTACTAAGTTCTCTGGGTGTATGTTAGTGAAAATGTTAAAGTTCACACTTGTTACTCAATCTCAGTTTGGAATATTGTTATTTTTAATGATTTATCTTATTTTCATTCGAAAGGCATAGTGACAGAGACAGAGGGAGAGACAGAAAAAGATGTTCCAGTCATTGGTTTCTGCTCAGGTGGACACCACAGCCAGGGCTGGGCCAGGGCAAAGCCAGGATGGAACTCCATCCAGGTCTCCCACATGGTGGCAGGGGGCCAGGTACCTGGACCATCTTCCATTGCCTTCCCAGGCTCTTCAGAAGTGAGCTGGATTAGAAGTGGAGCAGCCAGAACTCAAACCATAATGCAGGCTGCCAATGCAGATGGCAGCTTAACCTGCTGTGCTAGATCACTGGTCCCCAGAATATTACTATAATCTAATATCGTCTAGATATTCTCTTCTAATCAGGTTGACTGTTTTAGTTTTTCTATAAATAAAGTAATAGAATTTTTTTTCTTTAGGTATCCATTTCTTTAGTCAGTAAAAACTTGAATTTATACATGTTGTTATGGTTTATGATACTTTAGAAAAACCACACAAACTTTCCTAGAGGTAAGATGTTCTCAGTATTTGCTCATTGGCTTGACTCTGTAAGGCAGTACTTATTTGATGAGTTTAGTGAGTTCACACTAAAATGTCAGTTAGGAAAGCATGTTTTGATGTGTGAAAAGTCATATAATTAATACATGAGACTTCATTTAAAAGTAAATTAGCTCTTCTTGTGGCACACATTTAAAACTGTCTCTGGCAGAAGGATGTGGCTGAAAGCCCGTTGAAAGATTAAACTTGGAGTCAAATGCAACAGGCTTCATATCTCCCCTGCAAGACCTGCAGGTAATGCATTGTTGATACTCCAGCCATCTCCCTGGGTGCCACTTCTCTTCAAAATAGCCTGTACCACAAACAGTGGTGCGGGACTGGAAATAAAAAAACTCATAAAAAATCCCGACAGTGTTGTTGCTATTAACTCTGGCATGAAGAAAGAAATGTTTTCTTTAAGACGTTATAACCGAGGCCAGCACTGTGGCGTAGCACGTAAAGCTGCCACCTGCAGTGCCGGTGCCAGTGCCAGTACTGGTTCCTGTCCGGCTGCTCCACTTCCAAGTCAGCTCTCTGCCATGGCCTGGGAAAGCAGTAGAAGATGGCCCAAGTCCTTGGGCCCCTGCACCCACGTGGCAGACCCGGAAGAAGCCCTTGGCTCCGGGTTTCGGATCAGCCCAGCTCCGTCCATTGTGGCCATTTGGGGAGTGAACCAGCGGATGGAAGACCTTCTCTCTCTGCTTCTCTGGTAACTCTGCCTTTCAAATAATACATTAATAAACCTTTTAAACATTTTTAAAAAGATGTTATAACCAAATAGCCCTTCAAAATCCAGAATAATTAAACCACATCTAAAAGTTATTAGGAAGGAATTGTATGTAGTAAGTCCGCCTACCGTGCTAGAGCGAGGGCTCCCCGTGGAAAACTGCAGGCGTCTGTTCATCCTTAGCTAGCTTCTTCCTTTCAGAAGGTTCCCATCTGCCTTGCCTTTTCTTTTACTTTATTTTTCTGTTCTTTACGATTTATTCTATTTATTTGAAAGGCAGAGTTACAGAGTGGAGGAGATAGAGAGAGAGCGCGTGACCTTCCACCTGCTGGTTCGCTCCCCAAAGGGCCACACAGCCCGGCTGTGCCAGAACAAAGCCGGGAGCTTCTTCAGGGTCTCCCACCTCAGGGGAGGGGCCACCACTTGGGCCATCGTCAGCTTCCGGGTCTCCCACTTGGGTGCAAGGGCCCAGGCACCCACACCATCCTCTGCTGCTTTCCCAGTCACCTCAGTGGGAAGCTGGACGGTAAACAGAACAACCGGCCTCTAACCAGCGCCCACTCGGGATGCCGGCACGGGCAGCAGCTTTCCTGCCACGCCACAGCCTGGCCCTCCCATCCCCCACGCTTCGTGACAGATGTGAGGAAGCAGAAGGTGGGCTCCACAAAGCTGTAAGTTGTCTTTAAACCTGCTTCAGCCCATTTCTCTTACTATATGCGTAATTGTTTCCTGTGCTCCTTAACAGAAGGTTACTTCTTGCCTCACCTTGAGGAAATCTTTAAAGCCAGGTCCATTCATGTTAGGTGTTTTTTTTTTTTTTTTTTTTTTTTTTTTTTTTTTTTTTTGACAGGCAGAGTTAGATAGTGAGAGAGAGAGACAGAGAGAAAGGTCTTCCTTTTCCATTTGTTCACCCCCCAAGTGGCCGCCACGGCTGGTACGTTGCAGCCAGTGTGCCGCGCTGATCCGAAGCCAGGAGCCAGGTGCTTCTCCTGGTCTCCCATGGGGTGCAGGGCCCAAGCACTTGGGCCATCCTCCACTGCACTCCCGGGTCACAGCAGAGAGCTGGCCTGGAAGAGGAGCAACCAGGATGGATTGAGCAGAGGAAGAGAATGGTGTAGAGCTCTGGGTAACTTACTGTTGGTATCTCCTGCACACCCAGGGCACACAGAATGGCATTCTACATTCTGGCATGGCTTGTTCTCAAGAATGTCATGAGCTGACGAACTTTGCTGAGTTCTCAGTGAAAGACAAAGTTTGCTTCTGTCTTTATTGATGAATTTAAATTGTTTCTTCATTATTTCTGTTGTATGTTTAGAGAGCTGGACTGAATGTTCTTTCTGTCTTTTTTGATGAGTACTTAGTTACCTGAAGATAAAAAAAAATTAAGCATTTTCCAGAAATGGACATTTATCTATGCTGCTACTGTAAATGTTGGGTTTTCTGTATTGGGCTACAAATAGTTTTCTGAACTCCACTCATAATACATTTCCCTGGCTATGTGTCTCTAACATCCATAGAAGTGTTGATGTGAGTGTGGGCTTAATAATGAGAAATGATGTATACCACCTAAAAGGCAAAATACATTTTAATTTTTTATAATACATTCTGGATTTTATTTCAGAAAATAAATATGTAACTTTGGAGAGAATCAAAAAGTTGAAAAAATAACCAGAAATTATTCATTTCCTCATCACAGGGGAACTAATTACTAACAATTTTATATAATTTATCCTATACATAATTTCCTCTGATGTAGAAATTTCATATATGATAATAGATTCTGTATTTTTGCAGTTATAGCTTAATACATAAGAATCTACATATTATGAAAATTTTGTGAGCAGCATTTATGACTACAAAATTTTCCATCCCATGGATATAGCCCAATATGTTTTAATTTCAATTTGCTGTATATTAAACTGATTAATATTTATACATGAAAAAAGAAATGGATAAATGTGGAGGTATTTGTGGAACTTGTTAACTCTTCAAGGAGAATAATTTCAAAATCACTGGTCTACATTATGGAATATTTGGGTGCAGGAAATTATTTTCTCATCTCTATAGCTCTTAGCTAAAAAAAATTGCCTGCCATGTGGTATCAGCTCCAATATCTATGTATGAATGAAAGAGAATGAATAATGGATATAAATATCTATCATGGCATTACTTTCTTTCTTGTAGCTGTGTCTAGACAATGATCTGACTAGACATAATAGGCTATAAAAAATTGGAAGCAGATTCAGAACACCAGTATGCAGTAGCCCTTGAAACACTATTAGTTACTCTCAATAGCATGTGCTTGATGTACGGAGGCCAATAATTTGGGAGCCCTGGCTAGTTTTAGGCAATCAAAAGGTAGCTAGTAATTAGAGGTCACTGCCCCAGGAGATAAGACAGAGCAGGATTTAGGATAAAAATGATACTCAAGGTTGCTTTCCAGTGTGATCATGGGCTGGTATCCTTTGTCATTAAAATTGCCACAGTTCCCAAGGCCTCCGTGGTAAGGGGAAGAAAAAATAAAACATCTGTGTCTTCCACCTCTAGGATTCAGCCATCTTACCCACAAATCCCCACATCACTTTTTATTTTCCTCAACATTTCTATTTTTGGCACCTACAGATAAATTGCAGGACCCCACCCTCAGGTGCCCACTTCAGGTTCCTTCTCCTATAGCTGGGGAACTAAGAAGATGATGAGAGAAGGTATTTGTGATGCATCTGACACATTTCCAAGGAGTGATGAGACACAAAATAGATTCTAGTTTCCTAGTCACGCATTTTAGAGTTGATGTCATATGAACATGAATTATTTAAGGAGATTTATTTTTATTTAAAACAAAGCAAATGAACAACAACAACAAACTATTTGGATCTCTGAGAGCTGAGAGTCATTAAAATTTGTGAAATGGGACATTCTGTGATAAAAAAAAATAATGCTCTAGAGATATATTTTGTCCATGTTATAAAAGATGGATTGGAAGCAAACATCAGAATCAATAGGATTTAAAAGTTATAGAAAGCTTTATAAGAATAGGTTTTCAAAAAAATCCAAGGCCAGAAAAGAGAGAATTGCAGTATCATGGAAGCTTTGGAATGCCTTATTTCTCAAGATGTGAAGAAAGACATCCTTAAGTTGTACAGATTTAACACTAAGAATAATTACTTTCATTAGTATTTATTCTAAGAAATGACGTACTTTGTCCTTAGATAAGTTAAAGAAAGGAGATAAAATAGCAAGTCCATTTTGACTAAAGGAATTAAATATTGCTTTCAGAATAATATGAAATGTAGATGAAACACAAGTGAATAAAACTAGTCACTTTTGACCTGCTAAGTCTTAATACACTCAGAGAAGCCAAAAAGAGTTAAAGCATTGCACCTTCCACAGGAGTCCAACTTAATCTCCTTTTCCTTGACCTAAGTCACAAGAATAACCATTTCCAAGAATCATCCCCAAAGAAAATGTTATATGAAACTAAATAATTATTTCTTCATTTAATCACATTGCTGTAACTTTGTCATTTATGTGGAATACACTCTAGGACCTTTAGGAATAACCAACTTAATTAATGTGACAAGAGTTTAAAATTTCCCATCTTGTAGTGGAGGTATAGGAGATTATTTCTTTTTGTAATATCATTCCTTATGAGTATATCCTTTATTTTCTCTTGACTTTTATTTCTGGCATTAATAGCTGACACTCATTTTTTTTTCCAAAAGAACTCCGTTTTTAAAAACCACTTCCCAAAGATTATTTTTTGCACAGTGAACAATAAAGTGTCATATGAGTGTAGGTGAATTGGGATACATATGCTATCTTTATTTAAATAGTAAGTATTTGACTCCCACATGCCAGCATCCTCAATTAATGTTCACATTCATGTAAAGTCATAAATAAATTTAGATCACAAAGCTGTTCACTGTACACAAAGGGGAATGTTCAATCTGTGATTCCCCAAGGCTCGTAATGAAAGTACTTAAATGTTATACTTTGAATTGTACATACAACAGAAAATTCAGATGCGATTGGATTTTTTTTCATATATGTTCAACTGAATCAGGCAGGAAAGCATAATGATATTATGAGAGCAGAGCCTAATTGTATATCAATAGTACTAACAGGATTTTGTTTGGGGAATAAAATTAATTGCCCTGCACTCATTTCATCTGGAAACATGAGCTAAGTATCGTTGTTTTGATTGCTTCTTGGAAGGTGATTAAAAGTAGATAATCATTTTTCACAAAGGCCAGTACACAGGCACAATTGAATAAGCCATAAGTGGTGAATGTGAATTCCATTCTGATTGGGGGCTCCAACTATGAAATCCATTAGATTCACTGCTTTTGTTTGAGCAGCTGTTGATCTGCAAATATATTCAGTGTCAATGTTTATATTAAACATTTAGACACAGTGTGCAGTTTACATTGTTTTAATCCAATAAAGAAGTATCCACAGCCACCAAGTTCTGCATTTATTTGCCTTAGAATGGATCCAAAAAAGTTGTAGTAAGGTTGTTTTTTTTTTTTTTTTTTTTGTTCCTCCACAAGTGAGCACTACATAAAAGAGAAACTGATTCAACATTCTGGTGAGTTCTTGGCAATTTATCTTTCTGAAAAGACATGAACCTTGGAAACATTTTTGTAGACATTAAATATAAGAGTCCATTGCTCTTCCCAAAATTGTCTCCAAGTACTACAGGGAAACGAAGGGAGACTTGGAATTTTCTCCAAGGAGATATGCTATTAGCAGTAACTACTCAAGAAATATGCATTTAGTAAAGTGATGGTCACACTTTACCTGTATTTTTGCTTGATTTTGTCAGCAGATTATGATATTTTAGCTCTATTTTTTATGACTTTGTCAATGTGTAGGATATAAGTGGCAGGGGGCCTGAAAAGAAATACCTGTCCAAAGACTCCTCTTAATCACTTCGTTCTTTTTAGAGTCTTTCTATCACTTTAAATATTCACAGTCCTTTTCAGAAATAAACCTTAGTAGTTGTTTAACCACTGACATGTACCAAAACCTCATTTGTATTCTCAACTATGGTGTGCTTGGGTTGGGAGCTGTATAGAAGCTGTGTCTCCTTCATGCTATCCCAAAAACTCTCTGTAGCTCCCTTTAATCACTCATGAAAATATATAGAATGACTGTTACTGTGCTGGCTTTCCATGAGGTATGCATAAAGTGTTGTGATGGACATTACCAACAGTCTTGCTTCATACAGCAAACAATTCATGCTCATCTTCTTCTTTAGATGGTCATTGCATAATCTAGGAGGAAGATTTGGCCTGTGTGAGTGCCTATAATTTTTGATAGACATGATCACCAAGAAAATAGCAATTGTGATGGGAGGAAGCCAACAGACTAGAAATACACTATCACTTATAATAAACAAATCATGAATTACCTGCCTAAGAGACAAAGGCACTATGCTGTCTGATATCTGGGGCAGGAGTAGGTAGTACAAGGATCAGCTGACTTTTTGGATGGCGCCCTGTTCCACAGAAAAGCAACTTCTCAGCACAGCCTGCCTAGAAACAACTCTAGCTTCATCCCACATTGCTGCTAATATGGGCAAGTGGGCAACACATAGCAGGAGGAAGGGATAGTGAACTAAATGTGTTCCTTAGGTTGTTTTTGTCTGTTTTCAGATTATTGCTTAGAATGGTACAAAGCTCTCTGTTATAACTTACATTATAGTTTCTGCAAGTACATCTATCATAAGAATCCCATAAGCTAAATGAATGGCGTCTTAGAAAATGAATTTTCAAAAATGATTTGAACAGTATCATGGCAAAAGATAATATACCTTTAACTCTGTGTTCAATAACCACATGTTTCTTTTTATTTCTCTTTAGAAACCTTCATTAATAGTTAGTGATAGGTTTAATAGAGGTCAAATGAATAGAAATTAGGATTTTAAATTTATTATTGAGTTAATGGTGTATTCCCAAAACTGCCATTGGAGAATCACTACCTTTGTTCTGCACTTGTGAAGAATAAGCAGATGAACGGAACAGAGAGATAATGAAAGCATTTCTATTATACCTCATCCCATGGCAGAGCACGTTTGAGGTGCACTATATCTTGTGATTATTGTTTTATTTCAGTATGTCAAGTACTGTGCCCTGGATCCCACAATCCATTTGCCTGATAGAAGAAAAAACTGCATAGCTCTTTGCAATTTGGATGCAGTCTAACTTTCGATTTTTCTCAAGAGAGGATCTTAAAAAGAAATTGAATTGTTGCAGGACTATGAGAGAGAATATTAAATGTGAATTAATTAGTCTAGGGGATCAGGAGAGGCATCCCTGAGGTTGTATCCAGTGAAACACACAGGATAATAAACAGTTAACTGTGTAGGACATGGGTTGAGTGGGGAGGACTTCTGAATTTGGGAAACTATGTGGGAGGGAACAGTAGAATAAGAGGCACTGTAGGAACTAAAGTAAATGGAGCACAGGTGGAAGAAAGCAAGCTGGAGAGTGAGAGTGAGCATGACAGTGAAAGAGAGATAGAAGAGAGAAAGAGAGAATAACTGGGAGGAACACACACACACACACATACACATACACACACACACACACAGAGAGAGAGAGAGAGAGAGAATAAGGAGAGCTATGTCGAGATATCGTTATACAGAGATATCTCACCATTGAATGAGAGATGAGTTGGGGTGAGAGGAGGGAGAGAGAAAGAAGAAGAAAATGAGAATGATTTTTAGAAAAAGAGAGAATGACAGAGAAATAAAATAGAAATGAGGTAAGACCGGGATGGAGTAAGCTGTTAAGAGCTGTTAAGACCACTTTAAGCTCTATTTAGATTTTGGACATTCTGTAAAGGTTATGTAAAAAAAACCCTAAGTGTTAACATGATAGTACCATGATTGAATTGGGAAAGTAGTTCACATAAAGGAAAGTGAATGGTTCTTCCTTTTGAAGTTTGAAATCTAATGGAGTTAGGAAGAAGTAGAGAAAGACATGATAAAAAGCAAAATTCAGCAAAGTAAATAACTTGAGACAATCAAAAACAAGGTATATCATGAGTGACAGCAGGAAAACCAACAAAAAGCTGAGGGAGGACCAGAATATGGGGAAGATCTGAAACATGAGTTGAAGAAATGTGTAAGGGACAGGGCGTGTAGCACACAGTGAAGTCACTACTTGGGACGCCAGCATCTCATATCAGACACCCTGCTACTCCACCTCTGATCCAGCATCCTGGTAACGCACATGTTGAAAGGCAGCAGATTATGGCTCAAATACTTGGGTCTCCCACTCATGTGAGAGACCTGGATGGAATTCAAGCTGCCTGAGTTGGACCTGATCCATGTCTCCTTGTTACAAGAATGTAAGCAATGAATCAGCAGACGGAAGATCTCTTTCTCAGTGTCTCTCTCTCTCTCTCTCTCTCTCCTCTCTCTCTCCTCTTTTAAATAACATGAAATAAAAAAATAAATAGCAAAATGGCAAGGGATGATCTTAATCACTATGATAAAAAAATGGTTCAGGAAAATATTTTCAATATCATTAATCCTTTAGAAATACACATTAAAACCACAGAAGATACTACTTCATAAACACTAGCATAGCTTTAGTTGAAAAAGCAAACATAAAATAACAAGGATTGAGGAGGATGTGGAGATATTAGACTATTTGTACATTGGTAGTGGTAGCGTACAACAGTTCTTCTATTGTGTAAAATAGTTTGGCAATTCCTCAAAATGAGACTTATAGAAGTATCATATGACTGACCATATTTTTTGATGGGTAGCAAAAAAATGTTCAACAAATATACAGACATATGTGTCTACAGCAATATTATGCACCATCACCCAAAGGTAGGAACAGCTCCACTGTGTGTCGGTAGAGAAATGAATAAACCACTTATGGCACACACATTCACCAGAATACTATTCAACCATTAGAAGGAATTACACACTGATTCTGTTGTGCTTTGACTCAACTTCAAAAATGTATGAAGTACAAGAAGCCAGGCATGAAAGTTACAAATGGTATGATTCCATTGGCATGAAAGACCCAGGATACATGAACGCATATAAACAAATAGCAGGCTGATGTTTTCTAGAGGCTTGGAGAAGGGGAAAAAATAGATCAATTAATTCATGATGTTATAATCTCCTCTGGAAGTGATTAAAATATTTGACCCTAGATTGATATACGGTTGTGAAATATTGTGAATATGCTGTCACTAAATTGTTCACTACAAAATGGCTAATTTTATGAAATGTGATTCTTATCTCAGTTAAAATAAAAATGAGAAATTTAAGCTTTATGCTTAGGGCATGGTTTTGGCATAGCGTTTTTTTTTTTTTAATTGAATTTTATTTATTTGAAAATCAGAATTGGAGAGAGAAGGAGAGAGAGAAATCTTCCATCTACTCACTTATGCTCCAAGTGGCAGGAGCCCAAGGACTTGGGCCATCTTCTACTGCTATTCAAGGCCATAACAGAGAGCTGGATCAGAAGAGGAACAGCCGGGACTAGAACCGGTACCCATATGGAATGCAGACCAGGGCTTTAACCCATTGCACCACAGTGCCAGCCCCTATGTTGGTTGTTTAAACCTAGCAATCAAGAGTTGTAGACTTAGGCCAGCGCCATGGCTCACTAGGCTAATCCTCTGCCTTGCGGCGACAGCACACTGGGTTCTAGTCCCGGTCAGGGTGCCGGATTCTGTCCCGGTTGTCCCTTTTCCAGGCCAGCTCTCTGCTATGGCCTGGGAGTGCAGTGGAGGATGGCCCAAGTGCTTGGGCCCTGCACCCGCATGGGAGACCAGGAGAAGCACCTGGCTCCTGGCTTCTGGCTTCGGATCAGCACGAATCGCCGGCCACAGCGCGTAGGCCGTGGCGGCCATTGGAGGGTGAACCAATGGCAAAAAAAAGGAAGACCTTTCTCTCTGTCTCCCTCTCTCTCACTGTCCACTCTGCCTGTCAAAAAAAAAAAAAAAAAAAAAAAAAAAGAGTTGTAGACTTAACGAAGTCTCATGATGAGCAATTCAAATCCACATTTTCTGACTTACCATCAGATCCTATAATTATTTTCAGGCTGAAAAGTTTTAGAGGAGATATAAGAGTAAAACTCAGAGAAATACCCTCAGGGAGGTCACATTGCATGGAGCCACTCTGCTGAGAGCCTCGTTTCACAGTTAGGACCCAGCAGAGACAATTATCCAAAGATTTATGAGAAAAGTAATCTGACTGATAGAGAGGATATAACTCAATAACAAAATATTCTTTTTATTTCTAAACTTTAGAAATGTGTGTACGCATGTGTGCGTGCATCTTGCCTTTATTAAAGATACATTGACTATAAAACTGGACAAGACTTGTTAAGAGTGTAATGCTGGATTGTTGTATCTATTTGACGTGCTGTGGAAGGATGACTGAGAAATTTTTCCTGATGCTTGCAGTACAGACACGTGGATGGATAGAATAAGAAATAGATAAGACAATATGGAACTGTTTTATGCTGCCCACCGGCTAAACTTGTCATAGTCATGCTGGAAATAAAGAGATTAAAGAATGTAATCCCAGCTGAACATATTTTTCCTAGGTTTCACTCTTTTTCATTTGTATCATGATTATGGTGAACAAGACAAGTAGTTCTCCAACTTATTTTGCAAGAAGAATCACTGAAGAACAGTGTTAAAATGTAAATTCTTGGGTCTCAAACACATATACTTCAGGGCTAATGTTGTGGTGCAGTGGGTCAAGCTGTCACCTGTGGTGCTGGTATTCTACATGAGTGCTGATTTGAATCCCAGGTGCTCCGCTTCTGATCCAGCTGATTATGCACGTGGAAAAGCAGCAGAGGATGGCCTAAGTGCTTGGGCCCCTGCCGCCAACATGGGAAACCAGGTTGGAGTTCTAGGCTCCTGGCTTTGGCCTGGCCCAGCCAGGGTGTTGTGGCCATTTGGAGAGTGAACCAGGAGATGCCCAGGCCTGCCTGTCTCTCTGTGTCTCTACCTCTTTCTCTATAACTCTGCCTAAAGATTATTTGACCCAATAGTACTTAATCCTGATTATATTAACGTGAGAAATATTAGAAGAGTAAAAGCTTATGGTACCTTCCTAGTCAAGAAATCATGTTTCAATTATTTTATTTTACTTCCTATGGCAAGAGGAACTATATTAGCCATGATGAGTCACACCTACGGAATATTTTGGACAAGATCATTACACACTGTCATATTGCTTTCCTCTTCAAACAAAACACCTTCGTAGTGTTTTTTTATTCATATTTATTTTCATTTTCATTTATGCAACTCATAAAAGGTCTAGAGGAAAGTAGAAGATTGAATTGAAACCCTAAGAGTTAGAGTTTTTAAGATACAGCTAGGATTATTTCAATTCTGGTATATTTGGCTATCATTTATTTAGGACGTATGATAAGCTAGCCATTAGAATGGTCTTTGGAGGATAATAGAGTGTTGCTCATAGTTTCAAAGAACTTCCAGGTTAATCAACTTTATTCAATGCAGTGATATAATTGACAAGCATAATTCATAAATATACAGTACCAGAGAGGACTAATTACCCTGGAAAAGAAAATGAGCAGTGTTCATAAATTTTTATTTTAACATTTATTTATTTATTTTCATTGTATTTGAAAGACAGGGAAAGGGAGAGAGAGAAATGGAGAGGGAGAGAGAGAGAGAAAGAGAGAGAGATCTCAAAGGAGAGATATCTCCCACCTGCTGGTTCACTCCCCAAATGCCTGCAACAGGCATGCCCGGGCCAGGCTGAAGCCAGGAATCAAGAACTCAATCTGGTTCTTGCATTCGGATGGCAGGGACTGACATTTTTGAACCATCACCTGCTGTCTCTTTGGGTGTGCAGCAAGGAGTCAAACCAGGCACTCAGAAACAGGATGTGGTATCCCAAACGGTGACTAAATGACTGTGGCATGTGCCCACCTTGTAGGTGTACAAAAGATGGCATAAGTTGAGATGTTCAGACCGTGTGCAGAGGTAACTGAGTTTGAATAGATTGGATGTGATATATTTGGGAAGTTCTGTGTTTTACATTAAATAGTATTATGTACTAGGATTCGTGTATATGAATACATGTTATGAAATCTGATAGCTGCACAACCAGATAACCTAGTGTGCAGCATCAGACATGTAATTGGCTCTAAGTAGAAAATTCTTAATTCAGTTTAGAGTAGTTTGCTGACTGGGAAACAAGGAAATAAAATTTCTTTTGCAAGTGAAGGTAGCACCAATTGAGGGACCCAAAGTTTTGATGTCTTTCTATAATTCATCTATATAATATGGTGACACACATGAAAAGGCAGAAAAATTATAGCTAGTATTAATGAGGGCCACTCTACAGCAGGCACTGTTCTGACCACTGCACACATTTAAGCCATACTATAAGACAAATGCCATAATTGCTTCTGATTTGTTGTTACTGAAAATGGGGTTAAAGAGGCTAAGTGTTGTGCCCAAGGTCACACAGGAAGGTCATGTAAAGAGCAGCAGAACCAGATGTAACCTGCTTTTATTGGACATAGAATTCTTAAGTCCTTGCTTTGACCATCATACAATACTTCCTTCTAATAGGCAGTAGAGCCCCACAGGCCAAGCCTAGCTACAGCTGTTAAATATTTTCACCGTTTTTAAGCTTCACATCAATTCCCAGAAAGAAAGTGCAGTAGAAAAGAGAGCAAGTTAATTAATAGTTTCCTCAGATCAGACAAAGACAGAACCATTAGAGTCTTCCACTGGCACTCAGAATCACAGTACCCCTCTGAACGTCCCATCTATCATTTCACAGCATGAAAACAATCAAATTATAGTCTTTGAAGGGAAGGTAAATCCAGCCAGGAGATTGATGTTTTTTAAATGAGCAGAATTTGCTGAGCTAGCCTAGAGAAAACTCCACATTATAAGAGAGTTATAGCTGCGAAGAAGGAAAGGGGAGCATCCACACCAATGTCCTATTGAGAAGATGTCTTTTAACGAGGGGCAAGCTGCTCACCTCCAGGACACAGAGCCTGGCCACTATTAAGAAGTTTCACTCAGCTGCTGCATAGACACCGTGGCTATGACCTAAGGCAGCACTCAGAATGATATGCTATCTTCCCAGACTTACCCATTTAGAGATCACTCACACAGCCTGACCCCTTGCTACTGGAAAAGAAGAAAAAGTGAAAACTATTTCCTCACAGTGCATGCTTCATGACCTTTTTATTATCATGAGTGTTAATATTGTATTTACTTATTTAGACATCATTTTATTGTGGGGAAAACACTTAACACAAGATCAATCCTCTCATCACATTTTTAAGTTGATAATATGGTACTGTTAACTATAGTCACGATACTGTACAAATCTCTAGAACCTACTCTTCCTGCTTAACTGAAATGTTGTATCTGTTGAGCAGTAACGTGGTATTTTCTTCCCACTGGCAATTGTCTTCCCTTTCCTGATGAGTTTATTTTAGATAGTTCAAGAGGAAGTATACAGCATTTATCCTTCTTCTTATTATCTTATTATTAGCATTTATTCCACATAGCATCACATCCTGTCGCTCCCCGTCTTCGTGGAGGAACGACACAGGACCCTGCGCTGTTCTTTCGTCTGCTCGGCCCTCCCCGGGTTTGCTGCTGGTTCTTCCCGGGTTGGCTACTATCCCTTCCACCTCCGTGGAAGGGCGGTTCCCCCTGCCACGTTCCCCACTTCCGCAGGGGAGCGGCACACCGCCGGCCGGCTCTCTCGGGGGCTGCACAGGTGTTCCCCTTAGATGTTCCTGGTGCATGCCGTCTCTCTCCTCCTTTATAGTCCTCCTCCGCCAATCCTAACTCGGCTGCCCACACGCCGAGTACGCTGCTCTCCTCCAATCAGTAGCAAGCCCCACAGTTTATTGGTTGAACTGGAGGCAGCTGTGCAGAAGCTGTTTACTTCTCTCCCAGCGCCATATTGTGGGAGAGCAGATGCATAGAATAAGTCTTAATTCCAGTAACTCAGTCTAGTCCGGATTGCTCCCCACACATCTTCCAAATTAATCTATATGGTTGCGTATGACAGAATTTGCTTCCTTTTAAAAGCTGAATAATATGCCACTGTTTGTGTGGACCACATTTTCTTTACCTGTTCATCTGCTGATGGACATTTAGAGTGCTTTTTCTCTTGCCTGTTATGAAATATGCTGTGATGAACATGGGAGTATGTAGATTTTCTCAAGATAGTGATTTAATTTGAACATATACTCAGAAGTGACATTGCTGGGTCATATAGTAGTTCTATTTTTTTATAATTTATTTTTCTGACAGAAAGACAGACATACAGACACAGAGAGTCCCATTTGCTTGCTCACTCTCCAAATGCCAGCAATGGCTGGGACTGGACCAAGGCTGAACCCAGGAGCTTGGAACTTAATCCAGGACTACCAAGAGGGTGATAGGGACCCAACTACCAGGGTTATCACCTACTGCTCCCAGGATCTACATAACTAGATACTGGAGTTGGGAGCAAGGCACAAGTATCAAATCCAGGTACTCTGATGTTTGGCATGGACATTTAACAACTAGGTCAAATGACTACCCTTCAAGGATCTATTTTTAATTTTTTGAGGAATATTCACACTGTCTTGCTTGTTGGCTACACCACCTTACATTCCTACCTGCAGTGTACAGGATATTGAATATTTCTCTATATTCTCACCTTTAACTTTTTGTTTTTTTTAGTGGTAGCCATCATAACAATTAGGGGGTAATAGCTCATTGCCATTTTGAATTTTACTTCCCTAGTAATTAGAGATGTTCAGCATCTCTTCATGTATTTGTTGGCTATTTGTATGTCTTCTTTGGAGCTTAAATATCTTTTTAAATCTGCCCAGGTTTTGAATCAGGAGTACTACTACTGCAAATAACACAAAACCTTTGCAAAGATAATGTAGAGAGAAAGGAGTAACCTTTGAATGAAAAGTTTCTGAGTCGTGTTCACTATAGTTGACACATCTCAGAACTCCTTTAAAAATTCAAAGAACTTGAATGAGCATCTGAACAGTACTCCATTTTAAAGTCGGAGTCCACAGGAAAAAAAAATAACTTGGTCAACGTCATTGAGAAATTTGGTGGCAGTCGAAGTTAACATCTGTATTTCCAAAATCTCATCCAGTGATATTTCTGGTACATTGTAAGTTGGTCTCATTTTATTTTCTATTTCCTACATAGCAAAAGTTCTATGAGCAGTGTTTAAAACATAATTCAGATATCAGCTTATGTCAAATAATCCTTTGATTTTCAAATAAAATAGGATTGACATACCATCCCATATTCAGAGAGAAATTAAAGTTTCTGCTCCACCCTGAAAATTTATGAATTTAATTCAACTTTTCTTTCACATTCTTGCCTATTATTCTTTTCTTCAACTGAATTAGAGAATTTCTCATTTTTTTTTCTGCACATGCAGTCCCATTTTAAGACACTATTAGCCTTCAAGAAAGAAACTCTATTACCTTGAATACTTATGCTGTTGGACTTTTTGTGAATGTAGAGACTTTTCTTTTCCTTCCTTCTCCCCCCCCCTTTTTTTGTTATTCTTTATCAATGTTTCTTATTAAATCATCAGAAAAAATTGTGAAGAGATACAGAGTTTATATTCCTGTTACAGATGTTTTGAGACTTCCTAGGACAATAGGTCATTTATGTCTACTGTCTCCAGACCTCCAGGATATGGGTTTGTTTCCTCTCTTCTCAAATTCTTTTCTCCTCTTCTGTTTTCTGTTTATACCAAGCACTTAATTCCCATATCCTACTGTTTTCTCATGATAACAGTGTTTTTTTTTTTTAATTTTGTTTTGCTTTTGTAAGTTTTATGCCTTTTTCTTACCTGTACTATATGGACTCCATTTTCAACAGTAAATGATTCTGCCAACCAGCTTCCTTAAACAGAGGAGCTGGAATCCTTTTTGCCAATGTAATACCACTATGTTTCCCTTTCTATGATGTACCAATCAAATTTAGCTAAAATTATCTTGCTTATTTATAGAATACAGATATACATGATGGATTTCTTCCCTCATTGTTGATTTAACCTATTTCTATAAATGCGAAAATATGTGTTTATATATTTTTCTTCATGGGCAAACAACATGTTCTTTGCAAACAATGGAAGCAACAGAGCTGGAATACAGTACTTCTACCCAAGAAAAGCAAAGCAATAAGACCAAGGGATAGGGGAATTAAAGTAATCTTGGCTCCACACTGAACTGGGCAAAGAGATCTATAAGATGCCAAATGCTTTGAGGTCTGTCTGTTAGACATGCCTCAGATAGTATGACCCCAGACAAAAAGTGTGAATTATATATCACTGTCAACTCTACAGTATTCAAAAATTCTTTTTTTTTTTCTTTTTGGTCCAAGGAATTGCAAAAATCCTGTTCTCAAGTAGATCTTGTAGGGGACATACAGATATTTATAATTTCTATCTTCTTTAGAAATTCATGTTCCACTTCAAAACAATGTCTGTATTTCTCATTTTAATTCTTAAAATAATTTATTCATTTATCATTTTAAGTAATCTACAAAGAATTAAAAAGCAACAGAGAGTATCAAATGCTGTGATCTGGATATCACTAATGTGCATATTTGATGATAGCAGTGTAAATCAATCTGTATATACAAATAGATTACTGGAAGATGGATGAATGGATAGATTGATAATGGATAGGTGGATTTAAAGATAAATGACAGATGAATAGTTAAAAAACATAAGAGGGAAGAAAAATGATGCATTGACAGACACAAAAATGATTAGATATTCTCAATTTCTACTGGAAATAGGTTAAAATGAAAGGTAATAAATTTACTTTATTTCTTTCACTGGAATTTCAAATAAAAAGATCAAGAAAAGTTAAGAGAATTGTGAAATTAAAGATTTTTTTTCACATCAGGGAATATAATTTATCAAAAGGTCCTTATGAAATTAAGAAAATACATTATTAAAATCATTAAGAGGTTAGAGTCATTATTTCCCCTACATGTTTAAGGCAGTAGAGATTGATTCCTTTTTATGCAAATAAGATAATTAGCACTCTGAAACTTTTTACCCACATCCCATTTTTTATTGCTAATTATATTAGTGTTACTTTGTTAAGGATTATGCAGAGTACATTCTGCTCTGAATTGATAATTTCCTGTTGTTGAAACTTATTTTTACAGATGGATTAAGTGAATGCCAGTTTTAAAGAGTATTTTTTAAAAGATAGAAAAGCAGAGAGGCCAGTATAGGGAAACCCAATGTGAATCTGAAATAAATTCTGTGCATCATATCAAATTTGCCATATTGATGCATGTTAATTTGGAATTGGAGAGGAATTACAGAATCAACCACCAGATTGGCAGGTACCATGACTGATTTTGCCCTTCAGGAGAAGTTGGACAATGAGTTGTCACAATTGGAGGGTGGAGTGCTATTGTCATCTAGTGGGTAGAGTCAGAGTTGCTGCTAAACACCCTGAAGCCTGCTGGACAGCACTCCACAACAAAGGATTTTCTGACCCAAAATGTCAGTAGCACCAGGACTGAACACAATTCTGCTTGAATCCATATCACCAGGCAGAGTGCAACTTCCATGATGAATTTTGTTCCTAATGTTTTCCAGAGTCCACTTGAGGAACACCATCTTATTTTTAAAGGTAAACGTCATTACTTCCTCTGACTATTCCTCCAATGACCCAGTTGCCAATCACCTTCACAACCCACACTGTCACTATTTTATTCTATGTTTCCTGAACATCAAAAAGTATGGTTCAGAGTAGACTATTTTTGTCAGATTAAAACTGGAATATCTTTTCCTAATTACTTCCTAAAAAGCTGTATTTGAAATTTCTTGATGAGAAGTAGGCCTAGATAAGCAATATCTTTTTTTTTTGACAGGTGGAGTGGACAGAGAGAGAGAGAAAGGTCTTCCTTCCATTGGTTCACTCCTCAATGGCCGCTGCGGCCAGCACGCTGTGGCCAGCGCATCATGCTGATCTGAAGCCAGGAGCCAGGTGCTTCTTCTGGTCTCCCATGGGGTGCAGGGCCCAAGCATTTGGGCCATCCTCCACTGCACTCTCAGGCCACAGCAGAGAGCTGGCCTGGAAGAGGGGCAACCGGGACAGAATCTGGTGCCCCGACCGGGACTAGAACCTGATGTGCTGGCGCCACAGGTGGATGATTAGCCTATTGAGCCATGGCGCCGGCCAGCAATATCTTTTTTTTTTAACTTTTATTTAATGAATATAAATTTCCAAAGTACAGCTTATGGATTACAATGCCTCCCCCCCCCCCCCATAACTTCCCTCCCACCCGCAACCCTCCCATCTCCAGCTCTCTCTCCCCTTCTATTCACATTAAGATTCATTTTCAATTCTCTTTATATACACAATGTCAGTTTAGTATATATTAAGTAAAGATTTCAACAGTTTGCACCCACAGAGAAGCACAAAGTGAAAAATTCTGTTTGAGTACTCGTTATAGCATTAAATCACAATATACAGCACATTAAGGACAGAGATCCTACATGAGGAGTAAGTGCACAGTAACTCCTGTTGTTGACTTAACAAATTGACACTCTTATTTATGGCGTCAGTAATCACCCTAGGCTCTCGTCATGAGTTTCCAAGGCTATGGAGGCCTTTTGAGTTCACCGACTCTGATCATATTTAGACAAGGTCATAGTCAAAGTGGAAGTTCTCTCCTCCCTTGAAATCTAAGTCCATGAAAATCGGTGGTTTAAATGTTATCTTACCTATTAAAATAATCATATTAAATGTCAAAGTCAACATATAGATGGGTTTAAGTGTAAAAGTGATCATGTAAATAACAGCAAGTGCCTGATAATAATAATAGAATTAAAAAGGAAGGAAAGTCCAGTATGGGAAGCAGTCCACACAGCAGACCACTAGAATGATCTGTAAATAACACTCTGGCCTCGGAATCAGCCCTTAAGGCTTCCTGGTCTGGCTGAAAGGCCTGTGAGAGCATTTCAGGTATGGAAAGACAAGACTCTGTGGCAAAAAATATCCTACATGGAGGATCCCTGTGAGACCTCAGCGGAAAGAAAGGGTCATCAAAGGATGTACTCTTTTCTGAAGGGAGGAAATAACATCCACTTTGCTTGTGGCTGTGTCCAAATACCAATGGAGTCTATGGTCACAAAAGGCTTCCATAGCCATGGCAGCCCATGGCAAGAACCCTGGATGATCACTGACATCATAAATAAGAGTGTTCATTGTTAAAGGAACAACAGAAGTCACTGTGCACTTACTCCCCATATAGGACCTCTGGCCCTAATGTGTTGTACTATGAGAATCGACTGCAAAGTTTGTTCTCAAACTGTACTCTATATGTTGTGTGTGTGCGTGGGTGCAAATTGTTGAAGTCTATGCTTGGCATGGAGTTGGTCCTCTGTGTATAAAGTCAAACTAAAAATGAATCATAATGAAGAAGGAGATGGGAGAGGGAGAGGGAGGTGTGATGGGAGTTGGGGGGAGATGGGGATATGGGGGAAGGAACCAGTGTATATCTAAAGTTGTATCTGTGAAAAAATGCATTCATTAAATAAAAAATATTTCAAAAAGAAATATAGGCATAGTTTTTTTTTCCCATAGTATACATTTTCATGAACTTTTTTTGATGATCCTTCATATGCATGGATTTAAAAAAATTGTATACCAAATTTAGCTTGTATCTCAATTTTGCATGATCTTTTAAAGTGCCCTTATACTTATCACATACTGTAGCTGTAACTTCTGCAGCTCTAAGTGTGACAGCAAACTTAACAGGAATTTATTTTTTCTCATTCACAATTTCAGGGATAAAGAATTCTTTCTTATGTTAGAATGTAGCAACATCAAGGTTCAATTTATTTTTCTTATTGAGTTTGTAACTTGGAAACAATGGAAACATTTTGCAACTTCTCTTTGACTAATCTGAATTACCAGAAGCACTATTCTTATGCTTTGAGGCCAGTAAAATAAGAATTACATGAATACAAGTACTGCCATAGTGTGTTGGTTGATTGACTGATAGCTGGGACTGCTGATAAATGAATGAGGGGTAGGTAGCATATAGAATGTGGGTACACTGAACAAAGGGATGACTCGCATCTCAGGTGGAACAGAACAAGATTTCATCACACATACTCACAACAGGGTACATCTTAAAGCTTGTGATTATTTCTGGAATTTTTCATTTACTATATTGGTAACTGCAGAAAACAAAACTATAGATAAAGAGGTTTAAAGTAAAGAAAAACATAAGCAAGCAAAAGTAATTTTCAGTTTCTATCTCCTTGCCTATTTCTGTGTTACTTGTATGTCTAACAATGGAGTAAATGATAACAACCATTGCATGCAGGAAACCCCTGTGGCCTCCAGCCAGTAGTCAACTCATTTACACCACCTGTGCTCAAGAGTAATTGAATCACTGTGGTATCTCATGTTTTCAATGTCAATAAATGTATAGTCAATCATAATGTTTTAGCTAAAAAGCAAAACAAAGCATTCCCAATATATGCACAAATCATTAATCAGTTTGTAGCAAAGAAACTACTAGAGTTGTCATGCTTAAAATTAAAGCAGCCATCTCCATATTCTGCTTTCCTGTATTCCAAGGCTTGAATGCCAGCCCCAGCAGTGAGTACTCACAGAAGGATGAAATTAGCTAATTTGCTGATAGTATATTGCTGTAACCCAATCAAGACATATTCTACTATTGTGTAAAACATTCTTTCATTAAAAGGTATCCTTTTGATAAAGTGTTAGAAATATTTTCCTGTGTAGGTATTAGGCCCAGCAGTTAAGATGCTGTAAATATCAGAACAGTGTGCCTGGGTTCTAGTCCTGACTCTGCTTCTGACTCCAGGTTTGTTCTAATGCATGCTATGTGAGACAGCATGTGTTGGCTTGAGTATTTTGATTCTCTCCAACCCTATATGAGAGACACACAGATTGAGTTTAGGACCTCTGGGTTGCTTCTAGCCCATCCCTGGCTTTTGTGGCCACTTTGGAAGTAGATGAAAATCTCTCTATTAAATGAAAATAAACTTAATATATATATGTATATATATATATATAATGGTTGGAAAGCTTAAGTTTAAATTTTGCTTTCAGCAAAACTTTGCAAAATAATAAGATGAAAATACTAGTCTCTGTAAATTTATCAGATACTTAGATTGAAATATATTCCTGTAAGATCTTTCCAGAAAGTTACTTGACTCATTTGGGACACTAGGAATATATCAAAATTGTTAGAGTAGAAAGTATGAAAGAGGAAATTCAGGGGGATGGAAATAGAAATGGAGGAAGACATAGGAAGTATATTATGAAATGTCTGGCACAGCTATCAGAGAAGTTCAGATTCTTTCCTTTAGATGGCTTGTAAGATGATTATTTGATAGGTTGTATTTGTTATACATTTTATGTAGTAGCAGGATTTTAGTGGCTGAGACTAAATCGTTAAGGACAGTTAAGAAAGCATCCCTATAGTTTACATGTGGTGACTTGAACAAGGGCACCTGCAGTGATCAGAGAGTGGACAGAGGCATATTTTAGAGGAAGAATGCTGCTCAAAGAATGGCTAGATCAACATTGTATTAACGATAGAAAATAGACTGAAGAGTCTTCCTATAAATGAAAATTTAAAATCAGAATCTACTCTGCCCTTCCCACTAGTTCAGAAAATATTCAGGTTTTGCTCACAATGCCTCTTCCCTTTTCACCCACAGACAGCACCTGTGTGGTTATTTAGAAGTCTCCACATCTGGAGAAGTAATTTGTTTTTGGACTGTTCCAGTTCCACAGAGTAGTTAGCTATCACTCAGCTGTACCTAGTTCACTCAACCCTGATAATTAAATTAGATTAAATATCTACCAACATCAAAGAGACAATAGAAACTTACCAACAATACCAAAAAGTTCTCTGGGTCCTTCCAGAAAGCTGTGCTGCATTATAATGGAGACAGATGACATATTCCATAGCGGAGTGATGGTCAATTTAAAATTCTACTCATTTCAATATGTCTGCAGTGTAGTCTAGCAGAATATGGTCTCACAAGTGAAGCAACACTTTGGCGGCTCAATATAATAGGGCTGACGTTACTATGGAGTTCAATATTACATGGACATGACCTCATGAAGAAAATTTAATTACTTTAAATATCAGAAGGATGACACCGTGACAATACCATTGGAAAAGTCTTTAGAAAGAAGAGCTTAAGTGTCATGACTGCTGATTTCCTCAAACTCATTTATATTTTTTATTTCTTTATTCATTCTTAGATAAGAGTGGCATCCTCAGCTTTTGCACCTGCTACAAATTTTAGCATCATGTCTTCTCATTTATAAACATTCTTTCTGTCCCTTCTTAAAATAGTACACACACACTAAAAACTAATAAGTAGTAAAAATAGTCATCTCATACTCCTAGGGACAATTTTTTTTGTCTCTCTCTACAAGTGAACACTACCATCAATGCTTATCTGTCAATCTTGTGATAATGTAAAAGCACGTATGTGTGTTTGTGTGTGTGTGTGTGTATGTGAGAGACACAGAGAGAGAGCAAAACTGTGTGTATCTGTGTGTATGAGAGAGAGAGGGAAACTCTGTCATTTTAGTCCATTAGCATAGATAACTTCTGTACACAGTACATTTCTTATTTACTGCATCATAGGAAGTATTTCAAGTCAGCAGGAGTAGATGAATTATCATGACTATATAGTATTGATTGTATTGATGTACCATGACTTATTTAATTACCATATTATTCATGGATATTCAGGTTGTTTACAGTCTGTTAAGGAATGAATTGTGTACCCTCGGAAATTATATTTTGAATCCTTAACCCCATAACAATTCACTGCCTCAGAATGTGACTGTTTGGAGACAGGGTTTTTCATAAAGTTTTTAAATTAAAAGGAAGGAATTGATATGAACTCTAATCCACTATAACTCAGCTCCTTACAGAAGGAGGAAGTTTGGAGGCACAAAAAGACAAAGGATGCATGTACACAGAGGAAAGACCACTGAGGACACTGAAGGAAAGCACCAGCTGCAAGTCAAGAAACTCCCAGAATAAACAAACCTGCCCTTACCTTGATCTTGGCCTTGCAGCCTCTGGAAATGTGGAAAAAATAAATTTCTATTGTTCAAGTGTATCAGTGGGTAGAGTTTTGCTATGACAGTCTTAGCAAACAAATACTCAGTATTTTACATTTATGAAAATCAGGAATTAAAAATCCATATGAAGTAATTAACACATATTTTTACCCCATAGAATAGGGCTGTTGGATGATTTCTGTAAGTGGAAATACCAAACTCATCAAATGGATGTGGGTGTTCATCACAATTTCACTGACCAAGCTTCCTCTCATTAAACCAGTGTCTTCTTTTTGACTTAAATTTTTAGTTTTGCGTCAGACTAGATATATTTTCAATATTTACAGTAGTACAAGCAGAAGTGCTTTCTCCAACTTTCTTTTCTCTCTCTCTCTCTCTCTCTCTTTTTAAAGATTTGTTTATTTATTTGAAGGGCAGAGTTGCAGAGAAGCAGAGGCAGAGAGAGAGAGAGAAAGAAGGAGACGTCTTCCAACGGCTGATTTACTCTCAAATGGCCGCAACGGCCAGAGCTGGGCCAGGAACTTCTTCCAGGTCTCCCACATGGATTCAGGGACCCAAGCATTTGGGTCAGCTCCTACTGCTTTCCCAGGTCATAGCAGAGAGCTGGATGGGAAATGGAGCAGCAGGATTTCAACCAGCACTTATATGGGATGCTGGCACTGCAGGAGGCAGCTTAACCCACTATGCCACAGCGCTGCCCCTACCCAACTTTCTTGTAAGCTTTTCTTGCTTGTTTTTCTATGGGTTGTCTTTAAAAAAATCTGAATAATGAGATAACAATTATCAGTCTTTGTTACCTGACTTTAGAGGTACATCTATTTAGGAAAGTATTCTCTATTTATAATTATGAGATATTAAAGTACATCTATTATTGGTCAGATTATATTTGATATAAGGGTTGAAGCATATATGCATGTTGTTATAAATATATACACACATAAATTATACATGAATTTACCTATTTAATATTATTTCACTACTTGGTAATATGCGTTTTTATCTCACTAATTGTCCTAATTTCTCTTGTGTCATTGTATGCTTGTGATTTAGAATTTAGTAGTTTATTTATAAGTGCTAAGTTTTTGTGGAATTTATTGTTTATTAGAGTTAAATTTTAAAATCAATTTAAAATTGAGTTTTAACCAAAGTTATGGTTGATTTTTTCTACATCTAAATGTTCTTTTTGTCATAATATAGATCTTGCACATTTAAAAAAATCATCATTACCTGTACACACTTAAAGAAAGATTTATTTATTTGGAAGGCAGACTGATAGGGAGAAAGACAGGTGGTGACAAGGGCAAGGGAGAAGCTTCTATCTGCAAAGTTCCTCCTCAAATGGTCACAACACCCAGAACTCCTTCTAGGTCTCCCATGTGTGTGGCAGGGATTCAAGTAGTTGTGTCATCTGCCCTGCTTCCCCAGGTGCATTAGCAGAAAGCTGGATCAGAAGTGGAGCAGTCAGGTCTCGAACTGGCACTTTGATATGGGATGCTGGTGTTGCAAGGGGCAGGCTCCTTAGGTCTTGCACAGTTTTAAATATTACGCATATTTGTATTACTTTTCATAGAATATTAAATAGGATCACTTTTTTAAAAACTTTTATTTAGTAAATATAATTTTCCAAAGTACAGTTTATGGATCACAATGGCTCCCCCACCCCATAACTTCTCTCCCACCCGCACCCCTCCCATCTCCCGCTCCCTCTCCCCTTCCATTCACATCAAGATTCATTTTCAATTATCTTTATATACAGAAGATCGATTTAGTATATATTAAGTAAAGATTTCATCAGTTTGCACCCACACAGAACATAAAGGGTAAAATACTGTTTGAATACTAGTTATAGCATTAATTCACATTGGACAACACATTAAGGACAGAGATCCCACATAAGGAGTAAGTACACAGTGACTCCTGTTGTTGATTTAACAATTTGACACTCTTTTTTATGGCATCAGAAATCTCCCTAGGCTCTAGTCATGAGTTTCCAAGGCTATGGAAGCCTCTTGAGTTCGCTGACTTTGATCTTATTTAGACAAGGTCATAATCAAAGTGGAAGTTCTCTCCTCCCTTCAGACACTTTTCTACACAATATTTTTTACTTTTATTTTTTAAAATTATAGTTTTTCATGGCTGTTTTGTAACTAGTCAACTGAGAATATTATCTAAAAATATCAATATTCATTTTTCAGTGAGTTTTCTTGATTGTTTTAAAAATGCAGGTAAAAGCTTCTTTCATCTTTGTCCAAATTACGTTTTCATTTCCTTTCAGTTCACTCTGGGTTCTGCATCATCTTCTTGTCTCACCTTGAATTCTGTTTCTGCAACTCCTCTGACCTTCATGGTTCTGTGACTCCTGATTTTGTCCTATCTTCTTCCCAATTCCTCTCCCAACCAACAGTCATTCGGGAGACATCCTGGATAGTATCACCAGCGGATCTCTATGGCCTCACTGCAATGTGTGAGGGTACTTGAGGATATTCATGGACAAATGGAATTGAAAGATGTTTATTTTGGTGCAAGGATGTTTAGGAATTCATGCATAGGAGAGTCTTCAAAATTTCATGAAGATGTGTAGCATGGAAAAAACATGCATGGATTCTAACAAAATATTGTTCCAAAATAAACTATGTTTTCATTAAAATTTTTCATTCCACTCTCAGCCACTGGAGCAGACATTGAACAGGGCATGGGAGGCAGGGATTGAGAGCCTATCATTTCTACCATATGCACAGGCAGATGAAAATGGGAAGTGTTTTAATGGAGGGACGATTGTTTGATCAGGCTTTAAAGAAATTCCTTTTGGTCATTGCTGAGCAGTTAAAATTTGTCCCTGGATAATTCCAAGGGCTCCCTTGGCAAGACAGTCTATTTCAGTCCTTTCACCTTCATCCTTTGCCAGTGGTCTTACTTGATCAAGCAGGACAGAAAACTCTAAAAGGAGACATTAAGCAGTAAACAACCTTGATTGTGTCTCCTTTCCCAATCTTTTAATGACTGTCATTCCTCAGCTCCAAGAGGTTGTGTGATCCAATTAGGCAAATTGAAAAAGACTGCTTTTATGCAAACGCATGAGAAAGTTAATTGAAATCAATCCATGTTCAGTGAAAATGCTACAGACATCACTGATAATTTAGAGCAATTAAAAGATGTTGTCCTGAAGGAAGGCAGAGACATTTAGTTTAAAAGTCTGTTAAAGGAAAATTACTGAAAATATTTAAATGATAGTATTCACCTAAGATGGACTAGGGACATCTAACCCAATTAGATATCATAAGGTATTTCTTAGTCAGAAGCTGTGTTCTTGAGACAATTGAGATAAGAATTTTTCAATATATGTCCTTTGTTATTGCAAAATAATCTATTAAAAATAATGAACCCTATTTTTGAAACCAATTCTCATGCAAATGGCCGCTGCAGCTCTGTCCACAGAAAACAGTTCCTCCATCTATGAAATAAGGGTGTTTTAACTGGAATAATGATTTTCAAGCTGTGTTATTCAGAAACTTAAATGTTGAATGTATGTAGAAAATAGGGATACCAAATATGTGGTTCATCTTGTCACTGGTTTCTTTTTGTCTGTGTGTGTGTGCGAGTGTGTGTGTGTGTGTGGCCACAACATACATCACTACGCTATCAACTTTTCTTTGTCTGCAGAACTGGGATTTAAACCCAGGCAATGTGATATGGGATGTACGTGTAGCAACTAACTTCTTCACCATTGCACTGAATACTTGCCCCATCTATACAATTACTTGGGTAATCATCTTCTGTCTCCCAGGTGCATGAGCAGGAAGCTGGAATGGAAGTGGAGTAGCTGGGACTCTAACCGGCACCCTGATGTGCATGATAGAATGATATAGGCTACTAGTTCCAAATGATTAGAGCTGGCATGAGAGACAAAATAAAAGCAAATCCTTCACATAAGAATTTCCCTTAGAAAATGATTTCTTCACAAAATGAATACTTAGAAAAGTTGAAATGAATCATTTTGCATTTGGAAAAAAAAAAAAAACCTCAATAGTAGATACATGACTTAAAGTCCTTCCAGGCCCCAGTTTTTTGGTTTTTTTTTTCAGATTTATTTTTTTATTTGAAAGTCAGAGTTACACACAGAGAGGAGAGGCAGAAAGAGAGAGAGAGAGGTCTTCTGTCCGCTGGTTGATTCCCCAGTTTGCCGCAACAGCCAGAGCTGAGCCAGTCCAAAGCCAGGAGCGAGGAGCCAGAAGCTAAGAGCTTCTTCTAGGTCTCCTATGTGGGTGCAGGGGCCCAAGGACTTGGGCTATCCTCCACTGCTTTCCCAGTCCATAGCCAAGAGCTGGATCTTTAAGTCCCAAGGGTACTAGCCCCCTTTTCTGGATCCAATAGTGATATTGCCCTTCTCTATACTCATTAAGTCATTGATCACCTATGTAATTCTGCTGGGCCTTCTCTTTGCTCACAGAATACAAGGACCATCTTGGAGTAGCATCAAAGTATCTCTTTGCTTTGGCTAAAACACAATAGCTCCTTGTCAATGCTAAACTTCAGGTTCCCTAAGCACATTCTAGGGTACTTCAAAAGGTTTGTATGTTTAATTTGGTGCAAAAATTACTGAAATTCCTGCAGAGTTGTTTCATCATACACATTTCCAGGAACTTCTTGAAGACCACTCATATGTATGGATTGCCACATTTTTTCCATTCAAATAAACATCTTTAATTCTGTTTTCCATGAACTTTTTTGAGATACCTTCATTTTCTTTCTTAATATTTAAATTCCACATACAGTCTTTCTTGCTAAGTTTACTTTTACACATTAAAAAACATTTATCTGGAATCCCTGCCCTATTCCCCATAAAATCACCCTATGCTTTGCTAATAATTTTTTAAAAATTCAAGTAAGTATTAAAACCAATCCCCTATGCAGTACCTTGAATTCAGGTGCTAGATACCATTAGATCCTAGTCTCCCAGTCTCTCAGCCTCTGTCCATTACATTAAAATCCCTTGCCCTCTTTTTATGATTTAAAGTCAGCCTTTACTAAAAGTAACTCACTGAACTGTGGGAGTAGCATAGCTAGGCCCAGTAGGTCCTTAATCACCATACTTACTAGGTCATTATTTCCCCTATAGATGGCATATTGGTGTTTGGTCTTGTCTGGGATGGGGGTGGAGTTCAATTCCTGGAAATCCAGGTGTGGAGCAAAATGTAATTTCCACTTGCATATAGCCCTTTGCTCATTAAAATTCCCTAGAAAACATGATACTGCATAACCACCAAAGGAAGGCCTCAAGAACTGTGAACCAACCAGAGACCTGGCCACATGCTGAACACTCATCTCTCAACTCCAAGTGCAATCTGTAAGGACCTTTACCCCTAACTCTCCTTGGAGCCCAGGAATTAAGTGATAGCTGCCTGGATCCTTGCTGTGAACTTTTCAGAAATCCTACTTTCTTTCATCATATCACGTCAGATGAGTGGACTTGGAGTTTTATAACAACTCCTCCAACCAGGTGCGGGGGTGTTTTATAATACCGGTTTTCTCTCTATGTAGCCTTGCTTTGGTATTCTACTATAAAGATTTTTGAAACTTTGTTTCTTGTTGCCATCATATCACCGCAGGAGCACTCAGTATGGTGTCCTTATCACCTGTGTTTGTTTATGTTATTGTTTTCCACCTATATCTCCACTGATCATTAGAATTCTTGGTTGGAAAGCAATTCCATATTTTTAAGTATTTCCCCAGACTCCAGCCTGTTACAAGAAAATAGTGAATGGACAATTGTAACAAAGAGCTATGTAGAGATAACATTGAAATGAGGATCTGTGGATCTGTAGTCCTCCTTGTGAGGTTGAGGTGAGGAACAAGTCAAGGAGAAACTTGAATTCTGGATAATTAGTGCTCCAATAGACCACCGGAGCAATGCTTTGTTCCAGAGGATTTTCTGGAGGAAACAATGCACAGCCTTTGATAGGACTGCAATGTTTAACCCTGATAGACTCTGAATGGCTAAAATGGCAACACATGTTGTTTAGCTATCAAATTGTGGGGCTGACACTGTGGCAGAGTGGGTAAAGCCACCACCTGCAATGCAAGCACCCCATATGGACACTGGTTCAAGTGCTGGCTGCTCCTCTTCCAATCCAGTTCTCTGCAATGGCCTGGGAAAGCAGTGCAAGATGGCCCAAATTCTTGGGTCCCTGCACTTGAGTGGGAGACCTAGAAGAAGCTCCTGGTTCCTGGCTTTCGATCGCTCCAGCAAATGACTGTTACGGCCATCTGGGGAGTGAACCAGCGGATGGAAGCCTTCTCTCTTTCTGCCTTTTTGTCTGCCGCGGCGGCCATTGGAGGGTGAACCAATGGCAAAGGAAGACCTTTCTCTCTGTCTCTCTCTCTCACTGTCCACTCTGCCTGTCAAAAGAATAAAAAATAAATAAACAAATAAATAAATAAATAAATAAAATGAAATATAACCCCCTCACAGTGTTAAGCGTTTAATTGTGAATACACCAATTTGTGCCCATGGCCATAGGCTGGCTTTAATAAACTCTAAAGCTATCAGGAGGAAGAGCATTATGTTTATTTTCCAGATGAAGGAGTAAGTTTGAGACATAGTCAGAGATTTGCCATAGACATATGAAAATGAATGAAAATAAGCTTTACCCTCAAGCAACTTCAACTCCAGTGAAAGGTAAATATAAGCAACCAGAAAACAAAAATCCCCTTTGATAAATGTTGGCAAGGTGTTAAGAAAATGGTGGCATACAGGAGAGGAGTATTTGACTTCTTAGACAGTTGAGAAAATACCGACTGGCAGCAATAATGCCCCGCTGTGCAAGCTCTCAAAGACCATTAAAAGTTAGCCAGGGGAACATATGGATCAAGGATATTAAAGACCAGGGAGCAAAGCTTCAATTGTTTGAAGCAAGAGAAAAATTTTCTATTCAAGGAAACTCCCCTGGGTCAATAGGTCTAACACCTAAGGTGAGACTGCAGCTCAGTAGGAGGTGTGATGAAAGAAATTGCTAAGGAGAAGATCATTAGCAGTATTTTTTGCCAAGCTCTAGTTGGACTTTATCCTGTATGAAGATATCATTAGCAGTGTGAAGAGCACACAGGAGTGGGGTAAATAATTGCAAGACCATCAGTTGCAGGAATTCCAGCAGGAAATAGTAGTTGTCTACTTTAGTCTCATGAAAACTGATAACAAAATTGTTTTGGAATTCACATCAAGGGGAGTTGACCTTAATTGGAAAAGGGCATGCAGACAAAAATTGCCTAAATGAGACATAAAAAGTTTAGAACAAAGGAGAGGAATAAGGGAGACTGGACTCTACATAAGAAGCTGCATGAAGGAAGACTCAAACTGAATTACTCTGTCAGAGGAGCAGTGGGGCCATCCAGAAGACCAGTTTGGATGGAGTTGCACCCAGCAAGGATCCTTGGGTTAACAAATTGACAGTGGGGATGGGAAAAGGATAATGGAAAACAGAAATTCAGTTATAGAATTATGACTACTTAGTTGGTTATTGACTTATTAGACTATGGGATTGGGGGGAGTGGGAAAATGACAAGAGTTAGAATTTACTGGACTCCATATTAATTGCATCATATGTAGACTGCTATGGAAAAAATGGGTTTCTCCCAATAACTGTTTCATATTTCACAAGTTTTTTTTTTTAAAAGAACATGCTAATTCAATTTTGATATCCCTTATCCAAAATGCTTGGGAACACAAGTGCTTAGGATTTCAGATTTTGCATGTGGAGATATTTTCATATACATGAGATATCTAGAGGATGAGTCCCAAGTCTAAACAGAAAATTCATTTATCTTTTATATATGCTTTATACATGCAGCCCGAGGTGATATATATAACATATGTTTTCAAATTTTAATTTTTTTAATTTTTTTAACTTTTATTTAATGAATATAAATTTCCAAAGTACAGCTTATGGATTACAATGGCTTCCCCCCCATAACGTCCCTCCCACCTGCAACCCTCCCCTTTCCCACTCCCTCTCCCCTTCCATTCATATCAAGATTCATTTTTGATGCTCTTTATATACAGAAGATCAGTTTAGCATATATTAAGTAAAGATTTCAACAGTTTGCTCCCACACAGAAACATAAAGTGAAAAATACTGTTTGAGTACTAGTTATAGCATTAAATCTCAATGTACAGCACATTAAGGACAAAGATCCTACATGAGGAGTAAGTGCACAGTGACTCCTGTTGTTGACTTAACAAATTGACACTCTTATTTATGGCATCAGTAATCACCCTAGGCTCTTGTCATGAGCTGCCAAGGCTATGGAAGCCCCCTGAGTTCACCGTCTCTGATCATATTTAGACAAGGCCATGGTCAAAGTGGAAGTTCTCTCCTCCCTTCAGAGAAAGGTACCTTCTTCTTTGATGACCCGTTCTTTCCACTGGGATCTCACTCATGGAGATCTTTCATTTAGGTTTTTTTTTTTTTTTTCCAGAGTGTCTTGGCTTTCCATGCCTGAAATAGTCTCATGGGCCTTTCAGCCGGATCTGCATGCCTTAAGGGCTGATTCTGAGGCCAGAGTGCTATTTAGGACATTTGCCATTCTATGGGTCTGCTGTGTATCTCACTTCCCATGTGGGATCGTTCTCTCCCTTTTTTATTCTATCGGCTAGTATTTGCAGACACTATTCTTGTTTATGTGATCCCTTTGACTCTTAGTCCTATCATTATGATCAATTGTGAACTGAAATTGATCACTTGGACTAGTGAGATGGCATTGGTACATGCCACCTTGATGGGATTGAATTGGAATCCCCTGGTATGTTTCTAACTCTACCATTTGGGGTAAGTCAGCTTGAGCATGTCCCAAATTGCACATCTCTTCCCTCTCTTATTCCCACTCTTATATTTAACAGCGATCACTTTTCAGTTAAGTTTCAGCACTTAAGAAGAATTGTGTATTGATTACAGTATTCAACCAAAAGTATTAAGTAGAACAAACAAACGAAAATGCTAAGAGGGAAAACATATTAAGTTGCTCATCAACAGTGAGGGCAAGGGCTGATCAAGTCACTGTTTTTCATAGTGTCCATTTCATTTCAACGAGTTTCCTTTTTGGTGCTCAGTTAGTTGTCACCTATCAGGGAAGACAAGTGGTATTTGTCCCTTTGGGATTGGCTTATTTCACTCAGCATAATGTTTTCCAAATTCCTAACAGGGATCACTTTTCAGTTAAAATTTAAACACCTAAGAATAATTGTGTGTTAATTACAGAGTTCAACCAATAGTACTAGAACAAAAAAAAAATACTAAAGTGGATAACATATTACATTGTACATCAACCGTCAGGACAAGAGCTGATCAAGTCACTGTTTCTCATAGTGTCCCTTTCACTTCAACAAGTTTCCCCTTTGGTGCTCAGTTAGTTGTCGCCGATCAGGGGGAACATATGATATTTGTCCCTTTGGGACTGGCTTAATTCACTCAGCATGATGTTTTCCAAATTCCTCCATCTTGTTGCAAATGACTGGGGTTATTTTATTTATTTGAGAGAGAGAGAGAGAGAGAGAGAGAGAGTCTTACCTAATGTTTCACTCTTAAATGTCTGCATTAGCTGGGAATGAGCCAGGCCGAAATCAGGACCTGGGAACTCAGTCTAGGTCTTTCATCAAGTGTCAGGGACCCAAGCACTTGAGTCATTATCTGCTGTCTCCCAGGATCTGTGTTAGCAAGAAATTAGAATTAGGTGCAAAGCTGGGATTTAAACCTGGGCATTCTGATATGGGATGTGAGTATCCTAACCAGCATGTTAACAACTGCACTGAATGCCCTGCCCATTTATAGCATTACCTGCTGCCTCCCTGGGGTATGAATAGAAAGTTGGACTGCAAACAGACCAGTACTTTATCAGGCACTTTGATTTGACCATGGTGCCCATCTCTGCAATGTTTTTAATAATCTTGTGTGTGAAGCAATTTTGTGAACACTGAGTCATCAAATAACAAAAATGACGTCCTCAGCCACTCCTGTGGACAACCTGAGGTTACTTGGCATCACCATCACTCCTGATTCTGGATTTAGAGGATATCAATAAGCAATCATGTCTTACATTTACACATGATCATAAATGTTAAAAATGCAATGTACAAGTTGTACACTGAAAAAAATATAAGGTGCTCAAGTTCACGAAGCAGCTGAGTAGCGTCACTAGAACACCTAGAACTGCTTTTAGACGACAGCAACAGCCAACAAGGGCAGGCGTTCACTGTCCACCTGCAATTCCATGTTGATCAAAAGGTTATTGTAAGGACTGGCATTGTGGTGTAGTGGTTTAAGCCTCTACCTGCGGTGCCAGTATCCCACATAGACACCAGTTGGAGTCCCAGCTGATCTACTGCCTTTTTTTTTTTTTTTGAAGATTTATTAATTTGAATTTCAGAGTTACACAGAGAGAAGAGAGAGAGAGAGAGAGAGAGAGAGGTCTTCCATCTGCTGGTCAGAGTTACACAGAGAGAGGAGAGACAGAGAGAGAGGTCTTCCATCTGCTGGTTCACTCCCCAGTTGTCTGCAATGGCCAGAGCTGTGCTGATCTGAAGCCAGGAGTCAGGAGCTTCTTCCGGATCTCCCACGTGGGTGCAGGGGCCCTAGGACTTGGGCCATCTTCCACTGCTTTCCCAGGCCAGAGCACAGAGCTGGATCAGAAGCAGAGCAGCCAGCACTCGAAACAGCACCCATATGGGATGCTGGCACTGCAGGCAGCGGCTTTACCCACTATGCCATGGCGCCAGATCCTGCTCTACTTCCAATTCAGCTGCCTGCTAATGGCCAGGGAAGGCAGTGGAAGATGGCCCATGTGCTTGCGCTCCTGCAGCGGAGTGGGAGACCCAAAAGAAGCTCCAAGTTCCTGACCAGCCCCAGCTTTTGTTGCCATTTGGGAAGTGAACCAGCCAATGGAACCCCTCTCTCTTTCTCCTCTCTGTCTGTAACTCTGCCTAGTGAATAAGTAACTGAATCTTTTTAAAAAGTTATTGTACACTGTGGTTTTTTTGTTTGTTTTGTTTTGTTTTTGAGAAGTAAAGTCAGAAGTAGTTGAAAAACCAAGAAGTCAGTTATCCAGGGATGAGTAGTAATTTTCTAGGTATGGCATCTTGTTGATACTTGAAATTTTTCAGACTTTGGAGCATTTTGAACCTTCAGATTTGAAATGTTCAATCTGCAGTTACATAAAGCTTGTTTCATAGAGAAAAGTAAAATCTGTGTTTGACCATGCCAACGTAAGCATTTCTGCCACATATTGCTGAAAAATGACATCCTTAAATGAAGGGACTTAGACTTTTTAAAGATAACCTTTGTTTCCACACTCAGTGAACACTATTATATGTGTGGGATGGAATTGTGCTGTGAATATAAAACTTGTATAGAAGTTACAAACTCACGAGTGGGCAAGTACTCTAAAGAATATTACATTAATCCCACCACCTTTAAACAAATGTGAAATAGAGCATTCAGAGAGGTAAAGTGACTCCAGCACCATGATGGAATATTTTTTTCTTTAACTAGTTTTCCAGTATTGCTTTACTCACATGATGGGGACCCTTTTAAAAATATCTGTCACTGAGAAATTTAAGCTAATGGCTTCCAAGTCCTCATTATCCCCTTGACATGCCACCCTATGTATCAATTTAGACTGTTGTGAAGTGGAAATGACATTAAAACATCAGTGACTCAAAACCAGAAATGTGTATTTCTTGTTCATGCTATCACATGTGGGTTGGGTGCTCAGCTCCCCATTATATTTTACCTGTCTCTGGGTAGGAGTCAGCCCTTATGTACTTCCACTTGGGGGAGGCTTGGGTCATATGTACTCACACACAGTTGGGAAGAAAAGCCCATGCACATGTCTGAGATGGAGACTTACAGTATCCTCCTGTGAGTGGAAGGAGAAGAGGACTGGGAAGGTGGCTGAGCAGCATTCATATCCAACATGAATTCTTTGGACATTGTCTTCATATACTATATCACATTAGAGTTGACAAAATCACGTGGATAATTTATCTTCTAGAACTGTTTTCTTAATGGGTATTTTGTTACCATGTGTATTCTCCTGAATGAAAGAAATATCCATAGCAGGAAAGCCCTAAAGTACCAAAAGGAGAGATGATGAAGAGAATGGCTTCTTTTTTGTAATCTCATGGATGAAACTGTACCTAACTAAGAATCAGATTATTCTGGAGGTGACGAAGAGAGACGAAACAGAGGATATTCATTGAAATGCCTGGGACCTCCTAATATTTCCTGAGGTTCATGGCAATAATAATCTGTCTTTCATGGGCTTCCCACAAGATCAAACCACATATTTCTTCTACATATCTAACTGGAGAGAACAAGTAAAAGGATGCCAGGAACCTCTCACATATTCCCAAAGGACTAAAGCAGGTAGAGAAAGTGATGTGGGTGCTGGCAAGTATGCCTTTCAGGTATATCTCTGAAAGATGAGTGTTCAAAGTGTGGTGGAAGGAGGGAGATGAATACTGAGGCAAACACTTTGAGAGAAAAGAAGGGAGTTATTTGGGGAGCGAGCAGCCAGCTGTCACAGAAAGTGTGTCAGCATTCACCCAGAAGCCCATTTCATGTTTCTAGCTTGTAGATTTTTTTTACTTCTTTGTACTCTCCAAGATGTCCATTTGGATTCCATCGCCCCCTCAATTGTTATGTTAATTTTCTCCACCAAATTATTCAAACCCGATTCTAATCTTACAAGATTTAACTATCTCCTCTATTATAACCAAAGGCCAACATGTTCCAACAAATAAAATGGGCTTCTAGGTGCAGATTTGGAGCTACCATTACTCTATTTTATTCATATTCATTCATGTTTTACTTACATTCCATTGTGGGCTGAGCATTGAGTTAAATTTTTGGAAGCAGAATAAAAAAATATTGATATCCAACAATTAGACAAATGAGAGATTCTGGAGCCCTCTATGATGTGTTTTTCTGTCTGATTACTCAGTGCTGAATAGGGGTGAGAATCAATGGAATGTACCAGGACAAGCCATGAATGCTGACATCCACCACCCCTGACATCTAGACTTCTAAACCCATCAATGAACAGTAAAACTGGCAAGACAAATGCCCAGTCACTGGGGAATTCCTCTGAGAAAACTAGGATTTCTGGATGCACAATCCAACTCCTTGCCTCCCCTGGGTCAAGTTGGAAGGTGGTATCACTTTCTCATCATGTGAAGTTTTACTAGGGGTAGGGTATTCAGCAAGAGTGCCCTGAATCTTCTTGACTGCTTCAAGGAGTCCCATTTAATTCTTCCAAGGTGCAAGAGCCTTTCAATGGGTGTGTGATCGCTCACAAGAGCATTTGTTCCTGAACTGTTGCTGAATTGGTGTGATTGTGGAAGGAAAGTGGTTCTAGGCCTTCTGACTCCATCCTGGTAATGTTACATCTGATGGCCACAGCGATGAAAAAGACCATGAGACTTCCGTGAACAACTAGGCTTCAACAAGCTAGATAACACAGAAGAAATTAATACATCCCTAAAAACATAGACAACATCAAGACTAAATCATGATTAAATAAAAATTTGGAATAGGTCTTTAAGTGGTATGAAATTATGTAATTAAAAAAAAAAAAAAAAACTCCTAATAAAGAAAAGCTCACAACCAGTTTCAGTGGTGAAATCTACCAAACCTTTAAGTAAGTAATGCAATCCTTCTCAAACTTTTCCGAAGAATTTAAAGAGGAGAAACACTTCCAAACTTTTTTTTTCCACAGGCAGAGTGGCCAGTGAGAGAGAGAGACAGAGAGAAAGGTCTTCCTTTGTTGTTGGTTCACCCTCCAATGGCCGCTGCAGCCTGCGTGCTGCGGCCGGCGCACCGCGCTGATCCGATGGCAGGAGCCAGGTACTTCTCCTGGTCTCTTATGCGGGTGCAGGACCCAAGCACTTGGGCCATCCTCCACTGCACTCCCGGGCCACAGCAGAGAGCCGGCCTGGAAGAGGGGCAACCAGGACAGAATCCGGCACCCCGAAAAGGACTAGAACCTGGTGTGCTGGCGCCGCTAGGTGGAGGATTAGCCTATTGAACCGTGGCACCGGCCCCAAACTTGTTTTATAAGACCAGCATTACCATGCTATCAAAATCATAAAGACACCAAAAGGAAAAAAGCTAAAGGCCAAAATCTTTGATAAATATAGACGCAAAAATTCTCGACAAAATTTGAGCAAACTGAGTACCATAGCACTTTAAAGGATTATACACCATAACCAAGCAAGATTTACTCCTAGGATAGAAGGATGGCTCAATGTGTGAAGATGAATGTAATGCACCATATCAACACAATAAAGGCAAAAATACCATCTGATAATTTCAATAGGTATAGTAAATGTATTTTAAAAAACCCAAAACCTTTCATGATGAAAATTCTCAACAAACTGAATAGAAGGAAATTGCCTCAAAATAATAAATATTTAAGAAAGCACATAGCTAACAACTTCCTCAACTCCAAGAAACTGTAAATTTTGTTCTAAGATAAAGAACAAGGCAAGGAAGCATATTCTTATCACTTCTATGTGACTAAGTTCCAGCTAGAACAAGAAGAAGCAAAAGCCGTTCAAATCTGAAATAAAAATCTCCATATTTGTGAAAACTCTGATGACCACACCAAACTCTTTCAAAGGATTAAATTCAGTGAAGTTGCATGATATGAATCAACATAAGAAATTAATTGAGGCTGCTGGCATTGTGGTTTGGCAGGTAAAGGAGCCTCTTGCAATATTGGCACCCTGTCCTTGAGTCCTGTCTCTGCTGCTCTGCTTCTAAGCAAGGTCTCTACTAATGCACTTGGGAAGATAGCAAAAGATGTTCCAGATGTTGGGGTCCCCTACTACCCACATGGCAGACCCATATGGAGTTCCTGGCTCCTGGCTTTGACCTGGCCCAGTCCTGACTCTGTGGACATTTTGGAAGTGAACCAGTGGTCAGAAGATTTTTCTGCCTTTCTTTTTCTCTCCATCACCTTGCCTTTCAAATAAGTACATAAAAAATAAATATTTTAAAAAATCCATTGTGTTACTATATGTGAATAACCAACTATTAGCCAAGCAAATTTGGGAACCAATCTCATTTACAATAATATTAAATTATGAAATACTTATAGACAAACTTGACTAAGGAAGTAAAAGTATTATATACTGAAAAATACAAAACACACAAACAAAAAGGTAAGACACAGAAAGCAAAAAGTCTTCCCAGACTAAGTGATTAGAAGAATTAATATTGTTAAAAATGTCCATTCTAACCTCAAAAGACTCACAAAATCAGTGCAACCCCTCTCAAAATCCCAGTGGCATTTTTTATAGAAATAGAAAAAGCAATTGTAAAATTCATACAGAACCATAAAAGGCTACAAATCGCCAAATCAATCTTCAGATGTAAGAGCAAAGCTGGAGGCATCACATGTCCTGATTTCAAAATAAATTACAAAGTGACAGTGATAGAGATAGTATAAAGACAAGATAGCTAGAACAATGGGACATAATAGAAGACCCACAAATAAACCTATGCATATATGGTCAATTCATTTTTTGACAACAAGCCAAGAATATACAATATAGAAAGGACAGTCTCTTCAATAAATGACATTGAGAAAACTGGAATCTACATGCAAAAGAATATCCATGCCCAAAATTCAACTCAAAATACATTAAGGATTTAGATATTCTACCCAAGGCAGACATTTATTTAAAAGTTAAAATGTCTGCCTCTCATAACCGAGTGCCTGTGTTTAATTTCTGGATCCCACTGCTGATTTGCTTTTCCTGATACTGCAGACTCTGGGAGGCAGCAGGTGTTGTCTCTAGTAATTGGGTTTCTACCACTCACATGTGAGACCTGAATTGGTTCCCAGCTTTTAAGGGTGTTTGGGGAGTGAATCAGCAGACATTCATATTCTTCTCTCTCTCTCTCTCCCTCTCTCCCTCTCTCCCCTCCCCTCCCCTTTCATTCTCTGCCTCACTCAAATAAATAAATTAAAAACAAAATAAACAAATTAGACCCGAAACTGTAAAAAGCCCTAGAAGAAAACCTAGGGAAAAACCTTCATGATAGTAGTCTTGACAGTGACTTCATAAGTAGGACACCAAAAAACACATTTAATAAAACAGAAAACACACACTTGGACTACATCAAAACAAAAAATTCTGCACAGCAAAAGAAACAAAAGACTGAAAAGACAACTTACAGAAAAGCAGGTAATAATTGCAAATTATATACCAGACAATGAATTCATCCCAATAATATATAAGGAACCCTTACAATGCAAAATTTAAAAAGAAACATAGTAATCACATTTAAAAAAGGGTGTAGAACTTGACTAAACATTTTTTCCAAAGAATATTTGCAAATGACCAACAGTTGTGTGTAAAAAAAAAAAAGAGAGAGAGAGAAAGAAAGAAGGAAATAAAGAGGGGAGGGAGAGTGAGAGAAAGGAAAAAAAACAAAGGAAGGAAAAGCCTAGTTATGCCTACTCCCTCACTTTTTCTCTTCAGTGGTTTTTCTGTTGTTTATAATTAACTTTCTTTTTGTGTGCATATCTCCTTGAAAACTATAATATCATGAACGTAATGAAAGGCTTCTATTCGCAAAACCTGAGATGATGTCTAGGATGTAGTCAACACTCACTGAACATTTTATGAATGAATGGATGATTTAAAATTACAGCATTACAGTTGTTCTATATGAAACAGCTCCCTTCTGAGGATTCTCTGAGAGTGTCTCCTGCACACTGGGAACTGAAACTTCCCTCCACAAACTTGGCTTTGAAATTCCAAGGCAGAACTTTCTACTGTGCCTGGCGACCCCAGTTCTTTGCAGAAGATGCTACACTATTCATTACCCCGGTGTTCTGCACTGACATCCTGTCAGCCTTTGATTTAAATAATTAATAATTATTTAAAAGTGTTCTTCCATATACTAACAACTGAAGACTGAAAAAAAATCCATTTTATTGCTGAAAATATAAGCTTCATCACGAGGTAAAAGGCTTATTTTTTAGATGATGTGTGTATTTAAACTTTACTAAGAATAAAATCTATTGACTGATTTTCTAGTAAACAAAAAACCATGTCATAAGTTTTAATAAGCAACTTATGACAGGAAGCTGAGTGTCTGGTTCCATAAATAAGGATTATGGTAAAAATATATTAAAGGAGTATTTCAATATAAAAGTCAATCAAACCATTTAAAATGAAGCAAGATCAAAAATAGTTCCTTTTGGGGGCATTATATTAATAATATTTATTAAAATCTTCAATTCTTCGATCTTGAATGAAGTAGAAAAATAGCAATGATAACATAATTAACCAAATAAATATAATACTAAATAAGGGCAATAGTAATACTTGTAGCTACCATGTATTGAGTTCTCATTGTATACCAGGTACTGGCATAGATTACAAGAGAGAATAAGTTATGCTGACCAGTCAATGCATTCTAGGCAGAAGATTTGACTCTTTTACATAACTTATCATATTAATACTCATAACAATCCTTGGAGCTCTGTGCTTCAATGTCCTTATTAGAAAGAAAGTGGAGGCTCAAAGATGCTTATTCACTGGTACTAAATCACAGCTAATTTATAGCCCAGTTTAGATTTTATTTGGATGCTGAATTTGGTGATCTTTCTTCCAAACACTGCCCCTCTTAGGCACAAACAATATCCAGCTGAAGTAGGCAGGCATATAGGTTAAAACCGATTTCACAGCCTCCAAAAAATAGAAAAAAGACAAAATACTATCCTGCCAACTGATGAAGAGTTCATTATTTTCGAGGAAAATTGCAAGTCTATTTTTTTTTTAGTGCATTATCATCCCCAGAGTGGTCTTTGGCTATTGCTCAGGATATTTTTAATAAATTCTGACATTTAAATTCTTGCATATGATAACAGCAATGATGCACCAAAAGCTAGACTTATTTTATGTGAACAACATTTAATCAAAAGTGACCCATAATTTCAAGCTCCAATGCCTACTACCACATTATTAACTAGACACTTGTTCACATTGGAGCCTCCTCACTTGGATTTAAAATATGGTGATGATCCATAGAGAGATTTTCTCTTTGATGTCCTCCTCCCCCGCACCTGCTGTGCCCTTTCTAAAACTCAAGAAACAATTTCTATCCTTTGGAGTCTTAATATCCCCTACATATAACAGATGAGTTTAAAACTATTAGACTTGCTAATGAGGATTTTTTTTAGACAAAGTACAGTTTGTGGTGTGTTTGCATCCATTCATGCAAGTGTGTCTGTATGTGAGTTTTCGGGAAGGAATAAGAGGGCAATTTAGTTCCATTATTATCAAAAGGAAACTCTTTTTCCAATATACATTTGAGTCATTATCCCATCCAGTTCAACATTCCAACAGAATTTCCCAACATCTCAGCAAAGGGAGATAACTGTAATTATCTATCATAGAACAAAGTTATATTATCCATTAAATCAACCATGTCAAGTAAAAGAAGAAGGATACATATTCTGTTTCTCCCTCCTATGGCAATATAAACATTGCAATTTAAGTTTCATTACAGAAAAAAATGGAAAAAGACAGTAAAGCCATAAAAATTGCAATTGCCCACAATATTTAAAGATTATGTGACCACCTGTAGTCTGTTTCCGTTACTCTTTCCCTTATTCCTTCTTTCCTTCCTTCCTCCCTTTCTTCCTCCATGAATCCCTCCCTGCCACCCTCCTTCTCTCCCTTCCTTCTTTCTTCCCTCCCTCTCTTCCTTTTTTTCCTACCATTTTATTTATCCACAGAACCTTTTATGCTACATTTTAACATAATAGCTTAAGAGAATGATTTTTACCATAGAATAAGAAATGAGACCACTGGCGAACAGGTCATGAGGGAAACAGGAATTGAGAATGCTCCATGGAAAAATGGTTGGCCACATTAGAGGATAAGGAATTGAAGACAGCAGGAAAGCTAAGGTGCAAAAGCACAGAGGAAAAACAGCGAAAGAGCCAGGTAACCTGTTGGGACTTCTCTATTTTTGTTGGTGCTTCCTGCCCTGCCAACATGGTACCTTATATGTTAAATTTTTGAGTGGATTTATTGGACTTGCACAATCAGGATCATTTTACACCTGACAATGTAGACAATGGCAGAAAACTGGGACTTCATACTTCTTTCAAGATTAGTATTTGAATTTAGAAAACTGTGGGGTTTGAATCCTGTTTTTTTTTATTTTTTTTTATTTTTTTTTTATTTTTGATAGGCAGAGTGGACAGTGAGAGAGAGAGACAGAGAGAAAGGTCTTCCTTTGCCGTTGGTTCACCCTCCAATGGCCGCCGCTGCAGCCGGCGCACCGCGCTGATCCGATGGCAGGAGCCAGGATCCAGGTGCTTTTCCTGGTCTCCCATGGGGTGCAGGGCCCAAGCACCTGGGCCATCCTCCACTGCACTCCCTGGCCATAGCAGAGAGCTGGCCTGGAAGAGGGGCAACCGGGACAGAATCCGGCGCCCCGACCGGGACTAGAACCCGGTATGCCGGCACCGCAAGGTGGAGGATTAGCCTATTGAGCCACGGCGCCGGCTGAATCCTGTTTTTAACGGATGTGATCACTTATCACATCCTAAGCCACCATTTGTCACTACAAAGCATATGAAAGAAATTTATGTAACATACAAGAGGTAAAAGTGATTAGCAGGTGTAAAATTATTGATAATTAATATTTCATATTTATGGAAACCTTTGAGAGTCACTTGTGCCAATATAAAATATTTTATTTTCCCTCTGCATAATTCATCTGGATATTCAGAAACCGAAAGTAATTCAGATTCCTGTGTTAAGATACTTCAGTTCAATCTGTCAATGTGGGACAAACTGCACACCCACCTTTGGGCTCAATGCATTTTAGTACCTGACACCTCATGCAGAATTTTCATATGGCCCAATGTAATAAATAAAGATAGTATGTCATCATGTTAAAACAAAATCAAAGATGCTTTAGATTCAGCCCAAGTTCAATCTTGAACTTAAAATGTTGAATTAAATCACTCTTCTGAATAATGACCTTCTCTCTGCGTTGACACAAAAGATGTTACACCTGGAAGGAAAATTTGAAAGTTAGGAAGTTTGACCCCTTGCATCATGGTTTGACCACGGGACAATTTCACTAGTTCCTGCTGCACTGCCTTCCTGTAACAGTTCTATATTTCCCTACATACACGCTGTCTTGGTGTTTAATTGCCCTGTAGTCCATCCTTCTTACTGACCTTTGGATGATTTTAGATAGACAACTGGATAGATAGATATAGACATACAGATATATTTATCCACATACTCACATAAGTTTATCTTTTGGCTGGTGCCGCAGCTCACTTGGCTAATCCTCTGCCTGTGGCGCAGGCACCCCGGGTTCTGGTCCTGGTTGGGGCTCCAGATTCTGTCCCGGTTGCTCCTCTTCCAGTCCAGCTCTCTGCTGTGGCCCAGGAGGGCAGTGGAGGATGGCCCAAGTGCTTGGGTTCTGCACCCGCATGGGAGACCAGGAGGAAACACCTGGCTCCTGGCTTCGAATCGCTGCAGTGTGCCGGCTATAGCAGCCATTTGGGGGGGTGAACCAACAGAAGGAAGACCTTTCTCCCTTTCTCTCTGTCTCTCACTGTCTAATTCTGTCTGTCAAAAAAAGTTTATCTTTATATGTATATATATATGTATATATATATATATATGTTTATAAAGGGATTTCAAGAAGTTCATAAAAATATGTTGTGACCAAACTACAAGCGGGTTTCAAAATCTTTTTCACCAGAACACTCTTGTTTTTAATTCCATCTTTCCATGGACGCTTTTGAAGATTTATTTATTTATTTGAAAGACAAAGTTAACAGAGATAGAGGGAGAGACAAGAGGGCAGTGTGGCAGAGACAGAATTCTTCTATTTGCTGGTTTATTCCCCAAATGGCTGAAACAGCCAAGGCTGGGCCAAGCTGAAGCCAGAAGCCTGGAACTCCATCATGGTCTCCCACACAGGTGGTAGGGATCCATGTACTTGGGCCATCTTCTGCTGCCTTCCCCAGCACATTAGCATGGAGCTGGATCAGAAGTGGAGCAACTGAGTTTTGAACTGGCACCCATATGGGATGCCAGCATTACAGGCAATGGCTTAACCTGCTGTGCCACAGCACCAGCACCTCCACGAACATTTTGAAGCCCCTGCCCCCAACACTATGGCACTGATGAACAACATTATAAGATATTGAATATCAAAAGATAAATAACATAAAGGGAAAGGAGATGTCAAAATCTAACATTAGCTCATCTTAGCTGGAAGAGCTTTGCAGACCAGTTCCCCAGATTTCACACTTGTATTTACCTCCACTAATGCTTACCACAATTCTTTAACAGATTGATCATTCCATTGAGGAATAATATTGTAAGAACTTGGGCTTGTCTCAGCTTTCTGATGAACTCACTAATGTCGATGCTGAGTTAGAAATTTGGATGATGTAAGCGTTCCAGGGATTTGGAGGCTGGTTGAGCAAGAAGCTGCGACCTCAAGAGGCAGTAACAAGCAACACGATTTATGGATCAATTCTTGGACAGAGCCGTATGACATTAGAAATCCTTCACAGCACATAAGCATCCCGAGGCTAGGGTGTGGGGTTCAGGAAGGGAGGAGACTTTGGGAGACAAGGAGATAGAAGAGGAGCTGACTTGTCTACGTGATGGCATTCAGTAGAGTGATAGGAAGTCTGGCTCTGCATCTGACACCTGCAAAAGTTAGCATTGGCATTGAGTCTGATAACTACATTGCTTTTCTTATTCAGGAATAGGTGCTCAAGGATATTTTGTGGGGTAAGCAAAGCATGCAGCCTATAAATGACTAAAATTTGGCCTCTCTGGGTCATTTTTGAAACAATTTGGAATGTAAAAATTTGAATTTGGTATCTGCACACTTTTGAATTGAATCAACAGATCTCAATTTGTTTTGTTTTGTTTTTTATTTATTTGACAGGTAGAGTTATAGAAAGTGAGAGAGTGAGACAGAAAGAAAGGTCTTCCTTCCATTGGTTCACTCCCCAAATGGCCACTACGGCCGGCGCTGTGCCAGAGCCAGGTGCTTCTTCCTGGTCTCCCATGCGGGTGCAGGGTCCAAGCACTTGGGCCATCCTCCACTGCCCTCCCGGGCCACAGCAGAGAGCTGGACTGGAAGAGAAGCAACTGGGACTAGAACCAACAGGTCTCAATTTGTAATGAAGAAAGAAACCACCTATAGACCAATACTCAAAAGCCCTGTTTGGCTCATTTATATAACCAATTACCATGAAAAAGTCAAAATATCCAAGGCTAAAAGTAGTTTTCTGGACAAAAACACTAGAAAGGTTTTATTTTTTCTGTTTCTGGTTTGTTTATGTTTTTGTTTTTGTTTTAATCTCCAGTGATTCAGTCCAGGTTTCCCATGTAAATGGCAGGAACCAAACCAGCTGATCCATTACTTGCTGCTACCCAGGGTCTGCACTGCAGAAAGTTGGAATTCAGAGCCTGATCTGGGAATCAAACCCAGATACTGATATTTAACATGAGCATCTTAGACCCTAGACCAAACGCCAATGTTGTTTTGTAAGCTTTTACGAAAAAGCAAACCAGAGGGAGTAGGATTAAAATGAGACTGGGGCTGATATTTAAATACATATTAAATCTTGTTGAAATGAAGCTCTTTGAGTAATTTTTGGACACTAAAATGTATGAGTTTCATGATATTGTCCATATTGGAGCACTAATAGTATCCCTTAAAATGTTCCTAAGCAAAACAATAGTTAATGTTTAGTAAAGATTCCAGTGAAAAGAACAGGTCATCAAAGAAGGAGGTACCTTTCTCTGAAGGGAGGAGAGAACTTGCACTTCAACTACGACCTTGTCTAAATATGATCAGAGTTGGTGAACTCAAAAGGCCTCCATAGCCTTGGCAACTCATGACAAGAGCCTAGGGTGATTACCGATGCCATAAACAAGAGTGTCAATTTGTTAAGTCAACAACAGGAGTCACTGTGCACTTATTCCTCATGTAGGATCTCTGTCCTTAATGTGCTGTACATTGTGATTTAATGCTATAACTAGTACTCAAACAGTATTTTTCACTTTGTGTTTCCATGTGGGTGCAAACTGTTGAAATCTTTACTTAATATATGCTAAACTGATGTTTGTATATAAAGAGAATTGAAAATGAATCTTGATGTGAATGGAAGGGGGAGGGAGAGGGAAAGGGGAGGGTTGCGGGTGGGAGGGAAGTTATTGGGGGGGAGGGAGCCATTGTAATCCATAAGCTGTACTTTGGAAATGTATATTCATTAAATAAAAGTTAAAAAAAAAGATTCCAAAGGACTGTGGCTAGTAATGGTATCTAAGGAGCAATAGCACACAGCACTCAATGACCTTAACAACCTGACAGCTCTGTCAACATACATCAAGCACCATACCTGATAGTCTGACAAAACCAAAAACTGAGAACTTTTTTTCGTCGTTGTTTTATTTTCTTTTGCTTTTGTTTTGCATACTCTTTGGGCTAGCCAATCTATCAATTTTGTCTTGGGATGCCCTTGTATGCCTTTCTTGATGAACTCTTACTAATGTACTAGGTTCAACTTACTAGTTACTTCCTCTATAAACTTTCTCTGAAAGTCCCAGGCAAAATGAATAAATGTATCATCTATATTTCCATAACATTTTGACTGTGATATATTTATATAACTTCTCTGCTTCATGCTATGATTAGTTTCTTATGTGTTCTATGGTGTAGACTGCCCTTATCCCACCCTTCAAGGGCATGTCTGTCATATTCTTAAATCTTAATCTTCTAGAATAGGGCCTGGTGCAGAGAAGGGCTCAATAAATGTTTGCTAGATTAATAAGGTTTATTGGTTTTTAAATAACATGGCTGAAAGTTTGTTTTTCTCCTGCCATGAAATATCAGTGTAGTATGTTACATTAAGAGAGAATCTCAAAGGTGATTAATAATAATTTTTTTAAAAAAGAAATGCATTCAAAATAGCAAAAAAAGTTAAAACAATTTCTTAACATGTCATGAGTACATTTCAGAACACCTAAAATATATGAGAGTATTTTTTAACAGTTCTGACACCCTAGGTTCTCTGATAAAGGCAGAACTAATTGCCCAGAAAGTCCTGACCCACAATTTACTCAGGGAGCTTCTTTTTCAGTGGCAGCTGTAATTCTCCATGTCGTGAAAAACCAATGTCATTTGGAATTTGCCCCCGAGAGAAATCTGACAATTGTTGGAGTAATGGAAAAAGTCACTCAGGGGCATATCTGCAATAGCATGTTACAGACCTGACTATGCTAACTTCACCTGCACACACTACTTCCAGGTTTTATTTCATTTTATACCATCTGTTGGTCTGGATCCTGCACTGATTTGCCCATCCTTTTGGAAGGCAAAAACAGAGCACCTGCCTTCACAGATGTGGCAACCCTCTAACAGACACCCAGATGTAAACTTATAAAAAGAGAATCGAAGAAATTTGGGGTGAATAAAAAATTCAATTAAATTTCTGTTCATGCAAAGGATAATCAGGAAACAGTGTATGAAACATCTCTAGTCTAGTTAATTTTTAGCTTGTTAACTAGTTCCTCTTTTTGTTATATTAAAAAAGACAGTATTAAATTTATGAATTATGCTTCCCCCCTTAATTCCAAACATAAAACTTAAATGTAAAAGCAGAGCCTAACTTGATAATGCATTTTTTCTAAATAAATAGCAATTTTGAATATTTCTTTATATGATATGCATGGTTATAGATTTGCCAGTTGAAATATAAGGCAGAATGTGTCTCCTTTATCTCTTTTGGACCCTTGTAGATGCATTAATCAATCACAACACTCTGGATAGCCAACAGAAATCATTCAGAAAGTGGACTTTACTGAAATTAAATATTTTCACATACACATTAGAAGTTACTTATTTTCATATATACATTATATATGAATATATGAGGAGTATTTCAAGAAGTTTGTGAAAAATGGAATTGAAAGATGTTTATTGTGATGCAAATGTTTTTGAAATCCATGCATAGTTTTTTCATAATAGGCATTTTTTAAATTTTTGAAGACCCCTCTTATACTTGGTTTTCACATGGTTTTAAGTCACACTGAACTCTTTGTTTAAGCCCATGTTCTATGAACTTTATGATGTACTCATATATTCAGCAAACTGGGAAGATACAAGATGCTGACACTCTTTCTTTTATCTCCATCCAAATGTGACCTACATCTAGAGGTTTTGTTTTGTGAACTCTTCAGGTAATCTCACTTCCCAGGAGTTATTTAATGTATCATTTATTCATGTGACATTAATCATAATTTGAACTCATTATGGTTTTGTTTGCTTCCTTGCTTTGTTTTCCATATCCCCCAGGAAAATGTAAGCTCCAAGAGAACTGAACATATTCATCTTGATCATCTCTATATATCCACTGTTGGCGAAAATGCCTGACAGCGAGTGGGCACTCAATGGATGCTTGTTGTTAATATGGACAAAATGTCAAAAGATAAGACCCAACTGCATACTTCATTATGTAGGGAATGTTCTCCCAAAATAACTATAATATGAACCTCATCTGCAGTTTTAAATTTCTCATAGCAACATAAAATATAAAAAGAAACAGGTGATATTAATTTTAATAGCATATCAAATCTAACTAAATATATCCAACATGTTAGCATTTCCACGTGTGATCAATATAAAATTAGACATTTTATTTGTTTTTGTATTAAATTACTTAAATCTGGTGTGGATTTTATACTCAAAGCACATCTTAATTTGGACTATTCACCTTTCATATGCTTTCTAACTATATGTGGTTACTGGCTGAAATATTGAACAATATGGATCTACAATGTAGAGTTTATGTTGGAGTTTATGTTGGAGTTAAGTGAAAAATAAGATCAAATGGTAGAGTCATTGGTTACAATCAGCAAAGTGTGGCAATGAGAGATATGGGAAACAAGTATGCATTTGAATATATTCAAATTTCCCTATCTGTGGGTTTCCCCACCTCAGATTCAACCAAAATACATCAAAGTTTTTGAAAAGAAAAAAAGATGAAAACAAAAACTGCAGTATCACAGTGACTTATTTAGAATTTATAACACATTAGGTATGTGTGTAATCTAGAGATTAATTAGACAGTTATATGCCGATACTATACTGTTTTATACAGGGGACTAGACTTTTAGAGGATTTTGTATATGTAGGGATCCTATCACCAATCCCCTTTGGATACTAATGGACAATTTATATTTTCAACACAAGGAAAGAATTACTAAGGACAGTTTTTAAGGGAGAGTAAAGAAATGTATAGTTGATTGCCATTAAGCAAGTAAGAAATCATAAGTATTTAAGTGAAAGTGGTGGCATAAACCTAGATATAAGGAACCAATAAATCACTCAGCAAATATTCTCTCAAGTAAGCATCTATTCAATACATCCTCACCAAGTCTTCAAGATTATATCTATATTATACCAATAAATATGTCTATGTTTCATTTAAAGTGATTTGCTGTGATAGTAACTGTTAAGAATTATGAATCTTTTCAGTTCTAAAAAAAGTCTTTTTCACCTTTACGTTAAACTCAGCAGACAGCAAACCTGTCGAAAGGGAAATTGATAGGAAAAATATGAACATAACACTTAGAACCACAGAACCTCACCATATAAAATACTTACTTGAAGGCTCAAAGTGTGATTGTCTTTTGAGGGTTCATGTTTATGTTCAAGAAAAAAACTTGACTTTGTTTAACAAGTTTGCCACCCAAATACTGCCATGTCCTCTACATGCAGCCAACAACTCATAATGCTTCCCTCAGATATTATTTTCTGCATTAATATATAATATGTTCTGTGGACTCACCATATAGCAGACATTGTATTAGCACCCATAAATGTAAATCTCATTTAAAATATAATTTGAGGGCCGATGCTGTGGTGCAGAGGGTTAAAGCCCTGGCCTGCATCACTGGCATCCCATATGGGCACTGGTTTGAGTCCCGGCTGCTCCACTTCTGATTTAGTTCCCTGCTGATACTCCTGGGAAAGGAGTGGAGGAAGGCCCAAGTCTTGGGCCCCTCCACCCACGTGGGAGACCCAGAAGAAGCTCCTGGCTTCAGATTGGCTCAGCTCCAGTCATTGAGACCATTTGGGGAGTAAATCAGGCGATGGAAGACCTCTTTCTCTCTCTCTCTGTCTCTACCTCTCTCTGTAACTCTTTCAAATAAATAAAATAAATATTTTTTAAAAAAGAAATATGATCTCATGTAGATCCCAATTATCTTCTAGCTTGTCATATTCTTCTCTGAAGTCTTAAGTGATATTTATCTACTTCTTATTCTTTGATACTTAAGAAAAATTAGCTCATATTTACCAGACTTGGTATATACTTGTGTGTATGTAAAGTATTCAGTATATGAAATTTTATCTTTCTTTCAACAACTCATTAATGTAGTAGTTTATTATACACATTTTCAAAGAGAAAACTGAGACAGATATTGAGAAAAGTAACAAATTTGTAACAAATTAGGGAGTTAACAAATTAGGGAAGAGATGGAATACCATTGATCTGGTATTTTTAATACAATTGTGTTTGGTATCATTAGCACTAAACATGTAGATTCCTGTTACTGACCTAATTCAGAGTATCCATCTGAAGGGCACAGTTTGTAAGTTTCCAATCTTCCATGTTCATTGATTGGAAGAATTAATATCATAAAAATGTCCATATTACCCAAAGTAATTTACAGATTCAATGCAATTTCAATACAAATTCCAAAGACATTATTCACAGAACAAAAAAAAAAAAATCCTAAAATTCTTATTGAAGTACGAAGGAACTCAAATAGCCAACACAATCCTAAACAATAAAAATAAAGCCAGAAGCATCATAATATCAGATTTCAAAACAAACTACAAGGCTTTCACAATAAAAACAGACTAGTGCTGGAACAAAAATAGGCATGTAGACCAATGGAACAGAATTGAAACCCCCAAATTAAGCCATGCATCTACAATCTTTTTTTAAAAAAATATTTATTTATTTATTTATTTGAAGGGCAGAGTTATACACACAAAATGAGAGAGCAAAAGAGAAAGAGACAGAGACAAAAAACTTCGATCCACTGGTTCATTCCCCAAATTGCCACAATGGCCACAGTTGGGCCAGGAGTTTCTTCCAGGTCTCCCGCATGAGTGCAGGGGCCCAATCTCTTGGGTCATCCTCTGCTGCCTTCCCAGGAACATTAACGGGAGCTGGATGGGAAGTTGAGCAGCCAGGACTTGAACTAGCACCTTTATGGGCTGCTGGTTTCGCAGGCAGCTGCTTTACCTGCTATGCCACAAGGTCTGCCCAGCAATTAATCTTTGACAATGAGAAATAACAATTTTCAACAACTGCTGTTAGAAAGATTGGATTTCCACTTGCAGAGATTTGAAAAAAGACCCTACTTTGCACCTATATAAAAATCAACCTGAAACAGATAATGAATCTAAGCTTAAGACCTGAAACATCAAAGTATGAGAGGAAACCATAGGAGAAATGTGACAAGATGTTGACCTATACAAAGGCTTCTTGGATAAGGACCAGAAGTATAGGCAATAAAAGCAAAAATAGACAAATGGGATTACATCAAATTAAGAAGGTTCTGCACTGCAGAGGAAACACTCAGCAAACTGAAGAGGCAAATTACAAATGGGATAAAATATTTGCAAGCTATGTATCTGAAAAATGATTAATATCCAGAATATATAAGGGGCTCAAGAAACTCAACAATAAAACAAAAAAAATCTAGTTGACAAACAGCAAAGGATATGAACCGACATTTTTCAAAGGATGAAATACAAATGATCAACAGACACATGAAAAAGTGTTTAGGATCACTAGCCATCAGGGCAATGTAACAAAAACCATAAAGAGGTATCACCTTACTCAGAATGGATATCATCTAAAAATAAAAGAATAACAAATGCTCAAGAGGTGTGGAAGAAATGGTACCCTAATACATTGTTGGTGGGAATACAAATTGGCACAACCATTTTGGAAAACAGCATGAAGATTCCACAGAAAGCTAAAAAATCTAACATATAACCCAGCTATGTCACTCGTTGGAATATATCCAAAGGAAATGAAATCAGCATATGAAAATAACACCTACACTCCCATGTTTATATCAGCTCAATTCATAATAGCAAAGATGTGGAATCAACCTAGATGTCTATCAATTTACTACTGGATAAAAATGTGGTATATACACACAATATAATATTACTCAGACAAAAAAAATGAAATCCTGAAATTTATAACAAAATGGGTAGACTTGGAGATCATTCATGTGAAATAAGCCAGACCCAGAAAGACAAATATCACATATTTTGTCTTATTTATGGAAAATAATATATATTGAAAGTATAAATATTATGTGGATGTCATAACATTTGTGATTTAGCTTTAAATATTGCTTCACTGTGTATTACCATGTAAATGACAATATACTCTTCTGTCCCCACATTATGATCATTGTCATGAATCCCTCACTTTGTGATATTAAAATTATTGTTTTCAACAACAAACTAGCATATATGTATATGTTTATAACGTCTGAATATGAAGTGATTCTGGGAAAATGTTAAAGATGGCTAAATTTTAAAACTAAAAAGTGAGCTAATAATAAAAAAAAAGCTTCAAGAAAGAAATAAATAATGGTAAATTCTACAGAGAATTTAAAGAAAATGAATATTGAGAATTTTTTTTTCCAACTGTGTTTCCTAAAGATTTCAACTTTGGTAACTCCCAAAGCAATATTTTATGTGAGGAATGAGGAAGAAGGGAAATAGCCAAGAATTACAGTGCAGGTTGTAATTGAGTAAAAAGTATTGGTTGTCAAGGCACCTAGGATGAGCTCATCACATATTGCAATGCCGGAGTTCAAGTCCCACCTCTGCTTCCACTTATAGCTTCCTACTAATGCCAGCCCTGGGAGGAAATAAGTGATGTCCAAAGTATTTGTGTACCTGCTTCCCACAAGACAGACGTAGATTGAGTTCTGAGCTGCTAGTTTGGGCCTGGTCTGCCCCAAGCTGTCGGAGTGAACATCTCTCTCTCTCTCTTTCTTTCTGCCACTGAAATATAAATAACAAATAAATAAACAATTTAAAAATATTATAAAGAAAAGCAGTGTAGGTAATGGATTTTCAATGGGAGTTTTTAAACCTCTTTCTTTTACCTCATTTCAATTCCATAATTTGGCTTCTCTGAGAAGTCACTGAAGGAGGTGTGGATAATGTGACAGTTGCAATCATTATCCAGTTGGAACCTGACCTACAAGATAGTCATAGACCATTGAAGTCAATAGTGACTATGCAAGCATTTAACTCATCATTTATCATAAACCTTGACTTTTCCTTGAACATGAAAACAAGGCATGAAATTTAGTGACTTGAGTTTGAACAATTGTCCATTTATCTTTTAACATATTTTATATACTAAACAAATGCAAAATGTAACTTTTAAAATGGAATTAATGTAACTTTTAGTGACACTCTGATATTAGAATAGAGACATATCTATCTATCTAAAAGTCATAATTTTATATAATAGATAGTGCTTGCTAAGACAGTACCTGGTTTCCTTCTCCTCCCTGAAGAGCACTGTTAATGATCCATCTACTCATCTAACAACTTCTTATTTTTCAGATGTCATAGTTGTTGAGGCCTAACTCTCAGAACTATTAAAAACAGTTTTGAAAACATTCCTTACAAGAGACAGCTACTCAATATTTTCTATCCATTTATAATGAGTAAGGTGCATCTTCTGTGAAAGTTTCACATTTTTAGAGCACTGCAGGTTTTCATGTTGCATTTTTCATGCAGTGCATCCACTTCCAGCTCAAAGTATTTTTCTGTCCCAAACCGTTTAGGCTAATTTCTGATTTCTGCCATGAATTCAGTAGATGTTTTCAATTTCACATTCATTTTCCCATGATAAACCAGGGTGTGGGATTTAGGCAAGGGGGAGGCACTGGAACAAGGACAGAGAATCAAGAGTTTACATTTTTGAGCTTGTTTTTCAGAAGATACTACAGCAAATTCTAAATAAATAAAATTTTATCTTGAAACATACACAGAGAGTCAGACCCCTGTTGACAAGACAGTTCTGAGAGACCTGTCTGGGTCAGATTTCTGAATAAAGATGGGTGCTGCTTAAGCAGGAAGGGCCCTGCTACTCCCTGTATTACTATTATCCCGACATTCTCCTAACCTTTGCTATAAAGACCCTGGCAAACTGCTTCTCAGGAGGTCGTTTCTTTAGGGAGCTATACTTTCCCTCTGTCTTCTTTACTTCTCACATGTGAGATTTGCCTCTGAGTAACTCCCATTCAAGGATGATTATTTGGCCACAGCACAGTTGCATCTCATTTGACTTCTTTTCTTAAAAAGAGTTATTTATTTATTTGAAACTCAGATCTACAGAGAGAGAGGGAGAGAGAGAGAGAGATGTCTTTCATCTGCTGGTTCACTCCACAGATGACTGCAAAGGTCAGCACTGGGCTAGGGTCTCCCACATGGGTGGCAGAGGTCTAAGTACTTGGTTCATCTTCCACCGCTTTCCTAGGCACATTAGCAGGGAACTAGATCAGAAGTGGAGCAGACAGGATACAGATCGGTACCCACATGGTATGCCAGCATAGCAGATGGCAGCTTTATCTGCTATACCACACCAGTACACACTTCCTTAGTCTTCTAACATTGCCGGCCATTTCTCTTTGTTCAAAAATAGCTTTATTGGGGTCAGTGTTGTGACATAGCGTGTTAAGCTACTGCTTATGAAAGTGCCATCTCATCTAGGATGCTCCACTTCTGATCCAGTTCCCTTAATAATGTGCCTGGGAAGACAGCAGAAGGTGGCCCAAATTATTAGGCCACTGCCTCCCACGTGGGAGTTCTGTACGGAGCTCCTGTCTCCTGGTTTCAGCATAGCCCAGTCAGGGCCATTGCATCCATTTGGGGGAGTAATCCAGCAAATGGAAACTAACCCTCTCTCTCTCCCTCTCTGTATGTGAATGTGTGTGTATATGTGTCCCTCTTTATTACTTTACCTTTTAAATAAATCAATAAATCCTTAAAAATAAAAGCATCATTCTTGAAGTATAACTGATACACAGATAACCACAGATAACACATATTTAATGTGCACAGTTTTGTGAGTTTGGATATATGCAAACCCCTATGTCACAGTCTAAATACTAGACATATCTCACACTGTCCAGAGTTTCCTTGTCTCTTTTTTTATTTTTCCCTTCTCTCTCTCCTCTTCTCTCTTCTCCCCCACCCCGCATGTGTATATGTGTATGTATCTGTGTAAGAACCCAACACACAAGATTTGCAATTCTAAGCATTTCTTACTGGACATTTATTTTCAGTTCATTAGAGTATTGAGTGGAAATTGAGCTGACCCATTCTTAATAGGTTTCGACCATCATTACCCTCATTGAAGGTACCTGGCTTCAATTAAAGCAAAAAAATACAGTGCAGTGTATAATGGACATCCAGGAAAATGAAGTTGTCAAGACCAAAAAGTGGTTTTCATGTCTGAGGTTGCAATAGTCTGAAGGCTTCTGCCCATCCAAAATACATTTGTAGAAATTTAACCCCTTGGTAATGTACTAAGAGGTGCAGCCTTTCAGAAGTGATTCGTTTATGAAGGCAGAGCCCTCAAGAATCGGATTCGTGTTCTTATAAGTGAACTCATAGTTCCTTTTCCCCTTCTACCATGAGGACACATGCAAAAGATGGCTGGCCATGCACCAGAACGTTGGCCCTCACCAGAGGCAGAATTTTCCAGCAACTTGATCCAGGATATCTAAGCCTCTAGAATTAGGAGAAATGAGCTTCTATGGATAAACCACTGTTTATGGAATTTTGTTAAAGCGATGCGAATTTGCTGAGACAGAGAAATATAATCTCCTTGAGTAAGAGGCGACTCTCTGTCTGATATCTCATAGTGACCTTTACTGCAGTCCAGATCCCCTGAGGAGCACATGTGTGTTACGGAGCACCATTTCTACACCAAGCAGACTATAATCACTTGTTGACTCACACGGCCAAGTCTCCTTCAAATATTAGTACTTGCCTATCTAGGGCCTTCATCATCTCACTACCCAGACCCGTGGGGACCATGTGTTACTGCCCCATCAGTTACTGGATGATAAGTTCTGTCGTAGCTTTAGTATTATATGCATAAAAATAGTATCAAGTGCACAAAAATAATTGTGGTACTGACCTCACAGTCTTATTGTGAGATTCAAATTAAGTCCACTGATAACTTTGAAGGATGGTGATTTGGCATATCATTGTAATATTATCTGCTATTATTTCATTTCTTTCTGCATTAGATAAGAATCTATTGATATGTAGAGGTTTAAATTATACCATGGCACAAGTATTAAAGTTATGATATAAGAAGGGTTGTCATCACAAAAGTACCAGATATTGTTTCTTTCAATTACGTGTAACTTAAATTCTGCATTCTATTTTTTTTTACAACAGTAAATAAAATTGACATTTAGAAAAGTTACAGTGATTTCACACACTGATTTAGGTCAATTCTGAATAAATTTTGCTATTTGCAGAGATATTTTAGCCATTAGCAATAGTTTGACCATGAAAAAAGGTTTGTCTCCATGAGTAGTGATTTACATAAATAGCTCACACACGGATAAAGTAGAAGCTTTGCATGTAAGAAAAGGCAGAATAACTAGCAAATGCAGATATCACTCCCTTTATGCTTTCATAGCATGAGCAAGCACATGTGTATTTATATAAATTATCAGAGCTGTTATCACATGCTGAATGGGTTACATGAATGATGACACTTGTGGAATTCAAAACCATTAATAATAGTTTTTAGCCAGACAGTTGCATTAGAATCAATTAGCCTTTACACTACAAGACATTACAAACTAACACATTATTCTTGATTTACAATCAATTTGCTTCCAAACCCTGCATACAAATTATTTCAATATACAATGAAAAAACATCACAGTCCTTAGAAAAATGTTTTTGTGATTATCTCTGGAAGCAAGCCAAGGTAATGATTGTGACCTTGAATCATTATCTGTGTCTTTTCCTAACTTAAGCTTATGCACATTATTCTCAGTCTATATATAGCATGAAAAAACACACATGATATAGCTTATAAGACTTTGTATATTCCACTATGAATATATATGAAAGCCTGAGAGCTTAGTTATACTTCTTAAAGTAAGGTAAGAATACAAAGGAAGAGTTTTCAAAGGTATATTTGAGTTGTTCTTCTTCAACACAAAGGAAATATTTTAATCCAACTTCTGAAGACTCCTTATTTCCTATCTACATTTTAAAGTTCTTAAGAAGTGCCTTTATCAATTCCACATGAAAATGAGATATAATCTTTCTCTCTCTCTCTTTCTCTCTCTCTCTCATAGAAAATAACTGTGCTTTCCTGGGGGCAATTTCTATTTGACAATAAATTTAGAGACATTTCCAAAGTCAAAAAAGAATGAGGGGAGCTGGAGATTACAAAGTTATAAAATGCAAGTTGTCTTGTTAAAGTATAAAATGATTGCAGCAAATGACACTCTAGGGGAACAGAGACTTGTCACTGATTTTTGGCTAATGGAAAAATCTGATCAACTCCAAGGAGAATGTTGCTTCATGATTGCAAGAGCAGTGCTGTTATTCAAAATCTGAGTCTGATTTTTTTTTTTATTTTTTATTTTTTTATTTTTTGACAGGCAGAGTGGACAGTGAGAGAGAGAGACAGAGAGAAAGGTCTTCCTTTGCCGTTGGTTCACCCTCCAATGGCCGCCGCGGCTGGTGCGCTGCGGCCGGCGCACCGCGCTGATCCGATGGCAGGAGCCAGGAGCCAGGTGCTTTTCCTGGTCTCCCATGGGGTGCAGGGCCCAAGCACCTGGGCCATCCTCCACTGCAATCCCTGGCCACAGCAGAGAGCTGGCCTGGAAGAGGGGCAACCGGGACAGAATCCGGCGCCCCGACCGGGACTAGAACCCGGTGTGCCGGCGCCGCTAGGCGGAGGATTAGCCTATTGAGCCGCGGCGCCGGCCCTGAGTCTGATTTTAACCTGGAGGGTGCAGTTTTTAATGCCCAGTGATGCTGAGTTCTCTTCAGCAATGAACAACTTTTTTTTTTTGACAGGCAGAGTTAGACAGAGAGAGAAAGAGAGAAAGGTCTTCCATCCGTTGGTTCACCCCCCCCAAATGGCCGCTATGGCAGGTGCGCTGCGCCGATCCGAAGCCAGGAGCCAGGCGCTTCCTCCTGGTCTCCCATGTGGGTGCAGGGCCCAAGGACCTGGGCCATCCTCCACTGCCTTCCCGGGCCACAGCAGAGAGCTGGCCTGGAAGAGGAGCAATCAGGACAGGATCCGGTGCCCCAACTGGGACTAGAACCTGGGTGCCTGTGCCACAGGCGGAGGATTAGCCTAGTGAGCCAGCCAACAATGAACAACTCTTAAGATACAGAGATGTCAGTTAGAAGGAACCTCAGTTTAGATGCATGATGTGAATTTTAATTGTTTTGAGAAGGTGAACAAGCAATTAAGCTTTTATGAACTTTTCAGCTTCATGAACTTTCCTGGAGATACCCAACTAGATTTCCTAATAACCATCTAATCAATAATCATTCATTGCTGGTTCATTGATCAATTCATTTAATCATCCATTCATTATGCATTTGTTTAGTGACATCCATAGCATTAATGACTGCATGGTACCTGTACAAAAGCTTTATAGGGGTCAGACTTGTGGCATGGCAAGTAAGCTGCTGCCTGCAATGTCAGCATCCCATATGGGTGCTGGTTTCACGTCTTGGTTGCTCTATTTCTGATCCAGCTCCCTTCTGATGTGTTGGGAAAGCATGGCAGAAGGTGGCCCAAATGCTTGGGTCCCTGCACCCACATGGGATATTTGGATAAAGCTCCTGGCTCCCTGCCTTGGCCTGGCCCACCCCAGCCGTTGCAGCCAGTTGAGAGAGTGAACCAGTGGACTA